>NW_020950326.1:13953775-14053496 GCF_900497805.2 Vombatus ursinus | reverse complement strand
AGAAGAAGAAGAAGAAGAAGAAGAAGAAGAAGAAGAAGAAGAAGAAGAAGAAGAAGAAGAAGAAGAAGAAGAAGAGAAAGTGAATTTGTAATTTCATTGGGGTAGGGAACTCCAATTGGTATAGATGAATTTCTTCTACCAATAAAGGTTGGTACCTTCTCTGCAATTTATAATCTTAGAAATTTGCCTAGAACCTTGAAAGGTTAAGAAACTTGGTCACATAGCCAATATGTGTCAGATATAGAACTTGGACTAGTGTCTTCATGATTCTTGGTATCTATCCAAGGTATCATTATAATGATGATGACTTTATTAAAAAATCAGCATAAGGCACCAGCACAAGTATATACATACTTGAATATATGTATATATACATATGTGTATATGTGCATATGTGTACATAGTCTGTCTAAATAGATAGTGTAAATCATGTGAGAGATAGCCACATTAAATTGGGCACAAAAGAGTGCTGCCCTTGGATTTAAGAAGACCTGCATTCAAGCTCCACCTCCAGCAAGTCTGGCTGTGACCCTGGGCAAGTCATTTACCTTTCAGTAATCCAGGTACCCTCTAAAACTCTAAATTGGAGAAGGTTTTTTTTTGTGGGGCAGGCAATTGGGATTAAGTGACTTGCCCATGGTTACACAGCTAGTAAGAGTCAAATGTCTGAGGCTGGAGTTGAACTCAGGCTCTCCTGATTCCAGGGCCAATACTCTGTCTATCCACTGTGCTGCTTAGCTTCCTGTTGCAGAAGAGTTTTGAATCTGCATTGGTGGATGGAGTTTCCTCACTAGGAATTCCATGAATCAAAGAAATTGAAGATCCTTAAAAACAATTATAATCCTAACTCATTTGTATTGTATTTTAAAACTTGCAAAATTCTATTTAATGTGCTCAACACTGGGCTTTATACTGCTATAGAAAAAGAATCAGTATATGATGCAGACCCTAACCAAGACCTTTACCCATGTAACAAGAAAAGAAGAAAGCAAGGCAAGGCATTATTAAATACCAAAGTGAACAGTGTACATTTGCTGCTTAATAATAATGTTCATGAATTGTAAATGGCATGAAAGTTCAAAGAACAGGGTATATTTTGGGTTGGAGTACTTGGGAAGAGGCCACAGAGGAAGGATGGGATTTGAGTTTGCCTCAAGGAATGCATGAGAGTTGAATGGATATCTTATCTGTCCCAACATTTCTCCCCAGCTCCTCATCAGACAACTCCTGTTGGTTCCCTTCTGTGGTGTGTCCTTTGAACTTCCCAACTTCTAAGAGAGCAGTTAGGGGGGAAGGGAATAAACATTGGTATACCATCTACTATGTGTCAGACACTGTTCTAAATTAGTATTTTGCAAAGTCCTATATAATGTGCTTAACATTGGGCTATATAGTGTTAAAAAATAATCAGTATATGATACAGACATTGAAATAAATGAGGAAGATCACTATGCTATGAGCATATAGACAACTCAAGTTTTGTGGGAAATTATCCACCAGTGATATCTATTATATTCTACTTCCATTAAAAATAAATTAGTAAATAAAAATGTAAGGAAATAAGTATGTAAACAAATAATTCTAGTCCCTGCAAGTCCAATCTCCTCGTTTCATATATGAGAAAAAAAAAGTCCACTTAGGTGAGATCAGACTTGTATTAAAGTTTTCCATTTCTTAATCTAATACACTTTTCACTATACTACACATCAGTTGAGTCTGCTCTGGGGGACAAATCTGGGGTTCTTCAATATATCTTGGTAGGGTGGAATTAGCTGAACAGAGAGAAGTTTCTGACATCGTACTAAAAAAGGGTGAATGGGAATAGGGTTAGTGAGTACAGGCTGAAGGAGCATTGACCAAGGAGATAGATAAGAAGTTAGCTTGCATGGACCATGCTGACATAAAAGCCATTTTCTCCTCAGGGAATCTGGGATTAATTGGATGGGATTCATGAAAAGAGAAAAGAAAGAAGTCAAAGATGCCTGTGAACTCACTGACTTGGTTTAGTAATAGGCTGTTTCTAGAAATCATCAAGTGACAGAAAGAGGTCTGTGTGCTATCCGAAGGGATGAAGAGGAAACAGAGTAGAGGCTGATAGCTGAGCTATGTTTCTCTGCAAGACTTCAGCCATCTTTCCTGTTAGGATCACTTACCCAACACCACAGAGGTATCAAAACCTTTTTGCAGATAAAATCTTGTAGGAAATACCATACTGTAAATGTCGAATGAGCTACTGAGGTCATAGTTTAGCTAACTGCTTTTCTAAGAATGTTTTTTGGGGGGTGTTCTCCCCCTTCCCTGTATATCAGGGCTGAGTGTCCTTGTGGATAGGCTTCAATTTCAAAGATTTTAAATCTGATGTATTAGATAAGCATTCTGTCTCCTGCTTGCTCTCTTCAGGACTATCACTCTCCTGCATCACTTTAAGCCTCTTTCCTCACTGCATTCCCAAACCCTTGTCTACACCCCTTGGAAGCTCTGATTCTTCTTTGAATATCTACATCCTAATGTTGATCACTGTAATTTTTTTTTCCACTGGAATGTTAAATATACAACACTACATTTCAGAAATTAGTAGGGGCAAGTCTTCTAATTCTAGGATTTCTAATTCACAGTTCCGATTATTTACAATGGGTACAGCTATTTCCACTGAAGACATTCCTGCCAGAGTGGTACAGTGGAAAGAGTAATAGATTTGGACTCAGAAGATGAGAGTATAGATCTTAACTTTACCACTTAGTACATGTGACTTTGAACAAATCACTTAATCTCTCTAAGTCTTAGTAATTGTATCTATAAAATGAAGAGTTTGGATGACACAATCCCCAAGTCCCTTCCAACTAGAAATTTATGGTTTTATGATCTCCTCCCACCCCCACTTATGATCTCTCACTCCCTACTTTCTAGCTGAGTGCCCTCTTGGAGACAGTTCTTCCTAGAAACAGAGCTTGAGAAAGGGAGTATTCTTCCAGATAGGTCCCACCCAGGACTCCCATCTGCCCCACTTTTTTTGTGGAAAGGTAGAGCTGTGAGGCTGAAACACCCAACTTTCCTCTTTTCCTCACTTTGATTCTAGCTCTCCACTTTTCAATTGTCCCCTATCTAACAAGGATGAAGAAGCAAGATTATAGCTCAGGTCAGGTCAAATGACTGACGTAGGAGATTCTACTGGGTTCCACCTGGGAATTTGGGGGAATGACATAACTCAGTAGTTCCCTTTTCTGGCCCTTTTTCTTCTAGCTTGGAATAATACAATATTAGTGGTGGATGGGAATGCAGAGGATGTCCAGTCCAAGTGATTCCTGCATAGGAATTCCCCTCTTTGTTCATCAACCTCTTCCCCTCTCAGATTGCCTTCCATTTACTCTGCGTGTATTATCTGAGTACCCAGTTACTTATAAGTTTTTTTCCCCCATTAGGATGTAAACTCCTTCAGGTCAGTGACTGCTTTTTCCTTTCTTTCTATTCCTCCAAATAAACATTTGCTTATTAACACAGTGCCTGGCATAGTCATCTTTTACTAAATAATTACCAACTATCTGATTGTTTCTATGTTATTATGGAGAAGTGGAGTCAATGTAGGTAGCAAAAGTGGAGTTCAACACTCTCAGATTTCTCCATGGATGACAGAGGTGTGCCTGGAGGCAGCTTAAACAAGCTTGTGAGGGTCCATTGTTCAATTTTCAGTGTGAGCATTTATACCTCAGAAATTGACAAATATTGTGAGTCAGGACTTCATTTATTATTTTGTTGATTGTCTAGATTTAAGAAAGTGATGAAGAAAATATTAATAATGTGGATTAAACTTAAAAGTGTGTCATTTGTGTGTGTGTGTGTGTGTGTGTGTGAGTTTCTCCCTGGAGAGTCAATTGTTTAACACTTCCCAGCAAACTTCTCATCTATGATCATCTTTAGAATGGATCCTAGGGGAAGGACAAGGGATGGATCCAAATGAAAGATCAGCGTGATCCAACTCCTTTATTTTGCAAATGAGAAAATGAGAAAACAGACTCAAAGGTCATAGAACCTATCCAAAGTCACAGAGCAGGGACTGAAATCAAAACCGAACTCAAGATTGCACTCCAATCCAATTTTCTTTCCAGTCTACTATGCTGCTGCCCAAGAGATTTTCCCCAGCTACAGAATCAGTCAATTAATAGTATTTTATTTATGCTTATTCTTTACCTTCCATTTACTCTGCATGTATCATCTGTGTACCCAGTTACCTACAAGTTTTTTCCCCCATTAGAATATAGCTAAATAGACATTAACAAATTTGACTAAAATGGATATGAATAAATTAATTATTAACTTATTAAAACACAAAGGGATAGATAATTATAACTAATAGTTAACATTTACATACTCCCTTAAGGTTTGTAAAGTTCTTTATATTTGTTATGTCATTATATCCTCACAACAACCTTTGAGACAGGGGCTATTAGTGTACTCAATTGATAGATAAGAAAAGTAAGCCTAAGAGAGGTTCTGTGATTTGAGGTAGATATTTACACACAAGTCTTTCTGGTTACAAATTTGGAAGTCTATCCAGCATTCTAATTGGAATGTGGCTTTTTGAAACAAGTGTGTTCCCTGCTCCTCCAGGGAAAAAAAGATCATGAAGGAATCTTAGTACTTGATCTCTCTGTGAAATGACAGCGTAGAGGGGTTAGAGTAGGAAAAGGAGGACATAGAAACAAAGAGAACTGGGGTTTAAAGATGAAACCTTGGATGTATAAAAAGCTTTTTTCAGGATTTTCTTGGGTTGATTACCTGGAAAAGGCCACAATGTCATTCTAGAATCTTTGTCTCTGGGTATTTTAGGATTGTGAATTTAGAGTTAGAAAGAGGGCTTAAAGATCATCTAGTGCATTATCTTTGCTTTACAGATAAATAAACTGAGCCACAGAGAGGTTGTGATTCACCCACATCTCATTTATGGCAGATTCAGGATATGAATGGAGGTTCTCAGACTCCAAATCCTGTACTCTTGTGTCCATAAGTTTTCAGGGAGTAGTATAGATTCATCATCTACCAATGCTACAGTGGGTTTTAAAATTTTCTTTTTTCATTATGGATACCTTAAAACATGTGGTGTAGCCTATGGATCTATTCTCACAATGATGTTTTTAAACACATAAAAATAAAATGCCCAGAGCCAACCCTGATAACTTGTATGGTTTCAGGCAAATCTGATATATCAGCACCAACCAGCAAAAGATAGCTCATCTGTGAGCCTAGACTTAGAAAAAAAATTGAGCAGATAGCTTCCAATACAATATAACTTCTAAGACTGAGAAAGGCCTTCTTTCTCCATGAAAACAAATAAACTCCCTAGTCTCAGAGGTGACTAGTGTTTTAAATACCTCTTAACAAGAGATAAAGCTCTTCATCTTATAATTAGGAAAAAAAAAAGAACTAATGCCAATTACTCTGGGTGGGAGATCAAACAGATTGATTTGAATTTACATTAAGGTATAAATGACCAATATCAGATTCTTTCCCCAGCAGCAGATTTTGATGAGGATGAAAAAAGAGCACTTGACAATTGTTCTGTCTCTTGCCATAGTGTCACAGGATTATAGATCTAGGGTCAGAGGCTCAGTAAGGATAAATGACTTGTCAAAGGTCACACAAGTAGCTTGGCAGACCCAGGATTCAGACTGAAGTCCTGACTATGAGTTTCATCCTTCTGTCCATGGTAATCTTATTAGAAGGAAGCAAAAATCGAGCAGGCTACAGACAGTAATCCCTGCCCTATACCGAGTAATCCAAATTGCCCTGGGGCAATTTGTCCAATTCAGACCTTGATCTTGACCATCTGATTCTTACTTTAGCCTAAAACTCTTTGCTTTTGGTTACCATATCATTATCCTGCTCCAATCTTTGATTAATAAACAAGTCTCCCTCTCTTTGATCTGCAGCTCTTTGTACTTACAAAGGCTTCCATCCTGACTTTTCCCCTCTGCTACTATATATCCTCTACCCCTTCTCCCCTCATGCAATCTGCACAGCAAAAGACAAGGACAAGAAAATCATCCCCTAGTGAATTAGACACCCCAGTCAGTTCCCGAATTTCTATTATGTAATGAGGAATAAGTCCAGCAGACCAGCTAGTACAAACCAATCCTTTCATCACAAGATTTTCCTCTGAGTGTTCTAAGAGTGAATGAAACAGAGCCTATAATGTATGTTTTTTTAGCATCATGATCACCCTACTCCCTTACCAACATATGAGAGTTTTGCTAGCTTCATTATACTCTATTAGGCAGAGATTAACTCTGCATTTAAGGCATATAGTAAATTTAATATAATTATGATTATAATACATTATTAATAATTATATCAATATAATTAGTTGATCAACTGAAATTTCATATTTAATTAGTGTTCATTGTAAGCCACACACAATGGAAGCCACAAGCCAGAGCCACCCTGGAAAGAATCTTTGACCTGCTCTGTTTTAGACCCCTCCTTAGGGAGTCCAGTCAGTGGTTCTCCACTCCCAGGGGCTCACCATGCTAGAGCTAAATTTAGTTTCTATACCAGATCAATCTTAGTCTTATTACAGCTCAGAATCCCCCTCAATTCTAGGGTTGACCATCATCAGTCTCCCATAGTAGCAGAGAAGACAGACATGTGCCATCATACTCTGCTTTCTCACCCTTTCTCACCAAAGATACCAAGGTAATAGCTGTTGACTCTTTGCTGCTGCCTCTTAACTATGCCCAGCCTCTAGCATGTTTCTGTGAATGTCATGCTTCCCTCTCCAAAGATTTTATTGGTTTCTGTATGGAAGCCAACTTCCAAACTTCTTTTTAGTTCACTAAAAATTCAGGTTGTGATAAACAAAACAGAACAAACAAAAAAACCTTTACTAGTATAAACTTGGGCCTCACAAATCCATACATTACACACTTTCACTGGTATTCTTCTTCTTTTCTCCAGTGTAGCCAACAACAGCAACAATGAAATGTTTTTGTTGTTGTTTTTAAATTTCCTCACTAGCTTCCGCTCAACCTGAGCTTTAGAATTCCAGACTCTACTTTTATGGGCTAATGCTATGCTTTTGTATTTATCCCATTACCTGCTTTTGTTTCTATCTTCTGTAATTATCTTTTGAAAATCTAAATTTATTGGTGAACTTTCCATATATCATACCAACATAACTCATTACAAGTTTGCAATAATAATAAAAGCTAATATTTATATAGCACCTTGAGGCAGCTAGGTGGCTTAGTGGATAGAGTGCTAGGCCTGGGGTCAGGAAGACCTGAATTCAAATATGGCCTTAGATACTTACTAATCATGCGATCCTGGGCAAGTCACTTAACCTCTGTTTGCTTTAATCCAATGGACAAGGAAATGGCAAATCACTCCAATATCTTTGCTGAGAAAACCCCATGAATAGTCTGGTCCATGGAGTCACAAAAAGTAAGACACAATTGAACAACTTCATGACAACAAAAAATAGCACTTTAAAGTCTGCAAATAACTTCAAATCTATTTTATCATTTGATCTTCATAACAGCTCTATGACATGGGTGGTATTATTGCCATCATTTTATAGCTAAGGTAAGCAAGACTGAGAGAAGGTGACTAACTTGTTCAGGGTCACACATTCATAGGTAGTAAATGTTAGAGACAAGATTGGAACCCAGGTCTTCCTGACTCCATTACATGATGAATGCACTATCCACTATACCACCTATCTGCCTGTAATTTGAAGATTGCCAATTTTAAAAAGATATTCACTATTCACCTTAACTATCTAGTGTATAGGTTTTTCAACCAAAGAGAGACTCATGGAGCAAAAGGAAGATTTATAGAAGAGACCAAAGGTGGAATAAGAGGGTAGAATAAAACATATTGAATTGTCATATCTACTTAACAAATTTAACTTTTCATTGCTGTTTCATATTTGTTACTTCATTTGATCCTGATAATAATAGTAGTATGTAATGTGCAGTGAGGATATGTTGGGATTGAGTAGGGAATGCAATATATTACCTGCATTTTACAGATGAGGAAAATAGTCTGGGATCCAAGAAGGGACCTTGATCAAGGTCACACTACTTGGAAATGACAGAGCCAGGACTATAGCCCAGGACTCTTAATTACTGGTTTGTAACATTAGACCAACTTATCTCTCCCTTACATGCATGCACAGACACAGACACAGACACAGACACAGACACACACACACAGAGTGAACCAGGGTGAAAATTGGAATGATTCAACCTAAAAAAGAAAAAAAAAATAGCATCAAATGATGCCCTTTCAATACATGAGAACTCATTAAAGAGCAGATAGAGCTAGAAGTTACTCCAGAGGCCAACTTGTCCAGTTTCTGTATATTTCAGATGAGGAAACCGAGGCCCAAAGAAGTTAAGTAATTTGCTCATGGCCTCACCCTTACTAAGTGTGAGAAGTGGATTTTGAGCCCAGGTCTTTTGCTCCAGAGTCAGGAGAGAGACAACAAACCTCTACTTTCCAATTCCCTGGTGCTATAAAAAAGAGAATGACTCCATCCTGAAGCCTGAATGATAAAAATTCATTTTCCAAAAAAGGTGCCATAAGTAAAACATCAAGAAGGTGAGATGAGTCCCTTCTCTGGAGGTCTTTAAAAATAAGATAGACTTTCTTTTTCCCAGGGCAATATAACCATGATCCTGTCCCAAATTAAGATGGACTTCTAGACTTTTCAAGATTTGTTCAGTTGGAGCCGGTTAGGGAATATCAAAAGATTTACAAGGTTAAGGGCACACTACTGACAAGGATAGGTTTAGGAGTGTGTTTGAACCAGCTCTTTCTGGTTCCTAGTGGCTGATTATTATATTTGTAGCTTGAGCATTTATACTATGGAAATTGACAAATGCTCCAAGTCAAGGCTTGATTTATTGTTTTGCTGATTGTCCAGACTTAAGAAAATGATCTAGAAAAAGTTAAGAATGCAGATTAAACTTGAAAGAGTATTGTGTAAATATTTGTTTTTTCAGACAGTTAAACATGGTTTAACATTTGCAATAGTTAAACATTTACAAACACTATTGGTTAGGTTGATTGTGCTTTTGTCTCCTAGTCAAATATAGTATATTAAAAGCACAGTTTTGGACATCTGTCTTTCTGACTTCACACCAGCAGTTGTAGATGGAGAGCAATACTCTATTTTTCCTAAATCTGTATTATCCTTTCCTACATTGACAAACTGTATCATTCACTTTGCTGGTCTGTGAACTCAACAAAGAGGGATATTCTTTGTTCTCTGACAAACAATCTATGTGATAGCTGTTTGGGTTTGCTGTATAGGGTCTAGAAACTAATAAAAAAATGAAGTAAAATGAAATTAAAACGGAGTGCAAAAGAAAAAAAGTGGAGTGGGGTAAAATGGGGTAGAGAAAATTGGAGGGAAGTGGAGTTAAGCAAACGAAGTAGTGGATGCACACACACACACACACACACACATTCACATGCATATATATGGAGAGAAATGAATGAGAGAACAAGTGATGTTAAGAGGGCCCAATGATACCCAATGATCAGCATAAGTGATTGAGATGTGGTTATAGAGTTGTACTTACCTCCAGAAGCTGAAATTACTAGAAGGTACTAGAAAATTCTGAAAACACAACAATAATCTCTCAGAGAGAAGGAAGGCACTGTTTTCCCTGACACTGCATAGATGGGAACTATATTTAATTAGTTATGTGACAAAAATTAAGTAATGGCCCATCACTGTGTTTACCAAACAGAATACGAAATGAATCATTTTGTTGATCATTTAATTAGTTGGTGTTCTCAAATTATAGAACAAAAGTAATAAACATAGTTATAAGCCAAAAAAATCCATAAGTAGGATAAATAAATTATACAGCATATGAATTAATTGATAGCAATTCTAGGCTATGAAATACAGTATTAATTATGACATGTCACCAGAAATTATTTTGGGAATGGGTAAATTCATTTTCTACTGTTAATGCTTTTAATTACTAATGCTGCAATGCTTTATAAATTGTATGTTTTTAGCATTAAGTATTATAGTCCCTAAATTACCTGCTCATCATATTAAAAACCTTTGATATCTAAAAGGTGCTTTGCTGTCATGTTGACTTATTTTTTATATAACTTTATGACATCATCTTTTCCATTGATGACAAAGGAAGACATAGTTCTGGGACACAGCCTAGTGAGGTTAGGCCTGGGTAGGTCCACCATGAAAGGTCATGGGTAGTCCAATGTTCACATGAGGTCACTTGGTGACTAGGGTACTGAAAAGTGAGACAGAGATACCAGAAACAAAGTCTTCAAATTTTATAATTTATGATTAAGTCAATTCAATGATACTCTCCGTCCTAAAGTTTGGAAATAGAAAGAGGTCCACATAGAATAAAAATGTTGCCTTAAGTTCATTTTCATTAAACAGGTTTTTAGCTTTCTAATGATTAAAACTCTGGCTAGTCTTCTATACCCTGAGGCATCCCATTTGTATTGAGCATTGTAAAATCATTCAATAACTTATAAACTTCCTATAAAAGATTTAATCCATTCTAAGCATCCAGTCTTCCTATATTATACATAATATATATCAAGTTTTTCTGCATGATTTCTAGTCATGATCTAGTTCATAGTTTAATATGTAGTTATGATCTGTGCCTTGCTACACAAAAGTTAATTTGAGTTTCTCAGAAGGATATATACATTTCCATTATCTCAGATTTGGCATTTCATTATTCTATGTAGCTGCAAAACATCAATCCATGTTTTTAATAATCAGTTTGTATGTAATTAGTATTCAATTACTATTGAAATTATGTGCTTGCTTTTAGATTTAAAAAGCAATTTCCTTTTATCTCAATGCAAATATTAATAAAAACATATTGATAATATTAATCATCCCATATTACATGGTAATGAAGTCTAAATAATCAGTCATTTGAAGTGTTTTTACTTTTAAAAATAGGAAATTCTTTTTGGCATTGAAATGGAATGTTCAACTATCAAGGGTCTTCCAGCTTTAACATTCTGTGGTTTTATTAGCCTATGTTTCAACATTTTGATGTTATTTGAATTAAATTCCTATTTTGTAATTGCTTATGGCAATGGAGTAATGAAAACTAATGGAATCTTCATTTATCATATAACTTTGTAGGTAGGTTTGGACATATATGTGTGTGTATATACATATGTAATATACATATATACACATATGTGTATATATGTATGCCTGTGTGTATATGTGTATGTGTATATATGTATATGTGTGTGTGTGTGTGTGTGTGTATCTTATACATTTAACTTACTTATCAGTATTCCTACCTTCTCTAAGAAGTCTTCCTTAGCAGCTCTAGTCCTTGTTGACAGCTTCAGAGTATGTACTTTTTAGAGCTGGAATGAACCTTAAGGTTCAATGACATAAAGTGAATTACCCAAGTTTATACAGTCAGGGAGAAGTAGAGCCAAAATTCAGCAAACATCTTCTGATTCTTTCCAGTGCTCTTTCCACTATATTAAGCTTCTTCAGAACTTCCATGCTACTTATTGTCTTGCATACCCATTTGACCACAAATATACATGGCCTGTATCATTATTTAACTTTGTGGGTACTATTTTCTTGCTCTTTAACAAGATTATAAGGCCCTAAAAGGAAAAATCATCTTATTTCCAAGACATGTCAAAATGTCTCACAACAAGTAGATAATCATATATAGAATCCTAGCATATTAAATGAAGGGATCACAGAGGTCATTTAGGCTGACCGATACATACACACACATACACACATTTGTGTATGTATGCATGTATATGTGTGTATATATATATATATATATATATATATACACATATATCATACACATGCAAACATTGTCTCAAATAAAATTCAACAAAGATAGACTGAGGCATGCATTCTCTTAGCAAGATAACAGTTTATTAGGAGGGCATGGACCTGTTATTGGGCATAATGACTGCCTTAGTGAGCCAAAAGACCCTGAGTTGAAAGACAGTGCCCCTTTTACAGTTTTGGGAGAGTACAGAACAAAGAACAGAACTTTGTAGGTGAGGAACAAGTTATGATTGTTTACAGGGTTGGCAACATCATGGGGGTGAGGACAGCATGATTGCTTATACAGTTGAGGCATCAGGAACAATATGATGGGTTGGAAATTATGAATGAGGAGCTAGAAATAACCTCCTCCTTCCTTCCTGTGACTAAAAAAATGTTCATTGTTTGAGTCTACCTGCAAGGTTAGAGATAGTAGGCTAAACTTCTTTGCACAGCAAACCAAATATCCTTGAAGGACAGCCTGGTGGTGTAAAGAAATTAGACCAGACCTCCTGGTATCTACTTACATTCCTCAAGGATGGTAGGTTTCCTTGAAAAAACAATAGAACAATGATTAGCAGGAGAATTGGATTTTTAAACTTATTATAAACCTGCCAAATTTCTGAACCAAGCTCGGAGACAAAGAACCATGACTTAGGCAGACACAGGATAAAATTAATTAACTGTAAATTGGATCAATAAAAAAAAGATACAGAATCAATTTAATCTTCTCACGTGTATATATGTATATATATGTATATATATATATACACAAATGTACACAAATGTATATAGATACACAAATGTGTACAAATGTATATATACACAAATTTGTAAATAGGTATATACATGAATATGCACATATATACACATACAAATGTGTTTAAGTCAATTGACTCATCACTAAAAGATTAGTACACATTTTTATTGCAACCAAAACTATTTCAACAAACTTTTTCCATCAAAGATAATGGAACCATCACAACTGGGCCCTAATATCAAATTCTTTAAAGTGCTTACAGAGGAAGTAGAAATGTCACTAAAGAGGACAAAGATGGAAAAAGCAGCTAGACTGGATTAAAAAGAGAGAGAGATTTGTGTTGGAGGAGATACAATTATGTGGAATTAGGGGACTGACAGAAAAGGGCTCTAAAGGAGAGGAAGATACCAAATGGGTGAGAAAAATAACTTATTGATAACAAAAAAGGTGATCAAGGGGATATCAAGTACCAAAAAAAAAAAAACTATCACAATTTTCATCCCAATAAAGAGACTTGGAATTGATGGAAAAAAAAGAGGATATCAAAAACTACTGACCTTTATGACTACATCTGCAGCATCCCTGATGAGGGTATTAATAAAATCAAACAAGTTTTTGAAAATGATATTCAATAATGGCCCACATCCTTACCATCTCACAATTGACTGATAGATATAAAGAATGTATGACTCCATTATGATCACTTTTATTTAAAAAAAACTTTTAATTTTGTAAAACAAAACAGTATCTTATAGACTCTTCTATAACACAAAGTGCGCCATCCACATGGCATCATCCTTCAGGATTCCATGGAATTTCCAATAACAAAAAATAATCCTATATAATTATTCTGTGATGTATCCTCACCATCAAGTGGGGAATAAAACAATGGGATGTATACTTTCTGAAAGTATTTTTTGTTGTGGTGAAGGAGATCCAGCACAGAGCCCAGGTTGAGAAGACATTCCCTGTACATGATGAGGTCCTCCAGATGCTCTTGTTAGTAGTTGAAATACTTTATTACTTTGATCTCCAAGACATTGCTTAGATTAGATTTCTAAATGAAAGGACTTTATCCTGTCCATCCACATAGGAAATACCTATTGCCCAGATTTTCAACATTTATTTGTATGAATACCATAAAGATATTGTCCAGTTGTATGCATATCTAGTAGAGACAATGAACAGTGAACAATGATTTTAGATTAGAGTTGAAAAGGTTTAGGAAAGTTTTTTTTTTTGGAAAATGGAAATACACTTTTATGACCTCAAGCTTCCTATAACAGCAAAAATACAACCATTTTTTCCTAAACTTATAAGTTGCTATTTGGCAGCAAGACCAGGAAAATCACCACATCCAAAGAACTAAAGATGAAGATCACACAGAAGTAAATGGAAAGGCACATGGTGGTATTAACAGGCTATAACATATCATCAAGGAATTATATAACAGAAAGAGAAGATGGGTGGGTGATACAGCAAGAGCTGATAATGCCAGTCTTAGGATGACCAGAGTATTTCACTGGTGGCATAAAAACATCAGGAGAAAATGAAAAAGACCAACAACATACCAGGTGGACACCCTATGGTAAAATTTTGGGAGTTGTAGGGATTAGAGTAGCACAAAATGAGAAGATATGCATGGTATATTAATAGTACAAGATGCTAATCCCATGGAAGGGATAAAACAATAACATACACTTCTCAAATTTGGGAAATATATGACCATATATTTAAGAGAAAATCAATTCAACTGATATTATGAAGTAAGATTGTATAGTTATAGGAGAACTAACCTGGCATTAGGAGATTTGGATTCTAATATAAAGCTCTGCCCCTAGTTAGATATGTAAGTCTAGCTAAGTTCAGTTGAGCCATATCTGACTCTTCATGACCCTATTTGGCATTTTCTTGGCAAAGATATTGGAGTGGCTTTGCCATTTCCTTCTCCAACTCATTTTACAGATAAGGAACTGAGGTAAATAGAGTTAAGTGACTTGCCCAAGGTCACAGCTACTAAGTTTATGAGGTTAAATTTGAACTCAGTTCCTCCTGATTCCAACTCTGGTGTTCTATCCACTGTGTCACCTAGCTGCTCCAAGTTTAGCCAAGGGATTTCCCTTTCAGGGCTTCAGTTTACTTGTCCGTAAAAGAAACATTAAAATGAGGTGAGATGGACTAGATGTATGGTACAACAAGTACAGTGCTGAATGTAGAGTTAGAAGACTGGGGTTCAAATCAGGACTTTGCTACTTACCTGTGTGATCTTGGGCAAGACACTTTAACTCTCTGGGCTTCAGTTTCCTTATTTGTAAAATTAGGGGCTTGGACCAAGATCTCTTGCACTTCTACATTGATCATTATGTGATCCCTTCCAGCTCTGATATTCTATGATGATACTTATAAGACTTGTAAACTGGGTAAGTGAGTACTTCACAAGGTAATTAGGTGTCAAAGGAAATGAACAGGTAGTTTTTTGAAGAAGAAATCAAAGTTATATATAGTCATAAAAAGTGCTCTAAATCATTATAAATTAGAGAAATGCAGATTAAAACAATGTTAAGATACCATCTCACACCTATCAGATAGGCTAAAATGATAGAAGGGGAAAATGACAAATGTCGGAGGGGATGTAGAAAATTTGGGACACTAACGCACTTTCGGTGAAACTGTGAACTGATCCAGCCATTTTGGAGAGCAATCTGGTATTATGCTCAGTTACAAAACTGTGCATATCCTTTGACCCAGCAATACCACTTTTAGATCTGTTTCCCAAGGTGATCAGGGAAAAAAGAAAAGAACTCATATATTCTAAAATATTTATAGCAGCTGTCTTTTTGGTAGCAAAGAACTGGAAATTAAGGGGATGACCACCAACTGGGGAATGACTGAACAAGTTGTGGTATGTGATTCTGATGAAATATTATTGTGCTGTAAGAAATGATGAGCAGGTTGTGTTTAGAAAGACATATGAAATATTGAAGAATGAAATGAGCCGAATCAAAAGAATGTGTATAGTAACAGCAATATTGTTTGAGGGGTAACTGTGAATGACTAAGCTATTCTGAACAATATGAATAGTCAAATCAATTACAAAGGACCTGTGAAGAAAGATGCTATCCCCCTCCAGAGAAAGAACTGATATATGGAAATATATATTGTATGGTTTCACATATATATCTATGTCAAATGATGGCCTTCTCTAATGCAGGATTGAAAGGGAGAGAGGGAGACAACTCAGAACCAAAAATGTAAAGAAATGAAATTAAAAAACAAAAACAAGTAGTTAAGTGGGGAGTCATGAAGACTTGATTTTTTTTTTTGGCCTTCGACACCTACTAGATGTGTGACCTTTGGCAAGTCACTTAATCATCTCTTAGACTCAGTTTCTTCCAATGGAAAATGGAGGTAACAATAGCACCTACCTCCCAGGGTGGTTGTGAGGATGAAATAAGATAATATTTATAAAGCACTTAGCACAGTGCCTGGCATATAGTGGATCCTTAATGGATGTTCATTTGATTCCAATTCATTTAATTTGCAGGGTTGTTATGAGGATCAAAAGAGATAACACATGTAAAGTCTTTTGCAAACCTTAAAACATCATATAAATGCTTGTTATCATCATCATCACAATCATTCTTAGACAATCATTTTTGTGTTTTAGCTATTTAAAAAATTCTGTGAGTGAGCATGGGGAGTGGGAAGGAAAGGAATTTTTTCTTAGTTAAAGAATTATAGGATTGCATTAACAATGCACCTACCCAATATAACTTATTTTTGGTTTTCATATATCTTCTCTCATTGACCTTCCCCTTCCCACTTAAAACTCTCTCTTTCTTTGGATTCATGACATTACACTTTCCTGGTTCTTCATCCTCCTACCTGCTGCCCCAGTCTGGAATGCTTTCCTTTTTCCTCTCTATCTAGTTACATGCTATCCATCTTTCAAGACCCAGATAAGATAAAATCTCCTCCACAAAACCTTCACTGAAAAGTTTGGTCTCTAGTAATCTCTCATTTTTTCAAAATCTTATTGAAATTGTCTTGATTATATGCTATCTTTTATAGCATTGTAATTGCTTTATGTTTTTGGTGCTTGTCACACATTTTAGATTGTGAGCTCCTTGAGGGTGGTCACCATACCCTCTGCATCTTGCCCATTGCATAGAGATTGACACATAGCAGGTGCTCAATGATGACTCATTTGTAGAGTGATTTCTATATAACTGCTCTGAGACAGAATGTGATAGCCTCTCAGTGTCCTATTGACATTAACAATTCTGACATTTTATGTCAGATCACATCAAGCTTTGTAGGAAAATACCTGAAATTCAATTGGCCGATACCATTATTACTATTTGTATCCCACTTATGAACATGAAATTCATAAGATTAGACAGAGATGGGGAAAGGCTGTAGCTACCATAGACCATTTAGGGTTTGCAGAGATCTGGAAGAAAACGATTTATGCTGATGACAAGTCCTTTAACCTCCTAGGGTTAGAAGGAAAAAAAATCTTTCCATGGAAAAGATATAGGCAGACAAGGCAAGGTCCCCTGTGAATTACAGACATTAATATGGGAATCAGGGGGGTCAGAAAATAATAATAATAAAAGATACCCTAAAAAAACTATTTGTTTTTTGATGACCCTAGCCTTGCTTTTGCCAAATGACCTCTGTGATGAGCCTGCCCTCCTCTTGACAATGACACCATATTCCTGGTGTTTTCTAGCAATATCTGGAAACTTCCATGCTCCATGCTCATACACTTAGGACCTGGAGAGTGAATCCCTAGTGTCTATCTACATGTGGCATCTAATATTTTAAGTCAAATAGACATGCTTGCGTAAGCTACTGCCCCTTCCCTATAAATCCCATGATTCATCTTTGTCATTGATCTGCCTTGCTGTTGAAGTAACAAATGAACTTGTGACATCTGTGGAGGAGTGACTGGAACTTGGTGAAACATGGATGTGCCAAGTCTTGGGGCAATTTCTTGAAGGACTATTTTGAATGTACTTAGTCTTTCTGCCATAACCTGAACATCATTCTGCCTGATGTTGCAATGGCTTTCCTACTACTATGTCCTTGACTGACTCTGCCTCAACCTTGTAACCTAATACCTTAGGCTGTTAGTCTTTTTTTGTTTGAGTTAAACATGTAATAAAGGCATTTTGCTTTTAGCCTTACTGGCCTATACCAATCTCTTATAAAAAACAAAAAGAAAAACCTCCGTATGTACCCAAAGCACTGTTATGGACAAGGGGTCAAAAATCACAGAAACACAAAGTAGAAACACAAAGTTCAAGGAAGTAAGCTCATGTCAGCAGGTCATAAGGAATCAATGAAGACTTTCAGGATGCCAGTGAAGGATGGTATCAGAAACATCTGTTCCTGACAGTGTTTTTGTGGAAATAGCTCCATTTTGAAGACCATAAACAGCCTTTTGAAGAACCATTTCTTCAATTCAAACTAGATGAGTTTGATATGTCTAGGCTCTGAGGGTATTCCTATTCCTCAGTTTACTAAGTGGGAAGCTCTTTCTCTTTCTCTTCCATTCCTCCATTATCAAAAGGGCCTCCATATATTCTTTGGTAAAAGTTGGTTGACTATTTTGTCTATTTAAAAAGTCCCTTTTTGGAATTTTGGCCAAATATGCCTTTTGCTTACCTGGAAAACTGTGATCAGACTACCTGAATGCCATGACCAAAACAAGAGCCTAGGCATCATATCATGAAAACTTTTAAAATCTCTTAGAATCAGAGGGTAAAGTATAAATAAAAAGAATTCGCTGATCACTTCTTGAAAAATTCCAAAATAAAAACTCCCAGGAGCATGAAAGCCAAATTCCAGATCTTCCAGATCAAAGGAAAAATACTGAAAGTAGTAGAAAGAATCCAAGTATCATGCAGCATTCTTGTAGGATCAAAGGAGGATCAAAACTCAACATGATTCTGCAGCTACCGCTATCAAGAAGTGGAAAGCCTGGGATATGGTATTCCAGAAGACAAAAGGAATGGAATTACAATAAAAAATACATTAATCAGCAAAACTGGGTATAATTGTATGGGGTGAGGGGAATGGGCTTTTAATGAAATAGAGGACTTCCAAGCATTCCTGAATGAAAAGACCTGAACTGCATACAAACTTTTAAGTACAACCATAGGAGTCAAGAGAAACACAAAAAAATGTAAACATGAAAAAGCAAGCATAAGCAAATACATAAAGATAAAACCTTCACATTCTAATATGGGGAGATAATACATGTTTCCCCTCAGTACCCTACTATTATTAAGAGTCATAGAGTTTGAGTGGTTATATTATGTTTTGATTATCTTAAAATAATGGAAATGGAGGGTAATACACAGGAGTGGTAAGAAAAAGAGCAGAAAGAATAGGGACAACTACCTCATATAATTGAGGTGAATAGAGGTCTATGCAAGCAAGGAAGAAGGGGTTAGGGAGACAACTTGATACTGAAAACTCACTCTTACCAGAACTGTTCAAAGGAGGTGGAAAATACACTTTTTATTCCCATTGCTTAGCATGGTGCCTGTCACATAGTAAGTATTTAATAAAGGCTCATCTACTTATTGACACTTATTGACACATATATAGAAATACATTTTACTCAACAGGGAAAGATGATAGAATAGGGGAGAAGGAAGGGAGGGCAATAAGAGATAAACCAAATTAAGGGAGAGATCAGTCCTGAGGAAAACAAACTCTAATTAAAGATATACAAAAATATTTATAGCAGCCCTTTCTGTGGTGGCAAAAAATTGGAAACAGAGAGTGCCCCCTCCCCTGCTTTGGGGAATAACTGAAGAAGTTATGTCTATCCATCAGCCAATAGACATTTAAGTGCCTACTATGTGCTAGGCTCTGTTCTAAGTGGGGGAGATACAAAAAGAGGCAAAAGACAGTCCATGCTCTCAAGGAGCTTACCATTTAATGGGGTCAACAAGCAAACAAATATGTACAAACAAGCTATATACAGACTAAATAGGGAAGACACTAGAATGAAGAGGGGCTGAGAAAAGCTTCCTATAGAAGATGAGATTTTAGTTAGGATTTAAAGGAAACCAGCAAAGCCAGTAGGCAGGAATGAGGAGGAAGAGCGTTCTAGGCATGGGGGACAACAAGAGACAATGCTGAGAGCTGAGATAAGGAGTGATTTTTAATGGAACAACAAGGAGGTCAAATATGATATATTAATGTGATGGAATACTACAAGAATGGTGAAACCATTTCTCAGGGAAACCTGAGAAGACTTGTAAGAACTATTGCAGAACCAGGAGAATGACTTACATATTGACAACAACATTGTAAAGACAAAACTTCTAAAGGCTTAGGAACTCTGATGAATAGAAGGAACAAACATGATTTCTAAGCACTCATAATGAAAGATGCTATCCCCCCTCCTAGTAAACAAGTGATGAACTCAAAATGCAGATTGATATGTATATTTTTTTCTGGACATGGCCAATTCAGGAATTTGTTTTGTTTGATTATACAGGTTTGTAACAGAGGTTTTGTTTTTCTTTATTTTTCAATTGGGTGGTGGTGGTAGTGGTGACGATGGTGGTGGTAGAGAGAGAAGGCAGACTTTTGTTGATTGAAAAAGGTTGATTTAGCTGAAATTCTTAACATCTGGACAAGGGCTCAGATTCAATCTAGCCCGCTTGTCAATAGAAGTATCACAAATATTCAAGTTCCTGAAAAGTCTGGCCAATATGGTGGATTTTTAATAAACCTTGTCTTTGGTTGAAAGAAGCCTTGGGTCAAATTCATTTGGGCAGGACCCGTATATTGCTATTTAGGGGTCCCAGCACCCATAAACCTCAACATTTTTGGTTCCCATACAGGGAAACTGCCTAACCCCAAGCTCTTCATCAGCCAAGACTGGAAGGTATGTAAGCCTCCTCCCTTTCCCTATCCCCTTCTCACCCTGCAGTTGGGGTTACTCTCCAAGCACCAAGGAAGGCTTGAACATGCTTTTCGGGCAGACAGTTATGAGGCTGTCACCTGATGATCTTAGACTCCCTGTCCAGTGGTTTGGTTTGAGGCCATGGAACTTGGCACACCTTCCTCAGCATAGAGGACAAGGACAGATGCCCCATCCAGAACCTTATGCCCAATTCTGTCAATTCTCTCAATTCTCTTGGCACTAGGGAATTGGGAAAACTGCAGGTGCTTTTTGGTTCCCTGAGGCTTACTTACTCCCTTCCCTCTATACTCCTTCATGGAGGCTACTGGAAAAAGTTAGAACAGCTACAAACATCTTGGCATATTTTGGAGGTTTTTTGATTGATCAATAAGGAGTTTTGAAACTCCTCCTTACAATTCTGGTCACTCCCTTCCCTTGAGTCAAGAGGGTTTTTCTGTTAACCCATCTCAACCCAGATCAGACTAGGAGACGAGCTCCTCCACAGCTACAGTGTGGGCCCCACTGACAATGGTCTTGGGCCCTGGGGCAACTCAGAAAGCCTGGAAGCATCGCCCAGGTTCAACATATCTTGCTCACGGCCCCCCACCCCCAACTCTCAGCAGCCATAGGGAGAGAGGAAAGGGATGGATCAAGGTAAAGAAATCAGCCAGCCTCCAAACTTGGGTAAACCTTATCTTTTAAAGTTGTAGTTTTAACATGTTAATGATGAGATGCCTATTCTCTGTGTAAAGTGTGTGAATCTTGCTGCTTTGACTTTGAATGTGTAGTCATTCCATACCCCAAACTACTGAAATCAAATCAGAAACATCTTTAGTTTGGTTTTGGGAGGAGAATTTCAATGCAATCAATTCTCTTAGAGGGAGGTAACCTATTTGGCCTAATCATTACTGAAGTGTCCTTTCAAGTCTTTGGTTACAATTGAAGTAAAAGTCAGTCTCTGGCAAATTCATTTGTGAAACTATTGAAACCAGGGGTGGAAAACTTCTACCTGCAAAAGTGTTACTTAAATTTTTAAGAATGTAAGATGAGATAATCCTGCAGGTCAAACAATGATTTTAATGGGGATCCTGCACTTTTAATTCTCTCTATTTCTGGGTCCTGCAGAATTACTTGTCATATTTGTGTCTTCCAGACTACAGGCCATTCACCTACAGTTGGTAGCAAATAGTGGATACCAGCCAATGCCCCCCTCCCATCCCCTGGATGCAGCTTGTGCTTGGTTTCAGTCAGTTTCCTCTTTGGGACCCCCTCCAGGCAGGGACAGCTCTAAGCCCCTTGCCAACAGAAGCAGTTTCAGAAACTGAGATCTTTGCCCCTTATCCCAAAAGAATTTGGGTCCCATTTGTTTGAGGGGAATGATGGGGTATGGGTCCTGGAAACTCCACTCCCCACAACTCTCCTTGAGTTTTCTCATTTTCCCACATGGTCAAGTCTCTGGTGTTCCTCTGAGGCATCATCCCAGTAATCCTCTCAACTGGCCTTTCATAATGGCTACATCCAATCTCCCAATTCTGTTCTGTTACTTCCTGATCACTCCCATTCACTTCCCATCCTTAAATCCTATCTAGACTCCAGTCTCCCTTGGCTATGTGGTCCAGATCCCTGGCATCCAGGTCCTTTTCTGTTACCTCACAGTCACTTCAGACTACTTGGCCCCTGATAGATCCCTCCCACAGTCTTTCTGTATATATGATCTATCTTGGTCTCTGTTAAGGTGCTGAGATTTGTAGAATCTGGCCAAGGGCTCAGATTCGTTGTAGCCCACTTGTCAATATGAGCATCACAAATGTTCAGATTCCTTAAGAGTCTGTCCAATATGGCATATCTTTAATAAGCCTTGTCTTTGGCTGAAAAAAAAAGTTAGTTTAAAAATTAGTATCCCTTATGTCTGGTCTCTCCCTTCTCCAAATAGATACAACTGTCATATTTATATTCCAAAGGCACTAAACATGTCATCCCCTTGCTCAAGAAACTTCAGTGGCTCCCCATTGCCTCTAGGATAAAGTACAATTTCCTCTGAAATTCAAATTCTTTCATAATTTGGCCCCAGACCATTTTTACAAGCTGATTAGAAATTACACTCTCTCCTTCCCCTGTTCCCAACATGCACTTTACACTTTAGCCAAATTGAGCTATTTGATATTCCCTGTATATGCCACTCCATCTCTCTCCTCTCTGACTTTGCACAGGCTGTCTTTTGCATTTAAAAAAGCTTTCCTTCTTCACTTCTACCTCTTGACTGTGTTTTCTTTTCATTTTCCTTCCATCCTCTTCTGTATATTCATTTTAAATGATTCAATGACCTTTTTTCCTTTTCCTTTTTTTTTTAAAACAGCCCTATCAGGTACTCACTGGGGAAAAAAAGAAAACAAAACATTTGTAACAACTATGCATAGTTAAGCAAAACAAATCCCCACATTTGTCATATCCAAAAATGCTTATCTCATTCTGTACCTCTGTAAGAATTACCTCTGCCTCTGGGAACCAGGTCTTTAATACTTTCTTCAATTGCTAGTCATTACCTTTGCTTCATAATCAAATTTACTAATTTTACATATATCTGTAATATATTATATATATATGTACATATCCCTACATCTATCACACATATAGAATGTAGATTTTTTAATGACAAAGACTGTCTCACTTTTGTATATGTATTCTTAGCACCCAACACAGCAACTGACACATAGTAGGTAGTGAATAAATATTTGATAACTGACAGATTGACTGATTGATTGATCAGTCAATCAAATGCCTCAACTTAATAAATGAATGGATGAATGAATGAACAAAAAAAGAATTAGAAGGATGCCCTTATGAGATCTTCAGAGATTTTGCCATAAATGTTTTAAAAAGTTAATTGCAACCATTGCAGTTTCCCAGAAACTGAAAGATCAATAGGCTCATTTAATCAGTTAGGCACTAGAGTGTTTAATTTAAATATCCAAATGAATTCACTTAGTAATAATGTCATATGTTTATTGCCATTTCATCCTCCATTATTAATTTCCTCTTTGCCCATGTGTTCCCAGACCAGGATATGGTTATTTGAGTATAATTTGTAATATTTAGCCGTGGGGCCACCATTATTTTCTTTCTGAACTTCATCTTCATGTCCATATGGAATCCTTGGTAGGAGCCATATAACTAAATCTAACCGACTATATTAACAGATAAGCTAAATTCTAGATAGTACAATTAATAAAAATCGTCCCTTTAAAGACATCACTTATATTGAATTCCTCAGTGTCTTTTATTACAAAATAGTGATTACTAAGGCCATGCTATAACACTGACCATGTTACAAATTCTCAGCTGTATGACTTCTGCTATTATTCTGAGGGAATAACTAGGTTTTAAAATATTGAAGGACTCACTTATACTTTAATGGTTATTCAGGACCTATGGCTTATCCTCCTTCTCTATCAGTACTATGACACATTGTCAAAGACAAATAAGCCAAGCCACAACTAAGACCTTGAATGGAAAAAAAAAAGATTGTACTGAATATAATTCAGACAAAGTGGGAGAGAGAGGTAGATGTTGAGAAAAAAATGGTTGAATTGGAACCATCTAGAGCTAGACATTAGACTATTCTTCAAATTTTGGCTTATCACTGACTATGATGTGTCTAGAAAGGGCTAAGAACAAACAAAGAAACAACAACAGCAGCAGCAAAAACCTGACTGGTTAGATAAGCTTTGTGGGTCCTTTAACGAGACAAACAATATCTGTTGACCTTAGTTAAAAACCTGCGAAGTATTTCTTTATTGTAGTGCTCTGATGCAATATTGACAAAATTCTTTGAAAACCTAACCACAGGTAATTCTGTACTCTAGATTATGAAAAATAGGGCATTGAACAAAGGTATTGTGAATGGTTCTTTATTTCTGTTTGACGTTTGCATTCTCTACCTTAATATCCATGTGGCTAGGGAATTTGTACTTCAATACATTTTTGCTGCTGTGAATCAGTGGTCTCATTTATGGAATGAAATGGGAATGGACAAGCATTTATTAAGCACATACATAGTATGTGCCAACCACTAATGATATGAATAGAAAATTGAGGTAACCCCTGCGCTCAAGGAGATCACATTCTAATTGATGAGACAATGTTTATAGCAGGGTTTAGGTTTATGGCACATGGAAAGGCCCAGAATGTTGCAAGGCAAAACTTCAAGAAAGATGATAAGGCCAAGTGGATTTTGGGGAGCAAAGTCATGTCAGACAGTCCCTGACCAATGAGTGTTTGGAAAGGGTAGTGAGTTAAAGAGTTGAAGTGAAGCAGGCTTTTGGGTTACTTCACAGAGGAGTGGGGGAGATGGGAGCTGGTAGGGTCAACACCCAGAAAGGAGATGTTACCCTGTCAAAACCTGCCAATGGTGGCTAGGTCCAGGGAAGGAAAAAAGTTCTCAAAGGTGTCTCTCTACTGGACACTTAGGCCACTACTGGCAATGAGTGGCAGCAGAATGTGGCTATGCCCTCCAAGAATCACTACCCATCAATTCCTACTCAGTATGACAATGCCATCTTGCATCTCCTCATAAATTCTCCACAGGGGGTTCACCTAATGTGCTTGAGGCCTTCCTACAAATCCTTTGGATATAAATGGAGCACATGAACCATCCATCAATTATCCCTTACTCCCTCTACCTGACTAGCCCATCTTTCTCTTTCTCATTATACATATCCCTGATGACCCCCTGATGTCACTTTTCCAGTATAATTTTCATTTTCTAATGCATTGCTGAATGCTTACAACTATTCTGCTCCCTGTTGCCCTTTGGGTGACCTAAAACTTTTAGTCTTTGAATACTGTGGAGTTCCATGACTCATAATTATGTGCCACCGTTGTTATAATGGTTTAAATGATGAGCTTTTTCAGTTATACCCTTCTCTAAAAGCAGATCTTCCAATAGCCTGGGACTTAATGAGTATACCAAATCTTGTCCAGCCATCATATACTTGCTTTTCCATGTTCCCAGGTACTTCTTAGGTCTGTGCCCTGCCTCTCTATTACACTGTGTGTTACACACACAAACACACACACACTTACCATCACATCCCCCCTGTACCTAACAAAGGGATACTCACAGTTGAATTCCATTGGTGTTGTCTGACTGAAGAGTTTCTTCTGGAGAAAGCTTGGGGACATAAAGAAGAAAACAAGCTATTGATGACACAGTAGTGCGGAAAATTTCAGCCATAGAATGGTGCAGATTGCGACAATATCTACGTTTTTGGAGGGAATAGCCATTTTGATGAGATCAAAGATACCCAAAAGTATTGGAGTTCAGAATGTTAGAGGTTGAAGGTACCTCAGAGAACACAGATTTAGAGTTAGAAAATATTTTAAAGGTCATCTAATTGAACCCCTCAACTTTATTGAAAAAGGAAACAGGCTCTAAAAGAGGTTGAGGTAAAACCTCAAACAAACTAATTGGTGTCAAATCCAGGACTAGAATTCTGTTCAATTCAACAAGCAGTAATGAACACCTCCCATTTTCCAGCTGTTGTGCTAGTGGCTGTGGTTACAAAGATAAAAATGAGTCTTTGCCCTCAAAGAGTTTACATTCCATGTGCGGAAATGATCCAGACAACTAAATACAAACAATTAAAAGTTATGTAGTGGAGGATAGAGAGAGAGAATACTAACAATACCAGTTGCAAAACGTCTGGAGGAAGTTGTATTTCAACTGAGCCTAGAAAGGAGCTAAGGATTCCAAGAGGTCAAGGTGAAGTGGAAGAAGGTTCTAAGCATAGAGGACAGCTTGTCCAAGCGCAGAAGTAGGAGATGGGATGTTATTAGTAGTACATGTGGGATATGGATCCCCTTCAATGTTCTAAGGGTATCTATGAGGGATCAGAGGTGATCCTGTAATATCAATGGCTCAAGTTCCCACCAGTGTGCTTCATCCCCAAGATTATCAATTTACAGTCAATTTAGTCAACCAGTCAGCCAGCCTTAAGTAGCTTTTAGAAAGAGTATTTATTGAAGTGATGTGACAAGGTACAGTACTTCCTCCACAAAAAAATGCCTGTGACATACTCTTCCTAAATACATACACACATGTATGTGTGTGTGTGTGTGTGAGAAAGAGAGGGAGAGAGAGAGACAGAGACAGAGACAGAGACAGAGAGACAGAGAGAGAGCGCGAGAGAGTGCTTCCACCAAGGGGAAATTGACTTAAGATTAGGAGCATGTGACCAAGAGTTAACACAGTTCCTAGTTGCTAGAAGTTCTTTTCTATCATTTATGGGATACTCAAGAAGTTCCTCCTTAGGCATGGCATAGTCTGTGTGCTGAGTTCTTTATAGAAATATGAATCCAGTTAGTTCTTAGCTTCTGATGATGCATACACTTTTGTAATTTTGAACCAGGCATACAATATAGGGACATCATTTGGAAGATGGGATGTACCATATCATATGGACCCTTTGAAACTAGAAGATCCTCCTCTGGTCAAGCAGGAGGGGAAGGAAAAATCTGGGCAAAGCCAAGGCTTCCCCTTCCCCTTACATAGGCCTTCCTTAGCAGTGCACTTGCTTCAATTTCTGGAGGTAGCTAGGTAAGGCAGTGGATAGAGCAATGGAACTGAATAAGAAGACCTGAGTTACAATCCAGTGTCAAAAACTTATCAGCTATGTGATCCTGAGCAAGTCACTTAATCTCTGCCCACCAAAGTTGTCTCATCTATAAAATGGGGATAATACCCCGCACCTATCTCCAAGGATTACTGGGAGGATAAAAAGAGATGTTTGTAAAGTGCTTTGTAAACATTAAAGTGCTATATAAATTCTTGTTATCATTATAATTATGATTATTATCTTTTTAAAAAGCTAACTTCATGCTTTTATACTGGACATTAAGTATAAAAAAAATTCTCTGACCAATTGGTATATACCTCTGGTCTAGTATAATTTCACTTTTTTACATTTAGTCTTTTCTTCATTAAAATTTTTTAACCATCAAAAATTCCTCCATCTCTTTCCCCCAGTTCTCCTCTTCCTCCCCAAATGAAAAAGAAAGAAAACCAAGCCCCCATTACAAACATGTACAGTCAAACAAAACAAATTCCTGAATTGGCAATTGAAATAAAACCTCTCTCATTCTGCACTTTGACTACTTCTCCTCTCTATCAGGAGGTGGTGGTTAACGTGTTTCATTGTAAATCATCTGGAAATATTATTAGTCATTATGTTGATCAGAGTACCTAAATCTTTCAAAGTGATTTGTTTTCACAATATTGTTCTCATTGTATAAATTGTTCTCCTGGTTTTACTCACTCTACTCTATGTCCATACAAGTCTTCTCAGCTTTCTCTGAAACCACTCCATTATTTCTTAGAGCACAATATGATTCTTCACATTTATATGGCATAAATAATTCAGCCACACTTAAATTTATAGACCCCACCTCAGTTTCCTTGCCACCACAAAAAGAGCTAGAAATATTTTTAAACATCCTTAGAGTTTGTTTTGTTTAGGACTAATCCCTTCCTTAATTTACTTTTCCTTCTCTCTAACATCCTTCCCCCAACATGAAAAAGCTGAGTATAATGTCTTTCTGTTTCCAACTGCAAATATATGTGTGTGAGTAGACATGTGTAAGAAAGACGATAAATTCTTCCCTCCTTTGACTAGTTTAGATGATAGCGAATTTAAATGTCACCTATTCCCCGTCACCTCTTCTTCCTTGTTTATGATTTAAAAATTTTTTTAATTTATTTAATTTTTAATTTATAGTATAAAACAAACATTTTCATAACATAGTATAATAATAAAAATAATTGCACATGAAACTGCAAATTTATTATGTATGACTTGCAATTCCTTTTAAATACATAATGAAGTTATCATGTAATTTTTTTCTCTTCCCTTCCCATCTTCCTGACCTAGAGATGGCTACCATTAGACACAACTATGTATGTATGCATGCATGTATGTATGTGTGTATGTATGCATATATATATGTATATATATATATATTTATGTGTGTGTCTCTGTATAAAATCATTCTATGCATACTTCTATTTATCAGTTCTTTCTCTGGATGCAGCATCTTCCTATATATCCTTTGTAGTTAATTTGAGTAGTTATAACAGTCAAAATGATATATTTGTTCAAAGTTATTCTTAAAACAATATTCCTGTTACTGTATATGGCATTCTCTTGGTTTTACTCATTTCACTCTTCATTATTTTGTGCAAATCTTGCCAAATTTCTAAGATCATTGAGCTCATCATTTCTTATAGCACAGTAATATTCCATCATTATCATATACCACAGTGTGTTCAGTCATTACCCAAAGGATGGGCATCCCTGTAATTTCTAGGTCTTTGCCCCCACAAAGAGAACTATTATAAACATTTTAGAACATTTAGGTTCTTTTACTTTTTCCCTAAGCATTTGATTTGTACATTAGATTTGTGAACACAGTTTAGAATTCTGGTTTTATTACTGTTAACTGTGATTTTGAGGAGGTCTCATTTCCTGGGCCTTAGGTACTTCATCTTTTAAATGAAAGGGTTGAACTAGATGACCTCTACCATCCCTTCAAACTATATATCTATGATTCTTAGATAATTGCTATATGTATGCAATAGTCCAGGAATGACACCAGCTTTTAATTCTCCCTGAGCTCCTTTATTCCTGGGCTTCAGCTGGGTCAACAGTGGTGTTCCCAGAGGGGTATGACCATGTGAACAAAACTCAAACTCTCAGAATGATATCTTGTTATATGTGAGGTTGGAGAAGGGAAATGGAAGTGGCTGTTATTCCACTACTGGCCATTGCATCTCCTTAGCCTTTCAACTGTGCACTCATTTATACAAAATCAGTCAAAATGAGTCAATTAACTACTAAACATGAAATATTTATAAAATAAAGCAAAAAGAAGAATAATAACATGTGTTTATTAGAATTCAAAAGCAGATATAATCATACATTTCTTCCATAAATGAGTCATACTCTTAACACTGACAAACACAGTATCTGTTGGGGATAGTGAGTTCACACTTAGAGAAAACTGGAAGTAAGGCATATGAATAAGAAAATTCATGTACCTGAGATGCCTCATAACTCTGACTTGTAAGCCTTGATGTCTTGATCTCTTTAGGAAGAAGTTTATATAAGATGTCACCTGCTAGTCAAAAATCAATTTTGTGCTAGCTGCTACCTTTCTGGTCTGCACAGTTTTCCTACTGGGCAAAGCCACTTCTTAGCTATTTTGGGGTTGCTAAAGCAGTCTCAGATTTTTTTAGCACACAGGAACAATTAGTAGTATGCTGAAAAAGTGTTTTATCCTTTTTAGCAAAAAATAGATATATATGTATATATATACACATACACATACACATGCACATATACATATGCATATATGTATATGTGTATGTGTGTGTATGCATACATAGGGCAACTAGGTGGCACAATGGATAAAGCACTGTACCTGGAATCAGGAAGGCCTGAATCCAACTTCAGCTTCAGATACTTACTAGCTGTGTAACCCTGGGCAAGTCACTTAACGGTCTGCCTCTGTTCCTCATCTGTAAAGTGAGCTGGAGGAGGAAATGGCAAACCACTCCGGTATCTTTGAAAACCTCAAATGTGGTCATGAAGAATTGGACACAACTGAAAATGACTGAACAGCAACAACCATATGTGTGTGTGTGTGTGTGTGTGTCTGTCTGTCTGTCTGTCCGTCCATCCATCATCTAGCTAGCTATCTGTCTGTTCATTCATCATCTATCTTTTTATGTCTGTTATCTATCTATTTATATGTCCATTCATCCATCCATCCATCTATCTATCTATCTATCTATCTATCTATCTATCTATCTATCTATCTATCTATCTATCTATCTCCTACCAAAACATTTTAAAAGCCTGTTTTCCCCTTGTGGTTTCTTCTCTTTGAAGTTGTAGATGGCAGTAAGGACAACCGAGGATTCTCTGAGAGGTTTCTCTTTTCTCAGACTATAACTGGCACTAGAGTACAATAATTTGGACATCTCTTCAAAAGCAGAGGTTTTGGATTTCTTCCAATTAGATTTCAACATCTACAACACTTTTCTAATCAAACAGCTTCTCACATCAGTTGCAGAGCTTTCCTATAGGCTTTGCTCAAGCTTTTGTCAGCTTCTGTTTTCTGCTTTCTATAAGCACGTGTCATCTTCTTTATTTTCTGTTCTAGCTTCTTCTGACTTCTTCTTTCCTCAGCTTCTTTCTCATCTCCTATCTTTTATTTTTATCTGGTTGTTTTTCTTTGTGTCTCTCTTTCTGTCCCTGTCTCTATCCCTCTACCTCTGATTCTTTCTCTGTATTTTTGTCTCAGTTTATATCTGTCATTCTGTCTCTTGCTCTGCCAGTCTCTCTCTCTCTCTCTCTCTCTCTCTCTCTCTCTCTCTCTCTCTCTCATTTCCTTCCTCCATCTGTCTTTTTTTTCTCTCCTTCCACCCCCAAAATGCCTCAAATCAGGACCTTTTCATGAGCAGTTGCCCATTTCTTAATTATTATGTGGAATTCAAAAAAATCTATCTTTAAGGTATAGCTCACAGTGTTCCTTCTATAATTGCTCTACATCCCCCAGTTATTTAATTTATAGTTTGTCAATTACATATTTCAAACTTCTGGAAACAACCATATGTAAATGATCTGATGAACCAAAATACACTAAAGATATCTGAGTTGCCTCAGTTACCTCAGTCAGGACCATTCCAACAAGTCCTCTCAGGAAATTTATACAAAGGGAAGTTTTCTCTCAGGTCTTTAGAATGTTCTATGTCTCTCCCTCAAGCATTTTTATCTAAGGGGTTCTATTTTTCTTTAAGCTGGTTTCGTTAGCATCTTTAATACAAATTTTCCTTTTCTTCCCCTCTCAGCAACAGGAATGTTTATATAACAAGGGGATGTACCTTACAATTCACTTCTTACTGTATTTTGCCCGTAAAACAAGACATTTATGCATAATATTTTAACCCACATGAATGAATTAAGAGGTATTTCAAATTGTCGAAGGCTATGGGGGAGACATTTAGGGGCCACTGCTTAACCAGCTCAGTGCTATGCACTTGGTACCAAGGAAAACATAACTCCACTTGCTGCAAACTGTGGTTTAGACCTGCCCAAGTAAACTACAGTGATTGAAAACACAGGATTGTTTTGTTTTCTCTCTACCATGGAGCACTGATCCATATAATGTTTTAATGAACATTAGCACTTTACCTTGACATTCTTGAGTAAACTGGGAAGCATATGAAGAAGAGATATGAAATAAACATAACTTTAAGCATTATGCCTGAACTGAAGCATAACATTCTAATTTTCAGTAACTTCCCATTTTCTAATAATTTCTATTAGGCACACACCATCACCTCTAGAGTTTGGTTTTGCTGTGTGTTATTGTTGATGTTATTGTCTGATTAAATGTGCAATGCTGTGTTTGTAAAAATGTAAATCATCTGTTAACTTGATTCCCTTTTAAAAGGTATCTTTCCTTTTCCTCCTCTCTCTCTAGTTGCTGCAGCCTCACACACTGCCAATGACTATGACAGTGAGTGAGAAAACATAAAGATGATGTATGTTGAGTGTACTATGGAAGCTGTTACAAGCCCATCTGTCGTCCTTATGAAAAAATTTCTTGGTCATGGTACATGGTAAGTTAATGGCATTTCATTAGTTTTTGGTTATTGGCTTGAGAGAGGCAGTGAACTTGAAGGGTACAGACTATTTGAATTTGAAAACTGAAAGAAATAAGAGGATAGTTAAATTATTAAATATCCTTATTTTCTTTTTACATTAAAATAATTCTTCTCATCTTCTTAGAACATGATCTCTAATACATAGATGATTAGCTCATACTTCTTACTTCACCTTTAACTTTTTTCCTTCCACTTTTATCTACCCAAATTCTTTCCATTCTTAGAAGCTCACCTCAAGTCTCACAACCTTTGTGAAGTATAATAATAATAATAATAATAATAATAACAATAATTTGACATTTATATAACATATGGTGGTTTGCAAAGCTCTCCAAAGATATATTACCTCATTTATTCTTCATAGGAACCCAATGATGTAAGTACTATTATCACCATTTTATAGGAAAAGAAACAGAGACTGGGGGAGCTAGAGGGATCAGTAGATCAAGTGCTAAGCTACCTAAATTCAAATCTGGCTTTCATTCAAATCTGGCTTCAGATACTTACTAACTCTGTGACACTAGGCAAGTCAATTAACCTCTCTGTCTGCCTCATTTTCCTTAACTTCCAAATGGGGATAATAAAATCTCCCTTGTCCCAGGGTTGTTATGAAGATCAAATGAGATAATATTTATAAAGTATTTAGTCCAATGCCTGGAACATAGTGGTACATAATAAATGTTTATTTCTTTTCTTCTTTCCTTAAGTGACTTGCCCAGGATCACATAGCCAGGATTTAAACTAAGGCCTTCCCTGCCTACTGAAAATTTCACCAGTCTTCTCTTTCTCTAGACAACACTTCTTAAACTGTGACCCAAGACTCTATATGGATGGGGTGATTAAAAATTTGGCAACAGAAAAAATCAAACACTTCATGAATCCGAGGTGTTTCTGGAAGTGCTTGCCCATGTTGCATCTCACAACTTCACTGCAGCCTTGGTTTTAAACACAAAGAATGGCATTGTGCATGCCCTCAGGCTGCACGGTGCCAACGAATGCTGCTGAAAACAAAAAAGGGTCCCGAGTGGAAATAAACACTTACTTACAATCTCTTTTGAAAAATTAGTCACTTAATTATATACTGTTGTATTGTTCATTTTTGCTTTCTGTATTAGTCCTATTTCCCTGATTACAAAGTAAACTCTTCAAGGTCAATGACCATGTTTTACAGTACTTGGTATTACCTCATACAGCCCTGACCACATTGAAAGAGTTCTGTAAATATTAAACTGCTGATTGATTGAGACAGCACTGCCTTGACAGTCAAGAAATATTAAGGATTGCTTCACAGTCACTATGTGATATTGTATAAATCACATACAATTTTGGACTTCAATTTCATCATTTGTAAAGTGGGAATCATTATACTTGCCTTCTCTGTCTCTCACAGCAGTGGTGGAAAGATAGAAAATAAAGGTTAAAGGTTATGACATATCCCTAACCTCTTGATGTTCACATAAAGGACAACTAACTATCTCCCTCTTTCACAAACCATACTGGGATGGTTATTTTCACACAGAGAATACTGGGCTGGCTATATCTTAGGCTAACCTAGGTTTTGATCCTGCTAAGAATTTACCATCTAGTAAGGACACATACACATATACACACAAATACATACAAGACTAAATGTGTTGTAGTACAAAAAGTGTCTGACTTGGAACACTGGATTCAAGGACAGGCTCTGATACCTATTATGTGACCATGACAAATTATTTAACTTCTTTGATGGTAGTAAGTGGAATCAGGGAAAGGTTTTCAACTATATTATTTTGATTTTCAAAGAGAATTTTTTTAATTAGGTGATTGCTGTGAATTATGGTCAGAAACAAGTCTTCTTATATAATACCCTAAATTTATATAGTACTTTATCATGGGAATATCATGGGAAAAATGCTGGGACTGGAGTAAGAAGAATTCAGTTTGAATTCTATCTCTACCACTTATTGATTATGTAATCATGGGCAAATCATTAATCTCTCTATTCTTCAGTTTAATCATCTATAAAATGAGTCACAGTTCTACAACTTTCTATATTACACACAAGCACTAGGAAAAAACCTTTTATCCCCTACTTAGTGCATCTACTTCTTCATCTCTCATTCATTTCTCAGTCCTTTGCAACCTGTCTTCAGAATCCACCACTCAATGAAATTGTTCTTCCCAAGGTTATTAATGATTTCTTGATTGCTAAAGCCAATAACCTTTTCTTAGTCTTTATCTATCTTTATCTCTCTTTAAAGATTGATAGCGTTTTGCCCATTTCTCATTCCCTTCACTTTCCTCCTCTTCATCTTCACTTTCTTGTCACTGTTTCTGGTTATTCCCTTACCCACCAGATGCCTATTTCTCCATCTCCTTTTGCTGGATCAGCATCAATATCCTGCCTTTCCTGGTGCTCCTTTTTATACTCCTTCTCTTCTTCTGTATCCTGGCTCTTCTTGATCTCACTATCACTCGTAAGTTTTTTTTTTTGTTACTCCTATGAAGCTGTGTGCCAAAGCTGCCCAGCTCTCATCAGCTATGTGGCACAGTGGATAGAGAGCTGGACCTGAATTCAGGAAAACTTGAGTTCAAAATCAACCACAGATACTGTCTGTGTAACTCAGGGCAAATCACCTAGCCTCTGTTTGCTTCAGTTACTTGAACTATAAAATGAGGATTAAAATATCACTTTATCTTATAGGATTGTTGTGAGGTTCAAATGAAATGATATTTGTAAATTGCCTACCATAGTGCCTACCACAAAGTAGGGAGCATATAAATGTTTTTTCCCTTCCCTTCATTACAGTCTTGAGCTTTAGTTCCACATTGCCAACTACCTGATGGAATTCTTCTTGTAGATCGTGAACATTTCAAACTCAACATCCAACATGAAATTCATTCTTTTCCCCTATACACATCACTCCTCCTAACTTCTTTATTTCTGTTGAGTATATATGTATCATTACAATTATCCAGGCTCATAAATGCAAAGTCACCTTGACTTATCCCTGCTCCTCTCCTCTCATACTTTAATAAGTTGCTATGTCTTGTTCATTATATCTCCAAAATAGCTCTTGTCTATATCCTCTTCTCTCTCTTCACAGATCTACCACTCTACTTCAGGATCTCATCACCAACAGCCTGGACCTGCAATAACTTCCAATTTGTTCACCCTATTTCCAGCTTCTTCCCTCTCTGATATGTCTTTGTCACATAGCTGCCAAAATAATTTTACCATACTGCAAATCTGGCCTTGGGACTTATTTTATCAAGAATCTTTGATGGTTTCCTATTGCCTCTAGGATAATATGAGAACTGATTAGTTTGACGCTTAAAGCCCTTTACAACCAGAACTACTTCACATTATGTATTCTCACACTACTTACACTTTAGCAAATTGGCCAACTTGACATTCACCATGCATGACAGTGCACAGCCCACCTCCTTGCCTTTTCACCCAGTAGCCATGTCTGGAATATTTCACCTCATTGCTTTTATTGATTGGAACTTTTGTGCTTTTTGAGGCTCACTTCTGACTTGAGGTCTTTCATACAACCTCATTTATTAGTGTCCCCTCCTCAAAATTCATTCATGTATACTTTGTACATACTTATCTATGTACCTGCTGTATCCATGCTCACTTCCAATTAACTGTAAATTCCTTGAGGGCAGGACTGTTTCATTTTTGCTTTATTTTTCTAGCTTCTAGCAAAGAGATTTACAAATAATAGGCGATTAATAAATGCTTGTTTACTTAAATTGAAAATTAGTATACCAATACCTTTACTACTTAACTTATTGGAGCATTGTAGGGGGAAAAACTTCATAAATTTTAATGGCCTATATAAAGATGAATAATAATAGCATTAAAGTAGTAATAATAATTAAAATATTATTATTTAGTCTCAAAGCACTCTTGTGAGATAGTTAAATCAGGCATTTTTATGTTTATTCCACAGATAAAGAAGTCAGGACCAGTGATATTGAATGACACCCCCTCCCTGCCCCAGCTGAGTATCTTGCCTTATATTTTACTGAAAAAATTGAAGCCATTTTCTAGGAGCTCCCTCTTCTTTTCTCCTCCTGTCATATCACTCAGATACCTTGTACCACCAACTGCACTTTCACTTCTGTTTCACATGAAGAGATAACCCTTCTCCTTAACAAGACAAAGTTTTTACATGCACAGCTAATGACATTCCATCCCATCTTCTTCAGCAGATTGCTTCTGTTATCATCTCCACTTTGTCTAATGGTGACAACCCTATTGCTTACAAACATTACCATATTTTTCACATCCTAAAAAAAAAAACAACAAAAAAAATCACCTCTCCCTTGATTTATTCATCACCTCTAGGTATTATCCTATATCTCTACTCCTTTTTGCCATTAACTTGTTGAGAAAGCTTCCTATAATTAATGCCTGCACTTTGTTTCCTTTTATTCTTTTCTGAAATTTCTACAGTTTGGCCTCTAATTTCATTATTTGATTGAAACAATTCTCCCCAAATTATCAATGATCTCTTAATTGCTACCTCTTGGCTCTTTATTCAATCCTTATCCTTCTTGCCCTCTCTACAGTGTTTAATACTATGAACTGTCCTCTTCTTTATGCTCCTCTCTGTGTTTCTATGATGCTGCTCTCTCCTGGTTTTGCTCCCATCAGTCTGAATACTCATTTTTTAAAATCTCCTTTGCTTGGAACTTAATCCACAATAGTAGTAGTACTGCTAACAGTAGTGGTCTCCCAAGGTTCTGTCCTGAGTCATCTTCTCTTGTCCCTCTATACTATTTCACTTTGTAATCTCATTAGCTTCCATGAATTCAATTATCATCTCTATGCAGATGACTCTCAGGCCTACTTTGACAGACCTAACCTCTCAGCTCGCTTCCAATCTTATGTCTCCAACTGCCTGTTGGACGTCTTGTATTGGATATCTTATACATGTCTTAAATTTAACATATCCAAAACTGATCTTAATATCTTTTCCCCCCAACTCTTCCTTCTTCATAACTTCTCTTTTACTGTGGAGAGCACCACCATACTACCAATCTCCCAGGGTGGCAACCTAGGTATCCTCTTTTATTCCTCATGCTCCCTCACCTCCCATCTCTAATCAACTAGTTGCAAGGTCCTGTTAGTTTTGTAACATCTCTCCTGCATACCCCTTCTCTCCTCTGATACTGCTAGTACCTTGGTACTGCCTCTCATCACTTTGTGCCTGGACTATTGCAATAGTCTTCTCTTTGGTCTCTGTCTCTCCCCATTCCAGTCTAACCTCCACTCAGCTATTAAATTGATATTCCTAAGGCAAAGATCTGACCATGTCACCCTCCCCTGATTCAATGAACAATAAAGTTACCTCCAGGATCAAATGTAAAATCTTCTGTTTTGTTTTTTAAGCCATTTATAATCTGTCTCCTTCTTATCTTTCTGGTCTTCTTGTACCTTATTCCCCTCCATATATTTTACAATCCAGTGATACTGGTCTCCTTGCTCTTCTTCACGCAAAACACTCCAATTCCTGTTTCTTTTCACTAGCTCTCTTCACTGACTGGGATTCTCTTCCTCCTCAGCTCCATCTAATCCCAGCTAAAATCCCATTTTCTTCAAGAAAACTTTTCTGATTTTTCGTAATGCTAGAACCTTCTAAGATTATCTTAAATTTATCCTCTTCACTTCTTTGCATATAATTGATTGCATGCTCTCTCCCCCATTAAACTCTTGAGTTCCCTGGGAGCAAGGACTATTTATCTGTTTTCTTTCTATCCCTAAAACTTAACAGTCATCTTGATTTTTGTTTTGTCATTGGACTTTGATGGCTGTGGAGGAGAAAGTGAGGTTGACAACTTTGCACAGCTCTGCCTCACTTAAATCCAGTTCTTGGACATGTCAGGACATCACTTTCATGATGTCTTTGGTCCTCTTTGAAAACAAAAGATGGGAGGGGAGGATTCTGGGAATATGGTAGGATAGGTCAGAAAATTCCAACCTCTCAAGTTATCCCCTCACAAAAGAGATGAAATAGCACCTCAGGGAAATATTGAGCAGTAAAAATAAATAAAAGTAGGGGCAGAACAGGAGTCCTCCTGGGAAAATTGGAGAAGATCTAAAGAAAAGTTCCAGGATGACCTTTGGTCCCTGTGAAGAGTAAACACCTCCAGGGTAGGTCCTAGGTTCACTTAAACAACAAATGGCAAGCCCTGGGGTTAGTTGGGTTGGAAGGCTGCCTAGGCACCAGCTGCAGGATCTTTTATCTTCAGGACAGTGAGGGTGTTGGGTGTCTGAGCTGTGGAAGACTGATGGAACCTCTGCTGACAAGGAACCCCAGACCCAGCTGTGCTGTGGGGATATGGCCAGGAGCTAAAGGAACCAGTACATGACTGGTGAGTGCAGGCTCAGTGAAACAGGAACTGCTGGCTGTGGGCACTTACAGTAGGCTGGAATTCTTGGTTCCAGTTCCAAGCCACAGAAGAGAACTGAAGGAGAATATGAGGCCAGAGGCACCATCCCCCATTACTTAGGACTAGAGGTGATTATAAAAACTGAACTACTACAAATAAAAAAAAAAGCATAGGCAAAGGAGAAAAAAATTCAACCATAGAGTTACTATAGGGATAGAGAAAACTGGGGGTTCATCTTCAGGGGAGTATACTCATGCAAAGAAACCCTCTTCTACCCCAAAGAGTAATGAGAAATGATCACTTGCTCAAAAAGAATTCACATAAGGACTTTAAAAGGACTTTAAAAAGACTTTAAAAATCAAATAAAGAGGTGGAGCCAAGATGGCAGAGTAAAAGCAGTGACTTGCTTGAGCTTTGCCCCAAACCCTGAAAAATGTGACATAATGTAAAATGTAATGTAAAAAATGTAAAAATGGCTCTAAACAAATTCTAGAGTGGCAGAACCCACAAAAAGACAGAGTGAAACAAATTTCCAGTCCAAGACAACCTGGAAGGTCGGCAGGAAAGGTCTGTTGCACCTGACTGAGAGAGGAGCACAGTTCAGCATGGGATGTGCAGGCAAAGACTGGATCTCAGTGAACCCTGAGCAGGCCTCAGGGGACTGAATCACAGGGCACTGTGGCAATTTCCATACTTCTCAACCCGCAAATGCCAAAGACAACTTAGAAGGTCAAGTGGAAAGGTCTGTCTGACCTTGGTGAGAGAGGAGCTCTGTCTAGCCCCAGTCCTGGCACAGCCCCAGGGCAGTGGCTGCTTCCTGAGCTCTCAGCCCACAGACAGAGGGGGAATTGAGTGGCTAATCAGAGGGGGATTGCAGGGATCTCTTGGCTGGCACTGAGGCAGAATTCTCTTCCTTTGTCTGTGCTTGGATTTGTGTCACAGTTCTGGGTGGCAGTCCTGGGACAAGGAGGAACACTGGCATGGTGGAGTTTGTGGTGGCAGTGGAGAAGGAATCATTTCCATAGTTCCAAGGCAGAAAAGAGTACTTGTGGTTACTCATAGACCAGAGACAGGCCAGGAAAGGAGTAAACACCTTGCCTTTGATCATACCACCTTGGAAAAACTGAAAATTTATAGATCCCTAGAAGCATCTCTGAAAATAGTTGCACAAAACCCCCAAAGCTTGGGACAGTATATTCTCCTGACTGGAAGAAGACCCTTACTTTAACAAAGAGTTTAAAACTCAAGTAATTGACTGGGAACATGAGCAAGCTGCACAAAAAAAGTCAGACCATAGAGTCTTTCTTTGGTGACAAAGAAGATCAAAATGTACAACCAGAAGAAGACAACAAAGCCAAAGCTTCTACATGCAAAGCATCCAAGAAAAATATAAATCTGTACCAGGCCGTGGAAAAGTTCAAAAAGGATTTTGAGAAGCAAGTAAAAGCAGTAGAGTAAAAACTAGGAAGAGAAGTAAGAGTGATGCAAGATGTGGAAAACAAATCAAACAGATCAGCTTGCTAAAGGAGACCCAAAAAATACTGAAGAAAATAACACCTTAAAAATAGCCTAACCCAAATGGCAAAAGAGGTCCAAAAAGCCAATGAGGAGAAGAATACCTTCAATAGCAGAATTGGCCAAATGGAAAAGGAAATCCAAAAGCTCACTGAAGAAAATAATTACTTAAAAATTAGAATGTAGCAAATGAAAACTAATGACTTCATGAGAAATCAAGAAATTCTAAAAGAAAACCAAAGAAATGAAAAAACAAATGGAAGACAATGTGAAATGTCTCATTGGAAAAACAACTGACCTAGAAAATGGATCCAGGAGACATGATTTAAAAATTATTGGACTACTTGAAAGGCATGATCAAAAAAATAAATAAATAAAAGAGCCTAGACATCATCTTTCAAGAAATTCTCGAGGAAAACTGTCCTGATATTCTAGAACCAGAGGATAAAATAGAAATTGAAAGAATCCACCAATCACCTCCTGAAAAAGATCCCCAAAGGAAAACTACTAGGAATATTGTCATCAAATTCCAGAGTTCCCAGGTCAAGGAGAAAATATTGCAAATAGCCAGAAAGCAACAATTCAAGTATTATGGAAACACAATCAGGAAAACACAAGATTTAGCAGCTTCTACATTAAGGGACCAATGGGGTTGGCATATGATATTCCAGAGGGTAAAGGAACTAGGAGTACAGCCAAGAATTACCAACCAAGCAAAACTGAGTGTAATCCTTCAGAGAGAAAAAAATGGAAATTCAGTGAAGTAGAGAATTTTCAAGCATTCTTGATGAAAAGACCAGAGCTGAATAGAAAATTTGACTTTCAATTAGAAGACTCAAGAGAAGCATGAAAAGGTAAACAGGAAAGAGAAATCATAAAGGACTTATTAAAGTTGAACTGTTTATATTCCTACATGGAAAGATGATATTTGTAACTCATGAGACCTTTCTCAGTATTAGGATAGTTGGAGGGAATATATATACACAGAGGTCACAGGGTGAGTTGAGTATGAAGGGATGATATCTAAAAAAAAATGAAAATTAAGGGGAGAGACAGGATTGTACTGAGAGAAGGAGAAAGGGAGAGGTAGAATGGGCTAAATTATCTCACATAAAAGTGGGAAGAAAAAGCTTTTACCATGGAGGGGAAGTGGGGGAAGATGAAAGGGAATGAGTGAATCTTACTTTCATTAGATTTGTCTTAAGGATGGAATAACATATACACTCCATTGGGCATGGAAATCTATTTCACCCTACAAGAAAATAGAGAAGAAGAGGATAAAAGAGGGGAGGGATGATAGAAGGGAGGGCAGATTGGGTGAGGGGATAATCAGAAACAAACACTGCTAAAGGGGGACAGGTTCAAAGAAGAGGATACAATAAATGGGGGGGATAGGATGAAGGGAAATATATTTAGTTTTGCACAACATGACTATTATTGAAGTGGATTTCATGACTACACATGTATAACTTGTAACAAGTTGCTTGTCTTCTCAATAAGGGTGGGTGGGGAGGGAGGAAAGGAGAGAATTTGGAACCCAAAGTTTTAAAAACACATGTTAAAAATTGTTTTTAAATGCAACTGGGAAATAAGATATACAGGTAATGGGCTATAGAAATCTATCCTTCCCTACAGGAAAATAGAAAGGGAAGAAGATAACAGAAAGGGGGGGTGATAGAAGGGAGGGCAGATTAGGGGAAGGAGCATTCAGAATGCATGCTATCTTGGGGTGGGGGAGGGAAGAGATGGGGAGAAAATATAGAACTTAAAATCTTTTGGAGTTGAATGTTGAAAACTAAAATAAATAAATTAATAAAAAATCAAAAATCAAAATCAAATGAGAGAGATTGAGGAAAAACTAAAAAAAAAAAAAGAATAATCCAAAACAACAACAACAACAAGAAGATTATGGAAATAAAATCAACCAATTAGAAAAGGAGATCCAGAATCTTAAGGAAGAAACAACTCCTTGAAAATCAGAATTGGGCAACACAAAGCCAGCAAAGTTATAAGATATCAAGAAATAGTACAATAAATATACAAAGGATGAAAAAATGGAAGAGAATGTAAAACATCTAATAAAAAAAAACAACTGATCTGGAGAACAGATCAAGAAGAGAAAACATAAAAATAGTTGGACTAACTGAAAGGTATGATCAAAAAAGAACCTTGAGGGGCAGCTAGGTGGCACAATGGATAGAGTACTGGCCATGAAGTCAGGAGAACCTGAGTTCAAATCAGACCTCAGACACATAACACTCACTAGCTGTGTGACTCTGGGCAAGTCACTTAACCCCAATTGCCTAAAAAAAACCCCAAAAAAACAAAAAAAAACACACACACACAAAAGAACCTTGATACAATAATACAAGAAATAATGAAAGAAATTGTCCTGAAACATTACCATAAGAGGAGAAGATAGAAATAGGAAAACATCCACTAATCACCACCTGAAAAAGATCCTATGAGGAAAACCCATAGGAATATTGTAGTCAAACTATGAAACCCCCAGCTCAAGGTTAAAATATCATAAGCAACAAGACAAAAACAATTTAAATATGACTGTGCCATAATTAGAATCACACAAGGTCTAGTAGCAGATACACTAAAAGACCACAGGTCTTGGAAAACTAAACATCAAAGAGCAAAAGAGCTATGGTCCTGGCCAAAAATTTCACACCCAGCAAAGCTAAGCATAATCCTAATTGAAAAAAAAAATAGACATTAAACGAAGTGTCAGACTTTCAGGACTTTCTTTAAAAAAAAATCTGAGCTAAATAGAAGACTTGACATACAAGAACCAAGAGAAATTTAAGATATATACCAAAGACTAATTACAAGGGTCTCAATAAGGCTAAACTATTTACCTTTCATGTATGTAAAATACAAAATGTATTTCTAAGATTGTCATTATTAATTATGTAGTTTGTAAGAAAGATTAGGGTAGATCTGAGTATGATATGATTTTAAAAAGTAAAACCATTTAGGAACAGATAAAAAGAGTAATTATTTTATACAAATGAGGTGCGAGAAGAAGAACCAACACAGAGGAATTAGATGGGGGGGAGGGCCATTAGTTCTGGAAACCCACTTTCATTGGAAATAGGTTTAAGAAGGAACAATATGTATATATCTAGAAGAGTATAAAATTCTCCTAAATTCAGAAAAAAATAAAATAAGGGGTAAGGAGGGGGAGGGGATAAAGAAGGAATCTCTAGAGGGGAGGATGAGGGAAAAAGGTCAAAGGGAGGTATAGAAAATGTTTAGATTTAAGGGAATGGGAGGGTAAGGGAGGAATTATTGATACAGGACTAAGTCAAGTAATAGGAGGGCAAGGTAGAAGTAAAGTAGAGGAACTAGGAGGGATAGGCAATAAGAAATGCATACAAACATGAAAACAAAGATCTGACAGAATTTGTTAGGAAAATATAAGTCTATGTATGTATGTGTATATAATAATATGGGTATCTATATATCTATATGTAAATATATCCACACTTAATTGTAGCCTTCTGAGGGGGGAGGGGGGAAAAAGAACAAAATAAAAAGTATACAGCAGAGAACAAAAGAAAACTAACAAGGAAAGAAAGGAAAGGAGGACAGCTCTCAACACAGTGTATAATACTTATCATATAGGCTTTCTTGAAATGGAAATTTATTTCTATGTATTTTGAATCCTCTCACATTCTGCTGTGGACATGATATGTCTTTTTTCTTTCCTTACTACGCATTTAAGTTTCAATATTTAAGTTTGTAATATGTTTCATTTTCTTTTCCTATTGTGTATTTAAGTTTTAGTAATAAAAATAAAGAAAACAAAGGATGAACAGCAACAACAACATAGTGCCAAGCACATAATAGGTGCTTAATAAATACTTTTACCATGACTTCCCTAAAGGCATTTGTCAATCAATGGCAGAAACAAGAAGAGAAGCCAGGTCTTCAGACATGACATGTGTGCTTCTAGTCCTTACCACTATATTATGTTATCTGTCATATTCATCAACTAATTTGGATTTTTTATCCTTTGATGCATTGAAAATGCTGATAGAGCAAATGCCCCAAATATTAGATTTATATTTATCTTTTCTAATTCTGTCTAACCAAATGAACCATTGACTGAGTTTTTAGCCTCCTAGCCAGGAGTTTGGAATCCTCTAATATCTATTTAATAAATGTTATAACATCATACACATCCAAACTATTTGAAATTCAGTCAAAAATCCAACTGCATTGAGAGCTACTGTTCTGGCTTCTAAACTCTCTCCTGATGTGGCCACCATAACATTCATATATACTGTTTAGCTACAGAGACCTTGGCAAGTTATTGGTATCTTTTCCCTCCTGGATGAGAAAATAACAATATCAAGAAGGTTATTTTAATCAATGACTTTATGATGATTAACACTCCTTGTTCTAAAGAGCTTTAGATAAAGCTTTTAATTTCCAGAGCCATTTCTGAGAATATTTTTGATCAATGTATCCCTAAATCCCAGGTGGCTCTAAGTCCTTTCCATTTGTCATTTACTATAAAGCCTGGGTCCTACTATAATAATTGCTGATTAAAGGAGGCCACCTCACCCATAACTTCATTATTGCACTGCTAGCAGGGAAAATATATGGCAAGCCAATGATCTGAAAGCAAGCCAAGGCAAATTTACGACACAAGATACTGCATTGATTTTGATGGGAACAAAAGCAGAGAAGGTCAATAGTATGGCATCCAGAGCCATTACAAGGTGGGAGAGAGGATTAAATCAAAATGAGTGATTACATTTTTTTAGCCATTTTATGCTATGTTCTAGCAGTCTCATAAATGATCCCATATTATAGTGTCAGGACTTCATAGTAAAAGTACACAGAGACCATGGTAGAAAATTCAGTCCTGGGTAGATTACTTATTGAATAATGGACCATATGGAGAGCTTACTGTTTTAATTATGGAAATAGCTCAAGGATGTATGGGATGCATACTTTTTTTTAAAAGCATAGATAACAAACACCAAATTTTAAGACCTTTGCATTTCTGACTTGTGTGTGTGTGTGTGTGTGTGTGTGTGTGTTTGTTTGTTTTATCTCCTATTCTCTGATGAGCTAAGTTGTCCTTCCCATGATGCCCCTGCACCTTTGCCTTGCTCTCAGGTGCTACACAGTAAAGTTCAGTATCATAATTTGGGTTAGAGTAGGATGACCCCTTAAGGACCAGAGAGAGTAGAAACAAAACAGTCACCTGTCCACTTCAAAATGTGTAGGAGTAATGTAGAAGTAATGTTAGAAGTGAAGTAGAGGAATGTGCATATAAAAGGCTGTAAGAGTTAATTGCCAATTAAGTTTTCCTTGAAAATTTTTTCAAACTTTTCCCTTATGTAGGTTCCTTGCTTACATTATGATCTGCTGACCCTGACTTTTAAAGACCTCGAGCTGAAAAGGACTTTGAAGATCTTCTAGTCCAACACTCTGATTTTACAGGTGAGGAAACTGATTAATGAAAGTGAATAATGTTCTCACAGCCATGCACTTCTTTCAGACTACAACTAGCTATTAAGTCAGAGAAAAGAGGAAGATTCAGCTGTCTCTGCTGAATAAAATGGTATCTGAAGTAGAGATTGGACAAAGGAAGGTAACTTGAAAATTTGGAAAGTTGATAGCTATTTCTGAGCTTTCAGGGCATGTTTATTGCTTCATTTTAGGACCAAGGGAGAAACTGATCTATTTTACCTGCCATATTATAGTGTTGATGTTTAGTTATTATCATGCCCATCAGTACATGTTGATTTCTCCAGAAGTCCCTAGTAATGATTTAAGGTAGAAGATTTGGTGTAGCAGTTAGGTAGTTACCGCTCCACTTAAACCCTTCACCCCATGCCTCTCTTTCTTTCAGAGCAATGTTTTCCCTCTCTTAAGCACCCTCATATCTAGAAAGTGGAGAGAATTGAGCCTTTTGGAGCTGGAATGTGAATGTGCTTTGTGATGATTTAGTGTTTTCTGACTTTTTTTCTGGTTAGATTTGTGTGTCTAGCCCTATAGAAGTTATTAATTTTTTCAAAGACATTGTGCTTGCAATTTTAGAACCTATGTAAGTAGTCCAATCTTGCATTATGGTACAGGGATAACTGAAGGAGGTATGAAAAATCCCATGATATAGCCAATTATAGCATTTTCTATAAAAGTAGATTCTATAAAAAATAACCACATAAACAACAATTACTACTAGCTAAGATTTATATAGTACCTACTATGCACTAGACATTATGCTATGCTTTTTACAAATCTAACTTCATTTCTTCCTCATAACAACCCAGGGAGGTATGTGTTATTATTATCCCCATTCTATAGATGAGGAAACTGAGGTAAATAGAGGTTAAGTGGCTTGTTTAGAGTCATACAGTAAGTAAGTGTCTGAAGCTATATTTAAATTTGGGTCTTCCTAACTCCAGGCCCAAGGCTCTACCTAACTCATTCAATTCATATAGCACTGACTTTGTATAAGATAATCTGTTAGGCACAGAGATGTGCTACTATCTTCAAGTAACTTTCATCATACTGGGAAGATGCAACCTATGAATACGTTAATAAATTCAAAGTATATTCAAAGTAACTTGGGATAGAAATAGCTCTAAGAACCTTGAGGATCAGGAAAAAACCTCATATAGGAGTTGATACCTGAGGTGAGCCTTGAAGGAGGCTAAGTATTCCAAGAGATGAATGTGAGGAGTTAAAGATTCCAGTATGGTAGGTGTGTGGAGGAAGGGGGAAGTAGTAAGATAACAGTCTTGTGAAGACACAAAGAAGATGGATGGTAAATCATGTATGAAGAATAGCAAGTAGATTATTGTCTGAAATCACTAATATACAATTACTCTAATCACTATATTTCAACAAAAACTTGGAATATGTATCAAAGTTTCAAAGAAACTCAGATATTGGTGTGTAAATTACTTAGGACAAGCAATATTTTTAATATAGTTTCATATTGTGAAAGCAATAACTATGAGTGTATCTGCTTTAACTGACACTAAGATGACACAGAATGTCTGAACTTGACCAGATGAAACCAGAACAGGCAAGTTTCTTCACCTTCAGTTATTTCTTTGTCAGATGAATGTTATATTTTATGCTATATGGAGGTGTTTTATTGCTCTCTTTTGTTTTGTTTTTAATTTTGTGATTTTAAGAATTTACACCAAAACAAGGGGCAATTGTAGCTTTTGCAGAGCATACTTCCATGACTATTAGAGATACTACAATGACTGTTGATGTGGAAAAGTAAAGCATTTTAAGGATCACTCAAGACCACAATGAAACAGTAATGGTCAAACCAAAGTACAAGTGAAAATTCAGTTTAAAATGAAAAACAACACCAACAACTAATAAGCTATTGTTGTAAAACAACCTAATTAATTCAAAGGAAAATAAAACAGACCTTCAGAGGGACCTGCCAGCTGGAGAGATGCTTCACAGGTTTCTTGAAGGTGAAAGAAAAATATATTAAAAAACAATTGTTACCTGTTACTAGGAAGAAAAAAAAAAACATTCTTATCACAGGCAAGACAATGTAAAGATTAGAGTCCCAAAGAAAGTAAAAGGGAATTATTTATTGATAAAGTTCACTTTTTCATTCAAGGCTATACAAAAACCATTGTTAGAATAAGTCCAGATGAGTCTATAAGATCTTATATTTTTATCAGACTCTGAAACATCCAACTAAAAATGTTTTGGGGATGTTTTGCTTACAGTTGGCCTGGAAATCTTGTCTTCATCAAGGGAATGATGAAATCTAATAAATATATTAATATATTGAGAAGAAAAATCGTTCTGAAATTATAAAAATTCTCAAATTGAAATGGAATAATGAAGCATGACCTTACCTCATGTCACTAAAGTCAAGATATTTGTACAAAAGTTAGAAATTAACATAGTTTAATGTCCTTGGGACTGGTTTGATTTAAACTCTACTGCAAACCTACATTCAAGGCTAGACTTGGAAAAAATAATGTTTAGTATCCACTGTGATAAGTTGTATTTTCATAATAGATGATTAAAGAATATGTGTCAAAATTTTGTGAACTTAGTGCTAAGTTATGTAAAACAAGTGACTGCAGAAAAAATCATTGTGCATATTAAATGGTTTCTTTTAAGATGTGAAAAGTTATAAGATTATTTATGGCAATAAATTTAATTGTTTTATTTTATTCCCATTCATTCATGCACCACTGGAAACTTATTCACTCTCTTTCTCACTAGGGTACTGTAGTACTAGACTTGGAGTCAGAAGACCTGTGTTTGAATCTTGCTTTTGTTACTTGATGATTGTGTATTTTCAGAGGTTAGAAGGTAAGTACACTTTCTCAGTCTCATTTTCCAAACACTTTGTAAAGTGCTATGTAAATGTGACTTATCATAATTAATCATCACTTGATTTACTCTATATCTAATGCTCCTTCAGCCTAAATAGAACTCTCTCTGAGTTTTCTATTGAAATCAAAATTCTACTGGGATATGTACTTGTTTAGAAGCAAGTAGCTAGCTCAGTGGATGTAGCAGTCTCAGACACAACTCTTTGTGTGATTGTGGGCAAGCCATTTAACCTATATCTGCCTCAGTTTCCTCATCTTAAAATGGACATAAAAATAACATCTGTTTCCCAAGGTTATTGTGAGTATTAAATGAGAGAATATTTTTAAAGTGCTTTTACGTTTTAAGGTGCTACATAATTGTTAATCATTAATATTATCTTTTTTTCATAAAGCATTTGAGACAGGAAACAGTAGCTTGAATGCATGTTTCACCCCTTTGCTTATTCCTTTAATAATAGTAATCATTCATATTTATGTAGTGCTTTCAGATTTACAAAGTTCTCAGGGTTCATTGGAATCCTCTCTTTAAATTCTAAAGTACCTAAGTATAACAGCTACTTTGCTGGTCTACAAAGGCTGTGGTGTCATCTCCCACAAAGTGGCCCCAGGTTCTGCACAGCCCAAATTTCAATCCTGTGGGAGCCTAGAGAGAGGGGTAAGGTAGGAGTTATCATCACAGAGATGATCAGGAGACAGACAGACAGATAGAGAGACAAAGACTAAGGGAAAAAGTCCAGTATGAAACTCTAGGATATATTCACAATTGGAAGGTGGTGATATAGATTATTGTCCCACAAGGACACTAAGAAGTAATCTGTCAGGTAAGAAAAGAATCAAGAAACAGCAGCATCACAAAAACTCAGAGAGGAGAGAGTGTCCAGGAGAAGACAGTGGTCAACCGTGTAAAATGACCTAGAGAAGTTATATTAAAAAAAAAAGAGAAAGGAAAGGCCATCAGATTTACCAATTAAGAAATGATTAGAAATTTCAAAGAGCAGTTGAATGAAGAAGTTGGAAGTCAAATTACAAAGGGTTGAGAAGTGAGTAAACAGAGAAAACAAGTAAAAACAATAAATGTAGTCTACTTTTTTCAGAGCCTGAAGACCAGTAGCAGTCTCTCTTTGAGGCTTTTCTTACTCACCCAGTGGGGAAATCCCCATGATGAACTTCTTTTTCTGGTAGAGTTCACTAGCTAATTATAAAGAACCAGGTCCAGAAAGTTCAGAGAAAGTTAGAGATGTCACAGGCAGAGGTTTCAGGAGTCAACACGAGGAAGACCACAACTGACCCAAGACCCAAGACCAATTTTGACAAGGAATTTTTAAGTAATTAAAAAAATTACTATAATTTCTCCTGTTTATGCAAATGTACATTTAAATACAGCCAATGAAAAAAAGGGAGGGTTCAGGATCTTTTTTGTTGTTTCTGGCTCTCTATATCTGCAACCTCAAGTCTCAGAGAAAATCTTAAAGAAAACTTGTATTTTACTCATGTTTTGTGTTCCTATGAAGGATTATAAAGTCACTGAACCTACAAAGTAGATGAGGTAAAGAATAGTTATTTATTTCTCCCTGTTCAATTGAAATATTCAAAACACAAATAACCATAATTACACAAAATACTAACCTTTAACAGCAATTTTCTCTCCAAGGAAGTTAATACTTAAAAACCAAAACAAGAAACATTTTATGGGACTGATGAACAGACTTTTCATCTTTAGATTCTATCCTTTCTTAGTAATTGTCTCAAAGTCTATGTTTTCTCATGAGTCAGTATCTGGCTTGGGCTAACCCACCTGTCAACAGTGACTTTATTCTCTGAGAAGCCATGCAGTTGCAGAAAACTCTTTGAGCTACCATTCAGCTCCGACTTAGGAACCCAGAACTCTCAGATTCCTAAATTAACTATTTCTGAAAGTCCATCTCTCATGATTATTGTTCAGTGACCTATAATCAGACATTAAAAAAAGGTAGCCAGGGCCTTAAGATCCAGGTTCAGGGTTGGCTACACTGCACATGTGGATGCTGTTTCCATAACTATCTGGGGAGGAGGACTTCACTCAATCATCACAGAAAGTAGGGTAGAGGCAGGAAGAACAATCAAGCAAGATCAATGAGGAGTCAACTGCAATAAATCTGATGAGGTCATGAACTACCATATTATAAAATGAATTTACAATTCCAAGAGTGATTATGGAAATATAAATAGTAAGTTCTGGCCACTGATTGGTTATGTAGGAGTGAAGGAAAGTAAGAGCAAAGATTCCAGATTGGTACCAAAGTTGTGAACCTGGATGACTAGAAGGATGGTGGTACTTGCAAGAGAAATAAGGATGTTCAGGAGAATAATAGATTTGGGAGGAAAAATACTTAGTTTTCTTTTGAACATGTTGAGTGTGAGATACTTGTGGAATATCCTGTTTGAAATATCTAATAGTACAGTTGGTGATGCAGAACTAGAACTCAGAAGAGAGACTAAAGCTGGCTATATCTAGATCTGACAGTCACCTGCATAGAGATGATCATTGAATTCATGACACCTGTTAAGAATATCAAGAACATATAAAGAAAAAAGAGGATATAGCATAGGATAGTTCCTTGGGGTATACCCCCAGTTAGAAGGTGGGTAATAGATAATAATATACAAAAAGAGAAGCAGATTATGATATATAAATATATGGAATATTATTGTGCTATAAAAAAGAACAGAGATGGTTTCAGAGAAACCTGGGCAGATGTTTATGAGCTAAAGCAGAAAAAAGTGAACTAGGCTATCTTATAATAACTTTATTAAAAGTAATAACTTTGAAAAACTTGGGAACTCCGATGAATGAAATGATCATCCATAATTCCAGAAGACTAAAGAAGATATCCACCTTCTGACAAGGAAGTAATGGACTAAATATGCAGCATGAGGCAAACATTGTTATAAATGACCAATGTAGGATTTTTTTTTACTTGACAATGAATATATATTACAGAGGATTTGTTTTTCTTTTTCTTTTCTTTTCAGTGATGGGGGGAGATGGGGGGAGAAAAATGTTTTGTAATTAAAAAAATTCTTTTAACGAAAAAGAATGAGGATTGACCAGACAGGCAAGAGGAGAAACAAGAGAGAATAGTGTCACAAAAACCCAGAGATGAGAGAGTATTCATGAGAAGGGAATGGTAAACACTGTCCAAAGCTATAAAATAATGAAGGTTAATAATGGTTAAAAAAAAGTCATAATATTTGACAATTAACAGATCACTGGTAATGTTGAAGAGGACAATTTCATTATAGTCATAGTCAGAAGCCAGATTCCAAGGGATGAGGAGTAAGAGAGAAAGTGGAAGCAAGAAGTGTTAACAGCTCTTCCTAGGAGTTTGGCTATAAAAGAGAGGAGAAATATTTAATTGTAACTTTGTAGGAAGGGTAAAGTGAAGGAGTTTTAAGCACCAGTGAGACCCAGGAATATTTTAAGTAGCAGGAAAGGAGTTAGTGAATAGATATCAAAGCTATGTGTGTGTATTTGCATGTGTGACTATGTCTTCTGGAAGAAACAGAGGGGCATTTGGTCAATCATACAAAGCAGAGGGTTTGCTTTTGCCAAATAAAGAGAAGGTTTCAAAAAAAAAAGAAGAAGAAAATGGGTGGGGGAGGGTCATGTTGAGAGGGCCTCAGGTTGAAAATGGATCAGAAGGAAGAACTTAAGATAAATGACCTCTATTTTCTCAGGAATTGAGGTCCTTATTAAAGAGGGATAGGAGAAAGAGTCTGATAAGTTTCTGAAAAAGCTTCTGTGGAGATCTCAATAAAGACTGACAGGGAAGAATAAAAGTCTTACCTTACAACAGTGATGGGCCATTTGAGATCAGAGAATACAAATTTGTAGTTGATAACAGTCAATTCAGTTATATGACTTCCTTAAGCACCATTCAACAGCTTCTGAGTGGGGGCATAGAAATCAGATGATGAAGATGATACAGAGTTGTGGTTTGGCAAGGTATGTACGAGCATTAATAATACAAAGGTAAGGGATTCATGAAGAGAGAATAGTGTAAATTTGAATGACTTTATTATAGGGTTGATACTGAGAAGGGAAGGAAATGAAGATGATTTAGGAGAAGGTTGGAGGAGACTGTTGGTTATGATGGGAAGTTCAGCTCATAAGAAATTCAGAATTCCCGATCATGAAAGTCAAACACTTGTGGATGATGGAAAGATCAAGGATATGACTTTCTGTATGTGTGGATGAGATAGAGTGAAAGTGTAGGTCATGAAAGTTGAGGGGATTGATGAGCTTGGAGGTTAGAGTATTTGAGGTAATAGTAACATATAAAAGACCTAAAGAATAAAGGGAAAAGTTGAAGTGTAGAAAAAGATGGTGATCCCAGTATAGAAGCCTTTGAGAAAGGTGGAAGAATGACCTGGAAGCCAGTATGTAACTGCCAAAAATATCTAGATACCTATGAGTATGTAACTGAATGGAATGCACCTCCATGGAGAAGATGGTGCTGAGCTATGGCAGCTATAACAACTAAAGCAGCACTTCTTCCTTTGCTAGATGTGGCAATGGGGAGCAAGGAGTATGGCTCTTCCTCCTGGGCTAATGTGAGAACATGAGAGAAGTACCAGAAGAAGAGATCTAAGATGAAGGGAAGTTTATTAATAATAATATAGGAGTCCCAGATGGTGCAATGAAAGGCACAAGAAGAGCTGGATTGATACTTGTGAGAGGTAAAATTGATGTGGATGGGAATAAGAGGACTGGAAGGGGTGGAAAGGAATAGTTTTTGCTTAGTTTCCAGAGATTCTGCATCATTACTAGTGGACAAATAAGATGCAAGGGTTTGTTAGCTATAGGATGGGGATGTATTACATTTTTTAACCAAGGCTTCCATCTTCAAGTTCTTAGAATGGCAGAGTACAGTACCATTTCTTTTCTGTGTTATTAGGGAAGAAGGAAGAAAGGAATATGGATAGTGTAGGTCTGGTTTTGGTCTTTGTCCTTCTAACACAGGTCTGATGTTGGAGTCTCTGGTCCTACAGATGAGGGCTTTAATTTTGATCCTAGAGGTGAGGGGTCTGATATCTAAAGTTCAATTCCCAGAATGGGTCCTGGAGGTAAGAGATGTGGTAGGCCCAAAGACTTGGGCTAGCTATCATGCAGTAATAAAAGCTCTTGCCTGATCTCAGTATGGTGGTATTAGACACCTAAGAAGTAGTCCTGAGGTAAGGAAGCAAAGCAGAGTAACATTAAAATCTAGCTCAGTAGATTACCAGCAAAATCTAGGGGAACCACTCACATTAAAGGATAATAATGACTTTGTAGATATTTGTGTGCAGAAACAAGTTAGGGCTCTCCTTGTGCTCTTTGCCAACCTCTTTTCCACTTTGAGCAAAACTCAACTCTACTATTGCTTCTTACTTATTCTAATCTCTTCTATACTACTGTTACTACTTGAGGCTATAGCAAAATCCCATTGATTTGAACTTGGTTACTTGGGAATTAAGGTCATTCAGAGAAGGGCTGAACCTCTTCTCTGCCTATGAAATAAGGATTTTCTAAATAAATGAATAGTGGAAAGAAAAATGAGAGAGAGGAGGTTTAAAAGAAAAATATTTTCATGTCAGAAGCATCCATTTACATACAAACTATTTGAATATAGTCATTCCAAAGTCAATTTTTCATGTTTATTAAGCAAGTTTGATGCAGACCAATATTCAGAAATACTCTCTACCACCTCTCACCCTCCATCTGTTATTTTTAGGGATAGGCATAAGCGGTGGACCTGGGATTTCATTTTTATAGGGAATTCTAGGGCAAAGCTACTTCTGCACTGGTGTGGGTCAGAACCTTCTTTACAACTTAGAGTTTTGAGTTACTGTGCAAAAGTAAAAGTAATAAAACTGTATTTTATGAAGGCATTATGTAAGTCAGAAATGTCACTATTTAAGACAGGTTTTCTCCCCCAGTGGTCTGAATTAATGGTATATGCTCATATTAAATAGTATTTTATTCCAAAGATATGCATTGTTTCCTTGAAACTTTTCCTTCAGCATCTCCTTTTTAACTTCTCAACCTTAGGTTTCTTTTTGAACATGATGTTTGCCCACCTTACTGAGATCAATGGAAATTTTGCAAAAAATCCCTCTCTCTCAACTCTTCAAAACTTATCTTAGTACAGTGTCTTTGGCTTAGAGAGACCTTGTAACAATTAATGAGGGACTTTCTGAGTTGAATGCTAAGTTCACAAATCTTCACCATCTATATCTGTTGCCTCCATTAATCCAGCCTCCTTTTCTTTGCTTATTCTGAAACTCTTTACATTTGCCCAAGAAGTTCAGCCTAGGTTGCCCACCTCCCTTATCACAGGATCCCAAACTCATCATTCTAGAGTTATACGGGACTTTAATGGCAATTGAGTCAAATCCCCTCATTTTACAGATGAGGAAGCTGGGACACAGAATGGTGAACTGACTTACCCAGTTTCATGGAGCTTAAAAGTGTCTGAGGCAGGATTTGGACAGGTTTTCCCTTTCTACTCTAGCTTTCATTGATCAGTTCCTCTGATATCCAAAATATGTACTGTAGAATTAAACATTTAGTTACAATATACTGGCATAATTTTCAATTTTCAGCTCTTCAAAGACAATTGATGCCTTTGTAAGAGGCCTTTAAGTGAATTATATGTCCCTTATATACTGCAGTGGTGCTGCCACATTGTCTCCAAGACTTTTTGTGTAATCAATTGGAAAAACAAAGCAAAACAATAACAAAACAAGAAAGCAAAACACCCTATCTCCAATGCAAAATAATCAGTTAAACCAGTTGGGCATCTTTCAGGTAAGCTGAAAATTAACTGATCAAACTCAAATTCTCTGTTCATTTGACTTTGGAGGTATTATGTATCACAGAAGTACTTCTAGATGTCTGGTTCTTAATTAAATATGATCTATTCTACCTCAAATGTTTTTGGACTTATTTCCTTTCTCATGGAGTACTTAACAAAGGATGTGTTTTCTCGTGGCCCTCAATGGCCCAAACCAGGAAAAGAAAAGTTTTCATAGACATCTCATGAATAAATGAACACGATGAAAGGAAGCCACAGGGAAAGGCATAAATATTTGTAATTATTTGTCAAGGAAAAAGGAAGGTGGGTAAACATAAATTGTCTATAGTTATTGCAGAAAGAACACTTGGCAATTATTTGACCATTTCATTAGAAAGCAAAACAAACAGAGAGAAGAATGTTTTGGTACTTTAAACTCAAGGAGAAGGTGTGTTAGGTTTTGGGGTGGTCCAGGGACATCAATGCATGGATTAAAAAGCTTTTTAAATTGCTTACTATGTGCCAGGCACTGTGTCAGGTGCTGATATTAGAAAGATAACAATAAAACTTCCTCTTCTCAGGGATGTTAAATTCTATTGCAGGAGAAACATGTACAGAAAGAATGAATATGAGACAATTTTTTTTTCATTTTGAGGGGAGAGCCCTTGCAGCTGGGAAAATCAGCAAATTTCTTTGTAAGGTTCACTTGAATAGAGCTCTGAAGGAGACAAAGTATTCCAAGGGGTAAGGTTGATATGTGTATATTCTAGGTCTATAGGTCATCCAATACAAAAGGAAATAGACTGTGCTGTGTGAGGAGTAGCAAAGGACAGTTTGGCTAAATGAGAGAGTGAGGGAAAGGGAGTAATTTCATGTAAGGTTGAAAAGGTAAGTTGAGGCTAAGTTGTGAAGGACTTTAGGAGCTGAATAGAGAAGCTTATGTTTGATCCTAAAGGCAATAAGGAGCCATTGGAAAGTTATGTGGTCAGACTTGCACTTTGGCAAAATCACTTTGCCAACAGTGTGGTGGATGGAATGGAGAGAATGAGGAATGAAATTGTGCTGGTGATCTTTGTAAGGTATTAGCTTATTCATGTCATAGATGCAAGATATTTATATATATGAAACATTGAAATAATCCATGTGTCATTTGTTGTATACAGCTCTTAATTTCCCAACCTTAGAGAAAGGTTGAGGCCTACATTTAAGGTGACATAGGAAACCATTGAATTAATAAGTTAAAAAAAGCCTGTCTAGTTACTCTGGTTTTCTTTCAGCCCAAAGTTATTACAACTTCTGTGAAAATAACACTTTCTCTTTATGTTCTAGACCTTTTTTAAAAGCAGGAGTGAAAAGTATATGATTGGTTTATTATTTTTTCTCTTTCACATTAAATTTTCAGTTCCTTAAGATGATCACCTGAGTGACTGGTTGACAGTTGCTTTCATTATTTCTAATCAGCTGAGGAAATGGTTTCTGACATCCCCTCATATGTGTGTATAATATTGCTTCAACATAGAAGTACCTTTCCCCGCCTCACTTTTGCTGGGTAATATGAGAGTGAACTGTGCCCTTCTCTCTTTTTTTCCCCAGGTAGAAAAATGAATCTAAATATTCTTTTGCTTGCCTGGTTTGTTTTGTTTAAGAGGTATTCTTTGATAGCCTAGTCCAAACCATAGGAGGCAAAGCTGCTAACTCTTATTTCTTAGAGAACTATTTTCTCTGCAATTATTAAAATTAGATACTACTCCTTGATTCTGACAGTTCCCATGAACATTGTTGATATTACCAGAAAGAACCTAGAAAATATTACCAAAGATTATAAAGTTTTAGACAAGAAAATGTAACGAATACAGAATCTTCAAACTATAGACTGATGAGCTTGAATTAAATCACTGGGAAAAACAGTCTAGAAGATGTGATTAAGGGCATGATTTTTCTATGCTATTAGAAAGAAAAGATCACTAAGTGCTAGGATGGCTTCATCAAAAGCAAGTCATGTTAGTCTAACCTCATTTTTTACAGGGCTATAAGAATAGCAAATCAAAGGAATATGGCATATGAGGCTCCATGACACATTCAAAGTGAGGCCTTGCTTAAGAAATACTCTATGACTAAAATGGCCTACATCCAGCAAGCTGGGAAAAGCCCTACCTAACCAAGGTTTCTTGAAGTGGACTCATGAGTTCAAGTCACCAGGACCAGATGAACTATATCTCAGTGTATTGAAAAACAACTATAACATCAATATGTGAGTGTGATTTTTGAGTCATGTTCAGTGATCACATGACTGGAGTTAGGTGTATATATAGTCCTACATTTAAAAAATGCAAAGGTCAATTTTTCAAACTTGAGACTTCTGAGCTTGAATTAAATTGCTGGAAAAACCCTGGAATGGGTTATTAAAGGCAGGTTTTCCAACCACGTAGAGAACTAGTCAATGACCACTAAGCTCTTGATGGTTTCATCTAAAGCAAGTCATGTCAGACCACCAAAATTTTCTGGTTTTTTTTTGACAGGGTTATAAAAATTAGAGATCAAGAGAATACTGTCATCATAATATTCCTAGATTTCAATAAGACACTTAAGAAATTTGTTTGAATATTTTTGCGTACAAGAACGAGAGATATAGGTTATGAAAAAGTACAAGTAGATTTAGAATTGATCAAACAACTGAAGACAGATGGATTCAATGGATTGATGTTTCTAACTCCATCTAGGATAAATATTTCTAGGAGAGTGTTAAAGTCATCTTTATCCTTCAACTTTTTTCCTGATCATATTGATGCCTTTGATTAAGGCACAGCTTTAGAGCTTAAAGAATATGAGTATGACACAAAGCTAGAAGGGATAGTCAATCCACTGAGTGACAATTGTGATTCAAAGGCACATAATAGAATAATGAGCTGAATATAGTAAGATATATTTAGTAGGCATAAAAGCAAATAACTAGATTGGGTTTAAAATTGACCATACAACTGCAATGAAGTTTATTTGCCAAAGTCAAAGAAGTTTAAATAAACTATTACATCAGTAAGATTCAAGTGTAAGAGAAAACAAATGATTGCATACAAAAAAATTCAAATTAACAAAACAAGAAATAAAAATCTTAAACAATGGAATCATAGCAAGTAAAACTGAATGATCCATGAATGAATCCTAAAGGTGGGAAAATACTCTAATCTCAAAGACTTACCAGTGAGTTCAATCAAATATTTTAAGAATAAGTACTAGAAAATTATTCATCATAATGGAGAAATAAAGCACTCCAAACTGCTTTTAAGAGACAAATATGTTCCTTATAGCTAAAATATATGTTTATACACACACACATGCATGTGTATATGTATATATATATATATATGTATATACACACACATCTATATGTACACACACACATATATATTGTAATGAATATTAGTATGTCCTTCAGGACAGTTTGGTTGTGCAGAGGATAGCGTTCCAGGCCTGGAGTCAGGAATATGAATCTTCCTGAGTTCAAATCTAGCCTCATACACTTACTAGCTGTGTGACCCTGGGCAAGTCACTAACCCTGTTTATGTCACTTCCTCATCTGAAAAATGAATTGGCAAATGAAATGGCAAACCATTCCAGTATCCCCAATATATTCAGACATGACTGAAATGACTGAACAACAACATGCCCTTTGTTAGATCCTCATCTAGATCATGCCATCTAACTGTAATTACCACGTAATTTTCTGTCCTGGGCCCTCTTCTCTTCTTCCTCTATACTCCTTCACTTGGTGATCTTATCAGCTTTCATGAATTCAATTACCTTCTTTCTGCTGTTGATTCTTAAATCTATCTATCCTTCCTTAACCTCTTTGCTGACTTTCAGTCTTTCATCTCCAAATGCCTTTCAGACACCTCAAACTCAGAATGTCTAAAACAGAGCTCCTTATAATTCCCCTTAAGCCCTCCCCAACCCTTCGTAATTTTTCTGTTACCATGGAGGGGAACACCATTCTTTCAGTTACTCAGTCTGGCAATCTAGGTATCATACTCCACTCTTCACTATCTTTGCCCCCCTCCCATCATATGCCATCTCTTGACAGAGCCTTTTGATTTCACTTTTGTAATATCTCCTGTATATGCCCCTATCTGTCCTCTGACACTTCCACCACTCTAGTGTATACCTTGATCACCTCATACCTAGACTATTGCAACAGCCTGCTGATGGATCTGTCTGCCTTACATTTCTGTCCATTGCAATTTATGTGTCATTCATCTGCCAAAATAATTTTCCTAATGAGAAATTCTGACCATATCAGTTCACCTATTCAAGAAACTCTAATGGCTCCTTATCACCTTCATGATCAAATGCAAAATCTTTGTTTGGGCTTTCAAAGCTCTTCATATCCTTGCTGTCTCCTACCTTGCAGTCTTCTTACACCCTACTCTCCACCATATACTATTTGATCCATTGACACTGATCTCCTTGTTGTTCTATGAGCAAGATGTTTTACCTCTTTGATCAGATCATTTTCTCATCTGTCTTCCCACCTAGAATTCTCTCCCTCTTTATCTCTGCCTACTGACTTCTCTGGTTTCCTCTAAGTTCAAACTAAAATCACATCTTCTATAAGAAGTCTTTCTCAAACCTTCTTAATTCTAGTGGCTTTCCTCCCTCTTTAAAAAAAAAATCTGTTTATCCTGTATATAGCTTGTTTGTATATATTTGTTTACTTGTTATCTCCCCATTAGATCTTGAGATCCTTAAGGGCAGGGACTCACTTTTGCCTTTTTTTTTTTTTGCTATTTCTTGCACATAATACAGTGTCTGGTACTTAGTAGATGCTTAATGAATGTATCAGACTGACTGTTAAAGTTTTACTAAAATATTATAATAATATAATGATAAAATCATAAATGTAGGCATGGTTCACATTTCTGTAATGCCTGAGGATAGTGGATCATTTCAGCTGAGGAATTCTAAGCAGATCAGGTGCCCACACTAAATCTAGCACTAAAGAATACCCAGGAATATGGAACCACTTGGCTACCTGCGGAGAGATAAACTGACCAAGGTTAGAAATGGAACAGGTCAAAATTTCTGTGCTATTCAATTGTTAGATTGGCCATGTGAGAAGACTGTACTTCCAGCTTGGAAGAATTAGGGAAATCCAGTGTCATTTTTTTTCTCTATTATAATTAACCTTAATTTATGCCAGAATTCCAAAAATGGTTCATTATTAACACATTTAATGATATTTAAACAAAAATAATAAAATATTCATTTCTATAAATGGATGTAGAAAAAAACTTTTGACAAAGTACAGACCTCATATATACTATATAGTCCATTTAAACATATTAGGTATGTGTATATATGTACACGCATAAGTATATGTATATAAATGTGCATGATTAAACACTAGTAGCATTTGAAATAGAGAAATACTAGAAATTTTCCCAATAAATGCAGAGGTAGAGCAAGAATATTCCCACTCCTGATTGTGATTTGACATAGTCCTACAAATTCTAGCTGTAGCAATAAGAAATAAGAAATAAATTAAAGGTATAGGCATCAGGAAAGAGGAGACAGTGTTATTCCTACAGGCAGAAGACTAATGATTTACTAAGAGAACCCCAAAGAATATGCAAATAAATTAATACAATGATTAGTTTTTGTAAATCCTTAAAATTTTTAAGCATTTTAAAATAAATTTATTTATTTATTTTTAGTTTTCAACATTCACTTCCTTATATTGAGTTCCAAATTTTCTCCCCATTTTCCCCCTCCCCCCACCCCAAGATGGTTTGTAAATTGATATAGGCTCAACATTTACATTCACATTAAATCTATTTTTCACATTTGTAATGTTGTAAAGAATTATCACCAATGGGAGAAACCACGAGAAAGAAGAAACAAACAAAAAAAAACAAGAAAGAACAAATAATATGCTTCCATCAGCATTCAGACTCCATAGTTGTTTTTCTGGATGGGGATGGCATTTTCTGTAATGAGTCTTTTGGAATTGTCTTAGATCCTTCCATTGCTAAGAAGAGATAAGTCTATCAAAGTTAGTCATCACATAATGTGATTGTTACTGTGTACAACATTCTCCTGGTTCTGCTCACTTTACTCAGCATCAGTTCAAGTAAGTTTTTCCAGGTTTTTCTGAAGTCTGTCTGCTCATCATTTCTTATAGCACAATAGTATTCCATTACATTCATATACCACAACTTCTTCAGCCATTCCTCAACTGATGGGCATTCTCTCAATTTCCAATTCTTTGCCACCACAAAAAGAGGTGCTATATATATTTTTGTTCATGTAGGTCCTTTTCCCATTTACATGATCTCTTAGGGATACAGACCTAGAAGTGGTATTGCTGGGTCAAAGGGCATGTACAGTTTTATAACCCTTCAGGCATAGTTCCAAATTGCTCTCCAGAATGGTCAGATCAGTTCACAACTCCACCAACAGTGCATTAGTGTTCCAATTTTCCTACATCTTCTCCAGCATTTATCATTTTCCTTTTTTGTCATGTTGCCAATCTGATAGGTGTACTTCAGAGTTGTTTTGATTTGCATTTCTTTAATCAATAGTTATTTAGAGCATTTTTTTCATATGACTATAGATAGCTTTAATTTCTTCCTCTAAAAACTGCCTGTTCATATCCATATTTATCAATTGGGGAATGACTTGTATTCTTATAAATTTGACTCAGTTCTCTACATATTTTAGAAATGAAGTCTTTATCAAAGACACTGGCTGTAAAAATTTGTTCCAAGTTTTGTGCTTCCCTCCTAAACATGGTTGCACTGGCTTCAACTTTTCAATTTAATGCAATCAAAATTACCCATTTGCCTTTCATAATGTTCTATGTCTCTTGTTTTGTTATAAATTCTTCTGTTCTCCATAAATCTGACAGGTAAACTCTTCCTTGCTTTCCCAGTTTGCTTATAGTAACAGCCTTTATATCTAAGTCATGTACTCATTTTGACTTTATTTTGGTAAGTGGTATAAGATGTTGGTCTATGCCTAGTTTCTGCCATAATAGTTTCCAGTTTTGCCAGCAGTTTTTGTCAAATAGTGAATTCTTATCCCACAACCTTGAGTCCTTGGGTTTATCAAACAGTAGATTACTGTAGTCATTGACTACTATGTGTTGTGTAGCTAACCTGTGCTACTGATCCACCACTCTATCTCTTAGCCAGTACCAAGTAGTTTTGATGGTTGCTGCTTTATAATGCAACAATAATTAGGAGCTATTTTGCCCAACTGTATGCCAATAAATTTGACAATCTTAGTGAAATGAATGAATATTTATGAAAATATAAATTGTCCAGATTAACAGAAGAGGAAATAAAATACTTAAATAATCCCATTTCAGGAAAAGAAATAGAACAAACCATCAACGAACTCCCTAGGATTTACAAGTGAAATCTCTTTTTTTTCATTTTAATGGTAATTTTTATTTATTTTGTTTTGTTTTCAACATTTACTTCCACAAGATTTTGAGTTCCAAATTTTCACCCCATCTCGCCCCTCCCCCACCCAAGATGGCATGCATTCTAAATACCCCTTCCCCTAGTCTGCCTTCCCTTCTATCTCTCCCCCATTTCTCTTATTCCCTTCCCCTTCAATTTTCCTGTAGGACAGGATGGATTTCTCTACCCCATTTCCTGTATTTCTTATTTCTCAGTTGCATGTGAAAACTTTTTTTTAAACATGTGTTTTTAAAACTTTGGGTTCCAAATTGTCTCCATTCCTCCCTCCCCACCCACCGTCATTGATAAGGCAAGCAACTACATATAGGTTATATATGTGTACTTATGCAGAACACTTCCATAGTAGACGTGCTATGAAAAACTAACTCTGTTTCCCTCAAGCCTATCCCGCCTACCCACTTATTCTATTCTTTCTTTTGACCCTATCCCTCCTCAGAAGTATTTGCTTCTGATTACTCCCTTTCCCAATCTGCCCTCCTCTCTATCATTCCCCTACTCTCTTGTTCCCTTCCCCCCCTGTTTTCCTGTAGGGTAAGACAGATTTCCATACCCAATTGAGTGTGTATGTTATTCCCTCCTTAAGTCAAATCCTATAAGAATTAGATTCACTCATTCCCTCTTACTTTCCCCAATTTCCCCTTCACTGTAAGAGCCTTTTCTTTTCTGTTTTTTTTTTTTTGTGGGATAATTTACCCCATTCTACCTCTCCCTTTCTCCTTCTCCTAGTCTATTCCTCTCTCACCCCTTAATTTTATTCTCCAGATATGACCCCTTCATTTTCAACTCACCCTGTACCCTCTATCTATCTATCTATATCTATATATACATACATATAATTTTTCCCCTCCAACTACCCTAATACTGACAAAGGTCTCATGAGTTGCAAATATCATCTTTCCATGCAGGAATGTAAACAGTTCAACCTTAATAAGTCTCTTATGATTTTCTTTTTCCTGTTTACCTTTTCATGTTCCACTCGAGTCTTATATTTGAAAATCAAATTTTCTATTCAATTCTGGTCTTTTCATCAAGAATACTTGAAAGTCCTCTATTTCACTGAATGACCATTTTTTTCCTATGCAGGATTATACTCAGTTTTGCTGGGTAGGTGATTCTTGGTTGTAATCCTATCTCCTTTGCTCTCCAGAATATTATATTCCGTGCCCTATGGTACCTTAATGTAGAAGCTGCTAAATCTTGTGTTATCCTGATTGTGTTTCCACAATACTTGAATTGTTTCTGTCTGCTTGTAATATTTTCTCCTTGATGTGGGAACTCTGGAATTTGACTACAATGTTACTAGGAATCTTCCTTTGGGGATCTCTTTCTGGAGGAGATCAACAGATTCTTTCAATTTCTATTTTGCTCTCTGGTTCTAAAATATCAGGACAGTTTTTCTGGATAATTTCTTGAAAGATGATATCTAGGCTCTTTTTTTGATCATGGCTTTCAGAGAGTCCAATAATTTTTAAATTTTCTCTCCTGGATCTATTTTCCAGGTCAGTTGTTTTTCCAATGAGATATTTCACATTGTTTTCTAATTTTTCATTCTTTTGGATTTGTTTTACAGTGTCTTGATTTCTCAAAAAGTCACTAGCTTCCAATTGCTCTATTCTAATTTTTAAGGAAGTATTTTCTTCAGTAATCTTTTGGACTTCCTTTTCCATTTGGTCAATTTTGCTTTTTAGGGCATTCTTCTCCTCATTGGCTTTTTGGACATCTTTTGCCATTTGAGTTAGGCTATTTTTTAAGGTGTTATTTTCTTCAGTATTTTTTTGGGTCTCCTTTAGCAAGCTGTTGATTTGTTTTTCATGATTTTCTTGCAAAACTCTGTTTTTCCTCTACTTCTCTTACTTGCTTTTCAAAATCCCTTTTGAGTTCTTCCAAGGCCTCGGACTGATTCATATTTTTCTTGGAGGCTTTGGATGTAGGAGCTTTGGCTTCATTGTCTTCTTCTGTTTGTATGTTTTGATCTTCTTTGTCACCAAAGTAAGATAATATAGTCTTACTCTTTTTGCGCTGCTTACTCATGATGCCAGCCAATTACTTGAGTTTTAAACTCTTTGTTAAGGTAAAAGTCTGCTTTCAATGTGGAGAATGTACTGTCCCAATCTTTGGGAGTTTGTACAGCTGTTTTCAGAGGTACTTCTAGGGACCTGAAAATTTTCAGTTCTTCCAAGGGGCTATGATAAGGGGTGAGATGTTTTCTCTCCACCACCACAACTCCACCACACCAGTGCTCCTCCTCGCCCCAGGACCACCCCTCAGAACTGTGACCCAGATCTAAGCACCAGTAAAGCAAGAGATTCCTGCCTCAGCTCTGGCAAAGAGATCCCTGCAATCCCCCTCTGACCAGCCACTCAATTCCCCCTCAGTCTGTGGGCCAGAAGCTCAGGAAACAGCCACGCTCAAGACTTGTGGCTGAGACCTAGCTCCTCTCTCACCGCAGTCACAGACTTTTCCCACTGACCTTCCAAGTTGTCTTTGGCATTTGTGGGTTGAGAAGTCTGGAAACCACCACAGCTGCCCACAATTCAGTCCTCTGAGGCCTGCTCCAGGTTCACTGCAGCCTGCCCACCCATGCCGAACTGCGCTCCTCTCCCCACTTGGCATGATATACCTTTCTGATCAGCCATCCAGGTTGTCTTTGGCTGGAAATTTGTTTCACTCTGTCTTTCTGTGGGTTCTGCTGCTTTAGAATTTGTTTAGAGCCAATTTTTTAGTTATTTGAAGGGCTTTGGGAGGGAGCTCAAGACAGTCAATACTTTCCCTCTGCCATCTTGGCTCCGCCCCCCCCTTTACAAGTGAATTCTATCAAACATTTAAAGAACAATTAATTCCAATAGTATGTAGACTATTTGGGAAAATAGGCAAATAAGGAGTCCTACCAAATTATTTTTATGATACAAATATAGTACTGATACCTAAACTTGGAAAAGCCAAAACAGAGAAAGAAAATTATGAACCAATTTCCCTTATGAATATAGATGCAAAAAATTTAAATAAAATATTAGCAAAAAAATAACAGCAACTTATCACAAGAATAATACACTATGACCAGGTAGGATTTATACCAGGAATGCAAGGCTGGTTCAATGTTAGGAAAACTATCAGCATAATTGACTATATCAGCAACAAAACTAACAGAAACCACATGATTATCTCAATAGATGCAGAAAAAGCTATTGACAAATTACAGCATCCATTCCTATTAAAAACACTACAGAGCATAGGAATAAATGGAGTCTTCCTTAAAATTATGAGTAGTATCTACCTAAAACCATCAAAGTTCAATAGTAAGAGATAGAGAAATTTCATTTAAAGTTACTGTAGACATTATAAAATATGTGGGAGTCTTCCTGCTGAAACAAACCCAGGGAGTATATGAACACAACTATGAAACACTTTTTACACAAATAAAGTCAGATCTAAATGATTGGAAGAATAGCAGTTGCTCATGGGTAGCCCAAGCTAATATAATAAAAATGACAATTCTACCTAAATTTACTTATTCAGTGCCATACCAATCAAACTACCAAAAGTTATTTTACAGAACTAGAGAAAATAATAACAAAATTCATCTGGAAGAACAAAGGGTCCAAAATATCAAGGGAATTAATGAGAAGTAATGTAAGACAAGGTGGCCTAGTACATGCTCAATTTTTGTATAGGTGCCATATACCACTGAGAAACTGGCACATTCCTTTCTATCAACATTCGGTTTTCTCCAGGGGTCCATCATATCTAACTTTTCTAAAATTCTATTTACATCCATAACTTCTTTCTTATTTATTTTGTTGTTAGATTTATCTAGTTCAGAGAGGGGGAGGTTGAGGTCCCCCACTATTATAGTTTTTCTGTCTATTTCTTCCTGTAACTCCCTTAACTTTTCCTCTAAGAATGTGGATGCTACACCACTTGGTGCATGCATGTTTAGTAATGATATTACTTCACTATGTATGGTGCCTTTTAGCAGGATGTAGTTTCCTTCCTTATCTCTTGTTATTAGATCTCTTTTTTGTTTTTGCTTTGTCTGAGATCAGGATTTCTACCCCTACTTTTTTCACTTCAGCTGAAGCATAATATATTCTACGCCAGCCTTTTACCTTTATTCTGTGTGTATCCCTCTTTTTCGAATGTGTTTCTTGTAAACAACATATTGTAAGATTAATTTTTTTTAATTCATTCTGCTATCTGCTTCCGTTTTTTGGGAGAGTTCATCCCATTCACATTCACAGTTATGAGTACCATCTGTGTCTTTCTCTCCATTCTACCTGCCCCCCCATTTAGGTTTTTATTTCTCCTTTCTCCCTTTCCCTCCTCAATAGGGTTTTGCTTTTGACTATTTCCTCCATCAATCTTCCCTCCCTTCTAACAGCCCCCTCCCTTTTCTTTCTCTTTTCCCTTACTACTTCTTCCCTCCCTTCTAATCACCCCCTCTCTTTTCTTTCCCCTTTCCACTCCTACTGCCTTTAAGGCAAGTTAGATTCTATACCTAACTGAGTAAGTTATTCCCTACTATTTTTTCATTCTTTTCACCAGTTTCATTTTATTTCACTAATTCTTGATGTCTCATAGATTCATTAGCTTCCATTTGCACAATTCTGATTTTTAATGAATTGTTTTCTTCAGTTAGCTTTTGTGCCTCCTCCATTTTGCCAATTCTACATTTTTAAGGAGTTTTCTTCAATGCACTTTTCCCCCACTTTGTTGATTGTATTTTTAAAGGAATTGTTCAATTTTTCTTCTACCTCTCTTATTTGACTTTTAAAATCCTTCTTGGGGTCTTCCAAGGAGGCTTTTTAGGCTTGAGACCTATTTACATTCCCCTTTAAGGTTTCAGATGTGGGTATATTGACACTGTTCTCCTCTTCTGAATTTGTGTTTTTTTTTATCTTCTCTGTCCCCATAGTAAGAATCTATGGTCTTTGTTTTTCTTTGTTGCTTTTTGCTCATAGTGTCTGCCTATTTCCTGACTTTTAAAGTTGATCTTGGCTTCTGTGACACAGGGGCACTGTTCCAGGCTTCTAGTGCTGGGGGCTAGGGTCCTGGTTACTGGCTTTGTGTGCTGGGGCTTCAGGTGTTGGCAGCTGGAGGCTATAGGAGTCTGATAGCTTACCTGGTACTGAGCTGGAGCTGGTGTTGGTGGCTGGTGTGTGCCAAGATCAAGTGGGGTCCTTCTGTGTTTCCTCAGGCGTTACACTGCAGTTCTTGGGGTGGAGTGTGGGGTTGGGGCTGGTCTGGCCACTGGAGGTCACCTCCTTAACTGGGGCTGTGCTAGAACCCATCTACCAGAGCAAGTGGTGGTACTCCACACTGGTGTCAGCCAGCTCCCCCAGCTGTGCCAAACATGGGGTGGGGGAGAGGAGGGTTTCTGGTATTCATGCTTGCCATCTCCACCACCCTGGGGCTAAGGATCTCCTGCTGTTCCACTGAGGTATGGCTTGTCACTGACTTGCTGGGTTGCCTCCTATTCTGTACTGGTCCCCTTCAGCCACAGCAAGAGGGACTCCTCCCATCAATCCTCCCAGCTTCATGAGACAAAAGACTGCTGTACCCCATCTCTCTGCTGGCTCCACTGTTCCAGGATTCCTCCTGAGGTGGTAGTTTCTGGATCCTTCAAGGTGAATAAGAGAGGTTAAGAGCGACCCATTGCTTACTCCACCATCTTGGCTCCCAGAAGTCTGAGCATTTCTTTATAGTCATAAAAAAGAAGAATTGATAGAAAGAAAAATTCCATTAAAAATGAGTATAAAGTCCATAAAATATCTGAATATCAATTCACTAAGACACATCCGAAACTTATCCAGTTATAATGGCATAACAGTTATGAAAAACAAATTAATTGTTCATGGTTAGATCACATCAATATGATAAATTGTCCAAAGTATCTAACTTAATTTATATAGGCTTAGTAATATGTCAGTTCAACCACTGAGTGGTTACTTTCTAAAATTATACTGATTTTTTTTAAAGTGACACAATTTATTTGGAGGTCAAAAATGGTCTAGAATGTCAAGGACAAATATGAAAAAAAAGGAATGAAAAAGGACTGGTCTATATAGACCTCAAAATGGATTGTAAAGTAGTGATCATAAAAGAGATAAAATGTGGTAGAGAGCTGGCTACAATGTCAGGAATACTGTGGTTAAAGTTATGTTTCTGACATATATTGGTTATATGCTCTTGGACAAATAATTTAATCTTATAGATCTCCATGCAATTCTCTAAAAGTAAGTTTTAGAATAATTGTTAATCTGCATTGAATAGGGAGATTCTCCATGGGAAACTTCCTATACCAATGAAATCATAGGACTGAAGGAAATTATTAAAATGATTAAGTGCTGCTGAACAATTAGAAAAATAAATCAGTGGGGCTGAGTACCTAAGCAATAATCAGAAACAATTGAATGCAGTAGCCTAGTATTCTACAAAGCAAAAAATATAAACTACTTAGGAAAGGACTCCCTATTTGTACAAGGACTCCTAGGAAATCTGGAAAACAGTTTGGAAGATAATAACTTTAGATTTGCAACTTAAATCACCCCAATCAATCAATCATCAAGTATTTATCATACACCTTATTTGTGGTGTGTACTGTGGAAGAGGATAAAAAGCTTAAAACAAAACTGTGCTCTCACACATCTTACACTCTATGTTAGTAGAAATGTAGTCACAGAAGTGTATCCAGAATAAATAAAAGGTAATTTAGGGAGCAAAGGCACTAAGGGTTGGGGGAATCAGAAAAGTTTTCATTTAGAATGTTGTGTTTGAATTGAGTGCTGAAGAAAGAAAATCCATGAGGTAGAGGTGATAAGGGAGTACATTGTAGGCATGAGGGATATGCAGTGTAAAGGCATGGAGAAAAATGAGGCAACGTGTTAGGAATCGCAAAAAAAGACACTATACCACACATACACACACACACAAAAAAAACTCCAAATGGATATGTGACTTAAATATGAAAGGTCACATCATTTAAAAAGAAAGGAAAATGAAAGGTGATACTTAAGATGAATATGTCTAGGAAGAACATTCTTAAACAAACAAGGAATAAAGGCAATCATTAAAAAAAAAACTGACAATTTCACCAAAACAAAATTAGCAAGCTTTTGCATAAACTAAATAATGCATTTAGCTAAGAAGGAGAATTGTAGATTAGGAAAAAATATGCTCATATAAAATATATGTGAACAAATACATAAGACCAAGAGCCCTTCCACAATAAATGATCAATGGATATGAAAAAAGTTATTAAGAGAAGAAAAGCAAAATATTATCAACCATAAAAAGATTTATACAAATCATAGTAATAAGAAAATGAAAAATAAACCATCTTTGAAATTATATCTCATAACCAGAAAATTGACAAAAATGACCAAAGATTGAAAGAGTCAAGTTTGAAATATTTGTTGGAAGACAAATACACCAATAAGCTATTGGCAGAACCATGAATTAATGTATTTGAAGGAAATGAAGGAAGGAAGGAGGGAAGGAAAATAATTTATTAAGGTCTTTCTATGTTCCAAGTGAAATGATGCAGAGGAAGAAGATAAAAGTGGTCAGGATAGAGCCCTGGGGGGACACCCACAGTTAGTGGATATGTATTGAATGAAGATCCAGGAGAGGAAACTGACAAGAAACGGTCAGATACTTAGGGGAGAACTAGGAGAGGGAAATGTCATAAAAACCTAGAGAGAAAGAAATAGGATGGTCAGTCTCTGGGAATTTAGATCTGCAAGGCTGAAAACAGTTTGAAGGAAGGAGCCACAGCCAAAGAGTGGTGACACTATTTTGATAATCTACACTATAATTTCTAGCACCCCATGAGCCTCATTACATTTTTGTCTCCAAGACTCAGCATGCTGCCTGGTATATAATATGGGTTCAATAAACACTTGTTTAGTAATTGGGTGAGTTTACAGCAGAGGTGTCAGATCACTGCCTGGGAACTCCCCAGTTCCCTGAGCCAAATTAAATTATAATTGGGAAATATTTATTAAAATAAATAAAAATACAATAAAATATAAAGATGATTTTCCTTATTTTGCCAATGAGGAGACTGAGGCACAGACAAGTTAAATGAAAATCCCAATTCTACCACTTACAATTTGATCTCTCTGGGGTTAAGTTTCTTCATTTGTGTAAAAAAGAAAGGAAATTGAACTAAATTACCTCTAAGGTCAATTCCAACTCTAACTCTATGATCACAGACAGCATCGGGGACAAAGGTAGGGGTAAGGAGGACATTGGTTTTAAACAACTACCTTGCATGCTGTGTCTGCTCTGTTCTTCACCAAGGCACCCCTTTCAGCTCTGGAGCCAGGCATGCATTCTGGATGGGATTCAGCTCAGGGGTAGCCTGACTACTGAGAAGAGAGGAAGGCTCACTTTTTTCTTGCTCCTTAGTTCCAGTTGAATATGTTTTCTATATCTACAATTAGCCAATAAAAGTAATGTTACTTCTAGGACTTAAACATAACCATTTGCTTAATAAGGCAAAAGAAAAAAAAAACATTCTAGATACTTAATATTAAAGCAGATGTATAAGTAACAAAAACATATCATAATAGATATGTAAACCCAGATCACACTCTTCAGTCAATGAATTCAATATCTATTAAAAAAAAAAGAGGTATTAAACAAAGGAACCTGGAAGAAAAACACATAAGGGAGAGAAACTCACATGTTTAGGGCAATTGTAGATTTCAGGTTTCAATGTTGTAAGTCCATCATGAACACTTGCACCACACAAAAGTCCTTCTCTTATGATCCTCCACTCCTCAGATGGGGAAATTATTGTATCACTTTCACCAGAACATAGCCTTTTTAAACTCTTTCAGTTAACCATCATCTTAAAAGGCTATTTAGAAAGTGTTAGCTCTTCATGTGAATAACAAGTCTCTTTAAGCTAAAGAACTTCAAAACTCACCAAACTGGCTATCTCTGAGCAATGGAGCTAGCCCAGAAAATTATGCACTTACTGGATGCTGCAATGTCCAATCAGAACAGAGTTCACAGCAACAGATTATCTCATCAGGATATCCAAAGTGCTGTAAAACCCTTCGGCTTTTCCTCCTTGAATCATAGGAGGCAGTAGAGAGCAACAAGCGCTTATGTCAAACTTTGTTCCTCCCCCTCCCACTTCCTACCCCCCATTCCCCTCCAGCCCCCCTGCTCTAGGTGCACTCTGTGGTTCTGTCTTCTTTACTATGGCCGCTATCATGCGATGGCTTAAATGATTATTCTGACTCAGTGACTTAACTTTTACTTAAAAAATCACAACTCCCAAATTTCTCCTATCAAATTGGAAATTCTTTTTCAATTATATTTCAGTCTCCTAATGTTTAAGATTTCTCATTTTTTTTTAGCTTTATACTATTTAGTCATAATTAGCTGAGGTGCCCATCATGTCTTTGCATAAGTCACCAACAAGCCAGTGTGTCTCTGTGGTGCCTTTGGTCATTCTCACATTTCTCTAGTTTTTAATAAGTAAATTATCCATCTATGTCTTTATGAAATTAAACTATTCCCACACAAATAAAATCACTTCATATTGTTAACAAACACATTTGAGTTCTCAAAAAATTTAAAAAATTAAAAAAAAAACACAGATAATTTTCTCTCCAAAACTGTCCCATAGTTTATCTGAAAGTTGTGTTTCTTAATAGACACATTTTAGCAGTTTATATTAAAAGAAAGTTATTTTTCGACTGGTGTTAGATATTACAATGTTCATCTGTAAAAGCAACAACATATTGTATTCTTTGATAATGAATTCAAATTTCTTTCTCACACAAATTTTTTTTTACCTTTTCATTATTAATTGCTTCAAATAATAATAATAATAAAAATCCTGAAAGTTATAATGTACTTTGAACAAAAATAACATTTCCTGCAAAGGGTTTAGATAATGATCAGAGAGACATTGTATACATGTATAAGTAATTAAATCAGCACTACTATTCCTGTAAAGGATATGTCAATAATTTGTTCTATGTCTCCATTCACTATCCCTGTGACTTCCCAGACTAAAATACCCCTCCTTTTCTAGCCACCAGTCCCCTCCATATATTATCTTCCCTTATTAGAAAGTAAGCTCCTTCAGCGTAGGGACCACTTGCTTCTAATATTTGTATTCCTACCATTTGGCAGAGTGCCTGGTACACAATAATCACTTAAAATGGTTTTTCATTCACATATTTAAATACCTATTGATATACAAAATGATCAATGTCAAGTTTTAGGACAGATTATCCCAGAAACTAGAGAGATAAGGAAAAATTTCATATGGATGGTGAATTAGTTGATTTGTGAAGGAAATCCATGATTCCTGGAGAAGGAAGTGAATTGTAGTAAGTATTGTGGTTGGATCATAGAGTTATCTATGGAGAGGAGTTATCTCTAACAAGCCTGAATGGTTGGAAGGGTCCAGGTTGTGAAGACCTTTGCATATCAAACCAAGGACTTTATATTTCATTGTGTAGGAAATTAGGAGTCACCAGAGTTTATGTGTGTGGGGGACATGGTCAAACTTGCCTTTAAGAGATCACTTTAACAGCTAAGTGGAGGCTGAACTACTTTGGGACATCTCTACCATGCCTCAAGAAACTCATTATTGGTAAAACCTCATCATCTTACAAGATCAGCCTTGGCATTCCACCTTGTCACTACCTTCTGCCTCTCTGATTGGAAAGATAAGGCACACTCCCTTTTTAGCTCTTTTGTGTGTTGTCTTCCTTTATTAGATTGTAAACTCCTGGAGGACAAGGACTGTCTTTGTTGCTATTGTTGTTGTATTCATATTCCCAGCACTTAGCACAATGCCTGGCACATAATAGGTGCTTATTAAATGTTTATTGACTATTGACTGATCGAAGGAGGAAGATAATATAAAAAACTCTGACAATAATCATGGAAAGATGTAAGGCCTGAACTGGGGGAGAGGTGGAAGGAATGGATGGGAGAATGGAGAAAAAGGATACTTTGTGGAGAAAGAAATGACAAGATTTGGACAACTACAATATGAATATTACAGAATGGATTAGAAGACAAATATAAGAATTTGAATCTGTAAACAAGAGTAGATGTAATTTTCCAGCCCCTCTTCCAACCAGCTTAGCTTAAAATCTCAGAAGACCTAAGAATATGATAAAAAAATGCAAATAAGTATTAAAGATTTTTTTTTCTATAATCTGAAAATAATGTAATCACACATGATGGGAATGTAATGTACCAACAAGATTGTCTCTGCCTTTTGGCTTCTTTAAGAGGTGCTAACCTCTGGGTCAAGAAGGGAACAACATAATTGGCTAAGAGGATTAGTTGTATTTTCTTGGGTATCTACATAAAACCTGCAATACAGTTTGAGAGTTGGAGCCATTTGTAGAAGAACCAGACACTTGAGAGGGAATCAGTCTTGGAGGGGAAGGGCTAACTTTTCCTTACCCCATTAGTCATGTCATTGCAGTTACTTGGTAGCAAATAAGGTATGCTTCCAGATACAGAGACACGCACAGATACAGAGGATAGGCAGGGATACAGAGAGATAGTTGCCCGAGTGTGGCAGCGTCTTCAATGAGCGTGATTTTTCTGTGAAAAACTAACTCTATTTCCCTTAATCCTATCCCGACTCCTGCCCCATGTATTCTATTCTTTCTTTTGACCCTATCCCTCCTCAGAAGTATTTGCTTCTGATTACCCCCTTGTGATCCTTTCTGCAAAGAAGAATGCTAGATATGAACTCAAGAAAGAGGTGGACACTAGGATCACAGCTGAATGCTCCAACTAAGAGAGAACTGTACCTGTAAGGAATTGTGTGAGGACCCTTTAAGAATTACCAACCCCTAACAGGGCAGGTATGTGGTCACCTCAGGAAGACCTGAGTTCAAATGTGACTTCAGACATTTACTAGCTATATGACCATTGCGCAAGTCATTTAACTTTTGTTTTCCTCAATTTCCTCACCTGTAAGATGGGGATAATAAAAGCACTTTTTATAGATAATATTTTTAGCACATTGTATGGAATATAGTAAATGCTATATGAATGTTAGTTATTTTACCAGAATTAGATAATTTACCAGAAGCTGTGAGTTACTTTTTTGCCACACATGTATCCTACACACAAGTCTTGTCATTAATCATTTATATTTCTACCTACTCTTCCTAGGGATGCTGCATGTATTTTAGGAACAGTGTGCCTTAGATTGGGTGGGGGAACATATTTTGTGTCAGTGGTTTATTTTAGAAAATATACTTCTTAGTAAGTGCCTTTGCTAAGTCCTAATTAAGTCTACTGGTTGATTTTTCATGGGAAAAATATTGCTGGAGGCTTAATGAGCTACAGTGGTAGTAATAACCAACCAATGACTTATCCTCTATGAATCTGAGGTAGAAGTCATAACTCTGGAGATTCATTCTATGAATATGAGTGCAGGTTGGAGAAGAGCGAGGTTGTTAAGCTCCAGAGTAAGTGTTAGGACAGTAAAAGATACACATTTAAAACAAAGCCATATTCAGAATTAAAATGAGAAACTTACAAAAAAAAAGTTTGTTGCTGCTGAGTACAAAGGAGCTTTTTTTTTTAAATACTGTTTTCATAATACTGTTAACAAGGACATTTAGGGAAAATATAATACTCTGATAGGCACCACAGTTAATGAAACAATATCAAAATAAAATGTATACTTATTCAATTACTTATTATTTAGATATTCAAAAGTAAAAATACCTAGATTACAAAAATCTCTTTAAAATAACATAGTAATAAACTTAATGTTCCCCTTATAGACCTATACAAAGTGAAAAGAAAGATAAACAAGAAGGAAATTCATGAACTAAACAGGATGTTGGATGAATTAGCTTTCATAGACCTATAATTGTTATTTAATAATAATACTGAAGAGAACACTGATTTTCAGTAATATATGACCCCTTTGCAAAAATTGATCATGGGTAAAGACATCATGAACTCAAAAATAAATGCAGAAAAGTACAAATTCTAGTTGCTTAGTTTACAGACAATATCATAAGGAATAATCAATAAGGGAAATGTGAAAAAAAATGAAGAACTAAGTGGAAATTAAATAATGGTAATCTAAAAAATGAGTATGTCAAAAAACAAATCACTGGCATAATAAATAATAATACTAAAGAGAATTAGAGCAGTAGTATCACCAAAATATGAGATCCAGACAAAATAATCTTTAGAGGAAAATTTATATATCTTAGCAAATATTACCAAAAGAAAAGACTAATGAACTGAGTATGAAATTTGAAAACAAATTAGAAAAATCAATCAATTAGCAATCTCAAAGCAAGTACAGAAAAGGTTTTGAAATCAGGAGATAAACAAAGTTGAAAACAAAATGACTTATTAAACTGACAAAATAAAGAGCAGATTTAAAAAAAAGATGAACAAAATCAATAAACCATTAGCTAATTTGATTTTCAGAGAAAAAACAAATTAACTAGATAAAAATGAGAAAGGAGAATTCATAACAAATGTAAAAGAAATAAAATGATCAGAAACTTCTCTACCCAATGGATATATGCAGAAGCAAAATATGTAGGTTAACAGAAAAAAAAGAGAATCTAAAGAACTCAGTCTTAGTGCAGTTGATCAAACCATAAATCTATCCTTAAAGAAAAAATAAATTGCCATCTGAATTTATTATGTTTTGATTTTATATCTTCTATAGCATTTTTTCCTTATCCATATTGCAACTCTAGTTCAGCCTAATTTATAAATGGATTTCACACACATTTGAAGAGCAAATAACTCCTTTGTTATATAAACTTCTTAAAAATAGAGAAAGAACATATATTACCATATTTCTTTTATGAGACAAATATGGTTCCATCTAATACCCTGTACAAAGAGGGATAAAGAAAAGAAAGGGAACCTTAAACCAATATTACTAATGAAGAATTACATAAAATATAATAATAGCAAATGGTACTAATCTCACTTTCTCTCATTGGTTTAATCATCATTTATATTCAAATGATTCTCAGACCCACATATCCAGCCCTAGTCTCTCTCCTCAGCTCCGGTTTAACATCACCCACTGTCATTTGGAATCTTAAAATGAATGTCTCATAGGTATATCAAACTCAAGGTGTACACAATAAATTCATTTTCTTCCCTCCAAAACTTTCTACCTCTTCCCAGTTTTGCTATTATTATTAAAGGTTCCACCATCTTCATAACACCCAGGTTCACAAATCCAGTGTGATCCTTGACTCTACACTCACATTCCTCACTTCTCACATTTCATCTTCTTATTCAGTAATCAATTGATCAAAAAAAATGTTTAAGTGCTTGCCATGTGCCAGACACTGGGGAGACAAAAAGAGATAAAAAAAAAAAACAGTCCCTGTCCTCAAGGAGTTTACTATCTTATACAGTAAACAACATGCAAACAAACATATGCAAAGCAAACTACATATGGGATGAATAGAAAATAATTAACAGAGAAAAGGCACTAGAATTAAAAAGGGTTAGGAAATCCCTGAAAAAGATGGGATTTTATTGTTGTTGTTCAGTCATTTCCATTTTGTGACACCATTTGGAGTTTTCCCATTTCCTTCTCCAGCTCATTTTACAGATGAAGAAACTGAGGCAAACAGGGTTAAGTGACTTCCCAGGGTCATACAACTAGTGTCTGAGGCTAGATTTGAATTCATGTCTTCTTGACTCCAGGCCCAGTGCTCTATCCACTATACCACCTAGCTACCCAGAACATGGGATTTTACATAGGATTTAAAGGAATTCAGGGAAGTAAGAAGGTGGCGTTAGGGAAAGAAAGGAGTCAAGAGATGGAGTCTCTTGTTGAAGGAACAGTCAAGCGGCCAGTGTCATTGATTCAAAGGATCAAGGTGTAAAAAGACTAGAAAGGCAAAAGGCTGAGTTATGAAGGTCTTTGAACACCAAACAACATTTTGTATGTGATCCTGGAGGCAATTGGGAGTCACTGAAATTTATTGAGCAAATGGGGTGACATGGTAAGATTTGAACTTTAGGAAACCCTCTTTGGTGGCTGAATGGAGGATGGACTAGATTGAGGAGAGATTTGAAGCAGGCAGACCCATCTGTGGGCTATTGCAGTAGTCTAGGTTTGAGGTGATGGGAGCCTGTGCTAGAGAGTTGACAGTGCCAGATGAGAGAAATATATGAAAAATGTTACAAAGGTGAAATCTAACAATCCTTGGCAACTTACTGGATATGGTAGTGAGAGATAATGAGGACTCTCAGAGGATAACTCCTAGATTATGAACCTAAGTGATTTGGATAATGGTGGTGCCCTCAACAGTAAAGGAAGGTGAAAGGAGGGGTAGAGTTTAGGGAGAAAGATAATTAGTTCTTTTTTGGACATTTGGATTCTGTTGGACATCCAGTTTGAGACATCTAAAAGCAGCTGAAGGTCAGCAGGGCATTTAGGGTAGGATAGGTAAATATGAGAATCATTAGCATAGAGATGATAATTAAATCCATGGGAGATAATTAGCTCACCAAGTGAAGTAGTTTAGAGGGAAAAAAGAACAGGGTCCAGAACAGAAGCCTGAAGGATACCTGTAGTTTGAGGATGTGATATAGATGAGGATCCAGCAAAGGATAATGAAAACAATGTGTCCTGAAAACCTAGAGAGAGGTGAAGGAGGAAATAGTGGTAGTGGACATCTGAGTGATAGGAGATGAGGAAGAGGGCAGAAGAGCGTGTTCACAGAGAACAACCATGGTTTTTTTCTCTAAAATATGTTACGAATATCTCAATTGAGAAGGTGGGGGGAATGGGAGCCATGAGATGTTTGTGGAGGGATGAAAAGGCTTGGAAGAATTTCTGTGGAAAATGGGATAGTGAGTTGATAAGGGAGGTATGGTAGGATTGCCTAGTAGCAGTGAGGGCCCATTTGAGATTGTATAACATAATTTGTAGTAGACCTAGTCAGAACAGTTGCATGATATTCTCCACCTTCATTCAGCAGCATGTGTATAAGAGGGAAGGCATCAAATAATGGAAGTGATCCAAGGTAAAGTCTTGTCAGAAAGTAAACAGTGAAATGATAAGGAGAAGGCTAGCAATTCAAGAGAGGAGGATAGTGGAAAGTTCAATTAGTTCACCAAGGGGTCACAATGGATAGAGGAGAAGAGAGTGGATAGTACAGGGGAACTGTCCTGGGAAAGAATTGAGGGGTCAAGAGATTGAAGGTCATGGTACGAATGAAGAATAGAGTTTTGTAGGGGAAGGCAGAGGGAGAAGTGAAAAGTCAATAGGTTATATTTAGATAAGAAAATTTTGGAATTTTAACGTGGAAGTGGCACATTTGTGGGCAAGGGCAAGATAAAGTGTATGACTGACCAGTTTTGTATGTGACCAAGGTAGAGTGGTGGTGTAGCTCATGGGAAGTGAGCAGTTTGAGTGACCAAATGGTTAGAAAGTTTGAAAGAGACCTAGCACTTAATGTTGAAATCTCCTTATAAAGGCAAGAGTTGGGGAGGAGACAAAAATTGTGAGCCATGTATTGAAATCATTGAGGAGTGAAGGAAAGTGACCTAGAGTTCTGTAAACAATAACTACTAGAATTTTGATTGAGTCATAGATAAAAATAGTATAAACGCCAAAAGAAGAGAGGTTACTGAGCGATGAAGGTAAGGAAAGAATGTAGAAGTGGCAATGGGGAGCAAGGAATGTTCCAATTCTCTCACATCAACCAGTGAGCTGAGAATGAATGAAGGTAAGTCAGTACTGGACAGTGGGAAAGGAATAAGCATTTCTGTAATACCCAATATGTGCCAAGTACTGTGTTAAGCATTTTCCAAAAGTTACCTTATTTGATCTTTACAACAATCCTGTCAGATAGATAGATGCTGTTGTGATCCCCACTTTATGGTGGAGGAAACTGAGGTAAAGAGAGGTTAAGTGACTTGCCCAGAGTCCTCAGCCAGTAAATCTCTGAGGCAGGATTTGAACTCAGTTCTTCCTGACTCTTGGTCCAGCAGTCTATCCACTAAACTGCCTAGCTACTTCTGCCAGGGATTCTTGGGGTAGGGGGAGCCAGCTTTCAGGAATAGCTAGCAGATGGAAGGAGTGAAAGAAGAAAAGATTTAGGATGAAGGGAAATCTGTTGCTTATAGAACAGACATTCCAGAAGACACAGTAGAAGGGCTACATGGAGTTTGGTTGAAACTTTGGGTGGGAGGCTATGGAGGGATGGGAATAAGAAATTAGATGATAGCCATAGGGAATTAGGTTTGAAAGAAGATGTACACGGGTTCAGAATCAACGGGTTGTGAAGGGTATGACCAGGTATGAGAATGTTCATCACTGAGTGGAGAGTGTTACTCTTTGCAAAGGAGGGTTGGACTGGAGGCAAGTGCAATATGAGAGGGAAGGTACATAGTCAGATGGGCGGATTGGAGGCCCTGCTTCACCTCTTTTCTTCCCTCCAAATTATGGAGAAAAGGCAAGAAAAGGAACACAGCAGGAGATGGAGATTGAGCCTGCACAAAAGAATGAAGACCTATTCTCCACTACCTTTCCTCTTCCTCTTCTCTCAAAGGAAATGGGAAAGCACGAGGTGTGGGATCAAAGGAACTCTAATGTCTCTTCTCACCTAAGGAGGCTGGTGACAAGGTCTAGCCAAGTGGTAAATTCTCTGCCCAGGGAGGTGTCATTTGATGTTGATGGAAGATGCCAGGCCTAATCCCTTTCTGCAGCAAATTCCACAGTCATTCCCAATGGCTTGCCATTAACTCCAGGATCAAATATTAAATACTTTGGCTTTTCAAACCTTTCTCAACCTGGACCTTTCCAACCTTTCCAGTATCCATTTACTTTACTTCCCTAAATATATCATACAATCTAACCTATTTGCTGTGTCCACACATGATACTAACACATCTAATTCAAGTATTTATATTGTCATCGTTCCCCCCCTCAATGTTCTCCTTCCTCATCTTCAACCCCTAGCTTGCCTGCCTTCCCTGAACACTAAAGTGAAATCCCACCTTCTGCAGGAGACTTTTCTCATCATTTCCCTCCTTCCCTCTGGATTATCTTCCATTCATTTGTATGTACATGTCTTATATGTACATATTTATTTGAATGTTATCTCTCCCATCATAATGGGAGCTCCTTGAGAGGGAGAACCATTTTTTTTTTAAATTTCTCTGTATCATCAGAGTTTATCAGTGTGCCTGGAAAGCATTTCATAAACTCCTGTAGACTAACTAAATGATGGACTCTTTCTAGACCTATGGAATTCAATAATTCAGTAATTAGAGGAACACTAATTCACTCCTGGTGTTTCTGTGAATTGCTGCAACTGTTTTGGAAAACAATTTGAAATTAAACAGGAAAAGTTATTAAATTGATTTGTATTCTTTGATCAAGAAATCTTACTGCTATCATATATATCAAGTCTAAAGATGACAGTTAAAGACCCTGTATAACACTAATCATAGCAGCATTGTTGGTAATAGAAAGTGCAAAGCCAAATATATGTCGAATGATTTGGGAATTCTTATGTATCACTCTGATACAAACTAACTACATAATCCTAGGCAAGTCACTGGACTTCTAAGAGCTCAAAGCAAGTGGCGTCAAATTCAAAATGGAAACAGATCCCTAACAGACATGTTGACCTAGAAAACCACAAATTAAATGTTGTATTTTTAAATATATCTTGTTAAACATTTTCTAATTACATTTTAATCTGGTTCAGCTAGCTTGACACCTCTTCTGTAGGCAGCTCTGTAAGACTACAAGTTACAAAGAAGGTGCTGACCTCCATTGGTAAAGAGAATTTCTTTATCTGGGGGCTCCATATACCAGTGAAATAGAGGCCCAGCCCTTTTCCTTGTAGAAATGGAATAGCATATAACTACATTATGAGGAACAAAAATATAAATATTTTAGAAAAATATGGGAAGACTTTTAATAAATGATTCAGAGAAGCAAAGCCAAAACAGTAATATACATGCAGTCTTGAACATAATTATGAAAACACTAAACAACAACAAAATTCAGATCAAAGATGAGGGCAACATATGAATGATTAAAGTTAAAGCCCATATCCTTCCCTCTTGTTAATATAGGTAAACCATAAGAGTGGAAGGTGACATCATCTATCTCTCACAATAATTTTATTAAGCGGTTTTCCTTCACTGTTATGGTGAAAGTGAACTCTATGAAGAGTTGAGTGTTTTTTTATTAGCGCCTGTTATGTCAAAACAAAGATTATTCAATTTTTAGGAGAAGAAAATATGGTGTACTTGTTTTACTTGACTCAAGAGGTCAAAACTAGAATAATTGGGTAATAGTGAGACAGATCTCAGCTCCATAGAAGGCAGCCTTATTAACAGTAGAATATACTATATTAAAAGTAGAATATACTTTATTAAAAAGTCAAAAGTAGAACATAGTATATTAAAAAGTCATAGGATCATAAATTTAGAACTGGAAGAAATCTTAGTTATTCCCTTGTCCAACTTCCTCATTTTACAAATAATGAAACTGAAGCCCAGAGACTTGAAGTTTCCAGCCCAGGCAAGTAGCATTCTGATTTGAAAAAGAGGTTTCCCACCTCCAAATCTCACAGTCGTTGTTGCTTTTTTAGTTTTTATTAGCTTGTTTTCACTACAGCCTGGTGTTATTCAAATGGAGGGTAGATGATCCCCATTTCAGGCTTCTGTAGATGAATTCCAATTCAGCTATAATTTGAATAAAATGACCTCTGGAGTCCCTTCCAATTTGGCAAATTCGGGGGTCTCTGAGGCTTAGCAATAACAGATAGACAACTGAAGAGTTTCCCTCTCCCTGACTCTTTCTGAGATAAGGTAAAAATAAAGTTAAAATGCAATTTCTTTCTGAAAGGTCTCTTATTCATGTGATCTTTGAATCCATCAAATTGAATGTGGTATGTTTTCAGCCTCACTTTAGTATCTCAAATCAAAAAGATGCCCATGCCTTCTCTGGATCCTCAGTTTCTCATTCTTCATGAATAAGCAGCTGAACTTGAATGCCCCAAGTAGCAATCTGATGCATGCATAATTTAGCATCCTCTTAGAGACTGAGGGCAGACAAATCAAGGGAATTGTTTGACTTCTTCTACATTCTTCTGGAAACTCATTTAAAAGGCAGGAGCATCAGAGTCACCTCTTGTTTGTTTTAGATAAACAGAACTTCCAACTTTTAAGTTCCTTTATTTACACTACTATCAGCTCTTCAACAACACAAACTATATCCCTCCTAATGGGTAACAGATTGTTTTTTTTTTTAAGGGGGAGTCCTGCCAGGAGAGAATACAACCTTTTTCTGGATATATAGTAGGTCTGTTCCCCTTCTGTGGTGTTATTTGAGGGGTTTCAATAAATTCCACCCCAACCCCCAAATTTGTTTTCCATTGGTTTGCCATGGTGCATAAAATTCACAAACTGAAAACCAAAATTATCTTGAGGAAATCTGTGCATTCTATGAGTTTCAGAAGTAGTGTGGGATGGTGAGAAAGAACAGAGTATCAACAGTTGGGCAACCTGCATTTCAATCCCAGCTCTCCTACTTGCTAGCTATGTGACTTTGGATCATTTTATCTCCCTGGGACTCAGTTTCCTCATGTGTAGAATGAGCATATGAACACAAAGTTCCCTTCTAGGTACAAATGCTATGATCCTAGCTCTCACCACATCTCTGAAGTCAACTAGGCTGCTATGATCATTCCCTCTGATATTTACATTCATATCACTTATCTGTCAATCATACTTCCTAGTTGTTGTTACTTCACTTCGTGTGTGGGTTAGACTTGTCTTCCCAAATAGATTGTTAAGATCTAGGAGAACAGGAATTCCATCTTTGCTATATATTGCATTCCCCTTCTCTTACCACCATTCTTCAGCGCCTGAGACCTTGAAGGACTTCAGTAAGTATTTGAATAATTAATTTTAATTGAATAACACCTTTTATTACTTGGGACTAATACCATGTCAGATTACACAGGTGCAGGGACTAGTTAATCTAGTTAATCACTTTCAACCCTGTATGCCAAAGGATTGATTGCTGAGTTTTGGGAGTGACCTCTATGCTATGTTAAATTATTTTTTGAGGCAATGGGACACAGCTTATACCTGTTTTGAAAATTCTTGTTTTGGGGGCAGCTAGGTGGTGCAGTGGATAGATCATCAGCCCTAGAGTCAGGAGGATCCGAGTTCAAATTTAGCCTCAGACCAGACACTTGATACTTACTAGCTGTGTGACCCTGGGCAATCACTTAACCCCAATTGCCTAAAAAAAAAAAAAAATGTTGTTTTTTATCCTCTTTAAGGTGAATGGGAAGGAAGGGTGTTAGAAATCAAACAGTAATATGCTACAGAGTAATAGGGTTGGAGCACCAATAATCCACCATGCCATTAACAAGCTTGCTAATAGGTTGAGAATGAGTCAAGACATTTTAGGTGGCCCAGTGAGGTTGGTCCAAAGATCTTGGCGAGCAGGTCAGTGCCATTTAGGTTGAAGATATTCTGTGGTAAGGGAAAATTTTCTTTTTTAAATCCTGTAATTTTGTAGAAGTTAATTGTTTCAATTCCTTTTAGTTGACTCTCTAGGGTTTTTAAAGTACACCATCATATCATGTTCAAAAAACAATAATTTTGTTTCTTCTTTACTTATGCTTATTCATTTAATTTCTTTTTCCATGTCTTATTGCTATAGCACCCATTTCTAGCCACACTGACATAGAAGTAATGGTAAATGACATTCTTGTTTCATCCTTGATTTTATTGGAAAGGATTCTAGATTCATCCTCATTACATGAAATAAGCAGGACCAAAAGAAAAATGTATACAATTGCATCAATAATATAAAATAATTTTGATGACTTTTATGAACTTATAGCAAATACAATGAGAACTAACAGAACACATTATACAATAAGAATAATACTGTAAAGATAAAATTACATTAAAAACTATAAGAACTTTGATCAATCCTTATCCATCCATGATTCCAGACCAATGATAAAATGTACTATCTCCTGACATAGAGCAGATGGATTCAGGATCCAGAATGAGACATATATTTTTTTTTCCTGTAAAAAATTCTTTTATTAATTTATTTTTATTTGTCAACAATCACTTCCATAAGCTTTCGAGTTTTAAATTTTTCTCCCCCTTTCTCTCTCCCTCCCCAAGATGGCACGCAATCCAATATATTAAACGTATTTTCACATTAATGATGTTGTGAGTAAGAATTAGAACTAATAGGAGGAACCACCAGAAAGGAAACAAAACACAACAGAAGAAAAAAAATAGCAAATAGTATGCTTTGATCTGCATTCAAACTCCATAGTTCTTTCTTTGGATGTGGACAGCATTTTCTGTCATGAGGCTTTTGGAGAAGTCTTACATCCTTGTATTGCTGAGAGGGGTTAGGTCTACCAAAGTCAGTCATTGCTCAATGTGGCTGTTACTGTGTACAACATTCTCCTGGTTCTGCTCACTTCACTCAGCATCAAACCATACAAGTCTTTCCAGGTTTATTTGAAGTCTGCCTGTTCATCACTTCTTATAGCACAATAGTATTCCATTACATTCATATATCACATTCATAATTATGATTACTATCTGTGTCTTTCTCTCCATCCTTATCCTTCCCCCCTCCCCTGTTTATGCTTTTCCTTTCTCCTTTTCCCTCCTCACTAATGTTTTGCTTTTGACCACCACCTCCCTCAGTCCCCACCTCCCTTCTATTAGGCCCCTCCCCTTTCTTTCCCCTTTTTCCTCTTACTGCCTCTAGGGCATGTTAGATTTCTATGCCTAACTGATTTTGTTATTCCCTTCTTGAGTCAAATCTGGTGGGAGTAAGGTTCAAACAATGTTCATCTCCCTCCCTTCTTTCTTCCTGGTGTAATAGGTTTTTGTGTCTTTTCCTGTGATGTAATTTACCCTTGTCTGCCTCCTCCTTTCCATTTCTCTCAGTACATTTTCTTAGTTAGATCAGATTAATTCACTTACTTGGATCCATTTAACCCACTTAATTAGATTTTTTTCATCATTATATCAAAGTCAATTTATACCCACCCCCTTTATGTATGCCCCTTTAACATGGTGTAATAACAATACAGTTCTCAAGAGTTACAAGTGTCATCTTCCCTTGTACGGATGTAAACAATTTGCCCTTATTAACAACATATTGTATCTTTCTATCCCATTTACCTTTTTATGTCTCTCTTGAGTCTTGTATTTAAATATCAAATTTTCTGTTGAGCTCTGGTCTTTTTATCAGGAAGGTACAGAAGTCCCCTATTTCATTGAATATCCATCTCCTCCCCTGAAAGATCATGCTCATTTTCACTGGGTAGTTGATCCTTGGTTATAATCCAAGCTCCTTTGTCTTACGGAATATCATATTCCATGCCCTACAGTCTTTTAATGTAGAAGCTGCAAGGTTCTGTCTAACCTTGACTGTGGTTTCATGATATTTAAATTGTTTCTTTCTGGCTGCTTGCAGTGTTTTCTCTTTGAACTGGTAACTTTGGAATTTGGCTACTATGTTCCTTGGTGTTTTCAATTTGGGATCTCTTTCAGCAGGTGATTGGTGGATTCTTTCTATGGCTATTTTACCCTCTGATTCTAGGACCCCAGGGCAGTTTTCCTTTATGATTTCCTGAAAGATATTGTCCAGGCCCTTTTTTCCATCGTGATTTTCAGGTAGACCAATGATTTTTAAATTGTCTCTCCTGGATCTATTTTCCAGGTCAGTTGTTTTACCAATGAGGTATTTCACGTTTTCATCTATTTTTTCATTCTTTTGTTTTTGTTTGACTGATTCTTGCTCTTTCATAGAGTCATTAGCTTCCATTTGCTCAATTCTAACTTTTAACAAACTGTTTTCTTCTATTAGATTTTGTACCTCCTTCCCCATTTGGCCAATTGTATTTTTAGGGACTTGTTTTCTTCAGTGTACTTTTTTTTTCCAGTTGGCCAATTGTATTTTTTAAGGACTTGTTTTCTACTGGTAGTTTTTGTCCTTCCTTTTCCAAGCTATTGACCCTGTCTTGCATACCTCTCATTTCTTTTCCCATTTTTTCTTCTACCTCTCTCATTTGAATCCTTTTAAATCCTTTTAAATCCTTCTCGAGCTCTTCTAAGAAGGCTTTTTGGGCTTCAAACCTGTTCATATTCCCTTTTGAGGTTCCAGATGTGGGTTTGTTGTCAATAGTGTGCTCTTCAGAATTTCTGCCTTGATCTTCACTCTTCACATAATAAGAATCTATCATAAAGAATCTATCGTTTCTTTTTGCTCATGGCGTTTCCTTATTTCCTGGCCTTTAAAGAGATTGGGCTCTCCTGCTAGGGAGCAGAGGGCAGTGACCCAAGCTTCTTGTGTTGGGAGCCTAGGGCCTTGTCGATGGTTTTGTGTGCTGGGGCCTACAATGTTGGCAGTTGGAGGCTGTAGGATTTTGGCAGCTTACCTGGTGTTGGGCTGGAATCAGCAATACTGGAAATCTAGGGGTAGGATGGGGTAGCATGGCTCCTGGAGATTTCCTGCTCAACCAGGCTTTTCCTCCCTTTTGTTTTCTTCAGCTCCTTTCAGATGAATGTTGTATGGTGTTTATCCATCTGGGGCCCCTTGGAGCACTGCTGAGTTTTGCTGAGGCACTGGGAGAGCCAGTTGCTGTAGAATGCCAAGGCACCTGGTGGTTTTCTGAGCTGGTTTCCACCAGTACCCCTGCCCTTTATGTATACCCCTTTATGAGGCACTTGGGGGTCCAGGTGTTGGTGTTTGCCTGCTCTACCACCTGTGCTTCAGGATCTCTTCCTGGTATGCTGAGCTGGGGCTTTCCACTAGCTTGCTGGGATGCCTCCCATTCTGTACTGCTCCCCTCCTCCCAAGGTAAGAGGGGCCTTTCCAGTTAATTCCTCAAACTACCTGGGCTATTGGACTGCTGCACCTCATCTTTCTTCTAGTTCAGCTATTCCAGGGTTTTTCCTGGGGTGATATTTTCTGGGCTTTCAGGGGTTAAAAGGGGAGGGTAAGAGAGACTCACCTCTTACTCTGCCATCTTGGCTCCCAGAAGTGGAAGTGAGACATAAATTTTTATGTACAGACAATGAGGGGATTTATTTTGTTTTACTATGTATATTTGTTGCAGGGAGTTTGTTTTTGTTTCTTTTTTTCTGGTTGGGTGGGGGTGGAAGGGAGAGAAAATAGATTTCTGTCAGTTAAAACAAATTAGTTTAAAAAGACAATGATACACAACCACAAAATTCAGGTTAAACACAATAGATAATGATAATTCCTTATTAACTTTGAAGTACAATTTTTCTTTTGACAAACAGTTGCATGTACTCTCTGTTGTAGTTAATCTCTAGTGTTATTCTGCTTAATTCTTCTCATGTATTATGTTTTAGAAATATTATTAGTGTTCTGTGTTGAACCAAAATTTATTTGAAAAAAAAATAAGGTCAAGTTGAGAGAGAAAGAGAGAGAGAGAGAGACAGACAGACAGACAGACAGACAATTTTCTCTATCAAGTTCACAAGGGCAGATCCCCATAGCTTAGATCCCCAGTCTAGAGACAATCATGACAATGTGGGACTTGGAGTAAAGAAGGCCTGAGTTCAAATCCTGACTTAGGCACTAAGAGTTACCTACCAATTTTCCTAGTCCCAGACCCATCATTCCTATCCTATTCTCTCTTCACTCACCACCTTCCCCCCACTCAATAAGCATATTTCAAACCCAGCAGTTTTAGGAAAGATGAAATTCTGTTGTTTGGTCACACAAAACTACTCCTCTTGTGAATAGAAAAGAACAGCTAGGTTCTCAAATAATAGACTTACAGCATCCAAAAGATGCAGTTATTAGAAAAAGATCTTAGGAGCTCTAAATCTGTGTCTCTGCTCCTCGTTGGAGCAAGGGGACACAGACCTGGGACACAAACAGAAACACTTATGGGGAGTGCTTATTAGTAAAGATTTCTGACTGCTTCTGCTCTTCCCTTGTGGAGCAGGGGAAGTGGAGTCAAAAGCAGGACATGGCAAGAAGATACTGTCACTGTTATCCTGCCCTTTTGTTCCTGACCTTGAGACCTCCAGTTTCTGTTTCTGAATACCATGAGAAATACCACACACATCTCTGTTTTCTCAGGTCTTCCAGTTTGTAGATGTGATTAACTTGGAGGATGAACTGAACTGATCAGATATGACATAAATATTTAACTCCTCATAATACATTAAATGAAGAAGTTGGATGATGATGTCTAAGATCCTTGAAACTCTGACATTCTATGATTTTGCGTGTCATAACATTTTCTTTATCCTGCAACAGGAAGAAAACATGAAGAAAGCTTATGAAGCCCAGGGAAAAGTGATGTAGAAAATGAATGGTGAAGAAACTTCTCCATGTTTTGGGCAATCCAGATTTAAGGCATAGGGTTAAAATAACATGACATAGGACCAATCAGAGGACAAGATGAAAAATAACCAGAATTTTTCAGAGGGAGTTGAGATAAAAGGACTAGGTAGATGAACTAGAACTTTTCAGACATTACAAGATAAAGAATTTTGCCAACAAAGGGCAAAATACTATACATAGCAGGAGTTTAGAGCATTCCCAGATTATGTAGAATTTCATCTCATGTGTGGGTGACACATAGTCTGGGCATGTGCCAATCATTGTTACATATCTTTCTGTCTATCTGTCTCTCTATCTCTCCATTATTTATTCACATATATATATGTATATATATATATATCTTCTGGGGTTCACAAAGTCTAGCAAATAGACTGTCTATGATGGTCTTTGAATAGTTTATATAACTGAATAACTGACCCTCATTGGGTCATGCTGAAATATAGCATGTTTCTTTATCATCCTTTTTTTTTGATGACTTTTGATTTTATGTTATAATTTCTGGATACAACCCCCACTCCAGAACCATCCAGTGAGCCTCTCTTTGTCATAAAGAAAAACAGTTAAGCAAGCCAATTGAAATAGCATGGGAGTCTGACAGGCAATATTCTGTACCCTAATTTCCCAACTCTAGGAAGAGAGGTAGGAGGTACACTTCTTTATATCTCCTCTTGGACCAAGATGGTGCAGTTCCATTTAGACTGTTATCCATTTTATTGCATTTTTTAAAAATTTACATTATTGTAGTTAATGTAGAGATGATTTTAGTTATTTTAATCTGGATCAGTTCACTTAAATCTTCATACATGTCTCTGAATTCCTCCCATTTGTCATTTCTTATAATATAATAATTACATTATATTAATTACGACAATTCAGCTATTCCCCAATGGATGGGCATCCACTTTCCTTACCTTTTTTTCTATCTTGAAAAGTGTTGTCAAGCATGTTTTGGCATAGATAGGTCCTTTATATTTTTGGGTTATGTGCCCAGCAGAGGAATCTCTGGTTAAAAGGTTATAAAGAGTTTAGTCACTTTTCTCACAATTTTAAATTGTTTTTTACAATATTTGGACTAATTCATAGCTCAATCTATAGTGAACCTGTGCGCCTGACTTCCTGCAGCCCCTTCTAACATCAACTATTTATGCATTTTTATAATTTTTTTCCAATTTACTAGGTGTGAAGTAAAACTTCAGAGTTGCATTAATTTATATTTCTTTTATTAGTAGTAATTTGAAGCAATCTTTATTTAATTGTAATGATTTATAATTCTGTTTATTCTATTTTTGCCAATTATTTATTCAGAAATAGTACTTTATCTTAATGTAGCATGTCAGAGGGAAGAAAATTATAGTACCTGAAAAACAATATTATTGATGTTCTGTGGACAAATTTGGGCTCATTAATTAAAAAAAAAAACGAGGGCTTCTGCTTATATAGTCTAATTAATATGGCTCAGTTCTTGAAAACAAGTAGCAAGTTGTGGAAGTAAATAGCTGAAGTCTCTGGCAATTAAAAATATATAAAATATGCTAATTATGTAATTCACTATATTTAAAGGCAGTCACTGTAATCCAGTATAAAAAAGGAAATTAACTTTGCCAAAATAAAACAAGTATACTATTGATTTGTTAAAAACTCCATGTAGGAAAATAAAGGATTCACTGTAAGAGACTTTAAAGAATGTACTGAAAGGTTCATGGATCCATTATTTCACTGGTGTAAATGCTGTCCAATACAGCACACAACTCTTTTTCTTGAATCCTTGTCCATATTTTTCCATAAGCCTTCATGGAAGGTCCATCCAGTTTGAAGGACTTCCTTATGGTCTCAAGATATCATCATAGGAATAATGATATGCCTCTCAATGTGTTCAGCTGCTCTCTGCAATTTTCATTCATTATTTGAGCAGACCAATTCCCTTTCTCACAAAACCATAACATATTAGAGTTGGAGAGGGTCTCAGAGGCCTCCTAGTACAAATCATTTCTGTATAAGGAATCCCTTCTACAATATTCCCTCAAAGCAGTTATTGAGACATCTTTTAAAGAATTTTAGTGAGAAAATCCCACTACCTACTAAGGTAGACCATTCTACTTTTGAATAGCTCTAATCATTAGTAAATTTTCCTTAAATTGACTCTAAGTCTGCTTTTCTAAAACTCCTATCTATTGCTCCTCATTCCACCTTGCCTGGCCGAAGCAAATTTAATCTCTCTTCTACGTGACAACCTTTCCAATAATTGAAGACCAATCTTACATCCCATCTTCCCCATCTCAAGTTCTCTGTTTTCCAAACTAAATATTCCCAGTAACATGCTGGATTCTTATATGACTCCATGTCAAGACCATTCATAATCTTTGTTACTTTTTTGTAAATACTGTGGTGTTTCTAAATATCCTTCCTAAAATATGGCTGTCAAGACTAAACTCCACATGTAATAAGATTAGGAATGACTTTTACATCCCACACTGTGTACATTCTGCTTCTCTTAATACAGTCTGAGACCACACGAAGATTACTGGCTACTATTTTGCACTGTTCACTTATATTGAATTGAAGTACACCATAACTCTTGATGTTTTTTGTTTTTCCACACACAAACCATTGTTTAGTCATTCTTCCTTCATATTATAGAATTGAATTATTTGACTTTACATTTATCTGTATTTAAATTTAATAAGTTCATATTCAATTTATCTCTGCCAAAATTTTTTTTGGGGAATATTGGATTTGTCTATGTGTTAATTTTCCCTTGTAGCTTTGCATAATTTGAAAATTTGATAAGAGTAAATTTTATAAATTCATCTAAGTCACTGATAATATAGTTTCAACTCTGGGCTAAGCAAATAATTTGCACTTTTGGGTTTGATTCCCAAGAAGGTGATTACCCCAAGTTCAAGGTGGCCATTTTGGTCCATACTCCTAATCCAGTAGTTCATGAGACTCCACTAGTGCATGTAGCTTTCATATTAAGAACAGTAGTAACACTATGTTTCCCCTATAAATCTGGGGTACATTCTTCCCAAAATATAAATGGTAATAATAGATGCCTATAGAGTCTACACACATTCAAGACATCTTCTTCAGTTGGAAGTTTGACTGGAGAGGGATTGAATTCAACATGACGTACTCAGTCTATGGTTTCAGCATTGGGTGATGATGGTCAATTGAGAACACCATGGAAGTGTTCAGCCCATCTCTCCACTCACACAGCCACTACTGTCAATTCAGGCCTCATTCCAATGTATCTCTTACTCGATTGTCAAAGTGATTTTCCTACATTGCAAGTTTGACCATATCACCCCTCTAGCTAATAACTTCTAATAGTTTCCTATGTTTTCCAGGATCAAAATTAAAATCCTCTTGCATTTAATTCTGTTTCTAATTTTCTAGTCTTTTTATATTTTATGCTCCTCCACAAAGTTATATTGGCTAACTTGCTGTTCTTCACACATTATGTTCCATCATTCTATCTCCATGCCTTTCCACTGACTGCTCTCCATGCTTGAAATGCTTTAATGCTCCCCTCTTAACTTCACCTTTTAGAATACTTGATTTCTTTCCAGAGAGAAGTTCACATGATATCCTGCAAAAGGCCTCTCCCACTTCCTCTTACAAACAGCTTTTCCCTCCAAGGTTATCTTCCAATTTATATGTATCCTGCATGTACCCAATTATTTAAATGTTTTCCCTTTTGCTAGAATTTAAGCTCCTCAGGAGCAGGGACTATTTTTGCTTTTTTATTCCCAATGCATAGCACAAAGTATGCACATAAAAGTGCTTGCTGATTGATTCATTGAATGAACCAATTAACAGTTACTATTTATCAGGAAATGTGCAAAACTTTGAATATATAAAGACAAAAATGAAAAAAAAATCCCTGTTGTTAAGGAGATCACATTCTACTGTGAGAGAAGGCATGTGCCTATATAACTACGCACACACATACACATACACCTACACCTACATACACACACACACACAAACACAATATGTACAGTATAAATACAAAGCAAGTGTCTGAGGCAGGCAGAAATGTAACAGCAACTGGAGGCATTAAGAAAGCATTCAGGAGTCAGGAGGACCTGAGTTCAAATTTGGCCTCAGATGCTTACTAGCTGTAGTGAACCTGGGCAGGTCACTTAATACTGATTCCCTTCAAAAGAAATAAAGAAAGGAAGTTAGAAAGAAAGAAAGAAGAAAGAAAGAAAGAAAAGAAATAGAAATAGAAAAAGAAAGAAAAAAGAGAAAGAAAGAAGGAAAGAAAGAAAAAGAAAGGATTCATGTAGAACTAGTGACTGAGCTGAGCTTTGAAGGAAAGAGGGATTCTAAGATGTGGAGGTGAGGAAGGAGTGCATGCTAAACATGAGGAACAGAGATGAGGGATAGTGAAAAATTCATTTTGGCAGAACATAGAATATGTTGACAGAGGTAATATATATTTGAAAACAGGTTAGATCCAGGTTTTGAATGCCTTTACATTCTAAACAGAAAAATTTGTTTTGTAAACAATTGTTTGATCACAACTGGAACATGAACATGAAAAGAAACTGAAAGGAGAAGGGTGGCATCATTGATCAAGGACCAGCAGACTTCATAGGTTTCTCCTGTGGGACATTTAGTAAGATTGAAGAATCTTGACTTGCAGAATACCACATTTGTACAGCTATCTCCCCTTAATTGATACCTAATTATAGAATAGGCATGTTAATGGCAGATTTTGATCTATGTCTGAAAAAATCAAGTTTCTACATTTTGTGTCCAAATTCATTGATTATGCACAAAGAAAGCTGGAGGGCCTTGTGGCTTTATTAAATTAATCAGCATCTAATAACTTAACTATCTGCAGAAACAGATGTTTCTTCTGCTGCAAGCAAATTATGTTATATGCAGGGAAGAAAATTATAGCACTGAGCACCACAGAGGTCTTTAAAATGACCATATTGAGGACAAGAGGGGAATGGAGGATTAAAATAAGTCTCCTGCTGTAGAACATGGTTCTTTTTTAGTCATCCCCAAAAAACTTTCATCATGGTATCCCTCATAGCCTACACTCCCATTCCCTTCTCCTAATGTACACAGTTGGTCAGATTTTCAATGTTGTTGAGATAGACAGATAAAAAGATAGATGAATAGATAGATAGAAAGATAGAGACAGACAGACAGACAGACAGATAGATAGATAAATAGATAGATAGGCAGATCACTAAGTAGGCCAGTAGGTAGTGTGATAAGTGCATGTTTGAACATTTATCAAGTTCAGTACCAGGCACTGTGTAAAATACTATAGATATGTGACACCATATCCAGTCATCCTAATCTATATCTTCCCACTGGACCCAGATGACTCCAGAGGAGAAAGTGAGGCTGGTGACTTTGCAAAGCCCTCCCTCACTTAAATCCAATTCACTTGCTAGTCATGGCATCACCTTCCTGATGTGATGGTCCTCTTCCAGAACAAAGGACAAATGACAACAACAGCAACATCAGATATAAATACAAGTAATCAAGATAGTCTCTGTCCTTAAGGAACTTAACATTCTAACAGGAGAAGGCAACACATAAAAGTGAGCTAGAAATATATGGCAGGGGAGATAAGGAGGCCTGTAGCAACATAGTTTGGGAATGGCAGGGAAGGATGGGTTTCAGGCAAGATAGGGTGAGAACTCAAATATCAGAGTCCAATGTAGTTTCAGGGATGGTGTCCAAGGTTCCTGTGAGGAAGAGGTGGGGATAATGGCCACGTGAGAAGCAAAGTGGTTTGGAAATGGCCAGGATATAGCATGGAAGCCTAGTTAATGCAAGTAAGTGCAAAAACTCAATTGTCAGGGCCGTGTGTGTGTGTGTGTGTGTGTGTTAATTTCCCCCCAGAGACAGAATCCAAGAAGAGAAAAAGAGAGTAGCTGGAACCTGAAAGAAGACTATGAGTTCAATATAGAAATAGGGTTGGTCAGAGTCAGATACACTGGGAAGTTTAAAGGATCAAGAAGGCATCTGAACTAGGGTGAACAGAAAAACTATGAGGTAGGCATCTTTGGAAGGAAAGAAGGAAAGAAAGAAGGGAAAGAAATAAGCATTTATTAAGTGTCTATTATGTACCATGCACTATGCTAGGCACTTTATAAATATGTCATTTGATCTTCACCATAATGCTGGGAGGGAGGTATTATTATTATCTCCATATTACAGCTGAGGGAAACAGAAGCAGAGAGATTAAGTGATTTAGCCCAAAGTCACACAGCTATTAAGTGTCCAAGGCTGAATTTGAACTCAGGTCTTCCTGACTCTAGGTGCAGGGCACTGTCCACTGTGTCACCTAGTTACCTCTTGGAAAACAAAACAAAACAAAAAGAAAAAAAAAGCAAGAAAACAAACAGATTAAGCTCAAGGATCAGGGTATCAAACCAAGCAGGAGATCAAGTACCATGTAAGCAAAGTAGAATGAAGCAAACAGCATACAGAGATCATTTGAGTGGGGAGACAGGACTCCAAGCAAGTCTCCAAAACAGTCAAGTCTCAGGGAAATTGACAGAAAATAAAGAGTAGGAGGATAGCAAATGGGAGAGCAGGTGAGAATTAAAGGAAACTTTAATAAATAAACTAGCTTTATCCCTCAGATTCAGAGATTTAAATAATACAGATGAATCTATAGCTTAACACCCATTAGTGAAAAGCAGACAAAGGAAACATCTTGCTATAGTGAGTAGTATATTTAAAGGAGATTGGGGGTGTGTGGAGTGATGTTGGTACAGAGCTGAAGCTTCTGTCAGAAACACTCAGAAGATTCTTTCAATATAAGAATATCTATTTAGAGACAGTAGATAAAGGGCAAGGTAGGAAGATAGAGTAGTAGGGGGAAAATGTTGATCTGCTATTTCTGGTTGTTTCGACAGTTGGATTGAACTGATTGTTTTATGGATCTGATTAATTGAGCTGAAATAAGTTATTAACCTACCTTCTATTGATGCTGTTGCCCTTAATCTATCCTCTCATCTCTCTTTTTCCCTTTTGCTGCTAAACTTCCAAAAAAATTAGCTTAAAATTACTGGCTACTGTTCTTTAACACTCACCTACTGTTTAATTTGTAAATTAGCTTCCCTTCCCACTACTTTTCCCATCTCCCCTTTTCAAGAATTCTAATGCTCATCCTAAATGCAATTCAATGACTCTTTCTCAGTCCTCAGATGCTTATATATTTCTTTTGCATTTATGTTGATAACTATCTCCCAATTCCTTGAACTTTCTCTTTTTGGCTTGCAAAAAATTGCTCTGTCTTGGTTGTGTCTAGTCCTTACTTCTAATTGATTTGTTCATGTTTCCCAGGGCCATTGTGGTTCTTGATATCTGATTGACTTAAAGCTCTTGTTCTGTGACAGGGAGTCAACAACATCAAAATATTGTATGTTGATGCCTCTGTATCTCTCCTTTCTGTGGTTTGTGGCATGTTTTTTCCCAGTTATGCTTGTCTTCAGGACCACTGTACAGATTCCTTGATGTCTTTTTGGGCTTACTGCAAGGGAAAGTGTCTTATCTCCTTGGCTTCCATCAGATAAAGGCTGGCAGCTTTGGATCTTTTATCTTACAGTTAAATGCTTCCAGAGGTCATTCAAAGGCAGGAACTCCAAGCAAAATCTCAAAACAAAAATTCAGGATATTTGCAAAGGAGAAGTTATCTGTGGAAACAGTAGTATGTAGTGGAAAGATCCCTGGATTTTGAGTCCTTCAAATCTTAGCTGTTACTAACACTTGGATGACCATGGGCAGGTGGCTTCTATTCCCTGGGACACATTTTCCTTATCTGTTAAATGAGGGCTTGAATTAACAGAAATCTGATGTCATTTCCAGCTCTAAAAATGCTGTAATAATAAGCCTGGGAAGAAGTAATTTTCAAATATGAAAAACATCAGAAATCCAGTTTAGCTCAAATTCATATAGTGACTCTTCCCAATTTGGTCCAAGGTCTTCAATTCTTGACTACAGGGACACAGCCTTTACCATCAAACCAATGTCTTTAGTGAAGCAAATGTGCTAAAATCATACCCAGGGGAAGTTGACCAAGGTACAACTTAAATATACTTCTTCTGTGACATCTCCAGTAATTTTAATCATTATGGTTCTCTTACTTTCCTACCAGTACCCTCTATTTCAACATAACAATTAAAAAAATAAACACTTATTAGGTTTAAGACATTGTGCTAGGCTCTGGGTTACAAAAATAAAAATCAAACTATCCAGACATGGGGAACTATCTCTGTAAAGCCACCAAAGTGGGAGATGGAATGTTGTATGTGGGCAACAATTTCAATTTGACTATAGTGGTATATTTTGGGATGGCAAATACTTTTACATCAGACTACAAAGGGAAGTTGAAGTCAGATGATTAAGGACTTTAAATGCCAAGCACAGGAGTTTGTATTTTATCCTAGAGACAATTCAGAGCCACTGAAGATTTTTGACTAGGGTAGTGACATTGATCAGAGCTTTCTTTTAGTTATACTCATTTTGTAGCCACATGGAGGATGGACTGAAGAGGCAAGGTAGTTGGTGTAAGGAGACCAATTAGGAACCTATTGAACAATCCAGACAAGAGGTTATAAAGGTTTAGACTGAGATAGAGGATGGGAGAGTGGAGCAAAGGGACAAATGGGAGAGATACAGTTATTGTCTAACCAGACATTGTGATACTTGAAATATCTCCATGCTGGTGATTCCAAGATCTATTTAACCCAACCTTATGCTATCACGAACTCTAGTCCCATTATCGACAACTACCTATTAGAGATTTCAAACTGGATGTCCTGTAGGCATTTCAAACTCAGTATGTCTAAATCATTACTTCTCCCCCTAACAGCCATCTCTTTTTCTAACTTCCCTATTTCTGTTGACAGACCACTATCCTTCTAGTTATCACAATGGTTAAACTCTGAATTTTTCTCAACTCTTCTCTCTCCTTCACCCTCCATATTTAATCAGTAGTAAAATCTTGTCAATTCTACCTCAAAAATATCTCCACCTTCTAGCTTCTTCTCTACTCAGACAGTCACCACCATAGTTCAGGCCCTCATAAAATCTGGCCTGGACTATTATAATATCTGCTTAGTTGGTTTCCCTGCCTCTAGTCGCCCTCCTTTCCAATTTTTACTCCACAATACTGTCAAAGTGATATTACTAAAGCACAAGTCTTGAAATGTTATCCTCTTGCTCAAGAAGTTGCAGTGATTACTTCTCTATTGCCTAGAGGATAAAATACAAATTCTTCTGACATTTAAAACCCTTCACAATCTTTCTCCAGCCTGACTTTCTAGACTTATTACATGTTACTTTCTTATTACTCCCTTTCACACTCTACATTTCAGTCAAACCAGCCTAGTAGCTCTTCATCATACACCAAATCCTATCTCTGGTCTCTGTGCCTTTGATCAGGCTGTATCTCATCTGTGGAATGTAATTTCCCCTCACTTTTCTCTTTCAGAATCTCCAGTTTCCCCCAATGCTCAGCATGCATGCCACCTCTAAAATGAGTCCTTTTCTTATTCTGCCCTTCTCCTGCTAATGTCTCCCCTACCACAGAAATGATTTCACATTTACTTGCATATATTTTGTATCCACTAATATGTGTATACTTTGTAAACCCCTTGAGAATAGGGACTACTTTGTTTTTGTCTTTGTGTCTCCAGAATCTTGCAGAATGCCTAGCACATGTTGTTGTTCCTATTGTCCAGTCATTTTTCAATCCATGACCCCATTTGGGGTTTTCTTGTCAAAGATGCCAGAGTGGTTTGCCATCTCCTTCTCCAGTTCATTTTACAGATGAGGAAACTGAGGCAAACAATGTTAAATGACTTGCCCAAGGTCACATAGCTAGTAAGTGTCTGAGGCCAGATTTGAACTCAGGAATATGAGTCTTTCTGACTCCAGACCTGGAATTCTATGCACTATGTCACCTAACTACCACATATCATTTGTGATGAAGAGCAAATAGGCCAGTTCAGCCAAAGCTGCAAATGTAAGACAGAGCTTGCTCGGATTGAATTATGAGATCCGATAGATTTTCAGTATGAGTATTTACACCTTGGAAATTGCGAAAAGCTGTAAAATAGGGCTTGATTTATTGTTTTGTTGATTGTCTGACTTGAGAAAGTGATGGAGAAAATGCTAGTAATGTAGATTAAACTTACAGGTATGCCATGGGGAAAAAAAAGGAAAAAAAGAAAATTAAAAACAAAATGGGGCAGCTAGGTGGCACAGTAGATAGAGCACTGGTCCTGGAGTCAAGAGAACCTGAGTTCAAATTTGACCTCAGACACTTATTAGTTGGGTAAGTCACTTAACCCTGATTGCCTCAAAAAAAAAGTATGTCATGGGCACAATATTTTTTCATAGAGTTAATTGTTAAATACTTAGCAGAATACCCCGACTGAAAGGTAGTGTGGTCAAGGAGGGACAATATGCAATTAACCTGAAAAAATAAGCTAGATCCACTGACTTTGAAACCTAAGAAC
>NW_020950326.1:13838989-13953765 GCF_900497805.2 Vombatus ursinus | reverse complement strand
GATTTTCCTGTTGCTATTTTACTTAACATTTATCTGCATATTCTTTCATATAACCCATATGGTATATAGAAATAGAAAGAGTCAAATGCATGATAGATTCATATATAGGGAAAATATAACCCAACCAGAAAATGTAATGATTAATTTGAGTTAGATATAGTTGAGGGGGCAGGAGGAGAGTTACCAAGTATTAGCTAACCCTGTTCAATAATTTACAAATCAATTAAAATGACATTATTATTCTCCTTTACCACTTAACTTCCCTGATATTTAAAGGTCATTGAGATACTATTGGAGAAAAGGATTATTAGCAGACATGTGGAAATAGCATTTCCAGTCTGGATAACATGATATGAGGCCAATTTGTGTCCTAATTCAGTTGTGCCCATCAGTACATAAGGGCAGGACTTTGATGAAATAAAGCTGTTAAATGATTTTTTTTCAAAAGAACATCTAAAGCTTGATGATGGTGGAAAGTGAAGTGCTGAGCAAGGGAAAGAGTACTTACTGGGCCTGGAATCAAAAGGCCTGGATTGACATCTATCTCAATTTTTTCCCCAGCAGGGTGACCTTAAGCTAGTCACTTAATCTCTTTATCCCTAAGTTTGTTCACCTGCAGAACAGGGATAACAATAACACTTGATAGTGTTGTTGTGAAGATCAAAAGAGACAATAGCCTGGAAAATAGTTTATATATTGTAAAATCCCATACAAAAGTAAGGTTTTAGGTTAGCCCAATGCCAAGGCAATCTCCTTCAGAAAACAGACAGTAAGGAGTTTAGTTGTCCAAGATTCAGTTAAGTTGTACTAGGAAAAAAAAAACCCTGATCTTTTAGAGTTTATAGATTTAGAACTGGAAGAGACCTTAAAAGCCATCTAAATCAACTCTAATTTTTCAGAGGATAAGGGACTTGTCCAAGGATATAAAGGTAGTTGGTGGTGAGCTAGGAATTAAATGCCCTCTTCATGTTCCTAAATTCACAATACCCAGGGTTGGCTGCCAAGTACTTTAGTGCTACATAGACTAGTCTACCTCCTGATGCTACTAAATGCACCCCAGAGAGTTTGTCACTCCCATCTCCTTTCCACCACCACTTTTCCCCAATTTCTGGGTGATGGAAATTTTTGTCCCAAATTGTAATTTTCATCCATGAACTTAATAAATATTTGATAAGTACCTAATTTGTGCTTAATGTTATACCAAGCACTTTTCCTAATGAACAGTAAAAGAGAAAGTCCCAGAATTCCCAGAATCCCCAGTTGCAGAGATAACATTAATCTTATATATAAGTTAACCAAACCAAACAAAACCAAAACAAACAAATAAAAAAAAAAACAAACCTGTGATTTCTTCTAATTAAGAACTCTTGGTGAGGAACTCTGACAATGAAGATCTCCACATAGGTTGCACTTATAGTCTTAGAGTTGCCCTGTGGAAACTGAAAGGTTAAATGACTTGCCTTGCCACACACTGCCAGTATGTTGGAGGAGGGGCTGGAACACAGGTTTTTCAGGTTCTGAGCCTGGCTTTTTTAGTACTTTGCACCAAGTAGGGAATGGTTCTTTCATTTCAGGCACCCAGCACAGTACCTAGGTAAATAGTAGGTATTTAAGAAATATAAGTAATTGATCAATTCATCTACAATGTTTTGCCAGGGTAATTGGTGATCTAAATTAGCTATGTTTATCAGCACGAACATCTCAGTAAAGAGACTAGACAATTACAAACATACACTCATACACTTACTCACACACACACACACACACACACACACACACACACACGAATAATTCTTTGAAGATACATTGAGGTGATGTAATGGAGAGTATTCTGGGCTGGGTCCTGTCTCCGCAATTAAGTAGCTAGTTAGACTTCCTAGGAAAATAACTTGTGCAAGTTATCACTAAGCGTGGTACGAATACAGTGTATGCATGACCAGGAACATTTCAGCTGAGCCCAAAATTGAACAACTGAATAGACTAGATTGCCTTTAGGAAAATACATAGTACTATTAATGACCCCTAAGCTTCTCCTTGGAATAGACGCACATTTTTTTAGCATTAATATTCTTGTGATGTTGTACTGTTGTATGACTGGATCATAGACACTCTAGCCTTTGAATAAGTGAGCTTTGAGGATCAACTAAGAGTTATTGAAGAGTTGGGTATGAATGGGCTATATGACATCACCACCAAGGAATCATAATAATCATTTCATACTGGTGTTTAACTATATGGAGGGGAGTTTGAGGGGTATATGTAGAGAAAGAGTGAGAGAGACAGAAAGACAAAGAGAGTAAGAGAGAGACAGAGATACAGAGAGAGACACATACAGAGAAATAGTGCAGGATATTTCATTAGCTATGACATGGGAAATATGAATCTAACCTACAGTCAACCATTCCTTTCCTCCTCTCCCACTCCCATCTCATGGGGCATTTAGTCATTCTGTGTTGGACACAGTTTCTAGCTAGAGTCAGCAGAAAGTTATTCCTACCCATGTAGTCTGGCCTAAGGAGAGTTGTAGGTTTCAGTGACAAACTCAATGCACTCAACATGAAATTGACTCTGAGATCTGCAGTCATAAATCCTTTATCCCTTGGCGAATTCTTCCCCTTTCCTGTATCATAATATGCTTTTGGTTATCAAGCTAAACAATGATGAAAGTATCTATGGTGATTATAATGATGATAATGGTGATTTTGATAGTAGTGATGGTAGTAATAATGATGATAGTAGTGATGATGACAATTTTGATATGATAGTGGTAAAGGTGATGTTTTAAATTGTTTTGGCATCATGACTTTTATAGGATAACTTGTAGAAGGCATCTGCCAAAGTTCTTTACTAAAGAGAAATAGGGAATTTTGGTCATGTATTTTCTTTGTTACTTTACTTTCTCAGTAATTGAAATAAGAAATTTGTGTTATGATAAACATTTCTGTCATTTTTGAGTGAGTGTGTGAATTGGAAGAATGATTTGACTAGCTAATTGAATGATAATTGGATTTAGAAATATAAAATATGTTACTTGTGAGAAGAAACAGTCACACTATACTAAAAATTATTGCAGCTGAAGCAGAGGTCAAACCTCAGATATGTAACATAGGAGAACTCCCCCCACATCTACCGCACGCACAGCATCAGAACAACTCCTTCAGGGTGATATAAAATTATGGATTTAATGACACTTCTGCATAATAATCTTTTTACTCATCTCTGATTGACTCCCTATCACAATCCCCTTTGTATATATGTTCAAATCTCTTTTATCAAGTTCTTAAATAAATCCCTGTTATTCTCTCAGTAGATGGCCTTGCTTCCCACTTTATTAAGATTGAGGCCAACTGTTGTGAGCTCCTTCCTTCTTCTTTTTCAACATCTTAAATCTCTTGTTGTTTTTACCCATGCTTCTTTTCTTCCTTTTATTTTCAGAGGATGGATGAGGTTATACTTCTTTTTGGCATGACTAACCTCAGTTCTTATACCTTTGATCTAATTTTGTCCTAGCTCTTCTTAGATATTCCTAGATGATTCTTTGAGATCATTCACCTATTTTTTATTCATCATGAACTTCTCCCTCTCTAATGACTTCTCAGCCCACAAACAAGTTCAGGTCTATATTAGATTTAAAATGTCTCTCCTTGGACCTATTATTTCTTCAAATTATTGTCCTTAACATTCTCTTTCTCTTGACTAAAACAATTTCTAGAAAGAGTAGGCTACATTTTCTATTTCTACTTTCTTGTAATTTATTTACTCCCTAACACCTTAGAAATTTTGTCCCCATAACCCAGTATTGAAACTATTTTTTTCCCTAAGTCACTAATGAACTTTTAATCACTCTTCTCAATCCTCATGCTTTTTGACCTTTCTGAGGCAAGTGACTCCACTGTCCACATCCTTCTTTATATTGCCTTTTTTCCTTGCTTTTTTGGAGGGCCCTACTTTGCCCTTGTACTCATTTACTTGTCTAACTATTCCTTTTCAGTCTCCTTTTATGAACATATGAATGACAATACATTTATTAAGCACCTTTACGTGCAAAGCATAGCATTTCTATTTTTGTTCTTCCCTCTTTCTTCCAAGTTTAGGTGACTCTCAAGGTTCTGTCCAAAATTATCTCCTTTATACTCTCTGGACTTTCCCTTTGTGATCTCATTAATTATCAAGGCTACAATCATCACCTCTATACAGATGCTCCCCTTTAAAGTCCATTACTGGGACTTAAAAAGGGCTTCACAGAAAAAATTGGATAAATCAGCAATTGTGAAAGCAATGGACACTTTTATTTGGTATGTTTATAGAAAGGGCTGAAAAGGAGATCATGAATTTCCAAGGAAGCAGTAGCTGAGAGCCTTCATAGAACTGGTCAAAGAGATCTTCATGCAAGGTGGAAGGTCAGATGTTTTTCATAGCCCCTGAGGGACCTCTTAAATGTGGATAGCAATAAGGCATTCAAGTCTGGAGATCAATTTTTGAGCTATAAACATAACAGAATGTGCTTCCCCTATGGACCAGTAGGTAGAGAGCTCATTCCTATTTAGAAAGGAAATAAGCACCAATTGCTAAGAGCTTATGAAAATTATAGAAGTGAAATTCAATAAAGTATATGGAAAAGAAGGATTTGAAATAGCATGACTGCCAAGCACAGAAAGCTGAGCAAAGCTACAGAAAATAGAGAAGTAGAGAACAGTGACAAGTGATCCCTGCTAAGACTATCTGGAGACACGAACTACTACAAAATCAGCAGCATTGCTCCATTAGTGTTACAGAAGGGGACATACACATATATGAGTAGCAAATCTGAAGCACTTGCTGCTAGAATACCATCTAGGGCTATACCACCATGTGATAGACCCAACTCAAACCAGCTCATGAAAGCCCATTATTAAATTTTTAGTATGAGCATTTAGACCTTGGGAATTGGCAAACAGGACAAACAAGAAAATTTGGCTAGGTGGTGTAGTGGATAAGGCACTGGGTTTGGAACCAGGAAGACTCATCTTTGTGAGTTCAAATCTGGCCTTAGACACTTAGTATCTGTTTGACCCTTGATGAGTCACTTAACCCCATTTGCCTCAGTTTTTCATCTGTAAAAATCATCTGAAGAAGGAAGTGGTAAACCATGCCAGTATCTTTGCCAAGAAAACCCTAAATGGGGTCATGAAGAGTTGGACATGACTGAATAGCAACAAGTAATGGCTTGATTTATTATCTTGTTGTTTGTTTAAACAATATAGTCAAAGGTTTTTCCTGTAACAATAGATGGCCATGAGAGTTAGACCACATGAAAAGGTGAAACAACACTTTCAAATTATGGTGCTGAAGAAGACTTTTGAAAGTCCCTTGGTCAGCAAGGAGATCAAATCAATCAATACTTAGAGAAATTAATTCAGGATATTCACTGGAAGGTCAAATACTGAAGTTGAAGCTTAAATACTTTGTCCACATGAGAAGATGAGACTTATTGGAAAAGACTCTGATGTTGTGAAAGGTAGATGGCAAAAGGAAAAGGCAGAGAATGAGATGGTTAGTGTCATGGAAACAATGGACATGAACTTAGACTTCAAGAGATAGTGGAGATGGCATGGTATGCTCCTTGGGGTGACAAAGAGTCAGATATGAAAGAATGACTGAACAACGCAACAACATTCTGTCTCTGTCCCTCTTTCTTCTCTCCTCTCATTTATCTTACCCCCCCACCCAGCACACATAACAAAGCATACGCAATCCTATCCACTACTTAATCTATTCTTCAACTTTAATTATTTTAATGTGACATGTACTTTTTCAAGAATTATTTTCATTCTCTTTCTAATTCCTTTACCTTTTAATGCTACTGTAGAAACTATTCTCAAGATTGTTATTTCCCAAAGGAGACAATAAGGTAAAGCAGGACATGTGTTGTAACCTTAGTCCAAAGAGTATATTTTGCTCCATGTATACATATATATGTAATATTATATTATATATTATATATTTTGCTCCTTAGTTTGCCCACTAATGTTTCCTTTAACTTTTGAATGCCTATGAGATAATGTGCAGCTTAAAGAAAACAAAAGGCAAAAATAAAATCACTCAGTGTTAACACCAATTTAGGGTTGAGGAGGGGGACCAAATATCTTCACCAACACCTTAAATAGAGATGAAAAAATGGAGTCCCAGAAAGATTAAGCATGTTATCTGAGATCACCCAGCTTATAAGTGTCTGGACTGAACTAGAATCCAGATCTCTTTTGAATCCTAGAATATCAGAACTCTACTACCTCAATCACCAAGAATATGAAGTACAACTCTATAACATGTAGAAATCTAAAAATTAAAATTAATGATAAATTATTGGAAATCAATGTTATGTTAATTAAGCATGTAGAAAATACTAGGTTTCAATAAATTTGTATCTAAAATTAAAATAAAGTATAATTGGAAATCATGTACCCAGACTCAATAAATTTAAATATATACCACAATAATGATAAATTACTGAATCAGAGGAAATGGCAAATACCTACCTAAGTAGTCTTCATATTAGAGAACACATTAATGGCATTCATTGTAATGTGGCCTCAGTTCAGTACAGGGCAAAATGGGATCACGTTTCCCCAACCAAATTTATTGCTTAAAATTTGTCCATAATAAATGAATCTTAGTGATAAATCTGCAACCATACCCTACTACAATGAAAAGACAGGCAATTTTCTATCCTGTACAAATTCTGTTAATCACCTTTTATGGCTATTGAACTTTAGTGTTTGGAAATTAAAAAATGAAAATATGTAGGTTTCAATAACAATCCGAAAGCATTCTAGTCAAGCTGAGTCCTGACATTCTACTAGATTTGGCAGCAGTCTGAAGGAAATAGCCCTGTTTTAGAGGTCAGAAAAGAGCTACATTTCTTCAAACTGCACTTTTAAGACATTACTGAAAATGTATTCTGTTTAAATAGCTATTTGTATAATTAGACATGTCCAATGGGGGAGGGGAGGAACACAAAAAAATAATTGTTAGCTGAGTAAATGCCTACATTTAAAATGCACTTGTGTCAGAAAGAAAGAAAATGATTTTTTTTCCAAAGCTATGAGAGTTTGGGGAAAAGTGCTGAAAAATCAATTTATTTTCAAAGGAATAGAGTAGACTGATTATGCATCTGTTAGTTCTACCGGCACTGTTTGGATACAATATAGTTGCATTGATTTTGATGCATATGTAATGTGTCTTTTTCACACAAATAAACATGTGCAGAAAGAAAAGGAATGTCTTGGTGATGGTTGAAAGTATAGATTTAGCATTTTTTTCTCTTCTTATAAAGATTCTCTGCCCCCTGTCTAAATTTAAGAAATTATTTCCAACTATATTCAGGGTGCTTTTAACCCAAGGAAATGTATTCCAATCAGAGGTTCAATACAAATCTTGATCTCAGGAGGCATTTATAAAAGAGGAGAGATTTTGTGACTGGGATTGCTTTGATATATTGCTCTCTGAAGTCAGAGGACAAATTGACCTCTCAGAGGAAATTGCAATTCTAATGAATAGAAACTTCATGTAGGGGAAGAAGTTGAAATCACTGAGTTCTCTTAATGGCTCAGCCACCACTTACGAGCTTTGAGTCCTTGGACAAGTCACTCAGTTACTCTGAGCCTCATTATTTCCATCTCTAAAACACAGAGAGCAATATATGCCCTTCCTATCTTATGTAGGGGTATTATAAGGTTCATGTGAAATATTACATATGAAAGTTATTGGAAATTGTAGAGCACTACAAAAATGTAAGTTATTGTTATAATTGAGCACTCCTATATATGTGCCATATGAGGCTGCATGCATTCTATATTCTATAATGGAAGCTTAAGATTCAGGTGAAGGATGCTACAATAGAACAGAAAGATGTGAAGAAGCATATGTTTGCCATTGATTGCCTTCATTATCCTCCTTCCAATTTCTCCTGTCCTTTCAGTGCTATTCCACCAGATTTAAAAGTACTACCCATTTAGCTGAATTTTTTTTCTATTTTATCATCCTACTCCTTGCCCTAAGAGAATAGTTCCTGTTCATGAGTAAAACAATTCTCCTTCCCAAGAAAAGGGCTAACCTTGCAGGCCATTCTTTCAGAGTCTTATTCTCTGGTAATAAATAATGAGTGGTCATGGTTTAAAGTCACCATTGCTAATGTATTATTTCACTGAAATGATATAATGTTTTAATTCCTTTAAAATGCTCTTTCAGGCACTATGGTAGACTAATAAGAAAATATATGTTTATCCTTTTGTCCCTGACAAATTCCTTTGTATATGAATGCCACTTTATATATTCCTAAATATTGAAGTACATTTGTATTCAATCAGGTATGAAGAATTTCTACAAAGAATAAAGAAACCACGAAGATAAGATGTGTTCTAAAGATGATGGGTAGATTAGCCGATAAATTGTGTTTCCTTCACTGTTGCTCAATAAAGAACAAGGGAGAGAAATATTAATATGGGAAGTGAACAAACAGATAAGGAGATGGTATCTGAGGATATGACTTAAATTTTTGGACCATGACTAAAAATATAGGGATGATAGATTTCTGACTAAAGAAAGAGTACAACTAATAAAGATAGGCAAATATGTAACATCATAGTATCTTACAGATTTAGTTAAAAGAATTTTAAATTAAAAGGGGCAGGGGAAAAAGATTGCTTTTGAATATCCACCAGATTAGATAAAGTAGCAAACAAGTAGCAAACAAGGAAAATGAGCAATTGAAACAATCAGTTCACAGAAGTAAAACATCCAAAAAATGAGCCTATGGTAAAACCCGTAATCTCAAATACCTATACTCAACCTCCCAAAGTTTAGGCCACAAACAAGAGGAAATAGGGAGTTTAATGCAAAGAGGCAAATTTGACATCATATATATAACTGGGAAATGGTAGGTTCAAATTCTTGGCTAGACTGTCTCTGGATGGGTATACCTCCTTTATAATAATAATAATAGCTAATATTTATATAATTCTTATAATGTACTTGACACTGCTAAACGCTTTACAATTACCATCTTATTTGATCCTCAGAACAGCCAGATGCTATTATTACCATCCCTGTTTTACAGATGAGGAAACTGAGGCAAAGAGAGGTTAAGTGGTTTGCATAAGGTCACACAACTAAGAAATATCTAAGGCCATATTGGAACTCAGGAAGATGAGTCTTCAGGCCTGACACTCTCTCCACTGTGCCAGCTAGCTGCCTTAGATCAATTAACCTAGAGTTGCACCACTGCATTGCTTCTTGGATCACAATAGTTTCATTGGCATTATAGGAATATGAGAGTTAACTCAATCCTCATTCTCCTCCTTCACTAGTTTCTGGGTCCACAAGAAAGCACAAATTCAGTTCTGAATCTGATTCTAGCTAGAAGAGAGGAGCTAGAAGTCTTAGAATATATGATAGTCAAGGAAAGGAAAATCTTGGACTAACACACCTTCTAGATTTTGGGGAGGGACCTCAAAGAACTTAGAAAAAAGATAAAATCCTATGGACTAAAATTCTACATATGAAGTCAGCACAGAATGGTTAGAATGTGTTCTTCAATGTATTTCAGAAGACGTAATGTAAAATAATTCCATTCAGGAGAAAAATGGAATTTTCCCAAAGGTACTTATATGGATACACAGAGAACTCACCAACTAAGATACATACATACATACATACCTATGTATGTATGTGTATGTAAAATGTATAGAATATGGAAGCAAGTCCAAGTAACGGATGAATAGAAGAGCATGGTATGGTCTTGAAAAATAGCATCAGTATGCTAAAACTCAGTATCAGCTAGGCTGACAAGAGAAGCTAAGAAAAAGGGATTTGAGGTTTGTCTTTTTTTTTAAAGATATATTGGGAGAAACACATGGATTAAAAAAATGCAATAGACCTTTACTAGGGTAGATGGGATGAAGAGAACAAAACGCAATGCTTCTCTTTCCTCTGGTAAGGAAAATGACTGTCAGCTTAAAATACTAGAATAAAAAGTGAATAACAGAGAGTTGAAACCCAATATATGTAAGGAGAGAGTAAGAGAGCATCTAATGCTCTCAGTGAATTTGAATTAACTTGCCCAGAAGAATTAATCATTGTCTTAAGTATTGAAAGAACTGGGTGATTTGGTCACAGAGCCTTTTCAGTGGTATTTGAAAGATGCTGAAAAATGGGAGAAGTTCTAGAAGGTGTGAGAGAGAGAGAGAGAGAGAGAGACAGACAGACAGACAGACAGACAGACAGACAGGCATGGACAGAGAGACAGGGAGAGAGAGACAGAGAGACAGAGATGTGCAAATTATGGGCCGGTGAACTTGACTTTGAGTCCTGGGAAAATTCTAGAATAGATCAATAAAGAGGTCGAGATGCAGTGGCTTCATAAAATACAGGGCATGACAGACTACTTTCCTTTGTGTGTGTGTAACAGAATTATTAACTAGTATGAGGGAAATTCTAGGAATGTAGTCAAATAAGATTTTAATAAAGCTTTTTATAAAGCATCTCATACTATGTTTGTGGACAAGATGGAGAGATGTACTCTAGATCATAATAAAATTATACAGATTCAGAACTGGTTGAATGCATGGACTCAAAGAGTAATTGCTAATGAGTCAAAGTCCATAGGATAGTAGGGTTAAAAGTATAGTTGCTCCAGTTCTGCTAATGGACTTTAAAAATATGCAAATCCCTCTAATAAAGGCAGAGATGACATTGTGTAGATCAAGCCTACACAACCAGTGGCCCACGGGTTGTAAGTGGCCCATGGGCATGCCAAAGGATTTCAGGCTACCCAAAAACTTTTAGGCCTGTGGGCCTGCAGGTTGTGCAGGCGTGGTATAGATGACATAAAACTGGAAATGATAGTCAGTACACTAGACCATAGAGTTAGGCTCTAAAAATGTTCTTGAAAGACAAGAGCTTTGGGCTAACTCTAAAAAGATGAAATTCAATAGCAATGAAGATAAATTTAGAGGTTTATATTTGGTCTCAAGGATAAGTTTCATAAATACACAGGATGTAGGAGGCATGATTAGACAGAAATTCTGAAAAAAAAGATCTGGAGATCTTAGTGGACTGCAAACTCACTATGAATCAGCAGTATGATGTAGTATCTCCCCAAAACAAACAAACAAACCTAATTGAATCTTGGGCTATATTAAAAGCAGCAGTTTCAAGGAATAGGGAGGTGATAGTCATACCATTCTCCATCCTTGTTAGACATTAGCTAGAGTATTGTGCACAATTTGGACCTTACAATTTAAGAAGCACATTGATAAGCTAGAGAGTTTCTAGCTGAGGACAATCAGGATGATAAAAGTCTTTGAGTGTATGTCCTATATAAGGATCAGTGGGAGGAAATGGGCATGTTTAACTTGGTTAAGAGTAGCCACAGTATGTATGGTGGAAGGTAGTTTGGGGTTGGGTGGCATGGTAGCTATTTTTAAGTATATGAAGGCTTAAAATGCAGAGGAGGGATCAAGCTCCTTATTTGGCTTGGCCTCAGAGGGAAAAACCAGGAGGAATAAGGGGAAGCAGAAGCTGTAAAAAGTCAAATAAGCTTGCTATCAGGTATAACTTTCCAGCAGAGCTGACCCAAAGTGGGATTGGTTACCTCAACAGGTAAAGGTTTTCCTTTCCTTGAAGTAGGGGAGAGACACAAATGGGGGAAGAGACAAATAACTACTCAATGGCCATAAGATTCCTTTGGTATATGAGTTGGTTATAGGACTTCTGGTGTCTCTTTCTACTCTTAATTAATCTAACCTTCAATTTAGAGATGAGCTAACTGAAAACTAGAGAGGTTAAGTGACTTGACCAAGGTTCCATAGGTATCTTTTACATGAAGATTTTCCTGATCTTCTCAACTGTTTGTGTTTTCGCTCCAAAACTACCTTGCATTTAACTATTTTGCATGTAATTATTGGTTTCATATTTTTCAATATATACATGTATTACATATATGCATATATAATCACATACATATATATAATTGGTTATACATATATCTCTTTATCTATCTATCTATCTATCTATCTATCTATGTTCTCTCCCCTATTGGGGTTCAGTTAGCTCGTTGTAGGAAGGGATTGTTATATCATTTGTACTTGTATCCCTAGTACCTAGCAAAGTGCTTGACACATAGTAGGCAGTTCATTAATAAATACTTATTGATTGATTGACTTAGCAGAGCCAGGATTTGAATTCCAGTTCTTTTCTTCCAGGTCCAGAGCTTTTTTCCAATATGAACAAATTCCTGGGGTCATAATTGATTTAGCTTCTGAAATTCATAGGCATCTATAAAAAGGAGAGGGTTGAATTAGCCAATATCTGAGTTCCCTTCCAGCTCTAGATCTGTGTATCTACTCCTTTCTCTTCTCTATTACTTAAAGATTGCACACGAAGCCATCCTTCTCCTCTTCCCACTCCAGCTGTCACTCTTCCTTCACCCACAAAGAAAATTCATGATAAAATTGACCAAGGACTATTCCTGAAAGAGACCAAACCATGCATGTAAGGCTGCATTTAGAAGAGACAAAGGCCAAGGGCTGGCTGCAGATGGTCATTTCATTAAAATGCCAACATGGCCAATAGCTGTAGGCAGATTGTTTTAAACCACACATACTGTCCCTTCCTGTTAACATCTAAGCTTAAAGGGGCTTTGATGCCAACATGCCAAAGTGGCTCATTCCCTTGCAAACATAAGCCTTTAGTCCATCCATATCAAAGACACTAGTGTAATTTTGGATGACTTTTCTGAGGAGCTTTCAAGGTAGATTACCAAATAAAGCATTCTAGTTGTCAGTTGGCAAGTCTCTAGCCCGTTTGGAAAATCTCAAGATAAATTTCAGCATGTGGTGGCTTGTTTGAGGAAGCTGGGAATAATCTAATCTGCTATTTCAAATATAATTTAGATTTAAGAGGTGTTTTACTGTTCTATTACCAGCCAGCCTGAGGATCCAGCTGAGTGTATTACACATCACATTAGATTAAGGTCAATTAACAACATTGTGAGAGATATTTTTTCCCCTGTATAATGAGATGGAGCTACAATTTCATGATTAAAATCCTGAATGTTGGTACAGATGAGATGAGGGATATTGGTCAGATTCCATTTATGATTAAGGTTCTGGTTTGTGGTCCAACAGGACATGTCATGTCATAACTTGCTGAACTTTTAATCAGAGTTTATTAAGCGGCAGTGGGGTAGACTCCAAGCAATAGAAATGACCCTTGAACCCAGTGGGAAACATTTGGTTGCAAATAAGTTTAGAACAGCAGGCAGATTTTAGATGAAATAGCTTTCAGTGCATACTGTCTACTACAAAAGTATAACAAACCAGCAAGCATAGCACTACAAAACTGAAAAGCTGGTCTCTTTCTTTTTGGTTCTTCTTATTTCAAATGCCCACGGTTTCTGTGCATGCTCTTCCTTTGATCCTATCCAAACCTGTTGGTATTGCTCTACTTATGCCTTTGTATGAAGTTAAGGAACCAAATTGCCTTTCAAATTATATTTGCATTTTTAGCTTAGCACAAGAGATGAAAGGTTTTGTCTTATGGTATGGACATTTCTGGCATCAGTGTTTACTGAACACCAATTATGTACATAGCACTGCTATGATGTTATGGTCTTCAGGGAATGTATAGAAGAATGAAATACAGTCCCTGTACTCAAGGAGCTTCAAATTTTGATAGAGACACAAGACATACAGTCACAGAAAATATAACTATCAGGACAAAGTGACATATTATCAACTTAAATTTAAAATAACACTTTAGTGATTTTTTTTATCTTTGTATCACAGTTATTTGTGGGGAAAATAGTTCTACCCCAAACCCTCCAGATTGAACTCACCCTTGTGAAAAAGGAAAACACCTAAGCACAAATATTAGATATAGTGGCCACATAATAAATCATTCAATAAACATTTATTAAGCATCTACTATGTGTCCTATACTGTGCTAAGCCCCTGTGACACAAAAAGAGTCAAAAGACAGTCCTATCCCTCAGGGAGGTAACAATCTAATGGGAAAGACAACATGTAAATAGGTATATACAAAACAAATCATATACAGGATAAATAGGAAATAATTACAAAAGGGAAATCACTGGAATTAAAAGGCATTAAGGAAGGCTTCCTGTAGAAAGTGCAATTTTCATTGGAACTTAAAGGAAACCAGGGAGGTCAGTAGTCAGGGTGAACAAGAGGGAGCATTCCAGGCACTGGGGACAACCAGAGAAAATGCCTGGAGCTTAAAGATAGAATGTCTTCTTTGTGGAACAGCTAGGAGGCCATTGTCACTAGATCAAAGAGTGTGTTTTGGAGAGTAAGGTGTAAGAAGACTGAAAAAGCAGGAGGTTGCAAAATTCTTTGAATGCCAAACAACATTTTGTATTTGATCCTAGAGGCATTAAGAGGCCACTGGATAGGGGCAGCTGTTGGTGCAGTGGATAAAGCACCTGCTCTGGAGTCTCCTGCCTCAGATGCTTGATCACTTGATACTTACTAGCTGTGTGACTCTGGACAAGTCACTTAACCCCAACTACCTTGCAAAAAAATAAGTCCCTTGAGTTTACTGAGTAGGGAGGAGTAACATGATTAGAGTCATGTTTTAGGAAAAATCACTATAGTGGCTGAAGAGAGAATGGATTAGAGTGGGGGGAGAATTGAGGCAGGCAGAACCACCAGCAGTTATTGCAATAATCCAGATGTAAAGTGATGAGAGCCTGTACCAGAGTGGTGGTAGTGTTAGAGGAAAGAAGATGATGTTTGGAGAGATTTGGGAAAGGTGAAATAGACAAGTCTTGGCAATGGCTTGGACATGGGAGTGCTGATGATAGATAATAAGGAATCCAGGATGACTCCTACAATGTGAGCCTGTGGGACTGAGAGAATGGTGTTGCCCGCTACAGTGGTAGAAAAGGTAGAAGGGGCAGAGAGACTTTAGAGGGAATGATAATGAGTTCTAGCTTGGACGTATTGAGTTAAAGATTTCTATTGAACGTTCAGTTCAAGATGTCTAAATGGCATTTGGAGATGTGAGACTAGAGGTCAGCAGAGAGATTGGGGCAAGAAAAGTAGATCTAAGAATCATCAACATAGAGATGGTAATTAAATCCGTGGGAACTGGTGGGATCATCAAGTGAAGTAATATAGAGAGATAAAAGAAGAGAAAAGGGCCCAGGACACAACTCTGAGGGACACCTACAGTTAGAGGGCATGATCTAGAAATGGATCCGGCAAAGGAGACAGAGGAATGGTCAGAAAGGTAGGAGAAGAAGCAGAAGTAGTGTCCTGAAAACCTAGAGAGAAGAATATTTCAAGGAAGAAAGAGTGATCAACAGTGTCAAAAGGTTATGGAGAGGTCAAGGAGAATGAGGATTGAGAAAATGCCATTGGATTTCGCAGCTAAGACATCATTAGTAACTTTAGAGAGAGCAGTTTTGGTGGAATGGTAAAATCAGATGCCAGATTGTAAGAGGTTAAGATGAGAGTGAGAGGAGAGAAAGTGGAGACACCTGTTGTAGATAGTCTTTTCAAAGATTTCAACTAGATAGGGCAGATGGGATATAGGACTATAATTAACAAGGGTAGAAGGATCAAGTGAGGGTTTTTTTTCAGGATAGGTGAGATGTGGGCACATCTGTATACAAGCAGTAGGAAATAAGCTAGTAGAGAGGGAGAGATTGAAAATAAGTGAAAGAGTAGGAGTTATAAAGAGGATAATCTGTTTCTAAATTTTATTATGATCCATAAATGATGGATTTACAATTTTCAACCTTTTGTATATGTTTGACTCCTTTGTGTAGCACAAAATTACTTTTTAATAAGGTATTATAACATGCTAAGGACATGTGTGCTCTTTAATATTCCAATACAGACATTTCAGTAAACCAAATATAATTTTTTCCAATAATTTGACCAGCTGCATTTTTACTTCCTATTTATTTTTCTGTTGGATTAATACAGCTCTGAGAGAGGAATACTGAAATATCTTATAACTATTACATTAATTTCATAAGTTTTTATATGCCTACCTTTTTTTAATGTAGCTGCTATGTTATTTGGTAACCATATACACCCACATATAATACATACATGCCAACATACATACCATATACACATGTACATATATTTGTTTACATAAACATGGATATATGTATGTTTCTGGTGCCTTTAAGCATTATCCAGATTCCTTATTTATATTACAGATTTTTATAGCTATCTCTTTAGTATTACTATTTAAACTTCTGTTTTCAATTTTGTTCTATCCCTTCATTTCAAATTTATGTCAATATATTCTAAATGTGTTCACTGTGTATAGCAAATTGTTGAGTTTGTTTTGTTGTTATTGTTGTTTTCATTCATCAAGTCATTCTTCTTCTTCTCCTCTTTCTCCTCCTCCTTCTCCTCCTTCAATAGAGTAATTTAATACATTCACATTAAGGAACAAATTGTTAAGTTTATGTTCACTTCCATCAAATACAGATACATACATGCATACATATGTGTGTGAATCCATTAAATAGTCTAAATATAATGAAAGAGAATGGAAGTCTAGAGTAAACAAATAATAATTGCTTTTAAGCAAATTTACTTTAAAATATGTTTAAAAATAATAGTTGACTTTATAAAAATACTTTAAAATATGCAAATAATTTTAGAATGAAAATGAAGGGCTATTGTGTCATTGGAGAGAAATTTCCATTAGAAAACTCTCTCTAGGGAAGCAGATCAACACCTGTTTTGTAATTTGTAATCTTAGAGTATTACTTGGGGCATGGAGAGATTAAATGATTTACCTAAAATCTAAGCACATACCCAAGAGCATGTCATTTAACTTCTCTCACCCACAACCTCTTAAATCAGCATTAGTTCTCTATTCTTTGTTGTGTTGTGTTCACAGTAATCTCCTCACTGTATCTTTTCCCTCTTAATTTGGCCTCTTTTCTGTTATCCAGCCCAATCCCAAATTCCTTGAGCCTATTTTTGTCTTTCTACTCTCTCTGTCCCTCTGTCTCTGTATCAGTCTCTCTCATTTTTCTCTGTCCTCTCATTTATTTTATCCTTTCCTTTCTCAACTTACATGAAAAGAATACTGAATCCTCTCCACCACTTAATCTATTCATCAATTTTAATTATTTTATTTTGTTATGTTCTATTTCAAGAACTGTTTTTCTTCCCTTTCTAATTCATTTAGCTTTTAATGATATTGTAGAAACTATTCTCAATATTGTTATTTCTCACATATGAGACATGCATTGTAACTTTAGTCCAAAGAGCAAGATCTTATTCTTTGTCTTTTCTATAATAATATGTCCCTTTCAGAGTCATTCCATTATCTATCTGAACCCTTTTTCATCTCCCTCTGCACCATGTCCTTCTTCCTTGAGTTTTCAAGAATTTCTTTCAACCTAATGTTGAGTTCTTATTTAGGTGAAGGACTCTATTTTATGGAAATGGATCTTTAAAGTGTCCAATCCTCTAGTATATTTCATTGTAAGATGCTTGTTTCATCTCATTTTTACCTCTATGGAAGCTTTGTGATGTTGCTAGATTGTTTCTGCATACATCTCTTTCTTTTCCCTCTGTAATCTCCCTTCCAATGTTTTATTCTGACACTCACACCAATCCCAACACAAAAAGGAAAACTGAAATCTTATTTATTTCTTCTTATAAGTCACGGCCAGTTTTTTTCTTTCTTTCTACTCTTTCTTTCCCCACTCCTATCCCACCTTTTCCTTTCTCTATATTCATCCAGATTCATATGGATTATCCTACAACCTGTAATATTGCTTGGCTAATAAAGGAATGATATTTTCATCCTGAAATGCTAATTTACATCTTCTATCTGCTCTCCTGCTGATCTTTCCTATTATTATTTTGTTTCTTAGATTGTCCACCAATGTTTCCTTTGACTTCTGCATGCCTATTAGATAATGTACAGTTTAAAGAAAAAATACAAGAGATATAAAATTTTCCACATCCTACCTTTATTGGTCTTGTTTAGTTTTGAATACATGAAAAGATACATTCCAGTTCCCTTTCATTGCTATATAAAAGTATTTAATTTCTTTCATTGTGGTTAGCTTGTGTGTTTAATAGATTTTTATGAAGAAATGTTTTAAATTCTTCCTTTTACTGAACATACAATTATTTATTTCTATGTTTGGGCTTAGCTTTGGAGGAAGGTTTTTTTTGAGGGGGAGGGGTGATAATTAATTGTGGCCTTTTAGAATAGCATATTCTAATCTTTCTCTTTTTTAATAAACAGAATAATTACATGCTGTGATCATTGATTTACTTTAGAATATAAAAATGTTTTTCTTTGCTGTACACAATTTTTTTTGTTTAATATTCAAGGTCTGAGGTTTGACTACATTTCTTCTTGGTGATTTAAATTTGGACTTTCTGTTAGTGTGTTGTGGATTGTCTTGAATTGCATTTTGCTATTTACTTTCAATATTTCTGAGTGATTTTTTTCTGTATGATTTATTTAGGTATATTTATATTATCTTTTTTTATTTTTGCCAGATTATAGTTCTTTGTATTCTATCTTCAGGTTCAGTATTCTTGATTTGTAGAGTTCACATGTCTTGTGGTCTCATATTATTTTGTTTCATTAATTTTTCTTCTGCTTTTGCATTTTGAGTTCTAGTTCTATTTCCCTGCAGAGACTTTACTATTATGAGTGTCTCCATCAATTATTCTAAATTTCTTAGTTTCTTGTTAAACTTGCTGATTTAAACCTTTAGAACTATGTACTTTTATTATTATTGATTTGAGATTTTCATTTAATTCTTTGATTAGTATTTTTGTTAAGACATCCTAAAAGTTTGTATTATTGCTCTGTAGTTATTTCAAGGGAACTTCCAAAATATGCTGTATCTCCTTCACCTTCCCTGGGTAATTTTGATTTCAATTTCCTTTGTTTTGAAGTCCATTGACAAGGCTCTTTTCTTTGAATCTTCCCTTCCCTTGTCAGCTTTCATCTCTTTGTCTATTATTCTCTTATTTTTTTTAATGGTGCCCTTGATTCAACTTTGCTTTTTAACACAATCTAGTAGATATCTTTAAGATTAGCAATGTTGTACCTCTTGAACTTGTTGCCTGTTCTGTATTCTGTCACACTCCAGGACTGGAAAAGATTTGTGATCCTCAAATAATTCAGGTAACCAGTAGATTCTGAGATGGGCCTGTATTCAGTATATGTCTTAGTCCTACTTTTCTAAATGGTACTCTTCTCTTAGAGAATAACTTTCTTCAATTACTCAATTGACTCTAGCCCAGTTGGAAGTAGTTCAAAAAGAATTTGGAGGAGGGATCCCATAGGATATTGCTAAAGATGGGGTGAACATGAAGCCTTTGCAGTTGAGTCTTAACCTTTATCTGACATTTCTTACTGCCTGGCTGTGACCTCCTGTACATTAGTGAGTAGTTGTAACTAACACTTTCCTTCTATAACCCTTCTTCTTTCACAGCATTTCTCCCTCAGTTCCAGACTCCTCCACTGCTACTCCTTGTATTACTCATTATCCCCAACTTTTTCCCCCTGAGAATAAGCTCCCCACTAAATCAAGGTGTTAATACAAACATCATTTTGTAATACTATAGGTGCCAAAGGGGACCCAGGATTGTCCTGGACCAGCATATCCAAGGGTTGGAGTGTGGAGGGTGAGGCTGTGGGCTAGTAAACTTGTTTTCTGTTATTATTATTATATTAATAACAATTACATCATGACCAGTTCTTTCAATTTCTCTCTTCCTGGCATTATTGATTTTGTTACATTTTGAAGCCCTTTACCTCTTTTATGGAAATGGTGAGGGAAGAAATGTGCTATAGACTCCCTCTCACTCTGCCATCATACTAGGATTCTGCTATGATAAAATTTTTTAAAAATGAATATAACATGGAAGAATTATATCAGTACAGAGAAAGGAAAAAAGTGATCATGGCTACAGGAATTTAAAAGTGATTCCTGGAGGAGGTGGGATTTCAGTTGGGTCTTGAAAGATGACTAGAATTTAGTTAAACAGAGAAGAAAGCAAAGGACATTCTAATTCAATTCAACAAATAAAGCCATCAAACATTTCTTAGGCCTACACCAAACACAAGGCACTGGCAATATAAACATCAAAAAAGCATAGTACCTGTCCTCTAGAAAGTTACCATCTACTATAGGGAAGGGACATAAACACAAATAACTACAATATAGGTTAGAATGTGATTAAATGCATAGGATAAGACCCATGGTATGTTATATGAAACAGGTTTACTTCTAGCTGGGGATTAGAGACAGCACCATTGAGAAAAAGATATATAAGCATGAAATAGAAGGAAAAATGATTCCATAAGATGAAGATAACAGGAAAATCTATTCCAGGCATGAAGTATAGTGTTTATAAATGCAGAGTCAAGAAGGGACAGTAAGCAACTGCAGAGCAGGGAGTAATTCAGTTTCATTTGGAGCATAATGTAAGATAAAGCTGAAAAGTTAGATTAAAGACTGTGGGAGACTAAAGAGTTTGGGTTTATATTTTATTCTATAGGCAATAGGTAATCACTGAAGAATTTTGAGTAGAGTAGCAGCATAGTCTGACCTGTACATTAAGAAGATTATTTTGACTCCTAGGTAAATTGGAGAAAGCAAGGGGGTAGGCAGAGATCAGTTAGGTCACTATTAAAATAAATAAATCTGTGCTTCAAGAAGAATATAATTAAGGAATAGAATTGGAAATGACCATTCTATGTTGGAAAGAGATAAGAAGGGGAAAAATAAAAGTAAAGAAGATGGCTTTCTTGTGGGAAAATAGTGGAAGACACTTTTAGAGAGGAATATTTTGGCTAGATTATGAAGCACCTTGAATATAGACTGGCTAAGCAGAGTTGGACTTTAACCAAGAGGAAATTCTTCTTTCATAAGGTAATAGATCCAGGACTGCAAGAGATCTCTGAGGTCATATAATTAAACCCCACATTTTACATGTAAGGGAACTGAAATTAAGGAAGGTTAAGTGATTTGCCCAAAGTCATATGAAAAATAAAAATAATAAATTACCAGTATTATTATTATCTATAATTATTGTTTGTTCTTTGTTCTTGAAGAGGAGCAATGGCATCAAGAAGGGGATGTCTTGGCTTGCAAGTGAATTGGATTTAAGTGAGTCAGGGCTGTGCAAAGTCACCAGCTTCACTCTCTCCTCTGGAGCCATCTGGTCCAGGGGAAAGACACAGATCACGATGACTGTATATGGCCCTGGATGCAGTGGGAGACCTTGGTCTTTTTAAGCTAAGGTCTTTCCCATGTCTCAGTTTGTCTGAGGCAATTCCCATTCAGTGACTGTAATAACTACTTAGGTTGTAGGTGACATTATTAGATTTTAAAGATGAGGAAACTGAGGCAGACAGAGGTTGTGACTTGTCTATGGACTCCAACTCCAGCATTCTATCCACTGCACTACATCACTGTCTCAGAAATAAGGGCAAGAGGCAGTATTTGAACCCTGGTCCTCTGACTCCACAAATGTGTTTTATTTCCATACTACCCCATTGCCTCCCTTATCTTAAATTATGCTTCTACATCACTAGTTCATTTCTATTTTTTGTTATAGTGTTTTGTGGATAGAGAGTGCATCTTATTTATATTCTCTACCATTTGGAATGATGATCTGCATATTAAATATACAATAAACATTTATTAAATACATTACATAGTTAAGAAATATTCTTTGAATTTAAGTGAATCTTCTAGATTTTTAAAAATTATTTCATCTTTTTTTATTTTTAGGCAATTGGGGTTAAGTGACTTGCCCAGGGTCACACAGCTAGTAAGTGTCAAGTGTTTGGTCTGAGCCTGGATTTGAACTCAGGTCCTCCTGACTTCAGGTCCTATGCTCTATCCATTGTGCTACCTAGCTGCCCCTTAGATTTTCTTATTAACAAATAGGAAAACTGAGGTCAAGGAAAGATAAAGTAAATTATATAAGATTACTTATTGCAAAAACTTTGAGTGAATATGTTATTTTGTATATTGAAAATACCCAAATTAACTACAAAGTACATATGAAGAAAGATACTATCTACATCTATTGAAAGAACTGATAAATAGAAGTATGTATAGAATAATTTTACACACACACACACACACACACACACACACACACACACACACACCTATCCTCTAGGGAGGAGAGAAGAAAGAAAATTAAATAAAATGCATGATAATTTCATTGTATATTTGAAATGAATAGCAAGTTGTGCATAATAGATTTGCAGTTTCATGCATAATCATTTTTAATTGTACTATGTAATGGAAATGCTTGTTTTATTGCATAAATTGAAAATTAAATTTAAGAAAAAGATCATTTAAGTAATTCATTGATGATCCAAGAGTAGAATCAAGTCTTCTGATCCTCAGTCCTATTTACTTTCCATTTTGTGACTGTTGTTCATTCATCTAAGTCATGACTGACTCTTTGTGACCTCATTTGGGATTTTCTTGGCAAAGATACTAAAGTAGTTAGCCATTTTCTTCTGCAGCTCATTTTACAGATGAACTGAGGCAGACAAGGTTAAGTGACTTCTACTATTCCATATTATTTCACATATTCAGTATAATATTGGAGATTTGTAGACTCATTGGGATAGGAATCAAGAAATCTAAATTCTGTTCCTGCCTTTAACTCCACTTTGCTTTGTGGCATTGGACATGTCATTTTTGCCTTTCTAAGACTTAGTTTCCTCATCTGTAAAATGAGAAGGATCTGATCCCTTCCAGCTCTTTGAGCTTCTAAGATCAACACTGGATTTGGAATTGGTAGATTCAATTTGAATCCTTGTCCTGCTGTTATTTTATTATTTGACATTGGGAATACCATTAACATTTCTGGACCTCGGTGTCCTTATTTGTAAAATAAGGAATTTTGACTATATGACCTCTGAAGTCCCTTCCAGTTCTAAATTTCTATGACACTAATATTATTCAGTAAGCCTTAAACAGATTATTCTAACCACAAATTTATGGTAGATGATGCTTTAATTTTGAGTTTTCCTATGCTGATCCTTCTCAGCTCTGCCAAACTGTTAATTATCCGTAACCAAGCATTTAAATGTATTCTAGTGGTGGCAAAAATGAACAATAACTGTAATTTATCTATTTTGGAAGTTCTGATTTTCAATCATCAAGTAGATTTTTTAAAAAAATTATAAATGTTGTAGTTAAAAGCATAGATTGCTTTTATAAAGCTGGTTACACCTGGTAGATACATATTCCAGCTGAGCTATTACCAATCTGAAATTGTTCTCCTATTAGCTGTCTATGTGACCTTGGGAATGTCACTTCACCTCTTAAAGTATTAGTTTGATTCATTAAAAATGAGAAGGTTGGATTAGAGGATCTTCATAGCCACATTTAGTTATAAAGCTCTCAATTCTATAGAAATATGGATCTCATAGAAAAGGGAGAGGAACAATTGTGAATTGTATTTACATGAGGCATCTCTAAAAAGGGCATATATCAAGTTAATTATCAAATTAATCCTTAGCATATTCCATTGGGACAGTGACAAAAAAGGTATCATTACCTCATTTCACAGATGAGAAAACTAAGACTCATGCAGGTTAAGAGATTTCCACTTTCTTGGTATTTCTGAAATGGATGCAAATGATTCCTTCACTAGAAAAACCCAAGGGAAGGGGAGAAGTAATTGACTGAGTCTTAGAGCAATCACTTAGGAAAACTGCAAAATAAAATAAATGATAAATATAAACAGTGACATACATTCTAATTAATCCCTTGGCTAGTTTGGAAAGCTATACAAGAATTGCAGAAGCAGTTTCTCATGTTAGAAACCAGTCCTGTGGACAGTAGAATTCAAGTCTCACACTGGTGCTAGAGCTAATGTAATCACTGCACTATAGACTTTCTAGGTTTTAAAGGTACAGGAGTTGGGGGTGGGGTGGAGTGGGGAGGTGCAAAATATGTTTACATCAGATAAAATATGACTCAGAGGAAACTGGATCAATGCTATACTTAGATATTTTAAAGCAAGATTTTTCTTAGAGTCTGGCTATGTTTATATTGCTGGTTCATTTAGAAAGGAACAAAATAAATAATTCAAATCACTACACTCCTTGTTTTAACTAAAATGTTAAAACAGTCATCTGACATAAACCTCACCCAAATTACTTAATGCAAAATTATTTATTAAATACCTGCTCTATGCAAGCCACTTGTGCTAAGCTTTGGGAATACAAACATGAAACAAATGATCCCTATCCTCATGAAGCTTACAGTCTACTGAGGAGAAGGTCAATAGGATGTCTATCAATAGTTTCTACCCTTTGCCACTAGTTTTGCCTTCTGGAGCCAACCAGAATAAATCTAATCCATCTTCCTATTGATAGCCTCAGAAATATTTGAATACATTTATTATTCTTCCTCCCACCTCTAACACACACACACACACACACACACACACACACACACACCACCACCACCACCACCACCTCCACCACTACAATGATCAGCATCTCCCCAACCTAAGATTTAATTTATACTAGCTAAATATTCTGATATTCTTTAACCTAATCTTCTATCTTGGTAGGCTTCCTCTGGCCAGCCTGTCAATGAACTCCTAAAATGTGGCTCCAAAGACTGAGTCTTGTACTCCAGTTGTGATGTGATCAATTCAGTAATGAGGTACTGTCTTATTCTAGAAAATAAGTTTCTATTATTGAAGCCTATAATTGTATTAGTTTTTTCCCCCTACTCAATCATCTTTAGATTCATGTTGACTAAAAGTGTTATGTCCTTTTCACATGAACTGTTTTCTTACTAAGTTTCCCTTATCCTGTAATTGTACAATTGGTTTTGAACAAAAATATAACAATTGGCCTTGGTACCTATTAAAATTCATTCTCATAGTTTCAGCCTAGATCCTATTCAGTCACATTTCCATTATTTAGTAGTAGTGGGTTAACTTTTGATTATCTACAGATTCACTAAGTATGCCATTATACCTTTATCAAAGTCATAGATAGAAATGCTGAACAGAATAGAGCCAAGGACAAAGCCTTACATCACTCTAGTAGACACTCCTCCCAGCTTGTCAGCAATCCATTAAACACTACTCTTTGGGGCCAATATTCAACAAGTGTCAAGTATTATCTAGCTCACACTTGTTTTCATGCTTGTGAATTGATTATTTGATAAGGCTATAAGAAGAGATATTATCAAATATCTTGCTGACGTCTAGATAAACTATTTCTATAACATCTCCTTGAAGAAGGGGATTGAGACTCAATCAGCATAACTAACCCTTTTGAACCCATATTGGTTCTTGCTAATTATCACTTGTCTTCCTAAGTGTGTTCACAAACCATCTTTTTAATAATGCATTCTAACATTTGATCAAGATCTAATTTAAAAAACATTGGCCTATAGTCTGAAGACTAAACATATCTTTTTTGAAAACTATACATTATCTCCAAATCTATAATACCTCTCATTTTTTCCCATAGTTTTTCAAAGGGTACCTTGGTTCTAAAATCACATTAAAAATTTCTTTCAGTATTTTGAAAAGAAGGCTATCCAGTATAGGACAAGGAGCATGGATTGGGCCTAGAACTCTATTATTTATTATTTAAGTGGCCACTTATAGAATGCTAAAATATTCAAAGAAGTATGGAATTTAGCAGCTCATGTGTTTTTGATATAAAGAGTGAGTGCCTATACTTTTCTCTTAACTATACATGGCAATTTCACAAAAACTGCCTAAGTATTAGGGCATAAAACCCTCACAAACAAGTGCAGAAATGCAAAAATATAAAATGCAACCCTTTTGGACCATAATGCAATAAAATTACATTCAACAAAGGGCTTTTGAAACATAAATTTAAAGTTAATTAGAAACTAAATAATGTAATCCTAAAGAACGAGTGGGTCAAACAACAAATCAGCAAAGCAATCAATAATTTCATTAAAGGTAAAGACAATGAGATAACATACCACATTGTGTGGAATGCAAGCAGGGCTTAGGGGAAAATGTGCATCTGTAAATGCTTATATTTAAAGAAAGAACAGATTAATGAATTTGATATGCAACTAAAAAAACCTAGAAAAACAACTAATTAAAAATCACCAATTAAATACCAAAATGAAAATCCTGAAAATCAAAGGAGAGATTCATAAAATTGAAAGTCAAAAAACAAAACAAAACATTTAGCTAATAAAGCCAGAATTAGTCATATTCCCAGAATATGACTAATGACAAAAGTTTTGCATGAATTTTTATGTAGAATTGGTATCATACTTATTGCCTTTGCAATGGGTGTGGGAGGGCCACAGATGGAAGGAAATAATTTTGAACTAAAAATAAAAAGAAAAGAAAAGAAACAATATACATCATGACTATAGCAGTATAAAGATGGCAAAGAAAAGGCAGAGACTCACCTGAGCTGACTCAAATTCCCCTCCAAACAACTTTAAAATAACACCTCTAAAATAACACCTCAAAATTAATTCTGGAATGGCAGAATCCACAAAAGGATGTGGTGAAACAATTTTCCAGCTCAAGGCAACCTAGAAAGTTGACAGGAAAGGTCTGTCACACTGGAGCGGAAGTGGGACACAATCTTGCACAGGCAATTGTCTGACAAGCCAACAACTAAATCCACAGCAGCAGCTGTTAGAGTTCTGAGCTCACAGACAGTAAAGGTGTATGAGTGTGTGTTCAGACAACTAGTTAGGAGGAGAATTCAAGGGTCACTTTCCTGGTACTGAGTGCAGGACTCTGTTATATTATCCAAACCCAGATCTGGGTCACTCTCCAGGATCATACTCCTAGAGTGAGGAGGAGGAGCACTAGCACACCAGATCTTGTGGCCACATGTGGGAAGAGACCCCAATCATAGGTCCAAGGTGAAAAAGAATGTTTGTGATCCCTTGCAGACCATAGCACAGGCCAGCAAAGTAATAAACACATCTTTCCTCAGATCATACCACCTTGGAAGAACAATTTAAAGACTTCACCCCTCCCCCCCTGCAGAATTAGCTCTGAAAACAGCAACATAAAAAAACCTAAAACTTGGGACAGTGCCCCTTCTATCTGGGGAACAAAGCCTAACTTTAACATAAGTTTAAAAGTCAAGAATGAGGTTAGAAAAATGAGCAAACAATACAAAAAGAATATGACTATAGAAATTTATTTTGGTGACAGGGAAGATCAAAACACAAACAGAGGAAGAAAACAAAGTCAAAACTGCTACATTCAAAGCCTCAAAGAAAAATGTAAATTGGTCTCAGGCCCCAAAAATAATTCCTGGAAAAGCTCAAAAATAATTTTAAAAATCAAATAAGGGAGGTAGAGGAAAAATTGGGAAAAGAAATGAGAGTGATACAAGGAAATCATGAAAAAAAGTCGACAACTTGGTGAAGGAGGAACAAAAAATACTGAAGAAAATAATACATTAAACGTCAAAATAGGCCAAATGGTAAAAGAGGCACAAAAATTCTCTATATAATGAATACACACACACACACACACACACACACACACACACACATTCATAAAAGAGAACTCCTTAAAAAGCAGAATTGGCCACATGGAAAAAGATGTACAAAAATTCACCAAAGAAAAAATTCCTTAAAAAGTAGAGTTATCTAAATGGAAAAAGAGGTTAAAAAAACTTCACTGATGAAAATAATTCTTTTTTTTTTTTTTTAGCAACTGGGGTTAAGTGACTTGCCCAGGTTCACACAGCTAGTAAGTATCAAGGGTTTGGTCTGAGGCCAGATTTGAACTCAGGTCCTCCTGACTTCAGGGCCAGTGCCACCTAGCTGCCCCCCCCCCCAAAATTATTCAAAAATTAGAATTGGGCAAGTGAAATTCAATGACTCCATGAGAAATGAAGAAATGACAAAACAAAATCAAAAGAATGAGAAAATAGAAGAAAATGTGAAATATTTCATTGGAAAAATAACTGACCTGAAAAATAGATCAAAGAGAGATCATTAAGAATTACTGAACTACCTGAAATCCATGATCAAAAGAAGAATCAAGATGTCACTTTCAATAAATTATCAAGGAAAACTGCCCTGATATTCTAGAACCTGTGGGTAAAATAGAAATTGAAAGAATCTACCAACTACCTCCTGAAAGATGCTAAAGTGAAGAGTCTGAAGAAGATAATAGGCAAATTCCAGAGCTCCCAGGTCAAGGAGAAAATATTGCAAACAGCCAGAAAGAAACAGTTCTAATATCAGGGAGTCACAGTCAAGATAATACAAGATTAACAGGTTCTACATTAAAGGATTAGAAGACTTGAAATATAAAAATTCCAATGGCAAAGGAAGTAGTATTACAACCAATAACTTGCCCAGCAAAACTAAATATAATCCTTCAGGTAGAAAAATGGTTATTCAATGAAGTGGAGGATTTTCAAGCATTTCTGAAGGAAAGACCAGAGCTAAATAAAAAATTTGACACTTAAACACAAGACTCAAAAAGAAACATTAAATAATAAACTAGAAAGAGAAATCACAAGAGATTTAATAAAATTAAACTGTTTACATTCCTATGTGGGAAGATGATACTTCCAACTCTTAAGTTTATATTATTAAGGCAGTTAGAAGGAGTGTACATATGCTGAGGGTAAAGTAAGGGCTAAGAAAGAGGAATGAACTATGAGAAGTGGGAAAGGAGAGGTAGAGTGGAGTAAATTATCTCGCCTAAAATAGATGTGAAAGGGTAGGGGAAGTGGGGAGGGTGAGCTCTTGAACTTTACTCTCATTGGAATTGGCTCAAGTACAGAATAACGTACACAATAAGTTGGGTATAGAAATCTATCTTAGCCTATGGGAGAGTAGGAGAGCAAGAAGATAAGAGAAGGAAGGTATTACAAGGAAGGATGGATTGAGGGAGTCAGCAGTCCAAAGCAAAATACTTTTGAGGATAGACAGGGTGAAAGGAGGAAAAGGGTAGGATAAATGGAGAAAATCAGATGGAGGGAAATACACATTAATGATAACTGTGAGAAAATTACAGCAAATTTCTCTGATAAAGGCCTCATTTCTGAAATACATAGAGAACTGAGTCAAGTTTATAAAAATACAAATTATTCCCCAAGTGATAAATGGTAAAAGGATAGGAATAGGGGGTTTTCAGACAAAATAGTCAAAGCTATTTTTAATCATATGAAAAAAATACTCTAAATCACTATTAATTAGAGGAATGCAAATTAAAACAATTCGGAGGTACCACCTCATACCTATCAGATTGGCTAACATTTCAGAAAAGGAAAATGACAAATGTTGGAAGGGATGTGGGAAAATTGTGATATTAAGACATTTTAATTTCTAATAGGATAAATGTGGATAGATACTAGACACATAAACTAAAGCTCTTTGTGGGTTGTTTTAGTCATATTTCAGTTGTATATGACTCTTTGTGACCCTATTTGGGGTTTTCTTGCCAAGGATACTAGAGTGGTTTGCTATTTCCTTCTTCAATTTGTTTTACAGATGTGACTTGCCCAGGGTCACACAGCTAGTATGTTTCTGAGGCTGGATTTGAACTCAAGTCTTCCTGACTCCAGGTCTGGAATTCTATTCACTGTAACTTTTTTGGGGGGAGAGTGTGGTGGTGAGGGTGTCACCAATAACTCAAAAATGTAAAGGTCCCCTGAGACCAAAATGTTTGAGAACCTCTGGATATTCAGTGACCTCTGATTCACTCAGAGGTGTTTGGATGGCTCAGCAGTTGTGAATTCTTCAATTTCAAGATGGCAGGAGGTCCATAGTAGAATACTCCAATGATCTGTGCTTGTTCAGTTGTTATTTAATATTTTTATCAATGACCTTGATAAAGCGATCAATGCTATGCTCATCAGATCTACAGAGGACGCAAAGCCTAGAAAGATAGATCATACTGGATAACAGGATCAAAACATCAAAGGATCTTGACAGGAGACCACCAGGCTGAATCTAATAAGATGAAATTTAATAGGAATAATGATAAAGTCTCATGTTTAGCTTAAAATAAAAGAAAAATTAAATTGACAAGCATGAGATGAAGGAAGGTATGGTTAGAAAGTATTTGCTCTGAAAAAGATCAGAGATTTTCAATGGATTGCAAAATAAATATGAATTAGCAGTATGACACGGAAGTTAACAAAACTAAGGTGATCTTCTGCTGCATTAAGATTGTATAGCTACCAAGATGGTGGATGGTGAGGGTTATACTCATCTAGAGGGTTTTGTTCAGTTCTGGGTGCAGAGATTGTTCAGTCCTAGGTGCCAGGACAGTAAAATGACCAAGTCCATAGTATATGAAGATTGGTTGTAGGAACTGTGCCTATTTAACCTAGAGATTTATTAGGAGGATAGCTGTCTTCAAGTATTTAAAGGGTTGTCAAGAGGAAGGGTGATTAGATTTATTCTGTTTCACCCTACTAGGCATGCCAAAAAACCTTGGGAAGAAGTTGCTAAGATTCAAATTTAGGGGAACTATCAATAAAAACCCCAACAATTGAAGATATCCAAAAGGAGAATGCCTTTAGAAGTGATATGTTCCTACTTCTCAGATGTCTTCAAGTAGGGCAGAGGTTCCTAACCTTATTTGGCCAACCATTCCTTTTTCAAAAAAAAAATTATTCAACACTCCCTTGCAAATCTACTTTCTTTAACACTTTAATGCTTTAAAAAATTGCGTCATTTCAAAAATATAATATATATATATATTTTAAATGATGCATCTTAAATTTAATAATTTATAGTAAATTTGTGTTTTTTTCTGCATTGAAATTTGTAACTGTATAGTATCATATTGTAAACAAGTCATTACACGCACATAATCCTGCTGATGCCTGCTGGACTTCCCCACAATGTGCAACACACTTGCCTGCCAACACTTGTTTGTTAAGAGCTGTTGGTGGACTTGACCACTGATTGGTTATAACTTACATTTTCTGTGTTAATTTGGAAAATAATATAATCACTACAACTTTAACTCTGTTAGAGGACAATGAAATATGTATGAAAAGTTTTTCAAAAATTTCTTCTCTTCTCTTCTTTCCTTATCTTCCACCACCCTATTATTTTTATTCAATGACCCCTCTTCAATTGCACCTGAGGCTACTACCAATCCCTCACCCCCATCATTCCAGTGCCTCCTGGGAGAAATTATTGGTGATTTGGGGAACCTATATGTAGAGGTTAGACAACAACTTGTTGGCTATGTTTTAGGGGGAATTCCTTTTCTATACTGGTTGTACTACTACATAACTGGTTCTCTTTTTCATTGGATCTATGCAAATAAGAGTCAGGGAAAAGGCACAGTCAGTTATGTTCCAAGGGCAAGTTTATTGCCTTGGGCTCACCTTTTCATATGCATAATAGTCATCTTAAATTTTTTGAAGTGCAAATGAACCTACTCTGAGTTTTAAAACCTTTACAAATGTAGGAAGATCCACTGAAATTTGAAAAGGACCTCTCTTTGTATAAGATACAAAAATACAGTCAGAATGTAACATCTCATTGTTTCTGTACTTGTCCCCTGAAATCAATGAATCTGTTCCAAGTATGAAAGAGGCAGGCCCTTACATATTTTTCTATAACCTAGGGAAAATATTTAATATTTTTAAAGATACTTTCTAAAAGATTATTAGAGAAATTCAATTAAAAAAAATTCATCCAGTGGATGTCACATAGCAGAGAGAACATTTTAGTGCCTTATTGCCAAAAGGATAAAATGCAAATGTCTTCTGGAATTTAAAACTTTCCACAAGTTTGCTCCAATCTATTTTTCATGTTACTGTCTTTCAGATACTAACATTCTTAAGGGATACATCTCAACCGTCCCTCATCCCCATGCCTGCAACACATGCTTTCTACATTTCTGCTTATGGAAATGCATCTCAGATCACTCTCCAGCTGAATATGATTGCTAATAAATTTTTCCTTGTGCATTTCATCTGGATCTTTCTTTTGGCCTTTTTTGTTCTTCCTTGTACGATACCTATATAAGTATTTGCCATATCTCCCTTTGAAAATTATAAATTTGTTGAGGTCAGCTCATGACTCCCCCATGCTCAAATAAGTCTCACTTGATCTTTCCTTCCCCACTAAATTCCTTTATCTTTTCTGCCCATTGTAGCAAAACTCCTTGAAAGGCTTGACAAAATAGATACATCTACTTCCTTTGCCTTCACTTTCTTCTTAACACAGTCCTGCTTCCAATATCATCATTCCACCAAAACTGTTCTGTCCAAAATTCCCAATGATTTCCTATTTGCCAAATCCAATGAATCTCTTGCTCTCTTCTTTATTCTCTCTGTTCTCTAGGGTTTCAGGACAACACTCTCTTCTGGTTTTTATCCTATTGATCCAAATATTTCTTCTCAGTCTCCTTTGAAGGATTCTCTTCCAGGTCATACCCATTAACTACCTGTGTCCCCTAGGTTTCGGGCCCTCTTCACTTCTCCTTCTGTACTCCTTCTCATGGTCAATCTCATCAGCTTCCATGGATTTAATAATCATTTCTATGCTAATGATTCCCAAATTTACCGATCATTCCCAACCTCTTTACTGACCTCTATTCTCTCATCTCCAGCTGCTTTTTAGACATCTTGAACTATATTTCTAGTAGAAATCTTAACCTCCACTTGTCCAAAATTGAATTCATTATTTTTCCCCCTACATTGTCCCTACTTCCAAGCTTACCTATTACTGTTGAGTAAGGACAGCTAGTTGACAAATTGTATAGAATGACCGGGCCTGTAGTCAGGAAGACTCATCTTTGTGAGTTCACATTTGGCCTCAGATACTTATTAGATGAGTGACCCTGGGCAAGTCACTTCACCCTATTGGCCTCAATTCCTCATCTGTAAAATAAGTTGGAGAAGGAAATGGCAAACTATACCAGTATCTTTGCCATGACCCCAAATGGGGTCACGAAGAGTCAGGCACAACTGAAATGCCTGAACAACAACAACAGCACAACCATCTTTTCAGTGCCCAAGGCTTGAAGTCTTCATTATCTCCTACACCCCATCTCTGGCCGTATCTAATCAGTTGTGAAGACCATTTGACTTCACCTTTGCATCATCTCTCAAATACCTCTTTCCCTTTTCTTCTCTGATACTACCACCACATTGGTACTTTGTCGTATTACTTTATGCATGGCCTATTGCGGTTCTCTCAAGCTCGGTCTGCCTATCAAAAGGGTCTTCCCACTTGAATTCATTCTTCATTTAGCTGCTAAAGTGCTTTCCCTAAACTACAAGACTGATTGTGTCACCTATATACTCAATAAACTCCAGTGACTCTTCATAACTTCCAGGTTATATCCTCTGTCCAAAGTGTTCTGTCCTTTAAAATCCTTCATAACCTAACACCCTCCTACCTTTCCAGTCTTCTCACTCCTTACTCCCTGTTACGTATTCTTCTATCCCATGATACTGGCTTCCTGGCTGTTCCACAAACAAGACAATCTCTCCCTCAGTTCTGGGTATTTTCTCTGACTGAACCTTATGTCTGCAATCTTCTCCCTCCTCATGTCCAACTCCTGAATCTCTTTAAGTTTCAATTAAAACCCCACCTTCAACAGGTAGCCTTTCTTACCCCCTTTTTAATTTCTGTACAGGGACAGGGAACGTATGGCCTCAAAACCACATGTGGCCCTCTAGGTCCTCAGGTGTGGCCCTTTGAATCCAAACTTCACAGAACAAATTCCCTTAATTAGAGGATCTGTTCTATAAAACTTGGACTCAGTCAAAAGGCCGCACCCAACCAACCTAGAAGGCCACATGTGGCCTTGAGGCTGCAAGTTCCCTACCCCTGTTCTAGCAACTCCCCTCAGTTAATTTTTTTCTTATTTATCCTGTTCATAGCTCATTTGTACATATTGTTTGCTTTTTGTCTCCCAATTTTATTGCAAACTGCTTGAGGGCTGGAATTTTCTTTTGCCTTTCTTTGTATCCCTAGCACTTAGCACAGTTCCTGGTACAGAAAAGGGCTATGTAACTTTTCATTTTTCCATCTCCAGCTTCCAGTACAGATTCTGACACATAGAAGTGGTTTGTTGAATTTAATTCAAATGAATGTTATCTCAAACCTCACATGAGCTCATAGGCCCGCAGAACAACAATTTAAAATACATACTTATACCTGAATGGAGCTAAAAGAACAGTTCAAATGAAATAACTGTCATCCTAATAAGTAATAAAATGGTAAATTAAATAACTCCACATACATAAAAGACTACTATTCTAACAATCAAATGCAATGGTATCTCTCATACTTTTTTTTCAGTATACATGACAGTTTGAGTATTATTAGTGGAGTTAGTTATATGGTGGTAACATCACCTTATGGGCTTTTGAAAGAAAATGTTAAGTGGAAGGATATTATAATTTTTAAGAGTTTGCCAACTAATTGTATGCATTGAATTCCCCATCCTTACATAGTTGTTTTTTTTTTTCAAGGAACAGAATGGAGGAAATGTTATGAGGCAGTTAATAGTACAACAGGGAGCCACTTATTGCTTGAGAATGCTTTTGGCCAGGTTTCTGAAGGATAAATATTAGACACAAGAAAAGACTGTGTAAGAATATCACAAGCAGGCTTTGCAGGCTACAGCTGTATCAACACAAGGACAAATTATCTTCTCTACTTAGAAATAAAATAGAATAAAGTCACTTTACTTTTGATTTCATTGAATAAACTGAACTGTCCATTAAAATACCCAGGTATTATATGGACACAACAAATGTCCACAGAGGAGTAAATTGTCACACTCCATCCAGGATGATGCTTCCTGGTTCCAGAGCTAGGTATTAGGGAGAGGAAAGATATGAGAGTAGGGGAAATGGAAGTTAGTAGGGAGGAGATGGTCAGAGAATGGGAAGTAAAAGTGGAACATGGTGGTAGGGCTTTACTGATATAGTGGTCTGGCAGAGGCAGTCTTCAGTAAGACCAGCAGGATTCCAGGGAAGAAGCTTCTTAGGGTGGCAAGGCAATTATTCAGGAGAAGAGGGACAAAGAGTAGGAAGAGAAGAATATAAGTAACCATAATACTAGGCATTATATGATGCTTATAGAAAGGTAAAAAAGTGGTACTACCATTATGGTATCACAGTGTAGGGAGAGAAGACACCTGGTTGTTGGATTGAGGATAGACATGTGGATGATGCTTTTAAAAAGAAATTTTAAAATGTTTGGGTTTTTAACACACACAGATATATGGGGGTGATGATTAACAGTCTAGGCGGTTGAAATAGTATGGGTAAAAGTAAAGATAGATTGTAATACAGGGCATATTCATGAAATGGCAAGTAGTCGATTTTGTCTGAAGCATAAAATGTGTATAGGGCCTAGTGGGAAAGAGACCAGAAAAGAATGTTGGGGCCAGAAAATGAGGGAATACTGAGGGTTTGATTTAGGCATTGGCATAAAACTTGGTAAGGTACCACTGATATTGTTGTATAGACACCTGATGTGACCACAGCAGGATAATATTCAGATAAACTGGAGAATATATTGTTGATGATTACAAACAATGATAATTATTTGATGTAGTAGGGCAAAATGCCCCCTTGTGGCTTTCTTTTCCCAAAGTGACTTCCAGGTTTATTTAAAAATTATGCAAGATTCTTTGCATTTAATACAACAGGGATCATCTTATTCAACAGTCCTGTGATTTTTAATGTCAAGTGAGGCATAAAACAGTGATAGATGCATGCTTGCCAAAGACATTCACCACTATTATGGAAGAACATAGAATCCAAGTTCATGAGGGTTCACCAATCAAGGGTGACCTCTTCCAGAGACTCCTATATTAGAAAAATATTGGGCTTATTGCATAAATCCCTGAACATTGCACTACCTTGTCAATAAGATATATAGTTACTCAAAAGAGGGCTACTAAAAAACAAAACAAAAAAAAAAAACTATTTCCAGGGAAAACAAAAACAAGTGGATAAAGAATGTCTATTGTCCAAAATCTAATATATAGTTGGACAATCTTTGTATTTTATATACCAGTAGGATGTGAGGCCACAATTAAATAGAAGAAGAAAGAAAACTGAATTGACTTAGGGAAATTGCCCAGTTCTTCTAATGACAACAATCTCTTCTCTGAAATAAAGACCTATCTTTTAAATGCTTTTTTTTCTTCATTATTTCTGTATGTCTGAGTCAATAACACTGAAGAATTGAAAATGAGTGTCAGAACTAATTACATTTTCTTCTCAAAACCCTTCTTTCATGGGTAAGGACAATACCACGCTCTTATTAACCAAGACATAATTTTGAGTGTCATCCTTGACTCCTCAGACTCACTCCACATTCAATCTTTTGTCAAATCTTGATTTTACCTTCATACTATCTCTTATATATGTTGTTTTCTGTCCACTCACACAGTGGTCATCCTTGTACAAGCTCTTCCCACTTCTCACTTGGCCTACTGCAATAGGCTCTCTGCCTCAGATGTCTTCCTTTTCAATCCATCCTCCACTTAGCTGCCAAAGTGATTTTCCTAAAGTGCAAGTCTGACTATGTCACTCCTTTACTCAATAAACTCCAGTGGCTCTTTATTACCTTTGTAACCAAATATCAAATGCTCTATCATCTAAAGGTGTTCACAAACTGACTCTTTCCTACAATTCCAGTCTTACAATTAAATTTCCTCCACAAATGTTAGAATCCAGCAATATTGGTTTACTTTTTATGCATCACATAAAATATTCCATTCCCCAACTCTGAAATTACACAGACTGTCACCAGTGCTTGGAATGTTCTCCTTCCTTATCCCTAACTCTTACTATACCTGACTTCCTTCAAGATTCAGATCCAATTTCCCCTATTGCCAGAGGCCTTCTGCCCAACTACCCCCCTCACCTAGTGCCTTCCCTCTGAGATTATCTTGCATTTATATTTTATATTCTGGAATACACATAATTATCTGCATTTAGTCTCCTCCATTAGAATCTGAATTATATGAGAGCAAGGACTATGCTTTGAACTATTATTTGTTTCTCCACAAAATACCTGCTACCTAGCAAACGCTTAAAAATGCTTATTGGCTGACTGACTAGATAATAGAGAAATGGGAAAAAATGGAAAAGTACATGATTGGTAATTTTTTAGCCACAAGTTGGATAAAATGATTTCTAAAGTCCTTTCCAACTCTGAGATCTGAGGCACCTTTGATTCCCAGGCCTAATATTCTCTGACATACTCTTTAAAGCTATTGACCTAAAATAAGAATTGTTTTCCTATAATTTATGAACGGGAATCCTCAGTAAGAGTATTTAGAGCCTTTAAGACATTCCAAACAGGAAATTATAAAGGACAAATAAGTTAAATAATTTCACCAAAAAATATACGAATGAAAAAGAAGACAGGTTGACCCTGTAGTTAGACAGAGAGATAATTCTTCATGTTCCAATGGTTATCATCACGATGTCAAGAAAATGTAAAGAAGGTTCCCAACATGTCGTCTGACTTTTTGTGGCAGATTTATAGCAAGTTACCTACAGTAGTCACACAGTTTGGACTGTGTCCATAGTCATCATCAATATCACTGGAGGGAATATTTATTGATAGGATCACCAATCTAACTGGGTATCTGAGTATTTTTCTGAGGACTTAGAACATAGTAGATACTCAATAATAACTTGTTGGATTGAATAAAATTTGAGAGTTCACTAGGCCTATGACAAATCTCTCCCATCCAAGGGAAGCTATCATTTGGTCCCAATATTATATATCAATTATCAAGTGAATGGAGTCCCATAAAGCATTTAAAAATCTTAAAGATAATATTTGCATAATTATACATTTGGTTTAAATGTATGCTATACACACCCTCTATTTGATACCTCATCCTTGAATGGGGGAGACCTTGGCCTCCTGAAGGCTTTGCCAAAAGATCACATGCTATGGTTGATTCTTCAGGTTTCAAGCACAGGTCCCATTGCCAGAAAGGTTGAGTCATATAGTAATTTTTTTTTGGCAGAAGTAGCTCTTGAGATACATAATTCATGCAAAGCTTGTCATCTGGATTAGGGGAGAACCTATATTTGCTAATGACATCATTGAAAACTCAAAGGATCAAAATAAAAAGATACTACTCTCACTTAGGATTACCTTTGATGAATCATAGGGGCAGGTAAACGGTTTTAAAGGGTATAACAGAGAACATTGTGCCTGGGAGTCAAAGGTTCTCAAGATCTTATAGTTGGAAGAGACCATTTCATCCAACTTGTGACTGAGCAAGAGCCCCATCTATGATATACCAAACAAAAGGTGCTTGAATACCTCCGGTAATGTGTAACATCCTACCTCCAGACAGCACCTGTCCTACTTTTGGACTGTTCTAATCATTAGAAAGCTTTCCATCATATTCAGCCTAAATTTACCTCTTTTCAACTTTTAACCATCATTACCAGTTCAGTCTCTTGAAGCCAAATGAAACATGTCACTTTTGTTCTAATTTTAGCAGCTATTCGGTTTCAAGGCTTTGAGCACACTTCACCTTCCAGGTCCTCAGTTCCCTTCTCTAAAGAGTGAATTGGGTTGAACGAGATGCTTTCTGTGGACTTTTCAATGTCTACAATTCTATCTAGTCCAAATCTTATTTTCCCCCAATTGACATGTTTTTCACTGTTTTATTCCCAATTAGAAAGGTAGGACAGCTATAATAAATTCAATCCAAAATTGTTCAAGGAAGAGCCAGCTTAGGTTCAGAAAAGGGCAAATTGGAATGCTTTCAGAGGCTACTCCTGAGAGAAAGTAAAGATAAACAGCTAAGCAGAAACTGAAGATGGGGGCAGATGGTGAGAGAGGATTTTGATTAGTTGTTCAGATTGGCATTAAGGAAGGAACTAAGAGGCTCAGGGAAAATGATAGAAGTTTATTTTTTTCCTGTCTTTTGACTGATGTTTGTCTGAAGCTTAAATACTTTGGGGAACTCATAACCATTCAGAGAAGTAAGTCTTATGGGCACAGAGGGAGGAAAAGAATCCCAGTGTCAGTGGCTTTGAAAAAGTTTTTCTCATTCCAGAATTACTTAACAAATCTTATACAAGAAAGACAGTTTCACAGATACTGGGTATATATAAAATAGGTACAAAGAAGCTTGATAATTGTTCTAACAACTAATTCAGTAGTATTCAAGCTGTAGTGTAATTTTCATTGCTCTGATCACTGAAAATAAATATGGCAGTTTTATCTTCTGTAAATGCAGGTAAATTCAATTTTACTACACCATTAAATTTCCTATGAAATGGTATTCGATAATTATTCTTAAGAAGCTTCTATTGTAACAATGAACAGAAAGGTGGGCAAAACTCAGGAGATCCAAACCTAACCTCTTTCAAAAAACAAAGAAATGAAAAACAAAACAAAACAAAACAAATGAACAAACAAAATAAAACTAACCTTGCTGCTTAGAAAAAAGACCATTAAGAACATCTTTTACCTAAGAGCACAGAGCATAAAGCAAGATCTCCTTATGGAGGATGTAATGAGGTTGTCCTGTAATATATTTTGAGGGGGGATGCTAGCCAGACTAGAGAAAGTTGAAATTTAAGAATGACGAAGTCAATTCTCTGCAGAAATAGGTTTTCTGACAGGACTTACAGCAAGTGAGTGATTGCCTTAATTGGGGGCACCCAGAGCTTCTTGTGGAAAATAATAGGTTATGACCATGGTCAGTTTCATACAAAAGCTTAGTGGAAAGTAACCTGATGACTTACACTCACTGAAAAGAGACAAAGTATTTCCTTCTTATTTCAGAGATAAGATTTAAAATACTACCAGAAAGGTAACATGGCCTGAAATTAATTCAAACAATTTAGGGTCATAAAGGATCTTAGATGTCAAATGCCTCATTTTACAGGTAAAGAAACTGAGGGCCAGAGAAGTTAAATTACTTTTTCAAGGTCATATTGTTGGCTGAAATAGTATGTAAAGGTGTGGACATTTGCAGAACAACAGTTCTGCAGTATCCTGCCTATTTCACTCAATGTACTAGGGCTCTGGAGCCAAGCTGGCTTTATTTCAGGAGTTATGGTAATGATCCACAAAATCTTGAAGGGCTCGAGTCCTTGGGGTCCTTCCCACTGTGAGGCTATCTCCCACTCCAAAGAGCAAGGGAAGAGATTTTGGTCCAATTTCTTTAGACTTTAGAGAGGTCCTAGCAGCTGGTAGCTTGATCACTTTTCCTTGAAGCAAGGCCCAGTTATGACTAAATAGGTCTGTCTGGGTAGTAGCTAAGGCCAGGAAACTCTTCTACTTCGTAGATATGACTTTTTAAAAAATGCATGATAATGTGAACTAAGGAAGGGCTGGAAACATAGTACCCCTCCAATCACCCACTGCTTCAATTTGGCCCATGATATCATGCTAAGGGATAAGTGACTGACAGGCAGATATAGGAGAGGAGGATATATGCATTGTGAGGACCATGGCTATATATAGGCTTTGTGGTGATTAGAGTCCTCTAATGCCAGACAAGGCTAGATGTAAGCAACAGCGTGTAAGTAGGCAATCTTAAACACCACAGAAGCAATCTATACTTCTCTAGTCAGTCAGCCAACATATATTTAATGAGGGCTCCCTTGAAAGAATCTGGCAAGATACTTACAGAATTGTTCCCTTGATAAGTTTCTCTCTGGTTCATAAGCAGTCTAGTAGGTTTGAATAAGTTCTTTCAAAATACAGAAAATTGTTACTTTGACTCTGATTAAATTTGTTGTATGTTCTCTAAAGAGATTTTTTTTTCCCAGATAGATAAGTTCCACATAAGCTAAGGAGCCCTGATAGAGTGAAATGAAAATCTAGAGAATGATAGCAATCACTGAAAAATCCCTCTAAAAGATCATTTACTATAACCAAATAAGCCTTTTATGTCGGGGAATGCTAGACTATCTTGGGCCGCTGGGCAAGATTTCCATTAATTTCTCCTGAACAGCAATTTTACAATCTTCCTTCCTCTCCCCCTACTTCATTTTTCTCCTCCGTTTGAGTTTGCCAACATTAGCCATAATCACAGTCATTTTTAGCAGTCACCTAAGATGATCTTCAGCCTAATCAGAGTCACTCCAGAGAAAATTCTTATAGTCATCACCAGATATAGTTAAGGATCCTGAATGTGAACTATGACCTCAGACCCTATTAAAGAGTGATTTCCTCTCCTTCCCCAAACCCCTATCCATCTTATTCCTTGTCTTTGAAGGATGTCATCTGAGATAAAGATTTAATTCACTTTATTCAATCTATGTATTACAGAACATAAAACCATAAAAATATTGGCAGATGAATACTTTAGAGATTTTTAATCTAATTTTCCAATGAATGTGGAAATCCCCTCTAAAACATCCCTAAGATCATCCAGCCTCTCCTCAAATATTTCTAGTGGTGAGAAGCTCACTATTTCTCAAGGCACTGAGAAACATTGATAAAAAAATTCCATTGTTAGTTTCTAGTTTTTAGAAAAATTCTTTTCTTATGTTGAATCAAATTCCATCCTTTTAACTTCTACCTAATAATCCTGGATATGGGGAACAATCATAATGCAACTAATCCCACTACCAAGTGGCAACCTTCCAAATAGTTGAAGACAGCTATCATGTATTTCTTAAATTGTGTCTCTTCATTCATCCAATGAACAAATAGATATTTATTAGATTTCTACACTATCAGTGCACTGATTTAGGGCCTAGAAGTCACTGAAGCTTAGAAAAGACATCATCCCTTCCCTTATAGAACTTATAAACAAGTAGAGAAATAGGAAATATTCATAGATAACAACTTAGTGGTATGGCATATAGAGTGCTAGACATGGAGTCAGACAAACTTGAGTTCAAATCTGGCTTGAGGCATTTACTAGCTCTGTGACTCTCCCTTACCCTGGGCAAGTAATTTAACCTGTTATCCTCAGTTTCCACATCTGTAACATGAGAGAATAGAGTAGAGCATAATTGTTTGTGTGAAGCATAGTATACATAGAAGGAAGTAATATTAGATAAGTCTGAAAAGATAAAGGGCCTTTGATGCCAGGAAAAATGGACTTTGAACTCTATTAGGAAGCCAGTGAACAAGTATGAGTAAAATGATTGCATCAGATCAGTGAATAACAAAGATAATTCTTATGGTTGAATGAAACGGATTAGAAGGGAGATGGTACAAATGACAATATCTGTTAAAAAGTTATTTCAACAGTTAGGATGGTTGATAATTAAGATCTTAAAAGGGATATAACATTGAGGATAAGGGTTGAAACTCTCTAAGTTAAACTTCCTGGTTCTTTCAGCCATTTTAAAATTTTTCTTCCTTTTTTTGCATTTTTTATTTTAAAATTATTTTTCTCAATTAACAAAAACATCTGACTTTTTCACTTATACCATACTCACCTTAATTGAGGAAAAAAAGAAAAAAAAAAACAAGTTTCCTGTTGCAAACATTTCCGCGTCAAAAAAAAAGCTTGATTTTGTACTCAGCAGAATATTTCATTAGAGCCTTGGAATCATGGGAGATCATTTTTTTCATCATAGTTCCTACATATTTTAAATAAATTTTACTTTACAATATTATATTGCATAAATTGTTCTAGTTCTGCTCACTTCACCTTGAATCAACTCATATAAGTTTTGTCAGCTTTATGTGAAACCATCACACTCATCATTTTCTACAGTACAATTGTAGTATTTCATTGCCTTCATATAGCATAACTTGTTTAAGTATGCCTCAAATGTTGTTTGTATAGACTAATGTTTGCACACCCTGATTATATGAAATAATTTTCCTTACGTTTACTTCCTCAATTTTTCCATTTTTCTAGATCCTCTTTCCTGATCTTTCTACTCTTCTTTTAAGGTCATCAAGGGGTAACAGAAACTAGACCTTCCTAATTTGATTCTCTTTATGACCCCTGATGATGATAGGGCTCAGAGGGGACATGTATCATTACCTGATGCTACAATGTAACCTATTTATTCTTGTTTAGTCCCTTTTGATAATTCTTTCATATTTATCTTTTTTTTATATTTCTCTTGATTCCTGTGTTTGTACTTCAAAGTTTCAACCTAGCTGAAGTGTTTTCATCTGGAATTTTTGTAATTCCTCTATTTCATTCCCCCATAAAATTATACTCAGATTTGTTGGATAAATTATACTTAGTTGTAATCTTATGTGATTTGCCCTCTACAATTGTGTACTATAAGCTCTATGATTCTTTATAATGGTGGCCAAATGACACTGACTGTAACTCTTCAGTACTTGAATTTTTTTTTTCTTAGTGCTTGCAATATTTTTTCTTTGATAAAGATACTTCAGATTTTGGCTATAATGTTTCTGGGAGTTTTCATTTTGGGGTTTCTTCGATCGATAGATTCTATTTCCACTTCATCACTTGGTTCTGAGAGGTATAGGCAGTTTTCTTTTAGGATTCATTGAAACATGATGTCTAGACTCCTTCTTTTAGTTTTAACTTTCACATAGTACCATTGTCTTTAAATTTTCCTTCCTCAATTTGTTTCCCAGGTCAGTTATCCTTCCTATGAGATACATTAAATTTTCTTCTATTTTGTATCTTTTTTATGTTTTAATATTTCTAATTATGTCAAAAAACCATTAGCTTCTGCTTGGTCTAATCAGCATGTCCCTTAACCTTGCTGCTCAGAAATAGACACTAACACTAAAGATATGCTTGACTGAAGAAAAATGCAATGAGAAAATCTCTTGATTTCTATTAATACATCAGACTTTTTAATAGTCACATCAAGCTCATAATTAGATTGTCCATTCAATGTCCAGATCTTTTTTTTTACATGAAATTCCATCCAGTGACACCTCCTAAAACCTGTACTCAACAAATGTTTTTCTAGCTCTCAATGTAGGGCTGTAACGTTTATTCCTATTGAAGTGAGTTTTGTTAGTTTCAGGAGGAGGATGAATAACAACATCAACTCCTATTAGTTTCAGGTCATAGACCCAGATTTCTAGATTTTTTGCCTTAATTCTATTTTCTAAAATAGTCTTCCTTTCTGTTCTAGCTTTCTGTCATGTAATACCACCACCACCACCACCACCACAAGTAGCATTTGTATAGTGCCAAGTCTCACTTTGACATGTACAAATCTGTCAACATCTCCCTTAATACTCAGTAAAAAAAAAAAATAGCTACCAATATCGCAAACATTCTTCTCCCTTCTCCCCCTTCTAAATCTATCCATTTTAAATATTCTTTTTTTTAAATTTGAGTTCCAAATTCTGTCCCTCTCCCCCATCTATTGAGAAGGCAAGCAAAATTATATCAATTATACATGTGAAATCATGCAAAGTATATTTCTATATTAACCATATCATAAAGAAAAAAAAACTAAAGCAAAAAAATTTTACTCCAACTTGTATTCAAAGTTTATCAGTTCACTTGCTGGAGGTGGATGGAATTTTTTTTCTTCATGAGTTCTTTGAAATTGTCTTAGATCATTATATTGAGCAGAGTAGCCAAATCTTTCACAGTTAATCATCATTACAATATTGTTCTTATTGTGCACAATGATCTCCTGGTTCTTCTCATTTCACTTTGCATAGAGGTATTACCATTTTTAAAAATCCTCCCACTTTGTCATTTCTTATACACAATAGTACTCCATCACAATCATGTGTCACAACTTCAGCCATTCCGCAGTGGATGAGTAACCTTCAATGTGCAATTCTTTGCCAACATAAAAAGAGTTGCTATAAATATTTTTGCATATATATATATATATATATCTCCATGTTTTTTTTCTTTGATCTCTTTGGCGTTCAGACCTAAGAATGGTTTTTATAATGGATTTCTTTTTTAAGGAAGAGAATGAAGAGAAAAGAAAAATTCAGCAAAATCAACCAAAACATGGTGAAAAATAGGACTTGCATGTAATGTTTCATCCACATGTACCCTTTCCCTCATCTCTATCTACTAAAAGTTTTGGGAGATATCTTCTCATATTTCTTTTTGCAGACAAAGTTTGTTTTTTGTACCTTCACAACACCCATTTCAGATTGTTTTGTGGTGGTTATTTCTTTTTAAGTTATTTCAGTCATAGTATACATATACTATTTTCTTGCTTGCACTTTAAATAAATTCATGTAAGTCTTTCTATTCTTCTCTGTTACTCCATGACTTCTTAAATATTTTTAATAATGGATCCATAATCAAAATTGCAAGTTTTTTCAGTACCTTGGCTTGTCATTCATTTGACCTTAGAACCTGAAGTCATTTAAGGAGGTTGTTGGACTCATACTATCAGATCATTTATTTTGGTTTTTGATTCCCTTATTACAGTGCTTATTCTAACTTTTATCATTGGAATAGTATATTGTTAGAGAAAATGGAAGGAAAATCAAGGATTTTCTTCTTCTTCTTCTTCAGAAATTACTTAAATTCTCTTTTTGCTGTCCTTAACATTTTGTGCAAAGTTAGCTCATTTGGGGCCTTAGGGTTCTTTTTTATCTATTCTAATTTATTCATTTTAATTTTTTAAAAAAATAATTAATTCATTTATTTTTAGTTTTCAATATTCATTTCCACAAGATTTTTTGTTCCAAATTTTCTCCCCATCTTGCCCCTCCCCTCACCCCAAGATGGTGTGCATTCTGAATACCCTTTCCCCTGATCTGCCCTCCCTTATATCACCACTCCCCTTCTCTTATCCCCTTCCCATTCTATTTTCCTGTAAGGCAGGATAGATTTCTATACCCCATTTCCTATATATTTTATTTCCCAGTTGCATGTGAAAACAATTTTTAACATTTGTTTTTAAAACTTTGGGTTACAAATTCTCTCCCTTCCTCCCTCCCCACACACCCTCATTGAGAAGACAAGCAACTCTATATAGGTTATACATGTGTAGTCATGCAAAACACTTGCCTAATAGCCATGTTGTGAAAAACTAACTATATTTCCCTTCATCCTATCCCATCCCCTTTTATTCTATTCTCTCCTTGGATCTTGTCCCTCCTCAAAAGTGTTTGCTTCTGATTACCCACTCCTGCAATCTACCCTCCCTTCTATCACACCCCTCTCTTATCCCCTTCACCCCTATTTTCCTATAGGGTAAGACAGATTTCCATACCCAATTGATTGTGTATGTTATTCCCTCCTCAAACCAAATCAAATGAGAGTAAGATTCACTCATTCCCTCTCATCCCACCTCTCTTCCTCTCCACAGTAAAAGCTTTTTCTTCCCTCTTTTATGTGATATAATTTTCCCCATTCTACCTCTCCCTTTCTCCTTCTCCCTATACAATCTTCTCTCACCTCTTAATTTTATTTTTTAGATATTATCCCTTCATATTCAATTCATCCTGTGCCCTCTGTCTATATATATATACTACCTCTTACTACTCTAATACTGAGAAAGGTCTCATGAAGTTACAAATATCATCTTTCCATGTAGGGATGTAAACAATTCAACTTTAATAAGCCTCTTATGCTTTCTCTTTCCTGTTTACCTTTTCATGCTTCTCTTGAGTCTTGTATTTGGAAGTCAAATTTTCTATTCAGCACTGGTCTTTTCATCAAGAATACTTGAAACTCCTCTATTTCACTGAATATTCATTTTTCCCCTGAAGGATTATACTCAGTTTTGCTGGGTAGGTGATTCTTGGTTTTAATCTTAGCTTCTTTGACCTTCAGAACATCATACTCCAAGCCTTGTGATTCCTTATCTTGTGTTATCCTAATTGTGTTTCCACAGTACTTGAATTGTTTCTTTCTGGCTGCTTGCAATATTTTCTCCTTGACCTAGGAACTCTGGAATTTGGCTGTAATATTCCTAGGAGTTTTCCTTTGAAGATCTCTTTCAGGAGGTGATCGGTGGAATCTTTCCATTTCTATTTTACCCTCTGGTTCTAGAATATCAGGGCAATTTTCCTTGAGAATTTCTTGAAAGATGATGTCTAGGCTTTTTTTTTTTTGATCATGGTTTTCAGGTAGTTCAATAGTTTTTAAGTTATCTCTCCTGGATCTATTTTTCAGATCAATTATTTTTCCAGTGAGATATTTCACATTGTCTTCTATTTTTTCATTCTTTTGGTTTTGTTTTACAGTGTCTTGATTTCTCATAATGTTATTAGCTTCCAATAGCTCCATTCTAATTTTTAAGGAAGTATTTTCTTCAGTGAGCTTTTGTACTTCCTTTTCCATTTGGCCAATTCTGTTTTTGAAGGCATTCTTCTCTTCATTGGCTTTTTGGACCTCTTTTCCCATTTGAGTTAGGCTATTTTTTAGGGTGTTATTTTCTTCAGTTTTTTTGGGGGGGTCTCCTTTGGCAAGCTATTGACTTGTTTTTCATGATTTTCTTGCACCCCTCCCATTTCTCTATGCAATTTTTCCTCTATTTGTCTTACTTGATTCTCAAAATCCTTTTTGAGCTCTTCCATGGCCTGGATCCAATTCATATTTTTCTTCGAGGCTTTGGATGTAGGAGCTTTGACTTTGTTGTCTTCTTCTGAGTGTAAGTTTTGATCTTCTTTGTCACCAAAGTAAGATTCTATGTTCTGAGGTTTTTTTTTTTTGTGCTGTCTACTCATAATCCCAGCCAACTACTTGACTATTAAACTCTTTGTTAAGGTAAGGATCTGCTTCCATTATGGAGAATGTACTGTCCCAAGCTTCAGGGGTTTTGTGTAGCTGTTTTCAGAGATACTTCCAAGGACCTATAAATTTTCAGGTCTTCCAATGTGGTATAATCAAGGGCGAGGTGTTTACTCCTTTCCTGGCCTGTACTCTGGTCTATGAGTGACCATAAGCACTCTTTTCTGCCTTGGAACTGTGATGAGGACTCCCTCTCCACTGCTACCACAAGCTCTGCCATCCTAATACTCCTTCTCACCCCAGGACCAACACCCAGGACTGAGACTCAAATCCAAGAACAGGCAAAGCAAGAGAATCCTGCCTCTGCACTAGCAAAGAGATCCCAGTAATCCCTCTCTGATCAACCATTCAATTCCCCCTCTCTCTATGGGCCCAGAGCTCTGGAAGCAGCTGCCGCCCCCAGAATGTTCCAGGACTGGGGCCAGACTGAGCTCCTCTCTCACTGAGGTCCAACAGACCTCTCCTATTGACTTTCAAAGTTGTCTTTGGCATTTGTGGGTTGAGAAGTCTGGAAACTGCCACAGCTGCTCATGAGTCAGTCCTCTGAGGCCTGCTCCAGCTTTGTGGAGGCCTGGTCTTTGCCTGTGTGGTGCATGCTGAACTGTATAATTCTCTCTGCCTGGTGCAATAGACCTTTCCAATCAACCATTCAGGTTGTCTTGCACTGGAAATTTGTTTCACTCTGTCTTTTTGTGGATTTTACTGCTCTAGAATTTGTTTAGAGCCATTTTTACACATACTTGGACGTGGAGGGGTGGGGACAGAGCTAAGATGGTGATTTTGTATATACCCATTTCCAACCTTCACAATTATCAATTACCTTGATATGGTTACCTTTTTTCTGAAGTTTTTGTCATCTCCACTTCTCCAACAATTTCTTCCTTTTTGGTGTTTAAGTAAAAATTTGACTTAAGTTACAAATAAGTCCCCTCATTGCTTCCTCTATTTTTTGTCAAGGAAAGTAAAGAATTTATTAGATATTTCTTTGTACCAAACAAGACCTTCTAGAGGGTTTTTAGGCAATTGCAGTCCTCTATAATTATTATATCTTATCTGTGCCAATTTTATGATATGTATTAAGGAAATATACTCATATCTTCCATCTGACTATGCAATTTATAGAGGACCACTCTTCTGTAATATCATTTTTGGCTATTTTTTTCCTCTTCTTTCAAATACTCTGTACCATACTTCCTCTAAGATGTTTAGATTTCTAGGCAAATGTGTATCTTCTTGATATTAAGTGTTTTTCTTAGTTATATTTTTTCCATTGTGACATTGTAATCATGACCATTTCACTGATATCTGGTGATAATTATTAGATTATATCTATCTCTGTGTTAGAATTCCCCCTTTCCCTACTTTATGTCCATTTCCATTTCCATTTCTATGTTCCATATTCATAATATAATCACTTGAAGCCGCAAACATTATTACTAACATTCTTGCTTGAAATTCCACCCTATGAAGTACTGGATATTTCTATTACAAAGTTGTTATTTCATTGGACACCTATGTCATGTTTATAAAACTCTCTCCAACATACTCTTTAAAAAGTACTAAGGATCAAGAAATTAATCAGAGATGCAGTCTAGGCTTAATTTGAATTACCATAGACTGACTCTGAATTATCAGACTCACAGACTCCTCTCTTGGTGATCTGACTCACTAACATCACTAAGGGTACTAAGGACAACAACATTTCGTAAGGTAATTGGATGAGGGGAAAACAGACCTACTACAATTAACCTCCATTTCCATCTTTTTTTTTTTCACAGTTCATTCATACACCAAAGCAGCAAAAACAAAATCAATATGTGGGAAGCTACTGGAGCACTGCCATAGTTCTTACTGAGCCTTTCTCAGGTGAAGGTTATCCTATTTCGGTTCTGCTCTAAAGTCAAATCTGAACATGCTCAAGGACAATAGAAATGGGATCATCCTACACATGCCAGTGATGGTGTTTGCCTTATATTTCTATACCCAAGCTAAATGTAGCCTTTATATCATGGAAATGTCATCACAATTACTTGTGAAGCAGATTTACCTTCTCCTTTCCCCACCAGATAGCTGTTAGACTCCCCTGCTTATCATGATAAACAAAAAAATGGTTGTTTTCTTTAGTAACCAGATTACAAAAACCTGGTTTTACATGGGTATTTTCTCTTACAAATCACAGTTTGAAGCCCTATTAGTCAAAAAAAGCAAGTGTTATGGCAAATATGTTCTTCCTGGTATGTGGAAGATACATTGTATTCCTTGCCCAATGCCCTTTCAAACTGATTTTCTAAGTCATGATGCAGAAAAACAATCTTGCTCTTCAAAGCCATGTATAAAATGTGCTACCACCTTCCACATTACGTTCTTACTCAAAGTTATGGCTTTCAATTGAATAAGAGATAAAACCATTACCTCTCCTCTATACCAAAGCAGTTTTCCTTCCTACCTAGGACTTCAAAATCACTAGAGATGAGGTAGAACATAGCTTAATAATTGAAATAATAATAATTATTGCAAGAGACAAAAATCAATGTTGTATTAATGAATCAACAGTGAACTATCATAGCTGTCACATAATTGTAGTAGTTTATGGTATTAATCAAAAAAGCATGTAACTGCAAACAAGAACACATGAAAAATCTGACTTGGTCCTTTTAAAGTAAACAGAAAGTAAGCAGAGACTCTGCAAAAGTGTTCATTTTTGTTAGTGTGAAAATTTTCTGTGAAAATTATCAAGTTACCAAGCATCAAAGAGACAGATAAAAGACTTTGAGTTGGGGAAAAGTGAATATCTAAGAATAAAAAGAGAAGGTCATCATACTGACTGAAGAGCAGCCAAAACTACAAACAAAAGGAGGCAATTGACCCAGTCTTAGAAGAATTCAAACTTTAAAAAAGAATATAAGGACCTGGTTTATACATAAAAGATTTGAGCAAAATTTATTGGGATGTTTTATATTAAAAAAATGAAGGAAAATAGACTTCTTTGAGAATTCACACAACAGAAGTTGCTTTTCCCATCAAGGCTCCTGTTTATCTTTCTGCAGTGAACTCTTATTACCATATGCTAATGGTCTTTGAGTTGTGTATGATTAAAAGGATACAAGTTGCGGTTGAGAGACATAGAGTGGCAGAGTACCAGCAGCAACCCAATTGAACTCTGTCAACATTCCTCTCCACACAACTTTAAAATAACACCTCAAATCAAATTTTGTAGCAGCAGAGCCAATAAAAGTTCATAATGAGATATTTTTTCAGTCTAAGACAACTTTGGAAGTCATCAGGAGAAGTCTGTAACACCAAGATGGTTGCCAGTACAGAGTGCATGTAGCCACAGCAGCAGCAGCTTTGGACCTTGGAGGTGGCTGCAATAGGGGCAGTAGCAGCAGTAGCAGCAGCAACTCCCAAACCCTCAGCCTAGAGATGATAAAAGGGTGGGACAACTGGTCAGAGATTCCAGGAAATTGTTTGCTAGCACCAGGTGCAGCTGGCACTGATTAACAACCTTATTCCCCATAAAATATTCTGAGTTGCAGTTCCAGGGCAGAGCACTGACTATTAAGTCAGAAGGGGGCCTTGGTCATAGTTTCAAGGCAAAGAGGAACACTAGTGCTTATGTCTTCAAGAAAGCAGGGGGACTGGGTACAGTTCCATGGCAAGGGGAAAATTAATGCTCATGGCTGCAGGGCAACAGCAGCACAGGGGCCTTTTCTAGGTAAAGACCAGAGTATAAACAAAGAGAGCAGTGACTACACCTCTGTCTGGATCACAAAACCTTGGAAGCACCACAAACTTGTAGGACCCCAGAACTCATTCTGAAAACATCAGCACAAAAAAGTCTGAGGCTTGGAACAGTGTCTTACCAGCCCCAGGTGAGCAGAATCCAATTGTAACATAAAGTTCAAAGTTAAGAAATAGGCTGTGAAATTTAGTAAACAACAACAACAACAACAACAACAGCTTCACCATACAAAGCTACTGTGGTGTCAGGGAACACCAAGGCATAAACACAGAAGAAGAAAGCAATGTGAAAACAGCTGTAAGCAAAGGTTCAAGGAAAACACTAATTGGATTGAAGCCCAATAAGAATTCCTGGAAAATTAAAGAAAGAGGTGAGTGGTAGAAGAAAAAAATGGAAAAAAAAAGAAATGAGAGTGAAGAAATAAAATTATGAAAAGAGAAGTAACAGCTTGGTAAAAGAAAAAAAATCCTGAAGAAAATATTAAAGCAGTTAGAAGGAGTCTGCTTCAACAGAGGGCCCAGGAAGGAGTTATGCTGGGATAATCTTGGGAAAAAAAATGAAGGAGGAAGAAGGGATTCACTGGGAAAATGGGGAAAAAAGGGAGGCAGAATAGGGAAAGTTTTCTCACATAAAAGAAGTATACAGGGAAGATTTTGTATAGTGGGGAAAATGAGAGATAGTGGCAGGCCATGCATGAACCTCATTCATCAGAATTGGCTCAAAGAGGGAAGAATATATATATATATATACTCAGTTTGGTATAAAAATATTACTAACCTAGTAGGGAAATAGGAGGGGAAGGGGATAAGAGATATGGTGGATGAGAATGATGAAAGGGAGCTGTGAAGGAGGCAATGGTCAAAAGCAAAACAGACTTTTGAGGAGGGATAGGATAAAAAGAGAGGGGGAAGGATAAACAGAAAAAATAGAGTGGAGAGAAACACATAGGAATCATAACTGTGGATGGAATTATCTCATCCATAAAATGGAAGTGGATAGCAGAATGGATTAGAAAGCAGAATCCAACAATATGTTGTTTACAAGAGACATAGTTGAAACAGAAAGACATACACAAATCAAGGTTGAAGTAGAATCTGTTATGCTTCAGCTGAAGTAAAAAAAAGGCAGGATAGTAATTATGCTCTCAGACAAAACAAAAGCAGAAATAGACCTAATTAAAAGAGATAATCAAGGAAAAAACATTTTGCTCAATGTTACTGTAGACAAAGAAGTAATATAAAACATAGCAAGTTTCTCTGATAATGGCCTCATTTCTCAAATATATAGAGAACTGAATAAAATTTATAAAAATAAAAGCCATTCCCCAATTGATAAATGGTCAAAGAATCTAAACAGGAAGTTTTCAGAAGAAGAAATCAAAGCCATCTAAAGTCACATTAAAAAATGCTCTAAATAAATATTGATCAGAGTAATACAAGTTAAAACAGTTTTTAGGTACCACCTCACATGTATCATGAATAACAAATGCTAGAGGTGATGAGGAAAAAATAGGTATACTAATGCATTGTTAGTGTAGTTGAGAACTGATCCAACCATTCTGGAAATCAATTTGGAACTACACCCAAAAAGTCTATAATAGTGTGCATACACTTTGACTCTGCAATACTACTACTAGATCTCTACCCCAAAAGGTATCAAAGAAAAAGCAAAAGGACCTATATGTACAAAAATATCTATAGCAGTTCTTTCTGTTTTGGCAAAAGAAATTGAAATTTAGGGGATGCTCATCAATTGGGGAATGGCTGAACAAGTTGTAATATATGATTGTGATGGAGTAGTATTATGTTATAAGAAATGTCAAGGAGGTTTGTTTCAGAAAAAAACAATATGGCAATACTTCCATGAACTGATGCCAAGTGAAATGAGAAGAACTGGGAGATCATTGTGCAAAATAACAGAAATATATTGACTACCAATTATGAAACATTTGGCTACTCTGTTCAATACAATGGTCCAAGACAATTCCAAAAGATTCATGATGGAAAAAATTCTATCCACCTCTAGAGAGAGAAGTGAAGTGCAACTTAAAGTACAATTTTCTTGTTTTTTAATTTTTTTTGCTTTTTTGGTGATATGTCTAATACAGAAATGTGTTTTGCATTATTTCACATGTATAATTGATATAAGTTTGCTTGCCTTCTCAGTAATGGGGGAAGGAAGAGATAAAAGGAGAAGATTTGAAACTCAATTTCATAAAGAAAAGAATGTTAAAATAAATAATACATTTTTTTAAAAAGCAAGAATGGTAGCTATTTTGCAAGGATCTAAATGAACTTGTCATTTGATATCAGAATCACAGAATCTCTGAGTTGGAAGGACTTCAGAGGTCATCAAGTCCAACACATTTCTGTTCAACAATCCTTATTATATGATTCTTGACATGTGGACATCCAGTTTTGTTTGATGACCTCAAGTGAGGGTGAAGAAGCCATTGCCTCCTGAAACATACCATGCCACTTTCAGATATGTGTCATTGTTAAGAATTCATTTCTTATATTCAGTTTACATTTACTTCTTTGCTGCTTTTCCCCACTGCTTCTGATTCTGCATTTGGTGGCCATCTATCACATGCCTATTTTCTTCTTCCTCGTTATAACTTTTTGATTACTTGCACTAAAATTTTTCTTTCTGCTAAATTTCTTTAATACCTTTAACTGATCTTCATATAATATGAAATTGAGTCCCTTCACCATCTTGTTTGTGTTCCTCTGGATGATTTCCTACTTATCAATATTATTCATAAAATGTGGTATGTAGAACCAAATACAATAGTCAAGTGTGGTTTTATGAAGATAAAGTACAGTGGGATAATTACTTCTCAGTCCTGGGCCTTCTCTTACTGCCACCTAATATGATATTCACAACAATCTCTGGTAGATGGTGCTATTATTATCTTCATTTTATGAATGAAAAATCTGAGTTTGAGAGAGGTTAAGTGAGTTATCCAGTGTCACACAACTACTTAGTGCCTGAAAAAGGGTTGAACTCAGGTCTTCCTGCTTCCAAGTCCAGCACTAACCATTATGCCACCTAGTTGCCTGTGTAGGCCAAATCTGTGATATCATCAATACAGGGACTCCTGAGAGGAAAACTTGCTCTGTACTCTAACTACTCTGTACCTTAAAGTCTTAGGGAGTTGTTTTGTGTCACTAAGGTTAAGTCATTGACCCAGGGTAGCAAAGTCAACAAACGTTGGATGCAAGATTTGAACCCACATCCTTATCATGCTGAGACCAGCTCTCTCTTCACTATGCCAGACTATCTCTCCCTCTACAAGTAATTGTAGCTTAATAACTGTCTGTTGAATAAATAAATAAGAAATAAATGAGTCAACAGCTGTTTATTTGACAGAATATATGGATCATATGTAAGCATGTATAAATATATTTAGCTTGGTATAGTTTCTTAGATTCAAAGTAATTAATATTTCTTGGAAATTGTAATCACGTGTTGATTGGTGGTTTATTTTAATCCTTTTCTATTCCAGTTTGGGGGCATTGCTAATTTGACAGAGATATAGTTTGTGTTGCCTTTGATGGTATCATTCATTCCCACATCGGGTGAAAATCAGTTGGGTTTGATCAGTCTCAGCAGGCTCTCCATCAGGTCCCAGACAAACACCCTAGAAAGACAGGATACCTACTGATTAACTATATTAGGTATGCAAACACAATCTCAGCTGTACCCTTAATCAGAGAGTCATCAACCACCAGGAGTCCCTATTTCCTGCTTTTGTTACTGAGATTCCATCATCTTCCTAACGTCTGTGAATGTTCCTCATTGTGCTCTGGTGTGTGAGATGTAGCTTCCCTTTCTGAATGTTCATTCATCTTCTGCGGGAAGATCTTTATATGCATTGAATGACTTCAATAAATCTGAGATGTGTTTACTCTACAATGTTCTTATACTTTCCAATTTCTTGACACTGACTTAATTACCTAGATTTGAATGCCAATTCTGCCACTAAACTAGTTGTATAAGGTTGCATATGATACTTTGCCTTTCATGACTGTCATTGAGTTTCTCATCTGCAAAATAAAGGAGCTAGAATAGGCAATCTCTAGGTTTTCTCTAGTGCTATGTATCAATTGATGCTTTTGTTCCTGGCTTTCTTCAACAAATAATAAATTCAGAAAAGAATTTTAGAAGCACCTACTATATTTAAGTCACTGTGCTAAATTCTGGGAATAAAAAACGTAAGATAATCCCCCTCACATTAGGAACTCACAACCTAGAAGGTAGAGACAAGTTATTAAAATATAAGTTAGAATGTTATAAGCAAAACTCAAAAAATATTATGAGCCATTAAATGCAGAATTAACTTCCAGAAGTTCAGATCAAGTCAGGCTTTGTGGAGTAAGTTTAATTTAGCCTTGAAGGAAGGGAGGATTTCATTAGCAGAAAATGGCAGAAAGAGATAGCATCCAGTGTGAGAGACTGGGGTATGGAATATACAAAAAGATGGTAACTAGATAGGCAGCAGAAATTCAGAGAACTGTCAAGTTTAGTTGGAATATAGAATGGTTGTAAGGATGTACTGATGACTAAAGCTAGAGAGTTTGGTTGGAACTGGATATGGAGAATTTTAAATTCTAGGCTAAAGAATTGCATTATATACCTTAGAGGAATATATTGAAAAATTTTGAGCAGGGCAGTCATAGAATTGGAACTGTGAAGCAGCCTGATCATGTTGTGTAGTAATGACTTGCTTGGGGAGAAAGGAAAGACAAGGAAGTCAATTTGAAGTCTAAGAAGTACTGAAGGGCTAAATTAGGATAGTGGTAATAGAAGTGGAAGAATGGATTGATGTAAGTAGCATCATTGAGTAGAATTGAAAGAAATTGGGAATTGATTGGATCTTTATATGAGTCAGTCAACTAACATTTATTAAATGCCTACTATGTGTAAGGCATTGTGCATAAAGGAGAGAAATGGGTCAAAGATGGTTTTATGGATTCCATTTTGAGAGAATGAATAGTGATACCATTTGCAGAAATAAGGAAATACAAAAAAGGGAAATTTTCAGAAACAGATGATGAACTCAGCTTTAGATCTATTGAGTGTGTTTTCCTTGAAATATTCATATAAGATGTTCACCAGATAGAAATCCATAATTAAGACAGACGAATTTTTGAGAGGAGAGATGAAGGCTTAGCAGTTTTTTTATAGAATTTATCTGTATGGAATTGCTAATAATTGTGGTAACTTGTTAAAACAAGAATATGTAGACAGGACAAAAACAAAGCCCAAGATGGAGTCTTGGTATGCCCATATTTCCGGACAACAAGAAGAAAAAGGAACTGCTAAGGAAGAAAAAGAAGAGAGTGTATCGTGGAATTTAAGAGAGAAGAATATTAAGAAAGACTTGACGTTATTGCAGTAGGGATCTTACAAGATCCACTCTGCAGAGTGGTGATGGTGGTGGGAAACCTGGAAACAGAGCAAATGCTATGTAAATGTGAAGGAGGCTGAATTAAAATCCCAATACTGTTGCTAATTATGTAATTTTGGAGAAGTCGTTTTCTCTTTTCAGTCCTCAGTATTCTATCTGAAACAAAATGACATTGTTTGACTAGATGACCTCTAAGGATCATTATATCTTTCAATATCAAGTTAGAAACATTGTGTTTGGTAAAAGAAAAACATTGCTGTGACTGGAGAGAACAGAGTGGACAAAAGCTAAATACTGAGGGTGAGAGGAATGAATGAGTAGTGAGAAAGTGGAAGAAGTAAGCATAAACTACTTAAGGCAGCAGCTCTGCCTCAGCCTGTGACTCAGAGGCTCTGACTCAGGAACCACGGGGCAGTCAGGAGTACTCTGGGCAGGTACCATGGACTTATCTGAGAAGGTGCTGATCTTCATCATCCCCAGTTTCAGCGTGGACAAAATGTATCTTTTTGGGAGAGATCTGGGACCTTTAAATCCTGGTTTACCTGTAGAAGTACCTCTTTGGGAAGGAATCTAAAACAAAGACAGAAGTGTCAAGTGACACTTGAATGGGTACATGTTGAAAAATTGGAGGAGATACAAGATCAAGACAGAAAGGAGGAAACATTCATTCTAATGTCTAGTCCTTATTACATGGAACTTACCAAATTGTTGTTAAATCATGCTTTGGATAACATCCTCAAGGCAAATGTGATCTGGACCCTAATTAAGGATATGTGGAATAATCGAATAGTTAAACTCTGGGTAATCTGCAGTTTTGTCAAACAGCAGGAAGCACATACCAAGCTGGATAACCTAACCTTGATGGAGATCAACACTACTGGACCATTCCTCACACAAGCCCTAAATCATATGTACAAACTCCACATAAACCTCCATCCTGCAGAGAGTGCTCAGTCTTAGGACTTTTAGAGGAAAATGCTGTAGCAAGAGAGACCCTCTTGAGTTTGGTAAGACTGAGGGTAGATAACAGTAAAACAGAGGCTCATTTGGTAACTTGCCACTTTTTAGGAATGAACATCCTGCATTTGGGAAGTTCTCAGAATGTCAGAAGCACATGTTGATGGCAAAGGGTAGAGTGTCACCCTTTCCCTTTCATGAAGAGAAGGAGCACACATGAGACTGATATTAATCATCAGATCTCCCTCACTTTCAGAGGATGTCTTTGGGCCCATGTCTATCTTGAGTACGCCTATTAAAAAACAATTTCTTCTCCCTGGCTGATTCCATCCACTCCCCTCACCCCCACCCCCATCCTGCTGAGATGAATGGTGGTATAGAGTTTAGATATTGTTGGTTCAAGGTTTTTGGATTTACCCTCTTCTTACCAGCAGGATGCTGTTTTTACTTTTCGTGTATATTTTCATGTAATACCAGTGGTAAAATAATGAAGGTGTGATTTAGAATTTAATTCTATCTACTTTGTTTCATTTTCTACTGGTATAACATCATCTTAACAATTTTGTTGTTAAATGAGACTTAGAAAGATGTCACACTGGGACAGTCTTATTGGATTGTTGCTGATATTAATGTGTCGTGGTTTGCTCTGACTCTTTCTGGTAAAATATGAAGACTGAATCAACCCCAGAAATGATGGATTTTTTTGGGGGCAGTATTACAGATGATAATAAATAGTCAGTTGGTTGTTGTGTCAAAATGTTTGGAAGAGCTAGACCAACCATTTTATTATTTCTTCATTTTTAAAAGCTAAACTGAATTCTACACAAAACAACACTTGGTTGGTTGTTTGCCAACAAACTTGTGAAGTCTTCAAAAAAAGTGTAGACTTCTTACTATTTTGTGCTCAAAATTCACCTCAAGTACCATCTTCTACATGAAGCTCTACCTGATTCTGTCTAGTTGGTAATTCCTTCTCTTCCAAAACACTACAAGATATTCATTATATATATATATATACACACACACACACACACACATATATATGTATGTATATATATCCATATATACACACATATATACATATACATATATACATATATATGTGTGTGTATGTATATGTATATGTATATATATATATAGCTCATATATAATTACATATTCACATTTTGTCTCACCCATTAAAATGAAAACTCCTTGAGAGAGGACTATTTCATTTATTTCTATGTAACCATAGTGATTAACACAATGAAACGAGCATAGTAGGCACTTAATAAGTGCTTATTGATTGATTTTGAGAAGTCTGACCATGGAAGTGAAGAAAGGAATAGGTAGACTGAATGAGTAAGCAGTAGGATCAAACTGTTTTTTAAAATTATTTCTGCCTATCTATCCATCTATCATGTATCAATTTGTATATTTGTCCATTCATTCTTTAGGACATGGGAGTTTTGAATATGTTTATAGGTAGAAGGAAAAAAATGAATAGAGAGGGAGAAATTAGAAATCCATGAAAGTAGATCAATGGGGTTCTGAGAGGACAAAGAGGATATGATAAAATGTATGACTACAAGATATAGGCTTCATTAAGAGGTTCATTACCTCTTTTTCAAAAATAGAAAATGAGGAGATGTCAGTTTTGATAAGATAGGGGCAAGGGAACAAGTATTTATTAAGTGCCTACTATGTGCCAGGCATTGTGGACTTTGCAAATATTATCTTGATTCTCCCAACAACTTACATCTATCTGCAATGTAGATGCTATTATTACTCCCATTTTACAGTTGAGGAAACTGAGATAGAGAGTTTAAGTGATTTGCCCAGGGCCATACATATAGTAAGGGTCTTAGGTTGAATTTGAACTCACATCTTCCTGACCCAGACCAAATGATTTATCTATTGCATCACCTACCTGCCCCTTTTGAGGGGTAGAGGAGGAGTTGAGAATCAGGGCTTCTTAATTATATTATTTCCTTAATACTTTCCAGATGGATAGAAGCAGTTACATTATTAAATAGTATCATTTGCCAGACATTGGAAAACTTCCCCAAAATAAAAATGAAAAAAAAAACCCTCTCCTACCCATTTAGGATGTTGCTTGAAATCCTACCATTAGAAAAATCATTATGTTTTACTAAACCATATTATATCAAAATTTTAAAATGCAAATGCATATTAGTATGATTTTATAGGTAGTTTAAATAAATTGCGGGACAGGAAAGCAGCAACTGAGCCAATAGCCCTAGAGAGGTTACTGTTCATCTTCATACCCTGTTGACTTTAGACTTTAGATGAAACAAAAGAAAGCCAGAATCTAAAATTCTTCACAGTCTGGCTCTTCCTATCCTTTCAAGTCTTTCACTTTATTCATTTCCAGATTCTCTAGAATTCAGAGACACTAACCTTCTTACCCTTCCTTTCACAGAACGTGCCATTTCTCAACACCTTGCCTTTTCACTGGCTTTTCTACATGCCTAGAATACTCTCCCTCCTCAGTGCCTCCTGCATTTCTTTAAGACTTAGCTCAAATGCTACCTTCTGCAGGAGGCCTTTCCCAGTCTGCTCCCCTTTCCCAGCCCAGTGCCTTCCCTCTGAGCTATGTTTCCATACATATATACAGCATGTATCTGTATAGATCTTATATATGCACAATTGTTTGCATATTTTTCACCCTTTTAAAATGTGAGTTCCTTGAGGGCAGAGACCATATTTTTGCATTTCTTCATATCCCAGAGCTTAGAATATTGCTTAATACTTTTTGATTGGTTGATTGATAGCTTTCCTTCTTAGCTGGCAAAGTCATAATTATTGCTTAATTATCAATTGATACCTTATTAACTTCTAGCTACTTAGAATTCAATGGCCCAGTAATGTGGACCTTCCCTCTCAGTCCCTGACGAAAGAATAAGTCTCAAAAAAAGGACTGGCAGTGGATCATATAGCCAGACTTAGGTAGCAGCTTTCTCTTCTTGACAAGATAAGATTTCTGTGATTGAAAAATGGACTTGACACTTAAAATGAGATAGCTCTCTGAATAATTCTAATAACTAATTCATATAGCACTTTAAGGTTTGTGAATCACTTTATATGTATTTGCTCATTAAATATTTTAATGACCATCAAATGCCCAGAGCATCAAATGCACAGTTGAATTTTACCCTTCTTAGTTGGTGTTAAGGATCAGAACATAGAGATGTTAGGAAGAGAAAGGATAATTGCTCATGAGCAAACTGACTAGAGAATGACAGAATGATATAGGAAAGTTGTATATGAAATTTTTCTCTCAATACCCAGACATTGTTCTCTTCTAGATCTCTTTTCCTAAAATTGCTTGGTTTAGGACTGATAAAATGAAAGATACTGTGTCAAATAAATGATCCCAATAGGATTCAATGGAGAGATACACATTTTTAAGGGTAGTGAGGCAGTCAGACTCCTTGAAATAAATCAATAGCACTTCTTAAGAGCCTGCTATGTATATATATCACTAGGGTTACATAGAAATAAGTGAAATAGTCCTTGCCCTCAAAGAGTTTACATTCTAATGGGTGAGGAAATGTGAATATGTAATTTTATATCTATCTATCTATAATGCATTGTAGTTTTGGGAAGGAAGGAACTACTAGCTAGAGGGAATCAAGTAAGGCTTCATATAGAAGGTAGCACTTGAGATGAAATTTGAAGAAAGAGTAATAAGTAGGTGATACTTTTACTCATCACTATTCACTCATTCCCCTCCCCCTCAGCTAAATAGTGCAGTGTATAGAATGCTGGGCCTGAAGTTAGGAAAACCTGAATTAAAATCAGACCTCAGATACTTACTGGCTGTTTGACCTTGGTCACTTAATCCTGTTGGCCTCAGTTTCCACGTTTGTAAAATGAGCTAGGGGAGGAATGGCAAACCACTACAGTATCTTTGTCAAGAAAAAGCCAAAGGGGGATCACAAAGAGTCGGATATGACTGAACAACAATACATTTTTAGTCTGAATCCATTTATTTTTGTGATTACTCGTGTATGTGTCCCTAAGGTCAATGTTATGGATTATATCCTTACTTTATAAAAGTCATTTTCAGACATGGATCTCTATATGAACTGGAAATTTTCCTGAAAGTTCATATGTTTATTATACACCTCTCTTTCTTTAAAATAAAGTTGTTTTTGTTTATTGAGTAGGATTCAAGTGGCTTAGTTACTGGTCACCTGTTTAAAAGTCCTGAGAACTTGCCTTTTGGAAGTGGTAATATGTTGTAATCTGGAAACCCTTTCTGGTGCAGTATTTGTAATATTCTGGAAGAGAATGAGGCTATAGAATTTTAAAAGATTGATGTGTTGCTAATACCTTGTGGCTAGTATTTGGAATGAATGACTATCTTTTAATATGGGCACAGAACTGATTGTGTTAATGTGATGAAGACCAAAAGATCCATGTGAGACTTATGGATAAGGGGCAAGTTGAATTTCAGGGCTTTTGTATTTCTGAGTGCCTTTCCTTGAATGTACTTCCTTAAGTTTCTGTGTGTTCTTGTACAATGTAGTTTAATATGTTATCTACATGTAGGCTATTTTTATGATTCCTGTTCTTAAAGATCATTCATCAATCATTCATCCAATAAGTATTTATTAATTACCTTTTATGTGCAAGACAGTGCTTGGGGATACAAAGACAAAAGAATGGTATAATTCCTCAAGAAACTTAGGTGTTATTGGGGAAAAAGGTCATTTATCCAAGTAAATAAATGCAAGTGGGAACTACAAAATAATTTGGAAGTAGGGTGATGAGGATACTAATAGCGGTTGGGATCAAGATTAACACCTTAAAGGACTTGGCAATTTCCTTCAAGGAGATTAGTGAGGTAGAGGGGAAGAGTAAGTGGGTTCTATGCACAGAGCACAAACAATGCAAAACTATTGCAATGGAAAATTCAGTGCCAGATATGGAGGATGAAAAACAGGCTGGTTTGATTTGAACAGAGTATATGATGAAGCTTACACAAAAAATACTTCAAAAGATATGTCAGTGTCAGAATTAAGGGCTTTGTATGGCAAATAGGGGAATTAATGTTTTGTCTATTGAAATGGTATAGTGGATAGAGTGCTGGCCCTACAGTCAGGGATGATGAGTTCAAATTTGGCCTCAAACACTTGTAAACTGTGTGACCGTGTGCAAGTCATGTGAGCTCTACTTCAGATTCCTCATCTGTAAAAGGTGTATAGAAATAGCACCTACCTCCCAGATTTGTTGTGAGGTTAAAAAATAACATTTGTAAAATTCCATGTAAATACCAGTTATTATTATTATCCAAGAAGCAAGATAGATTCACTGCAACTTCTTGAGTAGGGGAGAGACCATTGCATTAGGGTACCAAGTCCCATGACATCTAACACAGACATACCCAAGGTAATAGTCAAGGGCTCGTGATGTTGAGGATGAAGCCATCACTGACCTGTTAGCACAGTCATCATTACTGTTAGGTTGTAGGAAAACCTGACACATAAGTCTTCTCCTTTGACACATCAAAATTCCCAAAGGATGCATACAAATACAGGAGAACACAGAAAATACAGAAAGCACTCAGGCACAATAGATCTCTATAACTATACTTCTGTGACAAAGAAGTCTTGCTTGGCTCTCTAGTTCTTTTTCTCTTTTGTGACATACAATTCAACTACAACAGTAAAATGACCCAGCCTTGGCATTCTGACTCTCTCTGTTTTTATTTCTATCTGTAGGTAGCATTAGATAAAAAAGGATGTGGGGAAATTGTTAGGACTATTGTTTTCCTATTCCTATAGCTCAACTGTCCTGGCTCCCTAATTTATACATCAGTAGTTTGCCTTCTCTGATTCTTCCTTGCTTCACTCCTTCACAAAGGGAATGTAACCTGACCTTAGTACATATATCTGAGGAGGACTAACATTAAACTGTTATCAATTGTTGACATATTAATGTAAATTTGTTAATGAGATTCATTTGCTCTATATCAGTTAGTTGAGATCATGACACAAAGGAATTACTTTTTATTGGGTCAGAAGGATAGAAATGGGATAACTTGAAACTACTGGATACCATCTAGGAAGGGCAGTCTTGAGTGGGTATCCTAGAAAGTATGAGGATATCTTGACAGCAATGAAGACCTTAAAAGTAAGCGAATGCTGAGATGTGGTAGGGGTCAAAAAGGAAGGTGGGAGTATTTAAGACAAACTTCACCTTTACCATTTGGGGCTTACAACCCTCAGTTTGTGAGACTACTGCAATTATATCACTTTCCAACCATGAGACCCTCTATTAAAATAATCTGTCTGGAAATCAATCTTATTAATTAGATGATAGCAACCCAGAGAGATTGACATGGACTGACATAAAACAATGTTTGGCAGTTCAATACTGCCACTGGAAAATATGGTTGATGGGTTTAATCTGAACTCTCTTCAGTCAGGACTCAACTGCATTTGGAATCTGGTGCAACCTCTCATTTCTCATTAATTAAAGTGGTGTCTCTTGACTTCTTCAGTAAGAGTCCCAGGCACTAAGAATAAGCCAGATAACCATAGTTTCCATCTATCAATTTGCTAGGGGTTGGCAGGTTTTGTATGGAGTTGTGCTTTTTTTTTCTTCTTTACATCCTTGTGAATTCCAGTCTCTCACCAATGTCATGAATTTAGTGGATAATCTCCCAGGAGGAAATAATGCAATGTCAAGCCAGGACAGATTTTTTAAAGCAAGCTTTTGTAGAGAAATTGAGACTTTCAAACTCATCATAAACTTTTTTCCTTTAAGAATTTCATAGAATCTTGAAGTTAGAAAGGACCTTAAAGTTGATCTAATCCAATCTGTCATATAAAGGAATTATTCCTTCTATAGCATCCTTGATTGGCTATTTGGTTTCTGATTAAACACCTCTAGTAATGGGGATTAAACACTTTTAGTCTATGAGGACACTACTCCTTTGTCAGATATTCTTAATTTTCAGTAAGTCCTTCCTAATATTTTATGAAATCTACCTCACAACAACAGTTATAGATTGCCACTAATTCTTCCCTTGAAGACAGCTACAACTGTATATTTAGACTGAGAGTTTTGGATTTTGTAGTAGGGAGACAGCATTCTCTCCCTGTCCAGTGAATAATTCCAACGAAGAAAATGAAAGCAATGAGAGCTTGGGAACAAAGTAGATGGTAGACTTCTCTGAAGGAGAAAGAAAGAGATCCAGATGATCAATTTTGAAAAGATATTAGGATTTTGGTATAGAAATGTATAGATTGTATAAAATGGTATAGAAATAGCTGAATGGCTAAGAGGTTGACTGAACTGCCCCTCTCTCGGAAACTGAAGAACCAGTCAAATGTTCCAACTTGTCTTTGCTTCTCTTCCTTCTTGCAAAATATGGCTGCATGTTTGCCTCTCTTTGTTCTTTAAGTCTGTTTATAATTTCTGATTTAATTCATATCTTTGAAAACATTTTATGTTGACACAAAATCTATCATAGATTACAACCAATTTGTGATATAGCTGTATATCAATTCAGAGTTGTGGAGAGCAAATGGAGAACACCAGACACTGACTGGAAATACTGAGAATGAAAAACTGGTCAGGGGCTTAGAACTCTATCCTGATCATCATAATCACATCATGGCCTGGTGACTCCATAAAATACAGGGGAGAAGAAAATCAAAGAAAGTCATTGAACATTTCTTAAATATCTATTATGTGAGAGGCACTGTGCTAAGGGCTGGAGAAAGCCACTTAATGATTTTTTGTTATTAACCTTTGCTCATAATCTTTGAAAAATTGTGGAGGGAAAGATTCACATGAATTAGGACCAATTTACCCCTAGACTAAAGCCCAGTTTAAGGAGTTAATGGCAAATGCTCAGGCAACTTTCTCATTTTGAAGCAAGAAGCAGTATTGAGGCAGGGGAAAATGTATGCCTCTAAATGAAGAAAAATGTTTAGTCTTAAGAATCATCCAGCCCCCTTTTTCTGTTGGGGAAAAGTAAAACAAAACAAGTAAAAGAGCAAGTTCTTAGCCAAGATTTGCTCCAAGCTAATACCTGCTGATTACAGTTAAAATGTTTCTCCCCTTTCTGGACTCTTCCCCAGACTACTCTGCTCTAGTTTACTTCAAGCAAACTGGTCATTACACTTTCTTATCTGCTCCAGTTTATCAACACTCCCTTAAAAACATGATGTAGGCCCAGTTAGGCCCAAAATTGTTAACTGACTCTACCCTTAACAGGCCCTGGATGAAAGCAAGTGAACCCCAAATCAAGAGTATGCATTAGCCAGCTGTAGCTGTCCAGACAACTACCTAGTCTTTAGCATTCTGACAACTGTATCTGGCCTTACCCGAACACCACTGGTATACAATTTCCACATATCCAAAGTCCACTGTTATCTCATTCTCCTTGGTACCCACATTTCTTGACTTTGCCAGTCATTACTGAATTGCTTCTGACCATGAGCTGGACTTTCTGGCAATGTTGCTACTATTATAAAAGTTGCCACTATGAAATCTTGGGTGGGTGATATGAAACTTGATTTCCCATTTCTAGATGAAAGGGCTAGGGCAGTAACTTACCCCAAGGACAACAATATTAATATTCATTAATATTAATTACATAATGAATATCCACATATTCATTAATGGTACTGTTTTTGCACTAAGTTTCAGCTTCATGCTCTCTCTCTCCATCCTCCTATTTGTGAAACTTTCATCCTGTTTCAAAATGCAGAAAAGTATTGAATACATGTTCAGGGCTTGATTTTCTCTGCATGTCTGGGTGATTTGTTCCAGTAGTCTAGGATGAGAAATATTTCAGTAGATTTCCACTGGAAGTGAAATGCCCTACCTTATCACTTAAAAAAAAATGTTGGATTACAAGATTAGAACACAAATTGTACACCCAGGCAGGAAAAATCCAGCAAGAAAGTCCAGATATTTCTCAACAAGGGGAAAGAAGAGGAGGACTTTTTTGTCCACTTGTGGATATTATATATCTATTATTATCATTGAAATTTGACTTATTTACCAAAAAGCAGCTGTCACACTCTTGACTACTGAGTCATTGTAATATTAGTTAATAATGAAGTTAATGAAATCTTTATCACTAATGTGACTAAAGAGGTGGTATCTTGGAAGCTATTTACTTATTCATTTGTTTTTATAAATAACAGTTGTGCTATTACTAAATAAGAATATATAGAAAGCAAATATAAAAAGTACTTTTCCAAGAATTCCTCTAAATTAAAGTTCCAAGACATTCCCCTTTCAGATAAAGCATTATGACAGTTCACAGAGAGTAAATACAGCTTTGGAAACAGAGGTGAGGATAGTGAGTAGCAATTCTGAAGAAAGTGCTTTTAAGAAACATATGATAATTTTTCATTTGATATTTTTCCATAAAAAAAGTTATGTTACTTTTGGAATGTGAAAAAAGAATGGATAAAAATATTATATTTGAAAAATAGAAACATCTATAAATAACTCCCAAGAACTCAATGTTACTTGATGCTAGAAATGACTGGACCTGCATGATATGTGTGTATTTGACATATATAATGTATATAGTACAAAAAGAATAAGTTATAATGTAATTTGAGACTAACTGGAAAATATATTTTTTTTATTTTTTGCCCGAAGGAATCTCTCTGACTAAATTAACATTTTATCATTAGAGCTTAATTTTTGATGAGAAGGGTCTTTAAGGCTTTTTGGTCTCCAAGATTTTCTTAATAAAATGAAAATGTCCTCAGGATAGGGTATAGAATTAGACAATTTAAGTGTTGGAAGGGGACTTCTATAACATCCAATCCAACTCCTTCCTAAAGTAGACATTCTTCACACAATCCAGCAAAATGGAATCCTCATTTTGCTTGAAGAACTCCAGTGATAGAGAACTAACTACTTCATGAGTCACTCCAATATAATTTGGAAGGCTCTATGACTGACATTAATTGCACAGATATTAAGATAAACCATTATTTTTTAAAATCACATCCTTTTGGTTATATCAAGCCCTGAAATTCTGTTGGGTCTCCAAATTGCAATTAATGAACTAAATTAATGAACACTCAAATAAGACTGACCTGCAACTTCAATCAATGTACAAAAATCTAGTAGATGAATGAGTATTGATGAGATTATAATATTTAGTTAATTAAATAAGTTATTTGGTGTATATGAAGGATTATTGAACAGCATAGACAAGAATTGAGCATAATGTTCATATTGTTCAAAATGTTCTATACTTGTACAAGTTGTAATCACATTGGTGAGACCATGGATATTTTCTCCTTCAAAAATATGTTACTATATCCATCTGTTACCTCATTATCTATATCTGCATGTGTGTGTGTGTGTGTGTGTGTGTTTGTGTGTGTGTGTAAATACATAAACATGTTACTTTGGAAGAATAGGTGAAAGTAACTTGGTATATTTACTTAAAAGAGTTGATTTTAAATGTTTTGGTACCTTTAAAAAAGCCTTTAATTTTTTTGTGCTATGTTTCGTGAATTAAAGATTGGAAAAGGAATAAAGATGCTCCCCCCAAAAAACATGCTGTAGAGCTAATTCTATGGTATCATTACTTTACATGTCATGTGGAAATATTTCTGATTAGGGTTAGAACTATGTAAGCCTGAACTTCTCTTACATCCCTTATATTTGGAGGTAGCCAACTGAGCTAACTGACTTGAAGCTCTATTTCTATGAAATGCTAAATTTTAATAAGGTTCCCAGATCCTTACCATGAAATGAAACTTGGAATTCCTTCAACCTATAGCCTCATCCTGAGATCTTAGCATGATCTCATTATCAGGGCTTGGTCCTATACATAAGTAAATTGGCCTAACAACCTATGATGAGGGATATAAACACTATCCTAAGTTCCCATCTGTTCACAGATATATCCCTGATAAGGTTTTCCTGCTGCCAACTTCCTTTTCTACAGGTCCCCCAAATTTCTACCATTAAAATCACCAAAAGGTTAGAGAACAAAATCAGGAGTACTATGTTCAGAACAGTACCTCCCTTTCCCTCCACGTTATATCAGGTAAATTCCTTTCCAGTTAGTATACAGGTATAAATTAAATTTAGCAGATTGTCTGTCACATTTAATTCAGGTGAATGAAATTTGATTATATATTCCATATATATGCATTGGATTGGATATTTTTTTCCCCTGGGCCTAAAGAGAGGAATATAGAGGGAGAGAACAAATATTGCCTCATTGCCTGGTCATTTTTGATGATCCTAGTAAAGAAAAAAAGTAATTGATTACTTGCCCCTCCTTATGTGAGATCTCAGTGAGCCTCCCAGTTGCAATAGGAGCACAAGTTGCTGAAGGGAAAAAAATGGCATTATATGTATGTTCTGTCACAGTTTTTCCCCCCATCTTTCTTTCTTTGATCTTATTCTTCTAACTACATTTGAGATGGTGGTATCTGAGTCAGAACCAAAGGCTATGGTGCCATGAAAAAAGGTGACCAAGAGGGAGTCCCCAGAACTGGGAGATACCTTCCTATGAGAAAATACAGCTCTGTGGGCCAGTTTCACCCAGAACCAACGAAGACAATCAGAGCTAGAATTCCTATTGCAGCCAAGATAATGATTTGAGTATCTCTTCCTATTTCCCTTTGAGATATGAGCATGCATGGATTGAAAGCATTTCATATTTACACAGAAAGTCTATGGGGGGGAGAATAAAATGAAATAAATGAATAAGTAAGTGAATGAATAAATAAAAATAAGTGTGTGTTCAACTAGGGCTACAAATAAAAAAGTAAAAGTTGTTCCCCTCAATGAACTTATATTCTAATAGAGGGAGAAAATGTGTATGGGGGAATGGTGATCAAGAAAGGGAGTTTTGGCCTGAGGAGTCACAAAGATGTTGGAAGACTTTCTTCATTCACAATCCAATTTGGATATCTTTTCTATGAAACATTACTTGATGTATCAGCTATATCATCTATACCCTTAAAAAATTCCCAGAACTCTCTAACAAAACCTCCTTTTTAAGCTAATAGTTCACAACTTTTATATAGTTATTTCTCTTCTGTCTCCCCTACTAGATTGTAAACAAATTCTAAAAAGAAATTGTGTCTTGTTTGATCTTTATATTCCCAACACCTAACATAGTACAAGGCACATATGACATTGACCCCTTCAAGGGCACACTGGATTGTATAGCTCAAGTGCTATATTCTTTAAGCCTATAAAAAGCTACCTTTTTTTTTAATCTCTCTCCCAGAATTTCCATATGAATAGGAAATGCTCCCAATCCATGCATATACTAACTTCCCATAAAAGGGTAAATGGGATGATTATACCTCCACACCACTATCTTGGGTTCTTGAGCTTAAAGATAAGTATGGAAATAAATACCTAATACACAACATCATCAGAAAGAAGAATTCTAACAGTCTTAGTCTTCAATAGTTCTAGGTGAAGCTCAACCACAGAAAGATAGTGAGTCACTGTGAAAATTATCCAGTGAAGAGATTTAGTTATGAGTACAAAATCTAAATTGGCAATAATTGGTCCTCTACTAGAGCTACCAGCTGAATCATTGTCAGCTACTCCCTGCTACATATATGAGAGATAGTTTTTCTATTAGTCTAGATAGCTGATTCACATAACACAGTCAGGGGACCCCCTTGATGGTTCCTGCAGTGCTTTCTGTGAGTCTTTCCAACAAGTGGATATATAGAAAGGAAATAAGGTGTCCACAGGCATTAAACTGGCTTAAGAGACCAGATAGCATAGGGAAGTGGCAATTGTCTACAGATACCTCCTTAGAGTAGCCATAGCTACCCAAACAATCTTGATATTCATATAATTTTGAAGAGAACAGGCTAAAAAAGAATTTGCACCCCGGACAAGCTGATGGGTCCTTTTTTCCCTGAAGAAAAGAGAAACATCTTTTCTTAGCATTACCTCAGGTCTTCAAATACTTTCTCAGTAAGCAGGACCAAAGTGCAGCAGGACTTAATACATCCATCCTCTCCACATTACCTGTACCCAGTTTGTAAATAATGATTTATAGAAGAATTTCAGTCCTAGAGTGGCATCAGGGAGCTGCTACAAGATAGCTGTATCTAAAAAGTAAATGAGAGAGAATTCAAGGAGGTACCAAGAGGGAAAGTTTAACATGAGGAGAAGAGTAGCCTGTAGGCTTAATTTGAATGGTAATCCTGGAACAGGTGTTTATAGGGAAACTGCTTAGCAATTTTGTGCAATATTTTGGAAGAAATAGACACTTTCTGTGGGGATCCTCTTCTTCATTTAGCCCCCAGCATATACACACTAATAAATGTTTTTGAAGCCATATTGTGATTGGTCTGGTTAAGATGGTATAAAGTTTAAACAGTTACATGTTGATCATCACAGAGACCATTCTACTCAAGAGGAAAATATGTGAAAATGGCAGAGCAAGATAGAGAAAGGAGAGTAGTTTGATTAAACAAGAACAGAAAATGAATCAGAGGGAGTAGTCAATCAGTCATTCAGTTGTTAAGCATTATTAAGACCTTCCTCTATGACAGGTATCATGAAATTATAAAGAAAAAACAAAAACAAACAAACCAGTTCCTGTCTTCAAGTAAATTCTAGTAGGAGAGAAAATATGTAAGTAAGTAGAGAGAAAAGGTGTATACAGAGTAGATAGAAGATAATTTCAGAGAGGATTATAGTAACAGCTCAGAGTACTGGGGAAAGTCTGGGAAAATAGATTGTAGTGAGATTGTAGAGAGCCTTGAATGACAAGCTAAAGAGTTTCTATTTTATTCTGCAGGTAATGGGGATCCAATGACATTTTTGAGCAAGGGAATGACCAATACCTATGGGAAGATTATTTTGGCAGTAGTGTAAAAGATGTAATGGTTGTTCCCAATTCCTGGAATTTTCTTCCATGTCATCCTCACCTCTTAGAATGCTTAGTTTACTTCCTTTTTTATGGCAATTTGGATTAAGTGACTTGCCCAGGGTCACACAGCTAGTAAGTGTCAAGTGTTTGGTTGGCTGGATTTGAACTCAGGTCCTCCTGACTTCAGGGCCAGTGCTCTATCCACTGCTCCACCTAGCTGCCCTGTTAGTTTACTTCAAACCTGAGGTCAAGCATCACCTTTTGCATGAAGCTTTTCTGAGTTTTCCCACCTATCAGTGACTTCCTACCTAAAATTACTCTGGGATGATGAATCAATAAACATTGGTTAAGCTCTTACTATGTTCCAGGCACTGTGCTAAGTGCTGGGGATAGATAAAGAAATAAAAGATAGCCCCTTCCCTCATGGAGGTTACAATTTAGTGGGAGAAACAACATGCAAACATATATACAAAGCAAACTATATACAGGATAAATAGGGAATAATTAAAAGAGGGAAGGCACTAGAATTAAAAGGAAGGCTTACTGTAGAAGATGGAATTTTAGTTGGGACTTAAATGAAGCCAGGAAAGTCAGTTATCAGAGTGGAGGTGGAAGAGCATTCTAGGCAAGGAGGACACCCAGCAAAAATAAGGAGAAATGAGAGATGGTGTCTTATTTGTAGAACAGCCAAGCAGCCAGTGTCACTAGATCTAAGAATACATCTTGGGGAGTAATGTATGAGACTGGAAAAGCCAGAGGGACTAGATTATGAAGGGCTTTGGATGATGATGTTATGACAGTGGGAATGGAATGAAGGGATATATAAAAGACTGAGAGAATAATGTTCAGAACTTAGTGACTGATTCTGTGATGGAGAAGAGAGGAGAGAGAAGTCATAAATGACACCCAAGGGTTGGTAAAAGGTACTATGATATGTTATCTGACTCTCATAGATATGAGTATAACCTCCATAAATAGCAGCTCATTCATACTTTTCTTGCCCTTAACTTTTCACAAATTTGTCATTGAGGACATCACCTAATGACAAAGAAACCTTTCTTTGATTGTATCACTGTTTCGTGAATGCCAACATATTTCTCACTCTGTTTCTTTCTCAGCACATGACTCACATGCCTTTTTTTCTGGTGATAGAATATGTGTCCTTACTAATATATTTTTTAAAAATTTTTTTTTAGGCAATTGGGGTTAAGTGACTTGCCCAGGGTCACACAGTTAGTAAGTGTCAAGTGTTTGGCCTGAGACTGGATTTGAACTCAGGTCCTCCTGACTTCAGGGCCAGTGCTGTATCCACTGTGACACCTAACTGCCCCTGTTACTCACATTTTGTCCCTTTTTTTTGCACACCTTTATTAATGCCAATATGCTGAGAACTACTTGTACACATTAGCCTTTATTCCTTTGTTTCTAGAAGCCAAGGAGAAGAGTGATGTCACTAACTCAAACAGACATGTGGAAAGTGAGAGTCAGATATGGAAGGAAGGGGATGAGTGCAGATTAAGGAATCTAGAGTTTAAGTGATAGTGGAATATTCAGGAGGAAATGTCATACATACAGCTTTAAATATAGATTTGAACCTAGTTGAGTGAATGGGGCTAGAGGCAACATCTTAGGGCTAATGGTTGGCAGAACATTGCTTCCTATGTCTGTGTTCCTGACTGTGTCACTTAGCTTCTCAGGCCCTTGGTTTTCTTATCTGTATCATCAGGATTGTGGATTAGATGTTATCTAATGTCCCTTTCTAGCTCTAAAGCTTATGATCCTATTGCTCTAAGCAAGAAAGGATATGAAGGGACAAAAATAGGTTCATAGACTGAACCTTAGGGACTTCCCACCATCAGAGTAAGATGAATGAAGACTTCAGGTGGTAGTGCAGAAGACATCAGAGGATTTTGAAGAAAATTTAAATAATGTAGCTTCATGAAAATCATAAGAAGAGTTTCCAACAATAGAGTGTGAGGATTCCTTCTATAAACAAAGAGATCTTGTCATTTACCTGGCTTCTCTTGGCCAAGATGCTACATTTATTTTGCCATTAGATTGTAATTTCTGGTAGCCTATGGAAACTCATAGTTTCCCTTTTGAAGCAAGTGTTTAAGGAAATTCAATAGGTAATCCATTTTTTCTTAGCAAACCTAGCATTCTAAATGAAAAATACAATAACTTTACAATAACAGTATTAAGTTAAACTATAATTCAACTAAGAACTTTCTGTTTTAATCCTTTCTGATCGTAGAATCTGTTGTGGCCCAGCAACTTGCTTAAGGTCATGAATTCCCAGAGCTCTTCTTATTCCAAATCTAGTACTCTTTCCATTGCACAATACTGCACTCCCTATTTTTGTTGTTCTGTCAGGATAACTTACAGAATTGACTTCAAGAGATATCAAATTCTTCTAAGTGTTCATTTCCATGGCCTGTATGTTTTGGTTTGGCTTGCTGCTAGTAAGTTTTCTTATTTGCTCTTCTCATTAATTTCTTTAGGAAATGTACATAGGTGATAATCATCATGTTTCTCCAGTTTTCCCCAGTAGATCAGCTAGATATGCTTTTTTTTATAACATCCAATCTCTATTCAAGTTGAATTTTAATCAACTATACATTCCTTGTTGCTTCTTTCCTCACCTGATATTCTGGTTCATTCAGGAGACTTTGGGGAAGTAGATTAGCCTAATTTTATGTGCATTTTTAGTACTTCAAATAATAAAAAGGATTGTTTGATTAAAATATATAATTTAAATATAATTTATGCATTCTTTCTGTGAGAATTAGAAAAGAAGAACCAACTTAATTCTACCTCTTTCTCCTGCAAATGTTCCTTTGCAACATATGCAAGAAATATCAAATATTGATATTGATATTTTATACCAGTTGGAAACAGTTTAGTAAGAATTAAATTTCTCTTCTTTATAGCAGATTAGTTGTATCCCATTAAAATTGATCTTGATATCTTCTAAAAACTCCCTAGACCCAAGTATACAAGAACAATGTTGAGTGGGGATTGCGATGATGGGGTATGCCTTTTTTCCCTTAGAAAGGATAACTCTTCTGCTGATGATAACAATGAGCAAGTAGGACATGGGATAGGGGTGGGAGCAATATGACCAGCAGTCCACCAATTCAAATAGACTGTGAGTATTTATTTACTTTCCCCTCTCAACTTCCTGTATTAAGGCATTTTCAAGGGACAGCATGGGCAACTCTTTGATACTCAAAAAGGAACAATAAAATCTTATTTGTTTGGTTGAAAGCAGTCTGGACCACCTAATAATATGTTTATTCTTCATGATGAATCTTCAAAGAATATAAAAACCAGCTGGGCACAGCAGTCAACTTTGTGTGTTACAAAGAACAGAGCCCAAAAAAGGCAAAGAGTTACAGTATTACAGAAAGGTTTTCTATTCCTTTCTCTCTTTCTTAAAAGCCAGGATAGCAAATATTGGTATTTGTGCTGATTGTTTCTTCACGTGGTCCTGAGGCCAGTTGTTCAGAAATGTGTGCACCTGCCATAAAAAGAAATGAAACAAAAATGGAACAAAAGTTTCTTCTTCCTGTTTCAAAAACCAAATGATTCACTCTAAAAGAAAAAGAAAACACAAACAAAAGCTATTCCTGTGTAATACTTGGTACTGAATATGCCTTTCCAGTGCACCATGTGGTTTATGTGGACCTGCAATGGATTTACCTATTGTATGTCTTCAAGAAGGCCATCTGTTTCTTGTCAAGAAATAGTAAGTCTGACATACAGTTGGTTTAAATAACCTACATATCAAAGATGAGTGGAGTGACTTCTATATTTCAAACAGTGGGGATCAAGTCAAAATGCTGCCTTTTCCAATTGGTTTCCAACCTTTGTTACCTATAAAATAAAGCTTATGGGCAAATCTATGATGTCTGCAATGGAGAGTTTTAGTCATATTGTCATTGATTCCTTTTTAAATGAAAAAAAAAATCTCCAGATCTGCTTTACAATGTATTTATAAGGGATAGATGAATTGACTTTATACAGATTTCTACTTCTTCTTGTGTATGTTCTCTGCCATTGCCTAGTTATAATAAAAATGATAAAATGAGAAGATTTTAAAGGTTTATATAGGACTAGCTCAATGGTTCTCAAAGTGTGGATTGGAGAGTCCTGGAATCCTAAGACCCTTTCTATAAGCACACAGTATCAAAGTCATCATCAGCATCATCATCATCACCATCATCATTTTAATTTCTAATATGTAAATATTGACATAGTTCACATAAAAAAAGCCTTATTTGGGGAGAATCCTTAATTTTTTTTATTCATACTATAAAGTGGTGCTAAGAACAAAAGAATTTGATATCTGCTGCTCTAGTCAGCAGTTTTTCCTCCTGGGATAGTTGACTTCTTTTTATTTATTATATATATCCTACTATATATTGGTTCAACAGCAAATATTTAGTAAGCACTTGCTGTATGTGAGGCACTATGCTCAGTGAGGTGAAGGAGACATTGAGGAATACATGTTGGTTCCTTTCTTCAAAGAATTTACCCTCTAGAGAAGGAACTAAGACAAGCAGATAAAGCTACCATCCTAAGTAGATTTTGGAAGTAATACAAGAAAACAAAGTAGAGAAGGCATTTTGTGGATGGAGAGATGATTTTTGTCTGATTAGAGAAGATTTAGTGGATAAATTATAATTTGCTGGGCACCTTAATTTCTTCATAAACAAAATGAGGATAATAATAGTAACAGCACCCACCTCCCAGAAATATGAGGAACTTGCTTTGGAAAACTTAAAGTACTACACAAATTAATGTAGTAATTCATTTATTTTTGAACTTTTGAGAGTTTTTGCGAATTCAGAGAAGAGAGTAATGGACAGGCAATTGGGTTTAGAACCAGAAGAAATGAGACTCTATCCTATTTGAAGCACTTATTAGTTGCATGACCATGAACATGCCATCTAACATTTCTATGCTAGAGATTCTTCATCAATAAATAAATAAATATTTGCCAATTGCTTTTTTCCTGTATGCCAATCACTATGCTAAGCACTGAGGATACAAAAAAAGGCAAAAGGCAGTCACTATCTTAAAGGAAGTCACAATCTAATAGGGGTGATAATATGCAAACAAAATGTAGGAACAAGCTATATAGGATATATTTATAGAGAGAAGACAATAGAATTAAGAGACATTGGGAAAGGTTTCCTGAAAAGATGGGGTCTTAGTTGGGTCTTCAAAAAAAGCCAGTGAAGTCAGTAGACAGAATAGAGGAGGAGGAGAGTTTTTCAGGCATGGAGGACAGTCAGAGAAAATGCCAGGAACTGGGAAATGGAGTGCCTTGTTCATAGATCAGCCAGGAGTCCAGTGGCACAGAATTGAAGAATATGTGACAGGGAGTAAGGTGATAGGAAACTAGAAAGGTAGAAGGGTAGGTTTATGGGTTTGAAACACCAAAGGATTTTGTATTTGATCCTGGAGTCAATAGCAAGCTGCTGTAATTTGTGGAGTGGGCTGGGGTGACATGTTTAGACATGAACTTTAGGAAAATAACTGTAGTGGTAAAATGGAAGACAGAACGGAGTGTGGAGAGGTTGGACTCACCAGCAGGAGAATTGCAATATTCCAGGTATGAAGTGATAAGGGCCTGCCCCAGAGTGGTTCAGTGTTAGAGGACCAAAGGGGATGGATTTAAGAGATGTTGGAAGGGTAACATCAACAGATCTTGTCAACAGATTGTACATTACATATTAGATATCATCTGTAAAATGTGTTAATATTTCACTTCCTACTTCAGTAAAGGGTTCTGAAGAAAGCATTTTGTAAACTTTAATTTATTCATCTAAATGTGATTTATAAATTAGTTTGGTTAATAGAGTGGGTGATTGAGAAAAGTAAAAGAAGTGGAATGAATAACAACATAAGTGAAGGTACAGATGCAAACACGGGCAAAAATGATTAACAACGGTAAATAATCCAATGTTGCTAGTGTTTAATGTGTGTTTAATGAGGAGCTACTATTGTAGCGATCAGAACAAAAAGTGAAAAAGTCAGATGTATTGAAAGTGAGTTTTGACTTTGATTGATAATAAAGAGCTAAACTAGTCTTTGATTCCAAGAGAGAAGGTTATGTTTTGAGAAGACAGCTTTAGCTAAAACAAAAACGAGGACAGGGAATTGTTTGTAATAAAAGGAATAGTGATAGTGATTTGCTAGAGGCTGAATTTAGTTGAATATGAGAAGTTGAAAGAGGAGAAAGATAAGGAAAAAGGCACACTGAAGAAGAAAGTTTAAAATCAAAGAAGAAGGAGATATGGACAAGGTTTAGGACTGGAGCAAAAGGGACTGACAAGGAAGCAAAGCAGAAGGAGAGGGTGAGAGACTGAAGAAAGTTAGAAATGTCAGGAATAGGGGGAGTAGATAAAGAAGTTTGAGAAGATGAAAAGTAGAAGTAGTACTTGAAAAGAAAGAAAAGGGAGTTGGTAAGATAAAGTGTTCAAATCTGGGCTCAGATACTTACTAGTTATGTGACCCTAGGCAAGTCACTTAACCTTATTTGCCTCAGTTTCCTCTTTTGTAAAATGAGCTGGAGAAGGAAATGGCAAACCATTCCAGTATCTTTGCCAAGTAAACCCCAAGTAGGGTCATGAAGAGGTAGACATGACTGAAATGACCAAACAACACCAAGATAAAGCAGAACTAAGCTAAGAAGAATTCTGGTACTTGGAAAAAGGAGCTAGGGACCATAAGTGGGAGAGTCACTTTTGTGTGTGGGTTAGGAAGACACTAAAAGCACAGCTCATGGGAACTAAGGAATTTGAGGAACCTGGAGGCCAAGGTACTTTAAAAAAAGACAGTGATTATAGTAGGAAAGACTCTGAGACAGGTTCTGAACTTATTTTGGAGGAAGTACGGTGACCTGTGAATCCAATGATAGTAGCAATAAAGATTTCAACAAACCTGAGTGAACCTTAAAGGAGAAGTGGTTGCTGACAGTTGGTTGTAGTGTCTAAAAGTGATATTGGGCAGCAAGGTGTATATCAACTCCTTTTGACATTATGTGTCAGAAGGAAAAGCCAGTTTGGAAAGGATGCCAAGAGATGTTATATCTTCAGGAGAAAGCTAGTTTTCAATGAGCCTCAGGGGGCAGATGGGATGTGGGAGGAATATGTCTAAGATGAAAAGTTTAACAGTGGAAAAAAAAGTATTCAAAGCCCTTCGAGGAAAAGGAATGAAGAACAGGATAAGACCTGGAAAAGGCTAAAGCTGAATTTACTATGAGATGGGCCATAGTTGCCATTCTCTGTCTTTGACATTAATTCCCTTACTGATCCCAGGTGTTTCAACTTTGTTCCAGAGGTCCCCGGGGCTTTCTGAAGGTCTGAAAGTCTATTGAATTATAAGGGAAATCTGCCTCAGTGGGAAGACTGGGAAAAGGGCATGAAGACCAATGAACCATAGAGAACAGCAGCCGAAGGAGTGGGTGATGGAACTAATTATACAGGAAAGGAAGGAAGGTTACCTTCCTGGATTTCAGCACCTGGGACAAAACCCCATCCACTGCATACTAGTTCTGGTTCTGAGACAAAGCATATTAGACAAGTTAGAAATGCATGGGAAAGGTTAATATAGCAAGGGAAAGGAAATTATGTATGACTTTTAAAGTGAGAAGGTGCTACTGAGGTGAGATTAACAGCTCCAGTGTTGATTGATGATTCTCCCTGCCCCCTCAAATAGTTTGTCACTATATATATATACATACATATATATATATTTTTTTTTTCAGAAGAGCTACAACGACAAATAGCAAAGGATTGAGAATCTATTTTCCAGCAAGTATAGAGAGCAAGAAGCATATGTCAATGCTTGCATAAAGTATATGATAATTACCAGTAATAGTCAAGAATTTGCTCTCTCTGCTAAAGTAGCAAGCTTTTCTCTCTCTCTCTCTCTCTCTCTCTCTCTCTCTCTCTCTCTCTCTCTTTCTCTCTCTCTCTCTCTCAAGGCTTCCTGTTGGAGATGGAGTTTTATTTTTAAGCTTTTATTTAGTATTTTATTTTCTTCAGTTACATGTAAAATGTAGTATTTAATATTTGTTTGAGGTCCAAATTCTCATCCTTCCTCCCTTTCTACCCCCACTCCCCATTGAGAAGACAAGCAATTCCATATAGGTTATACATGTGAAGTCATGCAAAACATATTCATAATAGTCATGTTGTGAAAGAAAACATAGGCAAAAAAACTCAAGAAAAATAAAGTTTAAAAAAAAGGGATACTTCAATCTGTATTTAGACACCAGATCTTCCTCTGGGGATGGATAGCATTTTTCATCATAAGTTCTTCAGAGTTGGCTTGGATTGCTGTATTGCTGAGAATAGCTAAGTCATTCACAGCTGATCATCTTACAATGTTGCTGTTACTTTGTCTACAGTACGTTTCACTTTGCATCAGCTCATTCAAGTCTCTGCAGGTTTTGTTCTTTCTGAGAGCATCCTGCTCATCATTTCTTGTGGTATAATAGTATTCCAACATAAACATATACCACTTGTTCAGGTATTTGCCAATCGATGGGCATCCCCTCAACTTCTAATTTTTACCCCCAGAAAAGAGCTGCTATAAATATTTATGTACATATAGGTCCTTTTCCTTTTATGATTTTTTTATCTCTTTTGGGATACAGACCTAATAGTGGTATTGCTAGGTGAAAGGACATGCATGATTTTATAGCTATTTGGGCATAGTTCCAAATTGCTCGACAGAATGGTTGAATCAATTCACAATTCCACCACCAGTGCATTAAATTCTCATTTTTTCCATGTACCCTTCAACATTTGTCATTTACCTTTTCTGTCCTATTAGCCAATCTAATAGGTAGGAGGTAGTACTTCAGAATTGTTTTAATTTGTATTTCTCCAATCAATAGTGAGTTAAAGTATTTTTTTCATATGGCTACTTCATCTGAAAACTGATCATATCTTTTGATCATTTATCAATTGGAGAATGGCTCTTATTTTTATAAATTTGACTCAGTTCTCTATATGTTTAAGAAATGAGGCTTTTGTCAGAGAAACTTCTTCAATTTTTTTCACAGTTACTAGTGCTAATTGTATTTCCCTTCATTCTATTCCCCCAAACCCAATTATTCTATTCTCTCTCCCCTTTCACCCTGTCCTTCCTGTGAAAGTGTTTTGCTTGTGACTACTCCCTTACCTAATCTTCCCTCTCTTCTATCACCCACCTCCCTATTCTTCTCTTATCCCCTTCCCCTCCTACTTTCCTGTAGGGCAAATAGGAAAGATATCTATTCCCAATTAAGTGTGTATGTTATTCCTTCTTCGAGCCAATTTTGAAGAGAGTACGGTTCACTCACTCTTCCTCACATTCCTCCTCATTTTCCCCACTGCAAAAACTTTTTCTTGCCTTTTTTATGTGATATAATTTACCCCATTCTACCTCTCCCTTTCTCTTTCTCCCAGTACATTCCTCCCTCACCCCTTAATTTTATTTTCTAGATATCATCCCTTCATATTCAACTCACACCTGTGCCCTCTGTCTATATACATATATAACTATCCTCTAACTATCCTAATTATGAGTTACAAATATTATATTACCATGTAGGAATGTAAATAGTTTACTTATTAAGTCTCTTATGATTTTCTTTTCCTGTTTACATTTTAATGCTTCTCCTGAGTCTTGTATTTGAAAGCCAAATTTTCTATTTAGCTCTAGCATTTTCATCAAGAATGCTTGAAAGTCCTTTATCTCATTGAAAAGTCATTTTCCCCATGAAGGATTATACTCAGTTTTTCTGGGTAGGTGATTCTTGGTTGTAGTTCTAGCTCCTTTGCCCTTCAGAATATCATATTGCAAGCCCTCTGATACTTTAATATAGAAGTTGCTAAATCTTGTGTCGTCATGACTGTGGCTCCATAATACTTGAATTGTTTCTTTCTGGATGTTTGCAATATTTTCTCCTTGACCTGGGGACTCTGGAATTTGGCTATAATATTCTTGGCAGTTTTCATTTTAGCATTTGTTCAGAAGGTGATTGGTGGATTCTTTCAATGTTTATTATATCCTCTGGTTTTGAATATCAGGGCAGTTTTTCTTGATAATTTCTTGAAAGATGATGTCCTATGCTCTTTTTTTAAAATCATGGCTTTCAGGTAGACCAATAATTTTTAAATTATCTCGCTTGGATCTATTTTCTAGGTCAATCATTTTTCCAATTAGATATTTCACATTATCTTCTATTTTTTTCATTCTTTTGGTTTTGTTTTATCATTTCATGATTTCCCATAGAGCCATCAGCTTCCATTTACTCTGTTCTAATTTTTTCTTTTTTTTTGATTTAAAAAAATTTATTTTTAGTTTTCAACATTTACTTCCACAAGATTTTGAGTTCCAAATTTTCTCCCCATCTCATCCCTCCCTACACCCTAAGATGGCATGCATTCTGAATACCCCTTACCCTAATCTGCCCTCCCTTCTATATCTCGCCATCTTCTCTTATCCCCTTCCCCTTCTATTTTCCTGTAGGGCAGGGTAGATTTCTATACCCAATTGAGTGTGTATGTAATTCCCTCCTTAAGCCAAATCTGATAAGAATAAGATTCACTCATTCCTTCTCATTTTACCGCATTTCCCCTCCACTGTAAAATCCTACTCTTGTCTGTTTTATCTGAGATAATTTACCCCATTTTACCTTTCCCTTTCTCCTTCTCCCAGTATAATCCTCTCTCACCCCATTTTTCTCCAGATATCACCCCTTTATCTTCAACTCACCCTGAGCCCTTTCTATCTATCTATATAAACATACGTATAATTTTTTTTCTTTCCAACTACCTTTATACTGCCAAAGGTCTCATGAGTTATAAATATTATCTTTTCATGTAGGAATGTAAACAGTTCAACCTTAATAAGTCTCTTATGATTTCTCTTTTCTGTTTACTTCTTCATGTTTCACTTGAATCTTGTATTTGAAAGCCAAATTGTCTATTCAGCTCTGGTCTTTTCATCAAGAATGCTTGAAAGTCCCCTATTTCACTGAATGACCATTTTTCCCCTGAATGGTTATACTCTGTTTTGATAGGTAGGTGATTCTAGGTTGTAGTCCTAATTCCTTTGCACTACAGAATGTCATACTCCATGCCCTCCAGACCCTTAATATAGAAGGTGCTAAATCTTGTGTTACCTTGATTGTGTTTCCACAATACTTGAATTGTTTCCTTCTGGCTGCTTGCAATATCTTCTCCTTGACCTGGGAATTCTGGAATTTGGCTGCAACATTCCTAGGAGTTTTGCTTTAGGGATCTCTTTCAGGAGGTGATCAGTGGATTCTTTCAATTTCTATTTTGCCCTCTGGTTCTAAAATATCAGGGCAGTTTTCCTCAATAACTTCTTGAAAGATGATGTCTAGGATCTTTTTTTGATCATGGCTTTCAGATAGTCCAATGATTTTTAAGTTCTCTCTCCTGGATCTATTTTCCAGGTCAGTTGTTTTTCCAATGAGATGTTTCACATTATCTTCTATTTTTTTCATTTCTTTTGATTAGGGTTACAGTGCCTTGATTTCTCAAATTGTCCCTATCTTCCAATTTCTCCATTCTAATTTTTAAGGAAGTATTTTCTTCAGTAAACTTTTGGACTTCCTTTTCTATTTGGCTAATTTTGCTTTTAAGGGCATTCTTCTCCTCATTGGCTTTTTGGACCTCTTTTGCCATTTGGGTTAGGCTATTTTTTAAGGTGTTATTTTCTTCAGTATTTTTTGGGTCTCCTTTAGCAAGTTGTTGACTTGTTTTTCATGATTTTCTTGCATCACTCTCAGTTTTTCCTCTACTTCTCTTACTTGTTTCTCAAAATCCTTTTTGAGCTCTTCTATGACCTGGGACCAATTCATATTTTTCTTGGAGGCTTTGGATGTAGGAGCTTTGACTTCATTGTCTTCTTCTGGTTGTATGTTTTGATCTTCTCTGTCATCAAAGTAAGATAACATAGTCTGACTCTTTTTGCGCTGCTTACTCATTGCCAATTACTTGAGTTTTAAACTCTTTGTTAAGGTAGGAGTCTGTTTCCAGTGTAGAGACTGTACTGTCCCAAGCTTCAGGGGTTTTGTGCAGCTGTGTTCGGAGATACTTCTAGGAACCCATAAATTTTCAGTTCTTCCAAGGTGGGATGATCAAGGGCGAGGTGTTTACTCCTTTCCTGGCCCATGGTCTGGTCTATGAGCACTCTTTTCTGTCTTGGAACTGTGAGGAGGGTTTCCTTTCCACAGCCACTACAAGCTCCACCACACCAGCACTCCTACTTGCCCCAGGACTGCCACCCAGAACTGTGAACCAGATCCAAGCACGGGCAAAGCAAGAGAATCCTGCACCAGCAGAGAGATCCCTGCAATCCCCCTCTGATTAGTCACTCAATTCTCCCTCAGTCTGTGGGCCTGAAGCTCAGGAGGCAGCTGCTGCCCCTGCAGAGTTCAGGGACTGGAGCTGAGACTTTTCCCACTGACCTTCTAGGTTGTCTTTGGTGTTCCTGGGTTGAGAAGTCTGGAAACTGCCACAGCTGCCTGCAATTCAGTCCTCTGAGGCCTGCTCCAGGGTCACTACAGCCTGCATGCCACACTGAACTGTGCTCCTCTCCCCATCTGGCGCAATATACCTTTCTGATCAACCATCCAGGTTGTTTTGGGCTGGAAATTTGTTTCACTCTGTCTTTTTGAGGGTTCTGCTGCTTTAGAATTTGTTTGGAGCCATTTTTTATAGGTATTTGGAGGAGTTTGGGAGAGAACTCAAGCAAGTCACCGCTTTTACTCTGCCATCTTGGCTCTGCCTCCCTTAATTCTAATTTTTGCACCATGTTTCCTGTTCCCTGGGGCATGAGTCTCTCTTCTAGTGAATGATTTCTAGTTGAGGGCTCACAAATCTATGTGGCATGTTCTTTTGTTTCTGGTAGTTAAACTATATCCCATCATCATCTATGTAAAGGTTACCCCTACTGCAAAGGACAGGATAAAAGGAAAAGAAAGGAAGGGAGACATGGATGATTAACAGAAATCTATATAGTGCAGAAATAAGTAGTGAAGTCAGATAACTGAGAGAAATGTAAATGGAGGTTTTTAGCATGACAATTAAAGGAAAAATTCCGTGCACACTCATTTTAGCTCTCCAAGTAGTGATACCTTTTATCTTGAATTTGTACTTCCCTTTGCACGAGATACTAAATGAAAACAGAAAGATCTAGTCATCAACTATTTGGGTCAGACAGCAAGTTGGTTTGAGTAAGTTTTTCCCACTGTGGCTTGGTATGTAAAAATTCATTACTCAAGTAATATAGATAGATAGATACACACACACACACATACACACACACATACACACACACATATAAAAACTCATCTATATGAAAACAAGAAAGAGGATCTGATGATCAGAGTTTTAGAGTTTAAGGAAGCTTAGAGGTCAACTAGTCCAACCCCACTTTTTTTGAGATGAGGAAACTGAGGCCAAGAGAGCTTAAATGACTCACCCATGGACACACAGGTGGTCAATTTGAAAACTGAGATTCCAACTCATTTCAATTCTTGGTTGTAATCCTATCTCCTTTGCCTCCAGAATATTATATTCCATGCCTTCAGGTCCCTTAATGTAGAAACTGCTAAATCTTGTGTTATCCTGATTGTGTTTCCACAATATTGAATCGTTTCTTTCTGGATGCTTGCAATATTTTCTCCTTGACCTGGGAACTCTGGAATTTGGCTACATATTGCTAGGAGTTTTCCTTTGGGGATCTCTTTGAGGAGGAGAAGATCAGTGGATTCTTTCAATTTCTATTTTGTCCTCTGGCTCTAAAATATCAGGGCAGTTTTCCTTGATAATTTCTTGAAAGATGATGTCTAGGATCTTTTTTTGATCATGGCTTTCAGATAGTCCAATAATTTTTAAATTCTCTCTCCTGGATCTATTTTCCAAGTCAGTTATTTTTTCCAATGAAATGTTTCACATTGTTTTTTTTAATTTTTTTTTCATTTTTTTGGATTTGTTTTACAGTGTCTTGATTTCTCATAAATTCACTAGCTTCCAATTGCTCTATTCTAATTTTTAAGGAAGTCTTTTCTTCAGTAAGCTTTTGGACTTCCTTTTCTATTTGGCCAATTTTGCTTATTAGGGCATTCTTCTCCTCATTCACTTTTTGGAGCTATTTTGCCATTTGGGTTAGGCTATTTTTTAAGATGTTATTTTCTTCAGTATTTTTTTCAGGTGGACCAATAATTTTTAAATTATGTCTCTTGGATCTATTTTCCTGGTCAATCATTTTTCCAATTAGATATTTCACATTATCTTCTTTTTTTTTCTACTTTCAGTATTCTCTTTTAGCAAACTGTTGATTTGTTTTTCATGATTTTCTTGCATTACTGTCATTTCTCTTCCCAGTTTTTCCTGTACTTCTCTTACTTGTTTCTCAAACTCCTTTTTGAGCTTTTCCATGGCCTGGGACTGATTCATATTTTTTTTGGAGGCTTTGGATGTAGGAACTTTGACTTTGTTGTCTTCTTCTGGTTGTATGTTTTGATCTTCTTTGTTACCAAAGAAAAATTCTATGGTCTGACCTTTTTTTCTCCTTTGTTTGTTCATGATCCCAGCCAATTACTTGCATTTTAAACTCTTTGTTAAGGTAGGGGTCTGCTTCCAGTGTGGACAATGTGCTGTCCCAAGCTTCAGGGGTTTTGTGTAGCTGTTTTCAGAGATACTTCTAGATACATGTAAATTTTCAGTTCTTCCAAGTTGGTACAATCAAGGGTGAGGTGTTCAATCTTTTCCTAGCCTGTGCTCTGGTCTATGAGTGATCACAAGTACTCTTTTCTGCCTTGAAACTATGAGGAGGATTTCCTCTACTACAAGCTGTACCTCACCCCAGGATCACCATCCAGAACTGTGACCCAAATCCAAGCATGGGCAAAGCAAGAGAATCCTGACTCAACACTAGCAAAGAGATCCCTGCATGATCCCCCTCTGGTTAGCCACTGCATTTCCCCTCAGTCAGAGGGGTCAGAAGCTCCAGAAGCAGCTGCCACCCCAGGGCTGCCCCAGGACTAGGGCTGGGACCAAGCTTCTCTCTCAGCATGGTCAGACATGCCTTTCTTAATGACCTTCTAAGCTGTCTTTGGTGTTTGTTGGTTGAGAAGTCTGGAAACCACCACAGCTGCTCATGATTCAGAGGCCTGCTCTGAGGCCTGCTCCAGCTTTATGGAGGCCTGGTCTTTGCCTGTGTGGTGCATGCTGAACTGCATTCCTCTCCCTGTCCAATGCAACAGACCTTTCCAATTAACTATCCAGGTTGTCTTGGGCTGGAAATTTGTTTCATTCTGTTTTTTGTGAGTTCTGCTGCTTTAGAATTTGTTTAGAGCCATTTTTGCAGGTATTTAGAGGGGTTTGAGGGACAGCTCAAGCAAGTTATTGCTTTTACTCTTATACCTTGACTCTGCCCCTCTCCACCAATTCTGCTTTTTAAGGTGTTCTTCACCTCATTAGCTGTTTAGACCTCTTCTACCATTTGGCCTAGTCTGCTTTTTTTTTAATTAAATGTTTTATTTAAAAAATAAATAAAAAGGTTCCAATGTGAAAACATAAGAAAAAGAATCTGAAGAGTCAGACAATAAACAGCATTTGTTAGGAGGTTAGAGAATAAAATGTCATACAAAGGTGAAAGGGAAGAAGGACATCTGAGTGATTATAACTAAGAAATGTAATTAAACCTTTTCCTGAAGAGGAGGAAGCTGTATGCTCTGAGGAAGAAGTAGTTACTAGTCCTTCAAGGAATGAAAATGTAGTACTGTTGGTGCTGTCTGGAAAGAGATCATCCAGGAAAGATTAAAAGACAAAGACATAAAGTGGTTGGTAAATCCTTATTAACGGGTACTGAAACAGTTATATGTTTATATAATAACAGCAACAGAGATCTCTAGAGCATGTATTCAAGCTACAGATAATAGCAATGGCTAGAAATTTTGTCTATATTTCTATATACACACATGTATATATACATGTATGTGTGTGCACATACGCAAATGTATAAAATTTCAACAACCCGATGATGTAGATGCCATCATTTTCTCCATTTTACAAATAAGAAAACTGAAACTAAGAGAGATTAAGTGAAGGCAGGATTCAAATGCAGGACTTCTGGAGTTCAAGCCCAGGGTTCTATTCACTATAACAGAAAAACTCTCAAGATGTGTCAAAAGAGATTTACATGACCAGAGATGATATTGCCATAAGGAGTCTACAAGGGATTATTAAGGATTATGACTTTTTATGAAGAAACTGAAGACTTGCAAGGAGCATAAGTGATGTTTTCCTTACTCTTGCCAATAAAAAGCAAGGACTTTAGGAGAAAAGGGCATATTTGAGAAATGATTATGATTATGAGTTTATTATGATCCTATCTGAAGAAACAAATTTGGAATTATGCTTAAAAGTGTTAAAATATCTCTGACCTTTAACCCAGAGATCTCACAGACAGGTTTATACCTGTCTTAAACCTCATAAACTGACAAGTTATTCCCCAATTGATAAATAGTCAAAGAATATGAACAGGCGGTTTTTGGATGAAGAAATTAGAGCTTTCTATAGTCATACAAAAAAATGCTCTAAATCACTATTGATCAGAGAAATTGAAATTAAAACAACCCTGAGGTACCACCTCACACCTATCAGATTGGCTAATATGACATAAAAGGCAAATGATTAATGTCGTAGAAGATGTGGGAAAATTGGGACACTGGTGCCCTGTTGTTGGAGTTGTGAACTGATCCAACCGTTCTGGAGAACAATTTGAAACTATGCCGAGAGGACAATCAAACTGTGCATACCCTTTGATCCAGCAATAGCACTTCTAGGTCTGTATCCCGAAGAGATCATAAAAAGGGGAAAAGGACCCACATGCACAAAAAATATTTATAGCAGCCCTTTTCATTGTGGCAAAGAATTGGAAATTGAGAGGAGGTCCGTAGATTGGGGAATGGCTGAACAAGTTGTAGCATATCAATGTAATGGAATACTATTGTGTTATAAGAAATGGTGTGCAGGCAGATTTCAGAAAAACCTGTAAAGACTTGCATGAACTGATGCTAATTAAAGTGAGCAGAATCCGGAGAGCACTGTATGTGGTAACAGCAACACTGTGTGATGACTGCCTTTGTTAGACTCAGCTCTTCTGAGCAATGCAATAATCTAAGATGATACCAAAAGAAGACTCATGATGGAAAATGGTGTCTACATCCAGAGAAAGAACTATGGAGTCTGAACGCAGATTGAAGCATACTATTTTTTCTTTGTGTGTGTGTGTGTGTGTGTGTGTGTGCATGTTTTCTTTCTCATGGCTTTTCCTTTTTGTTTTGATTTTCACAACATGACTAATGTGGAAATATGTTTAATAAGATCATACATGTATAACCTATATCAGATTTCATGCTGTCTTGAGAAGGAGGAAGTGAAGGGAGGGTGAAAGAATTTAGAACTCAAAATCTTATAAGAGTGAATGTTGAAAACTAAAAATAAATAAATTAATTCATTTATTTAAAAAAAAAGAAATGAGGCCTATATTAAAAACACTGGCTGTAAAAATTGGTTCCCAGCTTTCTGCTTTCCTTCTAATCTTGATTGCATTGGCTTTGTTTATGCAAAACCTTTTTAATTTAATTTAATCAAAGTGATCCATGCTATTCATAATTTTCTCTATCTCTTGTTTGGTTTTAAATTCTTCCCTTGTCCATAGATCTGAAAGGTCAATTACTCCTTGCTTTCCTAATTTGCTTATGATATCACCTTTTATGTCTAAGTCATGTACTCATTTTGACTTTATTTTGGTATACAGTGTTAGATGTTGGTCTGTGCCTGCTATACTGTTTTCCAATTTTCCCAGCAGTTTTTGTCAAAGAGTGAGTTCTTATTCCAGAAACTAGAGTCTTTGAGTTTATCAAGCAGTAAATTACTATAATCATTTTTGACTGTGTCTTGTGTATCTAGCCTATTACACTGATTCACCACTTTATTTCTTATCCAGTACCAAATAGTTTTGATGATTGCTGGTTTATAAGTTTTAGATTTGGTATGGCTAAGCCACCTTCATTTGGACTTTTTTTTTTCATTAATTCCTTTGATATTCTTGACCTTTTGTTCTTCCAGACGTATTTTTTTTCTAGCTCTATAGAATAATTTTGGTAGTTTGATTTTTATGGCACTGAATAAGTTAATTAATTTATGTAGAATTATCATTTTTATTAGCTCAGTGTACCCACGAGCAATTGGTATTTTTCCAAGTATTTAGATCTGACTTTGTTTGAAAAGTGGTAATTGTTCCTGGGTTTGTCTTGGCATGCAGACTCCCAAGTATTTTATATTGCTTATAGTTATTTTAAATGGAATTTCTCTTTCTATCTCTTGCTGCTTGGATTTGTTGCTAGTATATAGAAATGCTGATGATTTATGTGTATTCATTTTGTATATTGCATCTTTGCTAAAGTTGTTAATTACTTCAAGTATTTATTTAATTGGTTATCTAGGATTCTCTAAGTATGCCACCATGTCATCTGCAAAGAGTGATAGTTTTGTTTCCTCATTGCTTATTGTAATTCCTTCATTTTCTTTTTCTTCTCTTGTTGCATAGGTAACATTTCTAGTATAATATTAAATAACGGTGGTGATAATGGGCATTCTTGTTTCACCCCTGATCTTATTGTGAAAGTTTCTAGCTTATCCCTATTACATATAACACCTGCTGATGGTTTTAGATAGATACTACTTATCGTTTTAAGGAAGTCTCCATTTATTCCTATGTTCTTTAGCATTTTTAATAAGAATGGGTGCTATATTTTGTCAAATGTTTTTCTGCACCTATTGAGTTAATTATATGGTTTCTGTTAGTTCTGTTATTGATATAGTCAACTATGCTGATAGTTTTCCTAACATTGAATTAGGAATTGCATTCCTGGTATAAATCCCACCTGATCATAGTGTATTTTTCTCATGATAAGTTGCTATAATCTCTTTGCTCATATTTTATTTAAAATTTTTGCATCAATATTCATTAGGGAAATTGGTTTATAATTTTCTTTCTTTAGGCTCTTCCTGGTTTAAGTATCAGCACCATATTTGTGTCATAAAAACAATGTGGTAGGCCTCCTTCACCTATATTTCCAATTTTTTTGTATATTATTGGAATAAATTGTTCTTTAAATGTTTGGTAAAATTCCCTTGTAAATCTGTCTGGTTCTGGAGATTTTTTCCTTATGGAGTTCATTGATGGATTATTCAATTTCTTTTTCTAAAATGTTTTTATTTAAGTATTTTATTTAATCTTGTTAATCTAGATAATTTATGTTTTTGTAAATATTCATCCATTTTACTTAGATTGTCAGATTTATTGGCATACAGTTGGGCAAAATAGCTCCTAATTATTACATTAATTTCCTCTTCATTGGTGGTGAATCCACCTTTTCATTTTTGATATTGGTAATTTGGTTTTCATCTTTCTTTCTTTTTTTAAATCAAACTAATCAAAAGTTTATTGATTTTATTTTTTTTAATAAAACCACCTTTTAGTTTTATTTATTAGTTCAATTAATTTTCTTACTTTAAATTTTATTAATCTCTCCTTTGTTTTTCAGAATTTCTGATTTGATATTTAATTGGTGATTTTTAATTTGGTCTTTTTCTAGCTTTTTTAGTTGCATACCCAATTCATTGATCTGCTTTTCTCTATTTTATTCACGTAAACATTTAGAGATATAAAACTTCCCCTAAGTATTGCTTTGGCTGCATCTAATAAATTTTGGTATCTTGTTTCACCATTGTTGTTCTTTTGTATGAAATTATTGTTTCTATGATTTGTACTTTGACCCACTCATTCTTTAGGATTAGACTTAGTTTCCAATTAATTTTAGTCTATCTTTCCATGACCTTTTATTAAATGCTATTTTTACTGTATCATGATCTGAAAAGCATGCATTTAATATTTCTGCCCTTCGGCATTTGACTGTGAGGTTTTTATGCCCAAATACATGGTCAATTTTTGTGTAGGTGCCATGTACCACTGAGAAACTGGTGTATTCCTTTCTATCACCATTCGGTTTTCTCCAGACATCTATCATATCTAACTTTTCTAAAATTCTATTTACATCCATAACTTCTTTCTTGTTTGTTTTGTGGTTAGATTTATCTAGTTCTGAGAGGGGTAGGTTGAGGTCTCCCACCAGCATAATTTTGTTGTCTATTTCTTCCTGTAACTCAATTTTTCCTCTAAGAATTTGGATGCTATACCACTTGGTACATATATGTTTAGTAATGATATTACTTGATTGTCTATGGTAACTTTAGCAAGATGTAATTTCCTTCTTTATTTCTTTTAATTAGATCTATTGTTGCTTTTGCTTTGTCTGAGATCAGTATTGCTACCCCTGTTTTTTGTTTGTTTGTTTGTTTTGTTTTGTTTTGTTTTTTTACTTCAGATGAAGCACAATATATTCCTTTCAGCCTTTTACCTTTACTCTGTGTGTATCTCTCTGCTTCAAATTTGTTTCTTTTTTGCACTATATTGTAGGATTCTATTTTTTTTAATCTGGTATGCTATCTGCTTCCATTTTATGGGGGAGTTTGTCCCATTCACATTCACAGTTATGATTACTAATTTTGTATTTTTCTGCATCCTATTTTCCCCTGCTTATACTTTTTTTCTTTCCTTTCACTCTGTCCCTTCTTTCTAGTGTTTTGCTTCTGACCACCACCTCTCCCAATCTTCCCATCTTTCTATCCATTCTCTTCCCTTTTCTTTGCCCTTTTCCACTCCTACTTCAGCTCTCCTTTCTAATAGCCCTCTCTCTTTCTTTCCCTTCCTACTTCCCTGTAGGGTAAGATAAATTTCTATACCCAACTGAGTGTGATTCTTATTCCTTCTTTGAGCCAAATCTAATGAGAGTAAGGTTCAAACAATTCTTACCCTCCCCTTCTTTCCCTCTACAGTGATAGGTCTTTTGCATCTCTTCATGTGATATAATTTACCTTATTCTGCCTCTGCCTTTCGTCTTCTCCCAATACAATCTTTTTTTCCCACTCTTTAATTTTTTATATCTTCATATTAAAGTCAACTTGTACCCACACCCTCTATCTATGATCCCTTCTAACTAGCTTAATAGAGATACAGTTTTCAGGAATTATAAGTATCATCTTCACATGTAGGGTTATAAAACAGTTTAACCTTACTGAATAATGTTTTTTTTCCTTTCCTGTTTACTTTTTTATGCTTCTCTTGAGGATTGTGTTTGAAGATCAGATTTTCTGTTCAGCTCTGGTCTTTTCATCAAGGAAGTTTGAAAGACCCCTATTTCATTGAATGTCCATCTTTTCCATTGAAATATTATGCTCACTTTTACTGTGTAGCTGATTCTTGGTTGTAATCCAAACTTCTTCGCTTTCCAGCATATCACATTCTGAAGCAGGTAGGTGGTGCAGTGGATAGAGCACTGGCCCAGGAGTCAGGAGGACCTGAGTTCAAATCTGGTCTCAGATACTTACTAGCTAGCTGCATGACCCTGGCCAAGTCACTTAACCCCCAATGTCTCAAAAATTAAAAACAACAACAACAACAGAATATCGTATTCCAAGCCCTCTGATCCTTTAATGTAGAAGGTGCTAAATCCTGTGTAATCCTGACAGTGGCTCCTTGATATTTGAATTGCTTCTTTCTGGCTGCTTGTAGTATTTTCTCCTTGACCTTATAAGTCTAGAATTTGACTACAATATTCCTTGGAGTTTTCATTTTGATATCTCTTTCAGGAGGTGATTGGTGAATTCTTTCAATTACTATTTTACTCTCTGGTTCTAAAATATCAGGGCAGTTTTCTTTGATAATGTCTTGAAAGATGCTGTCCAGGCTCTTTTTTTATCATGGCTTTCAGGCAGTCCAATAATTCTTAAATATCTCTCCTGGATCTATTTTCCAGGTCAGTTGTTTTTCCAAGGAGGTATTTTATATTTCCCTCTATTTTTTCATTCTTTGATTTTGTTTGACTGATTCCTGATGTCTCACAGAGTCATGAGCTTCTGCTTGCCAAATTCTAATTTTGAAGAAATTTTCTTCACTTAGCTTTTGTACCTCCTTTTCCATTTGGCCACTTCTATTTTTTAAGGAGTTATTTTCTTCAGTGGATTATTTTTTTCCATTTTGCCAATTACACTTTTGAAAAACTTCTTTTCTATAGTCATTTTTTTGTCCTTCCTTTTCTAAACTTAACTCTTTCTTGCTTACCTCTCATTTCTTTTCCCAATTTCTCTACAGTCTCTCTTATTTGATTTTTAAAATCCTTTTTGAACTCTTCCAAGAAGACTTTGAGATTAAAACCAATTTCTCACCCTTTCAGGTTTTGCATGTGGGCATTTTGACATTATTCTACTCTTCTGATTGTGTTTTCCTTTTCCCTGTTGACATAGTAACTTTCTATAGTCAGGGCTCCTTTCTGTTTCTTGCTCATTTTTTTAGCTGATTTTATGGCTTTTAAAGCTGAGCTCTGCTCCTGGGGCACAGAGGAGACTGTCCCTCACTTCTTGTGCTAGGGGTCGAGGACCTGCTCAGTGGCCTTCTTCACCAGAATCTCAAGTGACTGGTCACTTGTGCACTGTGCTAGGATGGCCTGGCCTAATCGTATCTGTTGTACCCTGGATTCTGGTGGTGATAATTTGTCTTCTGCACTGGGACTGGAGGCCTCACAGCTAACCTGCTGTGCCACAGGCCTGCCGAGCCAGAACCATGGAGCCTCAGTTGCTGATCTGTGCTGTGGCTAATAGCGTCCTGCTGGCTTGCCCTGACACCATCTGTGCTGGGCTGTACTCCACATCTACCCAAGTGAGACAGATCTTTCCTGAAGTCTCTCCAAGTGATGTTAACCTGGAAAATTGTTTCATTCCGTCTTTTTTGTATGTTCTGTTGCTCCAGAATCCATTTAGAGGCTTGATTTAACATTGTTTCCAAGGGAAAGTTCCCCAAAGAATCTCAAACTCAGCATTACAGAACTAATTAACTTCCCTTTAAACTAGGTTTAATTTAATTTTAAAACTTTAAACTTCTAGTTCTGAAAAAATAATTATTTGGTAGCTTGATTGGTACAACAGTATTGTGATTTTTTTTTATTATGTTGATTGATTTACCCATGAGCAATTAACATTTCTCCAATTATTTAGATGTGTCTTTATTTGTGTGAAAAGGGTTTTCTTTTTTTTTTGTATTTCTGTTAATGGAATTCCTATGTGTGTCTTCACAGATGGACTCCCAAGTATTTTACACTGTCTGCAGTTATTTTGAGGCAGCTGATGGCTCAGTGTATAAAGAATTAAGTGTGGGACCAGAAAGCCCTGAGTTCAAAGCTGGCCTGACACACATTTTCTAACTGTGTGACCTGGGCAAGTCACTTATCCTTTGATTGCCTGACAAAATGGATCCACTGGATCCACTGGAGAAGGAAATGTGAAATTACTTCAGAATCTTTGCCACGAATGATCCAAATGGGGTCATGAAAGGTGAAATATGATTGAAAAGACTGAACAACAAAGTTAATTTAAATGGAATTTCTCTTTCTATCTCTTCCTGCTTTTTTTTTTGTAATATGTAGAAGTACTGATGACTTCATTGACTTTATTTTATTATATATTATATTATATGAATAATAATAATATAATATAATATATGTTACATACATTATATTATATTCTACAACTTTGCTAGATTTTTCATTGTTTTAATTAGTTTTTTTTGATTCTCCAAAGTTTTCTGAGTATGTCATTATATCATGTGCAAAGAGTAATAGTTTTCTTTCCTCATCATCTATTCTTATTCCTTTAATTTCTTCTTTTTTTCTTGCTATATCTAGCATTCCTAACATGATTTTGAATAATAATGGTGATAATAGACACCTTTCTTCACCCTTATTTGGAAGACTTCTAGTTTATCCCCATTAAAGATAATGCTTGCTCTTGGCATTAGATAGCTAGTACTCATCATTTTAATTAAATCTTCATTTATCCCTATGCTTATTCTAGTGTTTTTTTTTAATAGGAATGAATAATTTATTTGTCAAAAGCTTTTTCTACATTTGCTATTTTTGTTATTTTGTTATTGATATTGTCAATTATACTTTCATTTTTCCTAATATTGTACCAGTCCTGCATTCCTGGCATAAATTCAACCTGGTCATAGTTTATGAGGTTTTGTGTTATATTGCTGTAGTTTCATTGCAGTATTTCATTTAAATTTTTGCATCCATATTCATTAGGGAAATTGGTCTATAGTTTTCTTTCTCTATTTTTTCTCTTTCAGGTTTAGACATCAAAATTGTATTTGTGTCATAGAAGTAATTTAGTAGGACTTTATCTTTACTGATTTTTCCCAAATAATTTATATAGTATTGGAAATTATTGTTGTTTAAATATTTGATAGAATTTATTTGTAAATACATCTGTTCCTGGGAATTTTTCTTCTTAGGGAGTTTATTTATACTTTGTTCAATTTATTTTTTTTAAGATAGGGTTCTTTATGTATTCTATTTCCTTTTCTGTTAATCTGAGTAATTTTTGTAAATATTTATCCTTTTAATTTAGAGTGTCAATTTTATTGGCATGTAGTTAGGCAAAATAACTCCTAATAACCACTTTAACTTCATCTTCAATGGTTATTCATTTACCCTTTTCATTTCTGAAATTAGTAACTTGATTTTCTTCTTAAAAACAAAATTCCCTGTATCATACATCATCACCAGTTACATCTCTTCTTGCTTTCTCAAACAACCTCATTGCAAATAAACTCATTGCTTTCTCTATTTCTCTTGTAATTCCCTTTAAAACCTATGTAATGTGGCTTCTGATCTGACTTTCAACTAAGGTTGCTTTCTCCAAAATTACCAATAATCCGTTAATTGTAAAATTAAATTGCTTTTCCTCAAATCCTCATCCTTCTTAATATTCCTGCAACATCTGGCACTTCAATATTTTTGTTCTGGGTAATCTCTCCTCCTTATATTTTCATGCTGCTGCTCTATTGTTGTTCTCATACCTGTTAGCTCCTTCTCAGTCTCTTTAGCTTAATCATCATCAATATCATAGCCACAAGATCACTAGGGATATACCCTAAGGATCTGTTCTAGGCCCTCTTGTCTGTTGTATCTACATCTCACACTTGGTGAATTTATCAATGTCTATGGGTTTCAATGATCATTTATAAGCAGATGACTCACAGGTCTATATATCCATCCTTAGCCTATCATCTGAGTTCCCCAAAGAATCTCAAAATCAGCATTAAAGAACTAATTAACCTCCCTTTAAACTCATTTTTCTTGAACTTCCCTTTTATTTTTAAGGGCACCACCTTCCAGTCTTCTAATATTGAAATTTTGGTATCATTCTCATCCTCCATCATTCTCACTCACCCCATATATCCAATCAATTGCCAGACCTTGCCATTTGTACCCCCACTCTATCACTATGCATTCCCTTTTTTCTCCATTTACCACTTTAGTACAGATCCTCCTCACCTCTTGCTTGGAGTATTGCAACATAAGAACCATCCTTATTCCAAGAATCCACCAAAATTGTATCCTTAAAGCATAAGACTGATGATATCACTCCTTGATCAAGAAGTTTTAGTGCTTCCTTTTGCTGCTTGGATGAAAAACAAGCTCATCTTTTTGACATTTGAAGTGCTTCACAGTGTGGCTCAAATCTACATTTTCCAGACTAATTTCACATTACTCACATTTTATGTTCTGGTAAAACTGGTCTACCCACTGTTACCCATACATGACACTGCATTTCTGAATTAGGAGGTTTTTCACATGCTGTCCTCAATGCCTGGAATGTTTTTAAAACCTCTGGATCTTGGAATCTCTACTCCTTAAATATTCAGCTTAGGACTTACCTCTTACTAAAGGTCTTTTCTGTTCCCTCTCCTCTCTCAGCTCAAATTTTCACTACTCTTCCTAAACTCACTCTCTCTCTCTCCCTCTCTCTCTCACTCTCTCTCTCTCTCTCTCTCTCACACACACACACACACACACACACACACACACACACACAATCTTTGATTTACTTTAAAAAAATATTCTGCATCTTCTTTGGGCATAGATTGCTTTCCTTCAGTAGAATGTATACTCCTTGACAGCTGGAATTGTTTAACTTTTGTTCCTGTATCCCTAATGCCTAATATACAGATAGCTTAATAAAATATCTGTTGATTTGAATTAAATTGCTTATGTATTACCTCTAGAATAAAATGTAGACTTCTTAAACTGGCCTTCAAGACTGCCCACAGTCTAATTCCAATTTATCTTTACAGGCTTGTTTCATATTACTCTTTTAAATACTCTACTTTTCCAGGCATACCAGCTTACTAGATACCTCCTGAATTTGACATTTCACTCCCCCTTTTGTGTATCTTCATGTCATTTCCTGTAACTATATTCTTTTCTCTCTTCTGCTTCTACAAATCCTTCTTCCTTTATGGATTAGCTTAGGTGCTGTGTCCTCTTTCAAGCTTTTATTTATATTTGTCATCCCTCCAGTCATTAAGACTCTTTTCTTAAAATTTGTTTGTATTTGCTTATCTTATATCTGGTATAGTCTACATTCTAGACTATAGCTCAAATGTAAGCTCTTTAAAGACAGAGACAACTTTTTTTGTATTCTCAGAACCTGGGCCAGTGTATAACATATTGTAAGTATTTAATAAATATTAGTAAAATTGAATTAAAATGTAGAGTGGTACCATATTTTGGAGGGCCAAGATCAAAACAAAATATATATTGCAGCAGTGTGAAAAGTCTAAGAATTTAACAACTATAGGATATCATCATCTTTATCAAATAGGAAAGTATAAGGAAACCCAATTTGGATTCAGAGGACCTAGGTTCAGATCCCAGCTCTGCCATTTGCTTTCTATGTGACGTTGGGAAAATCACATCACCTCTGTGAGCTTCAGTTTCTAATGTATAAAACGAAGTGGTAGGACTAGAGGATCTAATAAAGTTCTTCCAGCTTTAAATTTGTGATCTTATGCCTATTTTGTGTAAATGAATTTTCTGGTTCACTCTGGGTTAACATTTAGACCTTTTTTTTTTTTTTTGGTTCAACCTTTGCTCTTTAAAATGATGCTACAGTGATTCAGATAATTTCCTGACCTAATAAGTGAACATAATCAAGCCTTTCTTTGATGATTGAGAACCTTACAGGTCCTCCAGGGTCATCATTCTCAATTCTCACTGTGAGGACTGAAGATAGACATGAAAAATTTGTAGGAGATTGGGCTCAACTGTTTCTAACTCAAGAATATCTCATAAAAACCTTCTTTTTCACATAAATTCCAGACAGAAACCAGTTTTCTTGTCATTTGTTCCTTTCTCTTTAAAAGAGGAAGAAGAAAAAATACAATTCATTGAATGTTCTATCAAATTTGATCTTATTTTACTGAGATTTTTTCATAAATTAAAGAATAACTCACCTTGGTATATTAGCGAAATCACCTCCCTCCCATCTATGCCCAACAGTTCTACCCCTGTTAGCTTTCTCTAAAGGAGAGTACTTAGGCTTAATTCCATGACCTTCTACTAATATGAGAAAAAGTCCCATATTTTCATTCATTAACAACACAGGGTGGCAGTTGGCAGAGTAGCTAGGTGGCACACCAGATAGAGTATGAGCCCAGGAGTCAGGAGGACCTGACTTTAAATCTGGCCTTAGACACTTACTACCTGTGTGACCCTAGGCAAGTTATTTAACCTTGATTGCCTCAAAAAACAAACAAACAAAAAAAAAAAGAACACAGTGGGAATGAATTCAGGCAGCATTACAGTGGAGATATAGTTAGACTGGAAGTCAGCAAGATTTGGTTCAAATCCTGCCTCTAACACATGCCCTGTGATGCCCTGGATGAGTCAAAACCTCTCAGTGTCTTAGGCTCTTTAAGATAAGAAATTAGAGAAAATTTGCTCATGTGTATTAGTACAGAGACTTTCCACATTAGATACTCTCTATTTTAATTAAATTGTAAGTCCAGACCAAATTAAAAAAAAAAGTAAGTAAATAAGCAGATAAATGTACAGGCAAAAAAAATGAATAAATGAGCAAACAGATGAATGAATGGATAAATAAATGAGTAAGCATACAAAAATAAATAATGGATAAAATTAATTGGCCAGGTGAATGAGTCTACCAAATCCATTACTGAGCATATATTTCATTAGTTAGCATTGAATATTCAGATGAATGGGGCAGCTAGTTAGTGCAGTGGGACTGGAGTAAGGAAGATTCTCTAATCTGGCCTCAGATACTTATTAGCTGTGTGACCCTGGGCAAGTTACTTAACACTTTTTGCCTCAATGTCCTCATCTAAAATATGAACTGGAGAAAGAAATGGGAGACTACTCCAGTATCTTTGCCCAGAAAATCCCAAATGGGGTCACAAAGAGTTGGACATAATGGAAATAACTGAATAACAAAAAAAAAATACAGACAAATAAAGAGGATGCAGTTGGGAACAAGGAAGGGATAAGGTATATGCTAAAAAAAAAAAAAGAGAGAGAGAGAAAGAGGCTGGTAGCATGGGGGTAAGAAAAAAAAAAACTAACTACAACTTAGTTTTGCCCAGGAAAACTCCTGTAGGTCAGATTTAACTTGCCATGTACATTGCTAAGTACAAAGCCATGTGCAAAAATGTTTAAGGAAGATTGAACAAAAATAAAATACTGATTGATTCAATTTTCTGAGTCACTTAGATAAAATAGATCCTGAGAATGAAAAATGTGTTTTGTCTTGTTTTTTTTCAGGGCATGATTAATCCATATTGCTTCTAACTTTCATCACATTCTTTGGGTGATTGCTCAAGACTCTCTTTTGTGCTAAAACACAACTCCAAATAAAGCTGAGATGTATTTATAACATTCAGAAAACAGGAATAAGAGCATATAGCACAATTGAATTGAATTGAACCAAAGTATCTCAGAGCTTAAAAGGATCTTTATGGGTCACCCTTCATGTACAGAATCTGAAGCCCAGTGAGAGAAGGGCAGGCGAATGAAATTGTCCAGGGAGTACTTTTGGGTCTAATAGTAGAAAACAGACTTGAAATAACCAATTGCTTTCCCTTTTCCCAACACACAAAGGATAACTGATTTTGATGAAGTCCAATATCAGATGGAAATGATGCACAATCTTTGTCACATAAACATCAATCATCTTCATGTTGGTTGGTACCAGTCTACATACTATGACTCTTTTGTCACCTGTGCTCTCCTGGATTCCCAATTCAGTTACCAGCATGCAATTGAATTGATCTCATAAAAACTTCTCAAGGGTCTCTGTCATTGAAGGCATATAGGCTGACTCCTAAGCTGGTGGAAGTTTGTAAAGAGAAAGATTTATTTCCTGAAGCATTGAAAAAAACAAACATCACCTTTAAGCATCTTTGAAGAAGTGCTGATTATAATTAAAAATTCACACCTGATCAATGTACTAATGTGGGAACTAGAAAAGAAATCAGCTGTGGCAGACAAACATGAATTGCTCAGTCTCACCAGCAGTAATCATCTGAGGAAGAGCCTGCAATTAGTGATGGACAGAGTGGATGAAATGAGCCAGGATATCGTTAAATATGACACTTACATGAGAAACACCAGTAAGCAGCAGCAACAGAAATATCATATCAGCAATGCCGTCAGCAGGAGAATCTAGAGCACCAGAACTGAGGACCTCCTGTCCCTGAAGAGGACATGTCCTATCTCTTCAAACCTCCTCAGACACCTGCCAGGATGGATTTGGCATTGTTGCAGGCCAAATTAACACATTGCCAGAAAATCAAGGAATTCACTGCACAGGATGTGGGCAAATTCTTCAGGCTCTCCAAGAATACAGAAACTAGGAAGAGGAAGCCTATGAATTCTGGTTTGATAAGCTGCTTCTAGATAAGGTACGATATGTACTCTGAGATTACCTGTGATCAGCTCTTTCAAGAAATATAACTTTCTTAATGAAAATGGCAGTACTCATTTGATATCATTGACTCATTTTGGCAGTAAAATTGTTCTTATGAAAAAATAAAATCTGTTTTTAATATAAAAAGCAGCTTTTAGGTGTAATTTGTGGGAGGTTGACTGAGTCAATCAATCCAATCACCCAACCTCACTTAAAGTAACTGAAAGGATGTTATTCCCTGTTATTTTAACCATATGGGGGAAAAAATCTCAGCTGAATTAATTGAATGTCTGCCTAGATGTCATGTTAAATCAATCAATTAAATAAGTTTCAACTAGATGTGAGAGGAAGTCTTTAAGGGGGTAGGAGATGTTATTGGATTTAGTATTCCCTCCTTTATACTCTAATCTCAGGCTAGAGAATGACTTTATAAACTTTGGATGGCTTTAGGATTAAGATTTTTAATACCTAGAACAGTAATTACAGCAGTTTTGGCGCTGGTAGCCAAAAATGAACCAGAGACACTGAAGAAAGGCAGCTCCATGAGTTTATGAGAAGGCCAGTAGAAAAACATATCTCATACCTAAATGAAACAACCTAAGAACTCTAGCTAAAGAACTTGGAGCTGTGAATTTACTCCCTTTCCCTCTAAGCTTGAGCCTACTTTCCCCTGGACACTGTATTTACCATTGATAAACTATGTCACAGACTTTGTGGGGTGGGTGCTTTGTACCAATGTTATTAATACGCTATTTTAATAAATACCCCTTTCAACAAACTAATTTGTATCAATTAGCTCTCTAATTCAGATTAATTGATATTCATGGTGGGAAATACACCAGAGGGGGATTACATTTACAATTACAATATAAAAACAGTTCTCCCTGCCCCAACATCTTGCATATACCTTCAGAGATACCTCCAGAACCCTTAGGGAAAGTAGTAGCCTGCCAGTTTGAATGTGGATTGAGAAGGTAGTTCTGGAGTGTGTTACATAGGGTTTAGCTAGAAGGAAAATTAAAGATCATTTAATTCAAGCATTTCATTTTATTTTTATTTAATTAAATTATTTTGATTTATTAACAATCATTTCCACATGCTTTTGAGTTTAAATTTTTTCTCCCCTTTCCTTCCCACCACCCTCCCCAAGACGTCACACAATCTGATATAGGCTATACATATACATTACTATTAAACATATTTTCACATTAGTGTAAGTAAAAATTAGAACCAATAGGAGGAAGCACCAGAAAGAGGAAACAAAACTCAATGGAAGAAAAAAAACAGCAAATAGTATGCTTCAATCTGCATTCAAACTCTATAGTTCTTTCTTTGGATGTGGACAGCATTTTCCATCACAAGGCCTTTGGAGATGTCTTAGATCCTTGTATTGCTGGGAGGGGTTAAGTTTATCAATATTAGTCTTCGCACAACATAGTTGCTATTGTGTACAAAATTCTCTTTATTCTGCTCACTTCAGTCAGCATCAGACCATACAAGTCTTTCCAGGTTTTTCTGAAGTCAGCCTGTCCATCATTTTCTTATAGAACAATAGTATTCCATTACTTTCATATACCACAACTTGTTCAGCCATTCCCCAATTGATGGGAATCCTCTCAATTTTCAATTCTTTGCCACCACAAAAAGAGCTGCTATGAATATTTTTGTACATGTGGGTCCTTTTCCCATTTGTATGATCTCTTTGGGATATAGCCCTAGAAGTGCTATTGCTGGGTCAAATGGTATGCACATTTTGATAGCCCTTTGGGCATAGTTCCAAATTGCTCTCCAAAATGGTTGGATCATGTCACAACTCCACCAACAATGCATTAGTGCTCTGATTTTCCCACATCTTCTCCAACATTTATCATATCCTTGTTTTGTCATCTTGGCCAATCTGATAGGTGTGATGTGGTACCTCAGAGTTGTTTTGATTTGTATTTCTCTAATCAATAGTGATTTAGAGCATTTTTTCATGTGACTATAGATGGCTTTAATTTCTTCATCTGAGAACTTCCTGTTCATATCCTTTGACCATTTATCAATTGGGAAATGACTTGTGTTCTTATAGATTTGACTTAATTCTCTATCTATTTTAGAAATGAGGCCCTTACCAGAGAGACTGGTTGTAAAAATTCTTTCCCAATTTTCTACCTTCCTTCTAATCTTAGTTGTATTGGTTTTGTTTGTACAAAAACTTTTCAATTTAATGTAATCAAAGTTATCCATTTTGCTTTTCATAATGTTCTCTATCTCCTGTTTGATCATGAATTCTTTTGTTCTCCATAAATCTGATAGATAAACTATTCCTTGATCTCCCAATTTGCTTATAGTATCAGCCTTTATATCTAAATCATGAACCCATTTTGACTTTATTTTGGTATAGGGTGTGAAATTTTGATCAATGCCCAGTTTCTGCCATACTCTTTTCCAGTTTTCCCAGCAGATTTTTTTTTCCAAAGAGTGAGTTCTTATCCCAGAAGCTGGGGTCTTTGGGTTTATCAAATAATAGATTGCTATAGTCATTGACTACTGTGTCTTGCATATTCAACCTATTCCACTGATCTACCACTCTATTTCTTAGCCAGTACCAAGCAGTTTTGATGATTGCCGCTTCATAATACAATTTAAGGTCTGGAATTGTGGGGGGGGGGGCAGAGCCAAGATGGCAGAGGGAAAGCAGTGATTTGCTAGAGCTCTCCCCCAAACCCCTCCAAATACCTGTAAAAATGGATCTAAACAAATTCTAAAGCAGCAGAACCCACAAAAAAACAGAGTAAAACAAATTTCCAGCCCAAGACAACCTTGATGGCTGATCAGAAAAGTATATCATGCCGGGCTGGAAGAGGAGTGCAGTTCAGCATGGGTGCACAGGCCGCAGCAACCCTGGACCAGTCCTCAAAGGACTGAATTGCAGACAGCTGTGGCAGTTTCCAGACTTCTCAACCCATGAACACCAAAGACAACTTATAAGGTCAGTGGGAAAAGTCTGTGACTGCAGTGAGAGAAGAAGGTAGGTCTCAGCCACAAGTCCAGAGCGTGCCTTTAGGGCATCAGCTGCTTCCTGAGCTTCCAGCCCACAGACTGAGGGGGAATCCAGTGGCTGATCAGAGGGGTATTGCAAGGATCTCTTTGCCAGGGCTGAGGCAGAACTCTCTTGCTTTGCCTGTGTTTGGATCTGAGTCATAGTTCTAAGAGGCAGTCCTGGGGCAAGGAAGAACACTGGCAAGGAGGAGTGCTGGTGTGGTGGAGCTTGTTGTGGCTGTGGAGAGGAAACATCTTGCCCCTTATCATAGCACCTTGGAAGAACTGACACTTTTCAGGTCCGTAGAAGTATCTCCAAAAACAGCTGTACAAACCCCTGAAGCTTGGGACAGTTCATTCTCCACATAGGAAGCAGACTTTTACCTTAACAAAGAGTTTAAAACTCAAGTAATTGGTTGGGATCATGAGCAAGCAGCACAAAAAGATTCAGACTATATTATTTTACTTTGGTGACAAAGAAGATCAAAACATACAACCAAAAGAAGAAAACAAAGTCAAAGCTCCTACATCCAAAACTTCCAAGAAAAATATGAATTAGTCCCAGACCTTGGAAGAGCTCAAAAGGGGTTTTGAAAAGCAAGTAAGAGAAGTAGAGGAAAAACTGGGAAGAAAAATGAGAGTTATGCAAGAAAATCATGAAAAACAAGTTAACAGCTTGTTAAAGGAGACCCAAAAAAATACTGAAGAAAATAACACCTTAAAAAATAACTTAACCCAAATGGCAAAAGAGGTCCAAAAAGCCAATGAAGAGAAGAATGCCCTAAAGAGCAAAATTGGACAAATGGAAAAGGAAATCCAAAAGATTACTGAAGAAAATACTTTCTTAAAAATTAGAATAGAGCAATTGGAAGCTAGTGACTTTATGAGAAATCAAGACACTGTAAAACAAATCCAAAAGAATGAAAAATTAGAAACAATGTGAAATATCTCATTGCAAAAACAACTGACCTGAAAAATAGATCCAGGAGGAAGAATTTAAAAATTATTGGACTATCTGAAAGCCATGATCAAAAGAAGAGCCTAGACATCATCTTTCAAGAAATTACCAAGGAAAACTGCCCTGATATTTTAGAACCAGAGGGCAAAATAGAAATTGAAAGAATCCACCGATCTCCTCCTGAAAGAGATCCCCAAAGGAAAACTACTAGGAATATTGTCACCAAATTCCAGAGCTCCCAGGTCAAGGAGAAAATATTACAAGCAGACAGAAAGAAACAATTCAAGTATTGTGGAAACACAATCAGGATAAGACAAGATTTATCAGCTTCTTCATTAAGGAACCACAGGGCATGGAATGAAATATTCCAGAGGGCAAAGGAGATAGGATTACAACCAAGAATCACCTACCCAGCAAAACTAAGTATAATTCTTCAGGGGTAAAAATGGTCATTCAGTGAAATAGAGGACTTTCAAGCATTCTTGATGAAAAGACCAGAGTTGAATAGAAAATTTGACTTTCTAATACAAGACTCAAGTGGAACATAAAGAGGTAAACAGCAAAGAGAAATCATAAGAGACTTATTAAGGTTGAACTGTTTACATTCCTGCATGGAAAGATGATATTTGTAACTCATGAGACCTTTGTCCATATTAGGGTAGTTGGAGGGAAAAAATTATATGTATGTATATATATAATATATATATATATTATATATACATATATAATATATATATATATATTATATATACATATATAATATATATAGATGGATGGATAGATAGATAGATAGATAGACAGATAGATAGATAGATAGATAGATAGATAGATAGATAGATAGATAGATAGATAGAGGGCACAAGGTGAGTTGAAGATGAAAGGGTCATATCTGGAGAATAAAATTAAGGGGTGAGAGAGGATTATACTAGGAGAAGGAGAAAGGGAAAGGTAGAACAGGGTAAATTATCTCACAAACAAAAAACAGAAAAGAAAAGGCTCTTACAGTGGAGGGGAAACAGGGGAAGGTGAGAGGGAATGAGTGAATCTTATTCTCGTAGGATTTGACTTAAGGAGGGAATAACATACACACTCAATTGGGTATGGAAATCTGTCTTACCCTACAGGAAAATAGGAGGGGAAGGGGGCAAGAAAGTAGGGGGATGATAGGGAGGAAAGCAGATTGGGAAAGGGGGTAATCAGAAGCAAATACTTCTGAGGACGGACAGGGTCAAAAGAAAGAATAGAATAAATGGGGGGGCAGGATAGGATTAAGGGAAATAGAGTTAGTTTTTCACCACATGTCTACTATGGAAGTGTTTTGCATAACTGCACATGTATAGCTTGCCTTTTCAATGAGGGTGGGTGGGGAGGGAGGAAGGGAGAAAATTTGGAACCCAAAGTTTTAAAAACACATGTTCAAAAAAATGTTTTTATATGCAACTGGGAAATAAGAAATACAGGAAATGGGGTACAGAAATCTATCCTGCCCTACAGGAAAATAGAAGGGGAAGTGGGGTAGAGATAGCAGGGAAAGCAGACCAGGGGAAGGGGTATTCAGAATGCATGCCATCTTGGGGAGGGGGGAGGGGGGAGATGGGGTGAAACTTTGGAACTCAAAATCTTGTGGAAGTAAATGTTGAAAACTAAAAAAAAAAAAAAAAACAAAAACAAAAAGAAACAAAAAAACAAAAAATGATCTGGAATGGCTAAGTCACCTTCACCTGCATTTCTTTTCATTAGTTCCCTTGATATTCTGGACCTTTTGTTCTTCCAAATGAATCTTGTTATTATCTTTTTTCTAACTCTATAAAGTAATTTTTGGTAGTTTTATTGGTATGGCACTGAATAAGCAAATCAACTTAGGTAGAATTGTCATTTTTAATATATTAGCTCAGCCTACCCATGAGCAACTAATGTTTTTTCCAATTATTTAGATCTGAGTTTATTTGTGTGAAAAGTGTTTTGTAATTGTGTTCATATAGTTCCTGGGTTTGTTTCAAACCCTAAATATTTTATAATGTCTACAGTAAGTTTAAATGGAATTTCTCTTTCTATCTCTTGCTGTTGGGCTTTGTTGGTAATATATAGAAATGTCAATGATTTATGTGGGTTTATTTTATAGTCTGCAACTTTGCTAAAGTTGTTTATTATTTCAAGTAGTTTTTTTCTTAATTCTCTAGGATTCTCTAAGTTTATCATCATGTCATCTGCAAAGAGTGATAGCTTTGTTTTTTCTTTGTCTATTCTAATACCTTCAATTTCTTTTTCTTCTCTTATTGTTAAAGCTAATGTTTCCAGTATGATGTTGAACAACAGTGGTGATAATGGACATCCTTGTTTCATCCCTGATCTTCTTGGAAATGCTGCTAGCTTTTCCCCATTACATGTAATGCTTGCTGAAGGTTTTAGGTAGATTCTACTCATCATTTTAAGGAAAATTCCATTTATGCCTATGCTCTCTAGTGTTTTTAATAGGAATGCGTAGTTGTATTTTGTCAAAAACTTTTTCTGCACCTATTGTGATGATCCTGTGGTTTCTGTTAGTTTTGGTGTTGATATGATCAATTATGCTGATAGTTTTCCTAATATTGAACCAGCCCTGCATTTCTGGTATAAATCCTACCTGGTCATATTGTATTATTCTTGTGATAAGTTGCTGTAATCTATTTGCTAATATTTTATTTAAAATTTTGGCATCTATATTCATTAGAGAAATTGGTCTATAGTCTTCTTTCTCTGTTTTGACTCTTCTTGGTCTAGATATCAGCACCATATTTGTATCATAAAAAAGAAACTGGTAAGACTCCTTGAGGTCTATCATACCTAATTTTTCTAATATTCTATTCACCTCCTTAACTTCTTTCTTGTTTATTTTGTGGTTAGATTTATCTAGTTCAGAGAGGGGGAAGTTGAGGTCCCCCTCTAGTATAGTTTTGCAATCTATTTCTTCCTGTAACTCCCTGAACTACTTCTCTAAGAATTTGGATGTTATACCATTTGGTGCATATATGTTTGGTAATGCTATTACTTCATTGTCTATTTTGCCTGTTAGCAGGATGTATTTTCCTTCCTTATCTCTTTTGATAAGATCTATTTTTGGTTTTCCTTTGTCTGAGATCAGGATTGCTACCCCTGCTTTTTTTTTTTTTTACTTCAGCTGAAGCATAATATATTCTGCTCTATCCTTTTACCTTTACCCTGTGTGTGTCACTCTTTTTCAAATGTGTTTCCTGTAAACAACGTATTGTAGGATTATGGTTTTCAATCCATTCTGCTATCTGCTTCTGTTTTATGGGAGAGTTCATCCCATTCACATTCACAGTTATGATTACTATCTGTGTCTTTCTTTCCATCTTTTCTCCCCTATTTATTCTTTTCTTTCTCTTTTCTCCTTTTCCCTACTCACTAGTGTTTTGCTTTTGACTACCACCTCTCTCAGTCCCTTCTGCCTTCTATTAGCCCTTTCCTTTTTCTTCCCCTTTACCTTTACTACTTCTTCCCTGCCGTCTATACCCCCTCCCTTTTCTTTCCCAATTTCCCTCCTACTACTTATAGGGCAAGTTAGATTTCTATAACTAACAGATTATGTCATTCCCTTCTTGAGCCAAATCTGATAAGAGTAAGGTTCAAACAATGCTCATCTCTCTCCCTTCTTTCCTTCTGCTGTAATAGGTTTTTGTGTCTTTTCCTATAATGTAATTTACCCTTGTCTTCCTCCTCCTTTCTCTTTACATTTTCTTAGATCAGATTAATCCACTTACTTGGATCCATTTAACCCATTTTATTAGTTTTTTTTGTCATTATATCAAAGTCAACTTATATCCACCCCCTTTATGTATACCCTTTTAACAAAATGGTGTAATACCAATACAGTTCTCAAGAGTTACAAGTGTCATCTTCCCTTTTAGGGATGTAAGCAGTTTACCCTTATTAATAACATGTTTCTTTCTGTCTTGTTTGCCTTTTGATATCTCTTTTGAATCTTGTATTTGAAGATCAAATTTTCTGTTGAGCTCTAGTCTTTTTATCAGGAAGGTTTGGAAGTCCCCTATTCCGTTGAATATTTATCTCCTCCTCTGAAAGATCATGCTCATTTTTGCTGGGTACTTGATCTTTGTTTGTAATCCAAGCTCCTTTGCCTTATGGAATATCATATTCCACATCCTACAGTCTTTCAATGCAGAAGCTGCAAGGTTCTGTGCAATCCTGACTGTGGTCCCATGATACTAAATTTTTTTTTCTTTTCTGGCTGCTTGCAGTATTTTCCCTTTGAAATGGTAATTTTGGAATTTGACTACTGTATTCCTTGGCATTTTCAATATGGGATATCTTTCCAGGGGTAAGCTGTGGATTCTTTCTATGGCTATTTTACCCTCTGGTTCTAGTAGCTCAGGTCAGTTTTCCTTGATGATTTCCTGAAAGATACTGTCCAGGCTCTTTTTTCATCCTGATTTTCAGGTAGACCAATAATTTTTAAATTGTCTCTCCTGGATTTATTTTCCAGGGCAGTTGTTTTACCAATGAGATATTTTACATTTTCATCTATTTTTTCATTTTTTTCTGTTTGACTGATTCTTGCTTTCTCATAGAGTCATTAGCTTCCATTTGCCCGATTCTAATTTTTATCAAATTGTTTTCTTCTATTAGATTTTATACCTCCTTCCCCATTTGGCCAATTGCATTTTTTAGGAACTTGTTTTCTTCAGTGTACTTTTTTTCCAGTTGGCCAATTGTATTTTTTTAAGGACTCTTCTACCTCTCACATTTGACTTTTAAAATCCTTCTTGAGCTCTTCTAAGGCTTTTTGGGCTTCAGATCAGTTCATATTCCCTTTTGAGGTTGCAGATGTCAGTTTATTGACAATGTTGTTCTCTTCAGAATTTCTGCCTTGATCTTCACTGTTCTCATGATATGAATCTATGGTATGTTTCTTTTTGTTCATGGTGTTTGCTTATTTCCTGGCCTTTAAAGAGATGGAGCTCTCCTTCTGGGGAGCAGAGAGGGCACTGACCTAAACTTCTTGTGTTGGGAGCCTAGGTCTTGGTCACTGGCTTTGTGTGCTTGGGCCTCCGATGCTGGCAATTGGAGGCTGTAGGGTTCTGGAAGTTTACCTTGTGTTGGGCTGGAATCAGCAAGGCTGGAACTCTAGGGCAACTCTAAGTTGCCTGCTTTTCTGTTCCTTTCACTTTCTTCAGCTCCTTTTAGATAGATGTTGCAGGATGTTTATCTGCCTAGGGCCCTTTGTAGTGCTGCTTCTCTTGTTTTTGCTGAGGCACTGGGAGATCTGTTTGTTGTAGAATGCTGAGGCATCTGGTGGTTTTCCAAGTTGGTTTCCACCTGTTCCTTCACCCTCACTGAGGCACTCTGAGGTCCAGGTGTTGGTGTTTGCCTGCTCCACCACCTAGGTTTCAGGATCTCCTCCTGGTATACTAAAGTGGGGCTTTCTGCTGGCTTGCTGAGATGTCCCCTTCCCCCAGGGCAAGAGGTGCCTTTCCTGCTAATCCCTCAAGCTACTTGGGCCACTGGACTGCTGCTCCCTGGCTTTCTTCTGGTTCAGCTGTTCCAGGGTTTTTCCTGGGGAGATATTTTCTGGGCTTTCAGAGGTTGATAGGGGAGGGTGAGAGTGACTACCTTTTTACTCCACCATCGTGGTTCCTGGAAGCAGAACTCCAAGCACTTCATTTTCAAATGAGGAGACTAAATATCAGGGGGGCTATAAAGCTTACTCTTTATAAGGGTAGAAAGTACAGATTTTAGGTACAGATTGTATTGGAAGTTCCCTAAAATCCTTTTTGAATCCAATAGTCTAGAAAGTAGAATTGGGATTCAAACTCTACTCTTCCAACTCCATATTCAGTGCTCTTTCCAAAATGAAAATTTGCTCTCATAAATTATTAATCACCTATGGTGTTGATTCCACACAGCACAAGTAAAAGTAATAACTGTACAGATACCTTCTTGCAAGCCATAGACCAAGACTAATCCTCTCTTTTGCTTTAACCCTCTCACTCTTTAATTTCTTGAGTTATAGTAGCTCTGTCATGAAACTGATGCAGGAGTGTTAACATTTGAACTAGGGAGAAATATAGCTGGATAGAATCACTAGTATTTTTATCTCCTTAGCAAGCCTCTAGCTGTGATGAGGCGAGAATTTCAAAATCAGTTGCTAAGTAGCTCGGTAAGATGAGAAGAATGTCAAGAATCCTTTTTTTTCTTCTTCCTGGTGTTATTTTGAATTTTTGAATTTAATAATATAGGGCTATGTGCTATAACAATATAATTTAATTTCCTCCTACCCTAAAGAACAAGAGTTTCTTTGTCTAAAACAGGAAGAAAGCTCTGTTCTTCAGGGTCCCTGTCCCCTGTCTGCTCACAATGAGTGATTAACTGATCTTAGAACCCTTGCCCTAAAACTTGTTCCCTTCCCTAGGAGTAACAGAGGGAGCCAAAAATGAATTTCAATCTACCTCTCAAGGATGTTTCTGGGGGAATATTATCAATTCAATTGATTATCAATTATCAAATTCTAATAAGAATGAAATTCTGGGTAGAAAGGGGTAGGAGTCTGGAAAGCAGTAGAGACCCCAAAGCATTGTTAAGTTGAGGGAGGAGGAAATTGGATGAAGTTGGGCTTTGAGATAGTGTACCTATGATGTGGTGAGGGAGAGGAAGTAAAACAAGAAAGAATCCATCTGGTAACTTTTGATTTTAAAGTCATTTTTGCTAAGTGCTAAAATTAACTGTTTCTCTGAGATAAAAAAAAAACAACAAAAAGCAAAAAACAAAACTGTTAAGTTCTTTTAGCACCTCTTAAATTCCAGTGTCCCGTTACTAAACTCCATTTGCTCTACCCTAGCTAGACCTACTATAAACAAAATTATAAAATCAACAAAGTTTGTCTTTTGAGTTATCCACCTCTCTGTTTTCAGTATCCCCTTGCCTTCCCTACACTGTTCTCGCCCTTACATAATCAGGGTTTCTCCCCTTAGTTTTCCATCTAAACCTTCACTCAGATCCTTTATAGTAAAGCATTAATAAGTGAGAACAACTTAGAATTTTATTCCATTCATGGATACCTGTAATTTAAAATAGATCAAAGCCATAAGATAAGAGTCTGGGTTTTAAACTAAAGAAATCCCATTTTACTCCTATGGGGATCAGCATAAGAGGAGATAGCATTAGAAGACCTATAATTCTGCAGCTTCTATTCTCTAATTGGTCAGTTCTATGAAGAGATTATATCTGAAACTATATCTTATTTTAAACCAGAATGGAATAAAATGAGTGAAGTTTTAGTCTGAGAGGCTAAGACTAGATACAAAGACTTTCATTTTGCCTTGGGAAATGCTGGGGTAACTGACATGGGAGATTATGGAGCTTCCTTAATGAAAGGAATTAAAGAGGTCTTAGTGTTTTGCCCATCAGTTTTGGGGAGGATAGAGTAGGTCACCTAAAATATTATTTCTCTATCCATGCAATTATAGAGGAGGAGAAAAAATGTTTTTGTAACACTGAAACCTGAAAAGAAGTTTAAATGGTTCTGAAAACTTTATACCATGCTCAGTAATTACAATTATAAAAATTAGGTAACCATTTGGTCCTACATCATTATAAGCCATTATAGAGAGGATGAATATTGCATAAATGTGCTCTGTCCAATAAAACAGATGAAGTCACCTTTCAAATAGATGTTGCTTGAAGGGAAGGGAATCAATTAGAGATATTAAGAGGTCACAGTCAAGAAAATACCATTTCTCTAATATTTCCCTATTTATGGAATAAAAATGATGAGATTATAGTGCAATCATTTATAACATTTAATTGATTGGTCACATTTCTATCAGATTTTCTCAAATTATGGTAAGAAAATTAAGCAGCTCTTTTTAATTGTGTGTTTATCTTGGATTTCAAATTCTGTTTCTCATCCAACAGCAAAACATTGTCACAGTATAATTCTATCCCCTCTTCCTCCATCACAGACACAAAATAAATGAAAGAAACTTTTATGGGTAGATGTCAAAGTCCAAGTCCTAGCTAATGTGTGATTGTTAGCTGATGAATTCTAATATTAGTCAAAAATTACAGCAGTACTTTGCACATAGCAATCACTAAATAAATGTGTTGATTGATTGACTCATTTCCAAGAACAAAGGAGGTTTGCCCATTCACTGGTTTTAGCTTGTTGTCTCTCAAACACTTGAAGTGCTAACAGGGGCCATTCTTTACCAGTGCCAATTTAGTGATAACAACTTGGCAATTTCTGATGAAAAATTATTCCACTAAAACCAACATCATCCTCATCCTTTTTCTGAGGGGAGGTTCAGGCCTGTGATGTCACTGGTGGATGAAACTCTTTGTGAAGAAATAACCTGTATCTATGAGGATCAGGGACTGTTCTATAACGAATTTTGTAGGGTCACTTACATTTTATGGGACTTCAATAAGGTCACACAGTGTAAGTCAGAAGCATTTTTGACTCTATGAATCCTAATAGGAATATTAAGAATACTTGGCCAAAACAATTTCCATTTCTCTAATCCTTCCTTCTCTGTGCAATAATGAGCAATGACATTATAGTGAAAGGTGTAATTTATAATATTTAGTTGTCTGGCCACATTTTACATCAGTTTACACAGTCCATTTCCCCAAAATAAGGGTTAAATACACTATGCTGTGCTTTATCTTAATGCTTTATATGTATTTTATTTTTTTAATTCTCATATTCACTCTTTTTTTTTGGTCTCCAGTCTGAGGCCTTCTCTTTCCTCTCCCTTTCCTCACACTCTGCCCCACTTCACCCCCCACCCATAGTCAGACAGCTGCCAGGGCTGAGATTCTGAATGTGGTGTTGTCCCGGGTAGGTTGGTATTTTTCAGAAGAAGGAATTGAAGCTTGCAAATGTTCTCCCGACAAAGTTAATATAAATGGCATCACCCTAATTGCCCTCAATGCAGATTTGAGAACCATCGGCAAGAAATTCCTTCCCACTAACATTAATGGCAGAAAGGTAGAAAAACTTAAAGAGCCATGGTTTCTATAGATTCAAAAAATCCTCAATGTTGCTGCCCCAAAGGATAATGAAGAATGTCAAGTTGCACCAAGGATGCTGTGCTTGCAGATGACTGATGGCCATATAAGTTGCACAGCAGTAGAATTTAATTA
>NW_020950326.1:13791724-13838979 GCF_900497805.2 Vombatus ursinus | reverse complement strand
CAGATGACTGATGGCCATATAAGTTGCACAGCAGTAGAATTTAATTACATGTCAAAAATTAGCCTGAACACACCACCTGCAACCAAAGTTAAGCTCTCGGACATTATTGATATAAAATGGATTCCTGCTTTTGAATGACTCAAACACTGTAGTCCTTGGAGGCAGAACACCTTATTAAAAAATGGAACTCAATGAAAGGAAGATGAGTTGGACATGCAGGATTCACTGGGACTCCAGCTTTTGATGATAAAAAAAGTTGTTTTATAATAGTGTATCCCAAAGAAGGTCTGGGCCAATTAAACACAAAAAAGTATTGGAATCTTCCCTTCCTGTGGAATGTGAAAGAATGTGGAAAGTGAGAGATGAATGTTTTGTACTTTATTGGGAAGACAATAAAGTTTTTTTTAAATAATATTTTATTTTTTTCCAATTACATGTAAAGACAATTTTTAACATTCTTTTTCTTTTATTTTGAGTTCCAAATTCTTTTTCACTCCTCCCCCTCTCCCTGAGACAGTTAGTGGTTTGATGTAGGTTATATATGTGCAATCATGCAAAGCATATTTCCATATTAGTCATGTTGTAAAAGAAGACACAGATAAAAAAAAACATGAAAAAAGAGAGTAAAAATAGTATGCTTCGATCTGCATTCAGACTCCATCAGTTCTTTCTTTGGATGTGGATAGCATTTTTTATCATGAGTCCTTTGGAATTGGAAGACAACAAATTTTCCTGATCAGAAATTGAAGATTTTCATTTTTTCTGGCACGACTGAAGTTGTTAAATTCAGTGATTATAGAAACTATGAAGATGTGATTCTAAGAAATATCAGGCCCATTCAAGCCCATAGTCACAAAGTGGGAATGAAAAGGAATAAGCATTTATTTGGCAGTATGTGACAGAACATATCTCTTCTTGAATATGAGAGGTATTAAGTGACATCCCTTGTTAAATAACTAGTGTGTATAGAACCAGGACTTGAAATAAGTTCTTCCTGATTCCAAGAATGGCTCTCTATCCACCATGTAAAGCAGCCTCATATTCAAGAAGAGCTGTATTCTGTCACATATTATGAAATAAGATAATATTTATAAAGTGTTTAGCACAGCGCCAGGCACATAGTTGGCACTACATAAATGTTTATTCCTTTCCCTTCCCATTTTGTGCCCATGGGCAAGTAATTATTCCTAAATGACTCTCTAAGACTATAAAATACAGAAGGAATGTCAATCTGTGTTGGTTTCTGAACCAAGATTTTCCCAAAATAATGAAATTAAAGGTCCAGAAAAAAGCCTAAAAACATACATGAGTGTGTCTACATACATATATATATAGGTATGTACACCTAATCCTATATGTGTTTGTGTGTGTATATTCTGTCCATGAACATAACTTGAAAACTCTTTGCATATCAGAAAATGGTCCTCAGTTATTTCTATAGCAAAAAAGATTATTGTATTCTTGCTAATGTGATAAGTCTGTGTGTATGTTATTACGCTAGTACTTGAACATCAACCAGTCCATCATTAAAGCCACACTTAAAACATTCCAAATTTGTAGCACCCATTCAAGTTTGTCTTCTTCAAACAGAACCCAAGTTTACATGCAGACCATGAGAAAACAGGATGACTTTAGTGGAGCAAATAGCTACAAACACATTTAAGTACACCTTTTTGTAGACATATGTCGCTTATAGACAATAATTTAAGTTACATACAATGGAAAATCTAAAGCAAGAGATAATTTATTTTTGTTGTTGTTTTTTTTTGGCTAGGCAATGGGGTTAAGTGACTTGCCCAGGGTCACACAGCTAGTAAGTGTTATGTGTCTGAGGCCAGATTTGAACTCAGGTCCTCCTGAATCCATGGCTGGTGCTCTATCCACTGTGCCACCTAGCTGCCCCCGATAATTATTTTTTCATTATTCAATTATTTAGAATTAAGAAATGTACCATATGATTCTCCTACTTTACTTGGAAAATAATCAAGATATTTTAGGTTCATATTTTTAACTCAAAAAAGTAAATGACCAAATGATATTTTCAAGATTTAGCACTAATATGTAAGAAATTGCCTAATAATTATTGCACTCTAATTATTTTTAAATTACATAAGTAATACAGTCATATATAATGAGTGTTTCCTTGTAACCGATTAATTTTGAATTTGATGGTATTTAACTGAATGTTACATAATGCAACTTCTTTGGGTAATAGTCAAATATCAGAGATGATCTCCTGCTGGTTTGCACATTTAAGAACTATATTAAGCAACGCAGAGAAAATATTTCCAAAGCATTTCATCTAAGATGTTATATATTTAAATTTCCAGTATAAGCAATTGTGAAGAAGTATATTGCCCCTGCTTTGTCTTACTGTTTTGTTTTGTTTTGGTTCAGAAGTTTGATTTTACTGGCACAGGGGATTCCTTGAGTGGAAATTCCTGCTACCAATGAAGATTAGCATCCCATCTGCAACTTATTATCTTTGGGCGGGGGTACTAAGATGATAGACTTGCCCCAGGTCACACAGCCAATGTGTGTCAGAGGTAGGATTATGCACACATGTTTTCCTATCTCTGAAGCTGACCCCTATTCCCTTTGTCACGCCTCCTATTATTTTGTCAATAGAAAGGTTTTTTTTCTTGATCCTGGCCTCTAGAAGTGGAGAAACTGGGCTAGGGAAGCCCTGCTTCAGGTTCTGTCACTGACAGATTTGAAATGCTTTCAACTGCTTGGTGAATCACTATTCTGAAGTTAATTCGAGGAGGGTACTTTATGAATGACTATATCTAGTATGAATTTGTGAAAAAGCAATTCAGAAAGCAATCCATTTTGTCTAGGAATTCGTTGGTCTCCTTAACCTCTCTAAACCTCCTTAACCTCTCTTCTTCAGTGAAATGGAGGCAATAATTACTGTAGTATTTGTTTCACAAGAATTAAATTAGATATCATGTATGATTCTTTGTGATACTTAATGACTGATGCCAGTTATTATAATAAAATTTTCCTCATCTTTCTGTTGAGTGGAGCTCAGATAGAAATGATTCTAGGACAAATCACTTTCCTGCTCTTGTCTTCTTATGTTTAGTGGTTGGTAAATTATTGCAGAGGTTGAGAAAATGACTGAATTTTGTAATTTAATCAATGTTGAGATTCAGGTTCATCTTCAATAGCCTCACTGGATGCCTCTTTGGAACAACTCCAGTGTCACACATGAGGATGAAGATGGTATATTCTTTATCTTGTATGGTCTTGATTTCTTCCTTTAGATTACTGTATTTTGAAAACTTTTCATTTCATGTAGTTGGGAGGTTATGAGTATTTAGTAAGGAAACATTAAAAACATCAGTCTTAAAAGTTTTTGTGGATCAATGTTATATCTAGACAATTATGGGTGATAATTTTATTTGTGATAAAGCTCCAGTTTCAGTTCAGTTTTATTTATTGATTTTTTGCTAAATTCACATTGATATTTTGAAGTTTATATTTGTAGTACTGAGATTTGTTATTTATTAGTTTATGAACAATTGCAAGCTTCTGGTGTAGAATTTCACTATTTGTTTATGTCTTCCTAGATATTTGGTGAGTGAAAATTTTTGCAACCATCAGTGATTTTTGCACAGTTTATACCATTTTCTTGTGAAGTGTGCATCAATCCAAAATATTCAACCTCCATAAGAATGAGTTTTCCCTAGATCTAGGTAACACTGATGCAGTCCTCTATTACTATAATGTACTCCTCTGTACACAGATCTGGTTCACTTGACCATTTGTTCAATGCTTCACTCTTAGCAGTGTGTGTTGAGTTAGTGTACATGCTACCTTAAAGAGCCTCTTGACTTAATTCTTGGAATATTGAACTGCTCCAATTGTGACACTGTCCTGCATTTCGAGCTGATCACCAGAATAGTTTCAGGTAGCGCCAACCTGAAGCCTTCTAGCTATGGCTTAGATTTGTAGAAGTTACATCAACATAGGTATGTTCAACATATTCTATTATTGCTATGTACCTGAAAATATTTTTTTTAATTTTTAAGAAAATTTAATTTTTAAGAAAAATGTTCAGTGAACATTCTGGCATAAAGGATGTTACTTTTATTTATCAAACAAACTAAAAATATTAAAACTTAAATACAAGTAGATTTTAACTAATAAAACATTTTTCTTTAAAAATGTAAACTTTATAAAAGTTTTCTTTTAATCAAACCCTTACTCTTAAGTGAATGGATGATCCTGATGACAAACTTGATTTACCAATGCAGATCATTTTTTTCCTATAACTCATAAGAGAGTTGCCTAGAGAATTGTGAGGTTAAGGGACTTCCACAGGGTCATACAGTCATATAACCATCAAGCAAGGAAGCTGAAGTAAGACTTGAACCAAGTTCTTTCTGGCTCTAAAGCCAATTCATTCTGTACTGTATCATGTCGTCCCTCATCTTAAAATTCAGGTTATCCCAAAAGTCTTAGTGCAGTTTTAAACATTAATTGCTTTAATAGCTCAAAACCACACTAAGGCTTTTGGAGCACCCAGTATAGAGCAACCTTTACATTCTTACTTTCTTGGCTAAAAAAAGCATGGATCTGTATTTTGCTATGAAGGGCTGATGGTGTAGTTGCATTTTTAGATTTTATTTTTCCCCCTTCCTTTCTGAGTTCACTGCAAATTCATGATACACAACTTCACCCTGGTCCCCATAGCTGCTAGGCAATCCTACTACACATCCCTTATCAACTCACTATCCCACTCTGCACAATCACTCTTCCAAACCTTTTCATCTCTATAATTATGACTCCAATGTATTAACCAAGATTAATTAATTAAAGTTAATCTAATCTTAATCTTTCTTCAGAACCTCAATTCTGAAAAAAAAAACACCTTTCTATTTAACACATCTTTTTGGATGTCTGATGGACATATTAAATTCCACATGTCCAAAATAGAACTCATCTTTTTCTCCATTTTTTTCTGATTTTTCTTTCTGATATTACCATCCCTCTACGTTAACAAACTTCAAGTCACACTTGACACTTTCCTGTCATTCATCATTCTATCTAATTAAGTTATTCTTTTTTCCAATCTGTTTTCCTCATAACTGCCAAACTAATACACCTAAAACACAGATCTCACCATGTCAACCTTCAACTCTAAAAGATTCAACAACTCCCTGTTGTGTTATTTAAAGCCCTCCACAATCTGGGTCCTGTGTATTTTTTGGTCTTATTTGATATTACTAAGCCTTCATATTGTTTCCATTAAAACTATTCTGTTCACTCTTCCCCATTTCATCTTCTACAGAGGTGTCATGAGGATCAAGTGAGATAATGGATGTAAAGTATTTTTTGGACAAAACAACAATGTTTAGTTTATTATAACTCACCTAATTACTCCTTAAGCTTTTTTATTATTAATTTATTTATTTTTAGTTTTCAACATTCACTTCCACAAGATTTTGAATTCTAATTTTTCTCCTTATCACCCCTCCCCCCACCCCAACATGGTGTGCATTCTGAATAACCCTTCCCCTAATCTACCCTCCCTTCTTTCTCCCCCCCTTCTCTTATCCCCTTCCCTATTTTCCTGTAGGGCAGGATAGATTTCTATACTCCATTGCCTTATATCTTATTTCCCAGTTGCATGTGAAAAATTTTTTTGGCTAGGCAATGGGGTTAAGTGACTTGCCAAGGTCTCACAGCTATTAAGCGTTATGTGTCTGAGGCTAGATTTGAAGTCAGGTCCTCCTGAATCTAGGGCCGGCGCTCTATCCACTGCGCCACCTACCTACCCTTGAAAATAATTTTTAACATTTGTTTTTAAAGTTTTGGGTTCTAAATTCTCTCCCTTCCTCCCTCCCCACATACCCTCATTGAGATGGCAAGCAACTCAATACAGGTTATACATGTGTAGTCATGCAAAACACTTCCATAGTAGTCATGTTGTGAAAAACTATTATTTCCTTTCATCCTATCCTGCCCCCATTTGTTCTATTCTTTCTTTTTACCCTGTCCCTCCTCATAAGTGTTTGCTTTTGATTACCCCATCCCCCAATCTACCCTCCCTTCTATCATTCCCCTGCTCTCTTATCCCCTTCCCCCCCTATTTTCCAGTAGGGTAAGATACATTTCCATACCCAGTTGAGTGTGTATGTTATTCCCTCCTTAAGCCAAATCTGATGAAAATAAGATTCACTCATTCCCTTTCACCTTCTCCCACTTCCCCTCCACTGCAGAAATCTTTTCTTATCTGTTTTATGTGAGATAATTTACCCCATTCTACCACTCCTTTTCTCCTTCTTCCAGTATAATCATCTCTCACCCCTTAATTTTATTCTCCATCTTCATCTTCAACTCACCTTGTGTCCTCTATCTGTCTGTCTATCTATCTATCTATACATACATATATATATCTATACATATACATATGTATCTATACATATACATATATCTATACATACATACCTATCTATACATACATACATATATATATATATATGTATATATACATTCCCTCCAACTACCCTAATAGTGACAAAGTTTTCATGAGTTACAAATATCATCTTTCCATGTAGGAATGTAAACAGTTCAACCTTAATAAGTCCCTTATGATTTCTCTTTCCTATTTACCTCTTCATGCTTCTCTTGTATTTGAAAATCAAATTTTCTATTCAACTTTGGTCTTTTCATCAAGAATGCTTGAAAGTCCTCTATTTCATTGAATATCCATTTTTTCCCCTGAAGGATTATACTCAGTTTTGCTGGGTAGGTGATTCTTGGTTTTAATCCTAGCTCCTTTGCCCTCTGGAATATCATATTCTAAGCCCTTTGGTCCCTTAATGTAGAAGCTGCTAAATCTTGTGTTATCCTGACTGTTTCTACAATACTTGAATTGTTTCTTTCTGGCTGCTTGCAATATTTTCTCCTTGACCTGGGAAATCTGGAATTTGGCTATAATATTCCTAGGAGTTTTCATTTTGGGATCTCTTTCAGGAGGTGATTGGTGGATTCTTTCAATTTCTGTTTTGCCCTCTGGTTCTAGAAGGCCAGGCCAGTTTTCCTTGATAATTTCTTGAAAGATAAGTCTAGGCTCTTTTTTTTGATCATGGCTTTCAGATAGTTCAATAATTTTTAAATTATCTCTCCTGAATCTATTTTCCAGGTCAGTTGTTTTTCCAATAAGGTATTTCATATTGTCTTCTATTTTTTCAATCTCTTGGTTTTGTTTTACAATGTCTTGATTTCTTATAAAGTCACCAGTTTCCATTTGCTCCTTTGCTCATGTTCCCAGCCAATTGAGTTTTAAACTCTTTGTTAAGGTAAGGTTCTACTTCCAGTGTGGAGAATGTACTATCCCAAGTTTTGGAGGTTTTGTGCAGCTGTTTTCAGAGATATTTCTAAGGATCTAAATTTTCCATTCTTCCAAGGTGGTGCAATCAAGGGTGAGCTGTTTACTCCTTTCCTGGCCTGTGATCTGGTCTGTGAGTGACCACAAGCACTCTTTTCTGCCTTGGAACTGTGAGGAGGATTCCCTCTCCTCTGCCATCACAAGCTCCACCATCCCAGCTCTCCTCCTCACCCCAGAACCACCACCCAGAAATGTGACCCATATCCAAGCACGGGCAAAGCAAAAGAATCCTGCCTCAGTGCCAGCAAAGAGATCCATGCAATTCCTCTCTCATCAGCAGCTTGATCCCACCTTTGTATGTGGACTGAGAGCTCTGGAAGCAGTTATCCCCTCGGTATGTGGGACTGGGGCTGGACTGAGCTCCTCTCTCACCTAGGTCTGACAGACCTTTCCTACTGACTTTCTAAGTTATCTTTGGTGTTTGTAAGTTGAGAAGTCTGGAAAATACCACATCTTCCCTTCATTAAATTCTTTGAGGACTGCTCCAGGTTTGCTGAGGCCTGGTCTTTGCCTGCACAGCCTGTATGGCCCATGCTAAACTGTACTCCTCTCCCAGTCTGGTGCAACAGATCTTTCCGATCAACCATCCAGGTTATCTTGGGCTGGAAATTTGTTTCACTCTATCTTTTTGTGGGTTCTGTTGCTCTAGAATTTGTTTGGAACCATTTGGATGTAAAGTATTTTGCAAACCTTAAAGCTCTACATAAATTCCTGATACTGTATTAATTTCAGTTTTTATTCTTGTTGTTGTTATCCCACTTTTACCAATCCCCCACTCTGGTGATGATATCATTCCCTAAGCCTTCTACTCTAACCCTATTGAGCTCAATCAGTATTTATGGAGCAACACGGGGATGGGCTGATAAATGTTTGACAGCTAGGTATTCTTTGGGTCAAATTTGGAAACACACATTTTTCATTTTAATCTGCATTATTAATGTATTTTCTATCACTTTCTTAATTCTAGACAGTTATCCAGACAATAAATCAAGCCATGGATTGCAGCATTCTTCCCCCTCCATGTCTTCTCACAAGTGGTCTTCCATGACTGGAATGCACTCTTTCCTTCTCTACCCTTCATAGAATAACTGAATCAAGTGTTCAAATATATGAGCACTTTCTTGATCTTCTCAGTTCTTAGCATTAGAAGTGCTATCCTCTCTTGAAATATATTTTGTATTTATTTACATGTGTATATGTCTTACCCCAGTAGAAAGTTTGGTCCTTAAGGACTGCTTTGGTTTGCCTTTGGATCCACAGTGCTTAGTTTGGTGTTTTGTACATAGTAGTCTTAATACATGCTTGTAGAATTGGATAGAATAGAATTCCCAGAAAAGTTGTAAAGTGACATTTTCTGTGTAACCAGATATTTAATTGATAAATATTATCCCCTCTTGGGGATTATATAAATAATGTAATGTAATGTGATGTAAAACAATACAAAACAAACATGAATACATAAATTAATATAGGTATAACTTACATGCATCCTACTGGTAGGTTCCTGAAAAAGCAAAAAGAAAAAAAAATCTTCAAAATTCAAAATAAAGAACCTAAAATTGTGGTATGTGGGAGGATGGAGTGAGGGGGATTTAGGGATCTTACTCTGTTTACTAATAAAGTCCAATTTTTTTAAATGCTTAGAGACCTTCATTCAGTAAGCTCTTTCTTGGGGATAACACAGAGAACTATGGGAGAAAATCCTTTAGACCTTGTAAAACTACTTCCCTGTTCTGTCTTGGTCATCTTCTCCAGAATCGGGTTCAAGGCATATTCCACCTTCCTCTCCTCCTCCAACTCCCCACCATCTATATAATTTTATTCCAGTATATTATGAATAGAACTGGGCAGGTCATAGGAGTGCTGATTTATCATTCCCAGAAAAATAGCCAAGATTGTCAACAACTTAAAAGGATGCCTTACTCTGATTAGGAAGCTATACAGACCATATAAAAAATGAATATTAAAGCAGACATTTCTCAGTAAGCACAGGATGAATGAGTCCCATTTAGATTAGATAAGAGGAGAAGATTGGCTATTTTTCCTCAGATTGGAGGATGGGGGGAGGAAAGGAACTTGAAACATCTACATTTCAACTAAATCTATGTACAGAAATTCAGCTTGTGATGAAAAAAAATGAAATTAGACTATGGTTTAGTTAATCACACAGAATAATTCTGAGAATCAAGGCTGCATTTATTCTGCCTTCTCCCCTCTTCCCATTCATACTATGAGAAATCGCCCCTTGTCTCCCTGAGACCAGCATGCATTTTACCTCATCCCAACATGTAAGTGGATTTTCAATCTGAGAAATTAAATTTCAAATTTGAGAAATTGCAGCTGCTTGTGCTCATTGTGGCTGCTAGCATTTCACTGCAGGAGGTTTTTGGACAAACCTTTTGATGAAAAAAATATATGTATCAGGCTTTGAGACCTTGGCTTAGAATTCTGTTCCCTCAACTGCCATCATTCTCATGAGACTGAGACCAGGAAAAACATTAAAAAGGACCTCATTGTCCTTATACAGTAATTTAAAAAAAGCTTTAAGGAGGGAGATTTTCTTTTGACCTAGAAAAAATCATAACAATTAGTGCTATTAAAATATATTGATGCCCCATCTTGAAATGTAGTGAATTTCCCCTAACTAAACATCATCAAAAAGAAGATGGAAAATCATTTGGTTGATGTGTGATAGAGGGAATCCCTATATTAGATAGAAATTTGGAGGAGGTAATCTCAAAGATAATGTTCAACTTTAAGATAATAAGTGAATGTTAATGCCAAACTGTCTTTTACCAACTTCATCATTTTTTTTTACGTTTTCAAGTTTCCTATTAATGTTACCTCAAATTATCTTGGGTTAATGAGACATATCTGAGGGCATAGGGGACTATGGCATTTTGTATCTCTCTCTCTCTCTCTCTCTCTCTCTCTCTCTCTTTCTCTCTCTCACTTTCTCTCTTCCCTCTCAAAAAGAAATTGATTGGCTATTAGATAAATGTTAAATAAAATTGTTTCTGTCACACTTGTCCTGAAATGCAGAATACAGTATTAATATTTTTTTCTTTGACATGTCTCTTCTATGTGCAAGCCATTAAGTGTTTGAAAAAATGGTTATTTAGTTTTCTTCAAGTTGCCTATTTCCCAGGCCAACCACCATAACTTTCTCTCTGTTATTATAACTATGTAATGCTCAGTTTTATGAGTTTTAAAAATTTAGATAATTTTCATTGTATATTTGTTTTGCCTAGAGACAGCTAGTTGGTGTAATGGACACAGTGCTAGGTCTGGAATCAGGAAGATCTGAATTTAAATTTGATCTCTCCCCTACTAGCTCTGTGACCCTGGGTAAGTCACTATACCTCTTCCCATCTCAGTTTCTTTTACTATAAAACAGAATTAATAATAATACCTACCACTCAGGAGTTTTGCTAGTATCAAATAAATGAGATAATATTTATAAAACATTTATCATTGCATCTGGTACATAGTAGTCAATAAATACTTGTTTCATTCTTTCCTCCATTGTTTTCTTCCTTCCTTCCTTTTTTCTTCCTTCTTTCTTTCCTTTTTTTCTGTTTTAACTTTATAGATGTTCAAATAATTCTTCCCAGGCTTCTCTGTATTCATCTTATTTATTTCTTATAGCACATTGATATTCCATTATATTTGTGTAAAACAATTTTAGCTGCTCCCCAATTTATAAACATCCACTTATTTCTAGTTCTTTGCTAATACAAAAATAATGCTATATAGAGTAATTTCAAGAAAGCTATAGATGAATGATAGCAGCCTAAAGGTTAACCTTGAAGAGGGAAAGAGGGGAATGAAAGCTGGTTTAACAGAGACCAAAGGCTTAAGTTAAATTGATGACAGCCTAATGGTTCAATTTTTGGCATTAGGAACAACTGGACCTCTAGGAAGCATGACTGGGTAAAGGTAAAGAAGATTTTAGCTATCAATCAATTAATCCATAGTTATTTGCTAGGCACTTATTAGGCCTCCCCCTTTAATGTTGGGCTTTGTGAATGCTGACCAATATGAGGATTTGAAAGTGTTACCTCTAGGGCTATTATTTTTGGAAGGGAGGTAGAAAGGAAGCATCAGACTTGTAGTCTGAAGTCAGGACAATATAATTAAGATTTGCCTTAAGATAAAGTAGGAAGAAGTCAGTTAACATTGATCATTCATCTCTGACATAAACATTGAGGAGAACTAGACTCAAAAGAGTCTCTAAAACTTTTAGAAGGGCAGGGCCTTTCCGCTCCTTAAAGAAGGCTGGAGGACCAATTATCTATACAGCTATGTCTCTAGGAGAACATATGTGGTGAGAATAACTGGGTCCATAGGAGGTGGCATGAAGAAAGATGTACTAGGGGAGAGAGGGTAGGAGAGCTGAGGAAGAAAAGAGATACAGAATTCTGCAATTCTGGTGGAGGAAGGAAAATGCACTCAGAGGAATGATTCTGGCTACTACTAAGAGGTAAATTTTTCCTTGTGGAACATTCATTCTGAAATTATCTATTTTGATTCTGTGCTGAGCTCCCCATAATAGTGGACATTATCTTATCAGGGCCATCCCTTAGCAAAATTGGATGTCATAAAAGTCTCTTTTTAGGATTCTTGACCTTTTCTTTTTGAGTCTTACTGTCCTCTCCCTCACCTTTGGGTATCTTATTCTATCAAGTATTCTACCTTCTCTGTGCTCCCCATTCCTTCCATCTGAACCTATTCTCAGAGAAGGCTCTATAATATTTCCTTTTTATATTTATTCTGCATATATATAGTGTATATAAGTACACATACATGTATGTGTGTATATGTATTATATATATAGTGTATATATATATGTGTGTGTGTGTGTGTGTGTGTGTGTGTGTGTGTGTGTACTTGTTGCCTTTCTTCATAGAATGCAATTTTCTTAAGAGTAGGGAGTAGTTTCATTCTTTGTATTTGTATCCACAGCACCTAGCACACTATCTGACACATAGTAGACCCTTAAGAAATGCTTATTGATGAATTGTTGAAATCTTTTTAGATTCAACCTTTTCCTTTCTATTGAACTGAGAGCCTAAGGAACCATTATTCTTATGCATGGGTATTGCATATTCCAAGTGATGACTCTCCCTGACTTGTGTCAAAGCAGGTCCATGTGTAGACAGCTTGGGCAGATGTCTACAGGATGTGATTTGTAGGGCAACAGCAAGGCTCTCTGCAACAAGTATTTTTCTGTCCATATAGTGTGTTATCTGATCCCATCCTTAGAGTAAAATCTTTTCCTTGGCTTGTTTACCATAAAATTAGTGTCTTTTGTCAGACAATCAATATATAAGTGCTTACTATCAATTCCCCATGTATTATTTAGCTTCTTTGGTGAGATCTGTGGAGGACATAAAAAAAGGTATGAGACCTAATCTCAGCAGAGGCAGTGTGGTATAACAGAAAGAATACTGAATTTGTAACCAGAGGAACTGAACTTGAATACTTACTCTGCTGTTCTCTGCCTATGTGATCTTGGGCAAGTCATTAACCTCCTTGGATGTCAGTTACCTTACCAGTAAAATGGAGTTGGAGGATGGGAGACAGTGCTTGACTACTAAGTTTGTCTGATAGCTTTCCCTAGCTTCCTTCAAGTCCCAGTCAAAATCCCATCTTCTACAGAAAGCCTTTCCCAATCTCTCTTAATTCTAGTGCCTTCCTTCTACTGATTATTGCTAATTTATCCTGTATGTATCTTGTTTGTACAGTTATTTGCATAGTGTTTCCTCTATTAGATTTTCAGAGATCAGGTCTTTTACTTTTCTTTCTATTCCCAGTATTTAGCAAAGTACCTGGCATATAGTAGGTATTCATTACATATTAATTGTGTGAACAACAGTTCTAAATCCTAAGAATAGAGGACTAGGAGTATCTTGCATTTAAAGCAGTTATTTCAGACTTGATCAAAAATCTATTTAGTCAGTAGAAGAATGCCAATGTGCCAAGAATGGGTTCCCTTCTCCACCCCCTGAAAAAAAATAGCCTTTCATATATCTTTATGCACATATTCCTTTGGTGATAACTTTTTTTCCCTTTAAGGCTGACATAGATGGAGCAGTGGCTAGTCACACAGGCTTGTAGTCAGGAAGCTTGAGTTCAGATGTTGTCCTAGATCCTTCCTGCTCTGTGATCCTAGACAAATAATTTAACTTCCTTGGGTCCCAGTTTCCCTGTCTGTAAAATTAGGGATTGTACTTGATCTAAATATCTCTTGCAGCTATAATCTTTCATGTTCATTTAAATCAGATTTCATCTGCTTAGAAATATTCAGGGATGGGAGGAGGATATGTTCTGTCCTGCTGCCCTTACATTCCTGTTTCCCACACTGCCTTCACAAGGAACAGTGAGAACAGACTTCACCATTTTTTGCCACACATGACTCCACTCAGGGTATGGAAGGGATAATGTCCAAATTTGGAGTAAAAATATCAGAAGTAACATGATATGGTGGAAAAACAAAACAAAACAGAACAAAACACTAGACTTTGAGTTAGAAGACCTGTATTCAACACTGCCCTTTCCCATCACCAGAAACAACCTGTTTGACCTTGAGAAATCACCTCACCTATCTGGGCCTCAGTTCCTCAACTGCTGGATGAAAGCATTGTCCTTTGTGACCCTTGAAGTCCCTATCTGAAGCCCCTAGATCAATGTTCCTAAATCTTTTTCTGGTTTGACCCTCAGCTCCATGTGTGACCTTGAGTTGAAGTCCTTTAAATTTCTCCATCAATAAAATGCTATCTAACTAGTCTTTTGACCTATCCTAGGGTGATAGATGGCTTAGTATTGCATGAGAACTAATGAGTTAACATTTGCAGAATGCTGGGAGCTATTTGAGTGAATGATATTCTCCAAGCATAAAGGATTGTTATTCACTACCCACAATGCATACAAATAAAATAAGTGCTTCCTAGAATAGGAAAATCAGAGCAAGAAGCCATGATATGTCCAGTATGAAAGACAGGTTGGAGATTAATACAATGGATAAACTGTTTTAAGACCAACAGTTTCACGCTAATGAAAAAAGAGGCCCGAAGACTATATTTTGGTCTGATGGTCACAAGCAGAACTGGAAATGTCAAACCAGTATGATTTACTTCTTGTATTCCTTCTAAGTTTTATTGAATACCCTCCAGGCTATGCAAGCTGGGATTTCTAGATAGAAAATTATGCTGAAAATAAATGTAATGATATGGAGGATACATAGTTTCTCATGTCTGTAGCATTCTAAAACATATGATATAGAGGCTGCTTTGACAAGAGATTAGGCATATGATTACATACCTCTAGTTCTTTCAGTTCTTGTCTTTCTTGCCAACTATTTTTAACTCTTTTGTGACAGCATCTAAACACTAAAGCCATTGAATCTGTTGGGGGTATTCTTTTGGCTAGATTGCTTTGCCTTATATCATCTTCTTTCATCTTTTTATACCTACTACTCAGCACAGTTCTTGGCTACTTAATGTTATTCAAAGTATTTTCAGCTCTCATTTAATCCTCAGAATAATAATGAAGTGGGACTTAGAGCTGGGACAAGCACTAGATGAGGAAACTGAGGCCCAGAGAAGTTCCTATATAAATTGCCTCATTAGTACAGAGGCTAGGAACTGTTGTGATGGGAGATTTCAGAAATAGGATTAGAGCCAGAAGGCGCCTTAAAAACCAACTCGTTCATAACTCTCATGCTATAGGTGAGGAAATTGAAGTCCAAGGAGTTTAAGTCATGTGCTCTTGTTCTCAGAGCTAGTAAACATCAGAGTCAGCTTTTGAACTCAGGTTCTCAAATTCTTTCTGCTGTAACAGATCACAGAGATAATAGGTATAATAGATGTCATAATCCTCTTACAAGTGAGAAAACTGAATCACCAGAGTTAAGCAACTTGCCTAAGGTCATAACTCAGAGAAGGGTCCAGGACTAGGGCTTTTTTCTCTTGAATCCCAGTTCAATTCCTCAGCTACAGTAATAAGTCTTTTACTTAGTGTGAGAAGAGGCAGTGTGCATAGTGGTTAAAGAGCTGGACTCACAAGGAGAAAGACGGGTTTGCATCCTGCTGCTAATAGATACTGTCTGTGTCGTCTTATTTATTCTCTGCTTTAAAAACAAAACAAAACAAAACAACTTCATTAGGAAATTAGAGGTTCCTAGAAAACCATAACTTTAAATATTTCAAAACCATTTTTGGATGGAAAGCTTTCTCAAATATATTTCCCATGTCCATACCATCTGAAACAGACTGCGCTGAACAAGATTTAATCTTTTCACAATGTTCCAGGTCATTCCTATGGATGATTGCCACGCTAGAACAAAGAGTTGCTCTCAAGAACCACTGAAGTGATAGAGGTATTATTTGCACACTTTGAGACCTCCCATTATCTAGTTTACTGCCCTGCATTGCTTCATTTGTTTTTAATTAGTATTCTGCCTCTCCCATTGTTGTCAAGAAATTTGATATCAATTCTCATTCCTTGCCCACATACAACACCACTCCCTACTTCTGTCTATTAATTTGAAATAAAATAGCCAAGACTTATTAGAATTGTGTATAAAGTAAGAGTAAATACGATCAATACTCCTTAAATCAAGTGGGTGAGCTTTACCACTTAGATTTTATGACATTTTTTTTGGTTCATTGGAAGCTTTCCCCCAACTCCCTTATTTCTAGGTTTTCAGTTGTGTACTGAGGTCAATGGAGGAATGACCTCTGGTTAATGAGATCTTGTAGATTTTAAAAATCTTGATCAAGTGACTTAACCTTTCTTGGCCTCATTTTCTTCCTGGGAAATGAGAGGATTGGATTAGATGATCTCTTTGAATTTTAAAGTTCTACAATTCTATAATCATGAAAAGGAGGGATAATTTCTCTTATGACCTATTATTTCTCCTTATAAGGAATTCAGCAGTCTTCTGGTTTAACCAAGAAACTCCTGGAATACTCACATCCCCTGGATCACCTTGACCAAGTAAGACAAGCAGCAACTGCTGAAAGCCTTTTGGTGTGTACCTCCTAGGGGAATTTGAGTAGCCACCAGCCACCAATTCTGCAGACATTCCCCTCCCCATTATAAGTCAGCACCAATCACTAAGTCCAGGCTCTGAACTCCCATCCTCTAATGCCTATTTCTGCTAGAACTAGATAAGAACCCTGGAAAAACTGATCTGATTTTACTGTTTTGCCTGCCCTCCTTCATCAGACTCCCAGTGACGTGACCTATTTCCATTCTCTGTGATTACCCTTCTTTACTATCTCCTCAATAAAGCTGGGTTGTTTTACTTTTTCTGTCTTGTTCCTTCTACTTCAGTGTTTCAAACTTTGTTGTTGTTTAGTCATTTTCACTTGTGACTGACTGTTTTAGGGTTTTCTTGGCAAACGTACTGGAGTGGTTTGCCTTTTCCTTCTCCAGCTCATTTTACAGATGAGGAAACTGAGGCAAAAAGGGTTGAGTGACTTGCCCAGGGTCACACAGCCAATAACTGTCTGAGGCAACATATGAACTCAGGTCTTCCTGACTCTAGGCCCAGTGTTCTATCCACTGAGCCAACTAGCTATCTCATTTCAGACTACTAAACTTGTAGTGACATACTTTTCCTCAATGCTTACTAAAGATTTTCACATAGAACCTGATATAAACAATAAAAATAAAGTTTCCACATAGTCCTATTCATTTCTCAAGACATGATTTCATATAAATCTCAATCAACATGTCCAAATGATTTCATAATCATTTCTTTCCTCTGTCACTACTGCCATACTGATTCCCTTTCTTGGACTTCCCTATTTATGCTAAATTCAAAAGTACTACCTCGATTCCAGTCTCACAGACATAACCTCTAAAGCCATTGATGATCCCCTCTCCCCCACTTTACTTTTGCCCAGTGTTATGGGCAAGTTAAACAATTTATTCCCTGAATGAGCTCTGTTTTCCCATCACCATACTTTTATGCATCACATTCCATCTTCTGGAAAGGCCTAAATTGAACTCATTTTGAATGATAGTTCAAAACCTATCTCTTTTATGAAGTTTACTTTTTATGATAATTTCCATTCTTCTTAAAGTTGAAATAATCTTCTCTACTCTTCACATCTTTCTTATTACACCTATCACATCTAGTCCTCTAATATATTTTTGTTTTTGGTAACGGTCTTAGCTACTCTGTTATTGTTTTCTGTATCACCTACAATACATAGCATGGTGCATACATAATACAGTGACTTCTATACTTTTCATTTTTTTTCAGGCTGTAATCTAGGTTTTCTCAACCATGCCCAAGAAACCTCTTCATCTTGGAATTCTCACATTGGAAGTACCCTTTGTGCTTGGGTATTCCCCTCTGATTGGATGGCATCTCCCAGAACCTCCAGGCCAGCCTTGCCCCTTTCCTCTCCAGACTACACTCCCTCCAGACTTTCTTGACCATTTCTTTACAGTGCCCCAGCACTCTTCTCCCCACCCACTCCTTTCAGTGTCCTTTTATGTGTAGTTTTTCCTAATTAGAATGTAAGGTCCTTGAGGGCAGGGACTATCTTTCTTTCTTCTTGTTATTTGTATTATCAGAATTTGGCACTGGAACACTTAATAAATTCTTGTTGATTGACTGAGTTAAACATTCAATAAATTGTTAATGGGTGTATGAAAGAATGAATCATTTGTGGTTAGTTGCATGTGCCTCATGGAACAAGTCATTGATCTTGTCATGTGTTGTCTGCTCCTTAAAGCAGAAATGTCAATCGCTAGCTTTAGTTCAGTCTTGTTTAAGTCTTGTCCTTGATTTCATTTGATCTCAAATGTCTAATACTATCCAAGTACATAGGCATAGGCTAGCATGAGTAGGAATACTATGCTTGAGAAACCAGCAGAAGTACTTGAAATTCATCAGCTGCTCTTATCTATGGACATCAGATGGCTCAGCTCAGTCAGGTCTGTTTGGACTTTTGATGACCTATTACCAGATGAGAAGCATCATGGAAAATATCCCCACATAGGGCTGAATGGTTGCATGTAATTGAGGACTAACTTTTATGTTTTGTAAATTGCCTTATATCTTATAAATACATAAGCTAAACAAGTAACCTATATTATACTCAAAGAAGTAATTTGTGGTATTTATCAATTGGTCTACAGCTAGAAACCAAGATATTTTTCCTGTCCCTTGAAAATTTGTTTCCCAGTTTGAAGGGCCCCAGGCTATTTTTGATATGTTTGCACATGTATTGATGTACATGCTATTTGCAGCTGAAGGGACCCCTGGGATATGATTCTGTCTCTTCTCACTTCCTAAGTGTAGTACAGGCTTGGGAACACACCTAGCTGGCCCCAACGCATCTCTGATTCTGGTGCTTTGATCCTACTTTTCTGTTCACTCAATTTTGGCAACCCTTACAATTTGGATCCCTGGAAGCCCTTGACTTATGAGTCTTTTTCTGTTTTTTTTAACAGTTTAACCCAAATAAAGGACTATATTTTTTTTTCTGTTTGTAGCTTTGCTAGATCTATAAACCTTTTTAATTTATGAGGGCCTGTGCTCTCATTTATATTTGAGCATTAAGTAAGTCTCTTTGTATTACAAATAGCTATCAGTATTGCAGATAAGACATTCTCAACATTCTGGCTTATAGATGCTATTGATTTAGTCATTACTTTCTGCATTTCTCATTTACCATCCTTCAGGATGTGCTTTGCACAGCTTTTGAGATAATTATGTTATGGAATTTTAAATAAGGGACCTCATTCACCCTTGTATTGCACTCATAAGAAGGGAGCAAAAAAGGGTGTTGTTTCCATTTTCTGAAGATAGAGTACTAATCCAATTTCAAAGAAGAAATTAGATGTGCTAATGTCCAGTGGTAGTTGAAACCTAAATTCCCAACTGAACACAGGGAAAACAGCATATATTTTCTATTGTTTTATTTTCGCAGAAATTTCACAGAAGGAAGGACAACAACAGCATGATACAATAGGGAATACATATTTGTGTGAATTGTGTATATATATGGTGATGGCATAGTAAATAGAAAGCTGACCTCAGAGCTATAAAGAATTTAATTCAAATACCACTGTAACACATATGGGCTATGACCCTAAGGAAGTCAGTTTCAGTGACTTCTCAGAATGCTAAGAATACTAGTTGAAGAGAATTTGGCAACTGTGCTTTTACAGAAAGTTAGTTAATGGGTTAGTTAGTCAATGAAATCATAGTTACAGTGCCATATACACATGTATAATAAATATATATGTATTTATGTATATGTATATTACACATATGTAAACATATGCAAACATGCATGTGTGGTTTTAGATTTGGTTGGTTGGAGAAAACTTATACATGATATCCAACATCAGTTTCTACACCTTCTATACATTCAGGAAGCAGACCAGTCAGCAAGCATTTATTAAACATCTCTTATGTGCTAAGCACTAGGGATATAAAGAAATGCAAAAAAAAAATAATTCCTACCCTCAAAAAGATCACATTCTAATGAAGCACATATAATTCATATGCAAACAAAGTACTTAGAAGATGTGTACAATATAGACATATATGCATCTACGTATGTGATCATGGACACATACACATATAGCTGGGAGAGAGGTGTCATAGGAGGCTGAAGGAGGAATTAAAAGGTTTGGGAAAATTACTATGTGAATTGATTAGGGAAGTGTAAAAGAATTATCTTGCTAGAATGAGGGTTGATTTGAAATAACATAACATAAATTTTCAATGGAGCAGTCAAATATATGTTTTTAAAATTTCCTTTAATTCTCTTCAGCCATATATGAAGCAAAGGCTTCAGATAATGGATGTAGTCCACAGCTGGGGCTTATCAATATGTGATTGGTAATAGTAATGGGTGGAAAGGACTTAAGTATATAGTATAATGAAGAGTTGAATTTGATTATGAAGGGGTCAAGAGAGTAAAGGAAAAAAAGTATAGCTAGGGATGATGGCCTAAGTATTGAGGGTGGAGAGACATAAGATCTTCACAAGAATGAAGAACACAGTTGGAGTTATACGACAGTGGGAAAGATGAATTTTAGAGTTTTTTTCCAATGGAAGCATATTACTTTTGGGGAAGGCAAGATCAATGGTATGAACATTTCTCTAAGGTAAGGTAGAGTACTAGGTCTTGGGAACTGAGTAAACTGAGGAACTGGGAAGTTTAAATGTTTGAGGGAGTATCAATATGTATGGTGAAGTCCCTTAGTATGAGGACAGGATTTGGAATGGGGACAGATACTGATCTTGGCCTTGAATGAATTGAAGGAGAAAGGAGAATACCCTGGGAGTCAATTGGTAACAGCTACCTGAGTATTGATTTTTGCTAAATTTTGATTCAATGAACTTCATAGGGGAAGAGAATACTTTGATGGTGGTAAAAGCAGAGTTGTGAAGTGCTAATGGAGAGCAAAGACTATTCTGACTCCCTTACCATGGCCAGTGAGTAAATGGATGTGTGTGAAAGTACAATCATTATGGGAGAAGATAGCCAGAGATACCATGTCAATAGGAGGCAGCCATCAGAGTGAATGGGAAAGGAAAAGTTTTAAGATGAAAGCAAGCTTATTAACTGTGGAGCAGGTATTCAAGAGAACACAAGGGAAGGTCAATTTGGAGTAGAACATTATTGGGATAAGGTTGAGGGAGATGGAAATAGTGAAGCAGGCTTTGGAGAATAGGAAATGGGGTTATACAATGACAAGGAGTTCAAAATGATTGAGATGGGGTTGTCAACAATTAAAACAAATGACCAAAAAAAAAAAAAAAACCCGGAGAGCTCACACAGGTCATCATATCCACAGTTAACTCTAAAAACAAAATAAAAAGCTAACAACGTCTATAAGCAAAATGCTTTCTTTATTCCGTTGGAGGAAAGAACTAGACATGTGTGCTAGGGCCTCCTCTACTATCAAGGATACCTGCTTTAATGTGGGCAAATCTTAATATATATACTAGTGGCTATGCAGTGAGCTGTAGCCCTGACAATTAGGGATAACAGCAACGATAAGACAAGTTTGATTCACAGTGTGACTTCATGACTAGATCATGGATACTACAGGTGCTTGTCTGAACTCAGGGACCACCTGGGGCTGTTGAGAAACAATTCTGGGATTTTGGTGCAGCTGAGATCATCCAGAGGTGGTGAGCACAAAGGATTGTTGTTATGTCAAACTCAAGGCCCAGCTTGCTTGCTGGGTCTTAGCTCTGGAAAACAGGGTGTCTCCTAATAGTAAATAGAGAGGAGTAAAAAGAGAAGAGTGGTCTCAGCATGAGGATTCTGACAGGATGGAAGTGTGCTCACCATTAAGTAATGAATCCTAACAGAGTATTACTGACTAGAGAGAGGTCCATTGAGGAAAACAATTATTAGAATGATCAAAGCCCTCCCCTTGACCGCATAACACGTGGTGATACTGAAAGGCCTTCAGTTTAATGGCAACTCTCTGGGTGAGGACACCACAGCATAAGCACTGAATCTAGGGCTGACATAAGGCTCTCAATGAAGTCTCATAAGTGAAGAGACACAGCTGGAGAGGGAAGGGCAGATGGTAGGGATGATTTAGGGCTGGGATTTTGCATTGAAATGAGGAATAACTTGAAAAAGGGGCAAGATATTTGAAAGTGAAAGACAAAGTGTAATTAAACTGATTAACTATAGGATTTAGGTTGGAAAGACAGAAAACCAAAGTCAGAGCAGTGGTAATGGCTTCATAAAGAACTGAGGAGTACAATAATAGAAGATTATGATACAGGTGAAAAATAGATTTAGGAGATATAAAACATATGGAGAGAGGAAATGATATGAGCTTATGGTCAGATATAGGAAAGCTAGATTTTTTGAGTAGAGATGTGGAACACTGGTGAGAGCCAGGTTTTAACCATCTTTTTGTGAGACTGAGGTGTAGATGATGAAATTTGAAGGTAGTGAATATTATGAGCTGGGTATGATTTAGACTAGTCTGCTAGTAATTCAGTTTTAATACTGAGGATAAAAAAAGAGACAGTCATGATTCATTCAATAGTAAATTAAAAAAACACCTTATTTAGTCATAGCAGGGTAAGATATTCACCAAGATGAGCCACTAAGGATGCCTTGAATTGATTCAGGTAAGGGAATTTCCCTTGCTTGAGTGACTCATCGTGATACTCTTTGTGGCTCTTTTGTTCTCAGGCAATGCAGAAGTGATGTCAACAATATGAAACTTGAGTCTCCTAGGCCAACCAAGACTTTAGAACAGTCTCAGCAAGTTCTAAGGATAAAAAAATAGCCTAACTGGCATGGTGGGAGGGGTTAGAATGGTGTTCAGGAACCAGGACTTTTAGGGTTTGAAGTGTTGAGGTTCTCTAGTATAAGATCAGAGATTTGGGAAGTAAGTCTAGTATTAAACTCCTTGAGAAAGGAGAGCATACAGCAGGAGAGCTGGTAGATAACAGCCCTCATGATCTATATTAAAACACTAATAACAAAGTGAATTTCAAAGAAAGAGAGGCTATAGGCGATGGCAGCAAAAGGACAGTTTGGAAGTCATAGTGCAGGGCATGTATTCCAATTCTTTTCTAATATTGGTATACTGCAAGTACGGGAGAAAGTGTAGCTTCTGCTGGAGAGGATGTCCAGTAATGCTGTGTCATCTGGGGGAGATCAGGTTTTTGTGAAGATGGGTTTGATTTTAGTGGCAAAGGAAAATAAACCCAAAATATTAAAAACCCTACATTGCAGCATTTTAGAAAGGAATATATTTCATTGCTAACCAAGTAATATAGCTAAAAGGAAAAGTGCCAAACTGATCATCTGAGAATGTGGGTTCTAATTTGTGTTCTTCTGTAAAAGAAGTGGCCAGGTGGTGCAGTTGGAAAAGAATGCTGGGCCTAGGGTCAGAAAGAACTGAGTTGAAATCTGTCCTCAGGCAACTACTAGTTATGTGATCCTGGGCAAGTCACTTAAGATTCATCTACCTCAATTTCCTCAACTATAAAATTGAGATCATAATAGCACCCACCTCAAAAAGTTTTTGTGGGAATCAAATGTGATATTTGTAAAGCATTTAGCACATTGCCTAGAATGTAGTAGGTGTTTAATTAATGCTTATCTTCCTTTCCTTTCTGTATGACTTTTGACAAGCCACTTAATCCCTCTGGGTCTTCATTTCCCCATCTATTCAATGAGATACCTGGATCTCTATAAGGTCCTTCCTTGTCTATGAGTTTATGATGTCTGATTTATAATAAAAATACCCAAGTCTACACCATAAAAGGATTGTCTAAATACCCCTGTTGAAGGGGGATTTTAACAGAAATATAAAATGCTGGGAATTCAATTCAATTCATCCAGGATGTATTAAACATCTACTATTGGCCACGTGTTATAGCAGGTGCTGGAGATACAAAGATAAGAATGAAATAGGCCCTGACCTTCAGAATCTTATATTTGGGAAAAAATATTTATACAAAAAAAGAATATATACACACATACAAACACACACATACACACATATGTGTGTGTAGATATATAGATTGCAAAGTAATATTTTAGGGCTTTGAGTGGGTTCAAAACTGACAACTTGGGGATCATGGAAGGCCTTGTGAAGTGGGGGGACCCTTGAAGTGGACCTTGAGAGGAGGTAGAAATTGTAGGACATAGGTTCCCAAAGTAGGTGGTGAGGTTGCTGGAATGATCCAGGGAGGTAGTAATAGCCTTGGGTGCAGTTGAGGGGGGGGTGTTGAATAAAAATAAGAAGGTGATGGAAGCACAAGGAAAGAAGAGAAGATAAGAAAATTTTGAAAAACCATTTGTATATATTTCATCTGCTGGGTAACGGAGTTAAAGTTGTAGGATGTAGCAAGTATGTCACTTATTGCAACATAGTTAATGAAAGGGTAGTAATATGCAGTTTTTTTGGCGGGGGGAACTAGATTGGGAAGGATTCGCAGAGAAGTTTGCTGTTGTTGCAGTTGGCATGGAGACAGTAGGGAACATTCTTGAGCAGGAAAGTGACATGCTCAGACCTCTGCTTTTGGACTAGGATGATTTGGAGAGGGAAGAAAATGGAAATAAGGAAGTCAATTAGGATGCTCTGGCAATAATTCATGCAAAGGTCAATGAGAATCTAACCTAAAATGGTGGTATATGAATGGAGAGAAGAAGATGAATTTGGAAGGAGAATCAACAAGACTTGGCAACTGATTGGATATGAATGTAGGTAAACAAGAGGGTAGCCAGGTGGTGCAGTGAATAGAGTGCCAGGAATGGAGTCAGTAAGTTCTGAGTTTAAATCTAGCCTCAGATATTACTAGCTATGTTGACCCTGGGCAAATCATTTAATCCTGTTTGCCTCAGTTTCTTCCTCTGTAAAATGAGCTGGAGAAAGAGATGGCAAACCACTACACAGTATTTGCTAAGAAAACCCCCAAAGAGGTCACAAAAAACTAGACACCATTGATAAATGATTAAACAACAAAAAGAAAATTGAAAAATTGTGGATAATGCTGAAGTTTCAATCCTGGGTGATTGGAAGGATGATTATGTCCTTGACAGGAGGAGAGAAGTTAGAAAAAGAGTGATTTTTAAGGAGAAGACAATGAATTCTGGTTTTGGACTTAAGTTTGAGATGGTTGTAAAATATCCAGATTAAGCTACCAGAAGGGAGTTGGTGATATATTAGAGCTGAGGAGAAAAATGTGGGCTGAATATGAATGTTTGGGGGTTACTTACAAAGAGGTAATAAATGAGCCAATGCAAGCTGATCAGGAGAGAGAGAGAGAGAGACAGAGACAGAGACAGAGACAGAGACAGAGAGACAGACAGAGACAGAGAGGTAGAGAATGAATGAATGAATGAATATGGGCAAGAAGAGAATAGGACCAAAGACAGAGACCTAGAACACATCTTTGAATGGGGGAGTAGAACATAGATGGTTTTGAGTAAAGGAAACAAAGATACACCAATCATACAAATATGAAGAAAATTCCAAGAGCATATTATGAGGTACTTGATCTGAGACCAACAAAGTAAAGCATTTATTTATTGCTCCAGATATATAAATAATATAGGAGAATCAAGTCAAATCTGAAAATGAAGTGGGAAGCCTTTGCAGGTGAGGTACTGAGTTTCTTATCCCTAGAAATCTTCAGGCAGAAGATGAATGATCACTTGCTAGATGAGATTGATGACCTGGACAATGATTAAACCAGATGACCTTTGAGGTCTCTTCCTACTTGAGGAGTATGCTTGTATGATTTAACGATTAGGATTAAGCCATCTAGAGAATTTGAAGAGAGCTAGTGAATACATATATGGAAAATTGGTTAAATAAAAGATCTTCATCAACTATCCTATCATTCCAGTTAGGGCCAACAAGGGAGAATCAACTTGATTATGGCATAGGAGATTGAAGTTAGGTACAAGAAAGACATTCTTTGTGGTGAAGATTAAAAACTAAGAGGGAGACTGTGGAATCTTCTTTCCTTCCCTCTCTCTTTCCCTTACTCTTTTCTTTTCCTTCCTTCTTTCCTTCCCCTTCCTCCCTTTCTTTTCCTTCCTTCCTTCCTTCTTCTTCTTCTTCTCTCTCTCTCTCTTTCTTTCTTTCTTTCTCTCTTTCTTTCTCTCTTTCTTTCTTTCTTTCTTTCTTTCTTCCTTCCTTCCTTCCTTCCTTTCTTTCTTTCTTTCTTTCTTTCTTTCTTTCTTTCTTTCTTTCTTTCTTTCTTTCTTTCTTTCTTTCTTTCAATAGCATTCTCTGCAGCAGACTACTAAGCAGCCTATGTTATCTTTGAAATGCTTTTGAATAGTTATATATATAGTGCACGAACTAGGGCACTTCAGAGTCAGAGAGTCCTTTGAAGTGTATATGCTCCTTTTTATAAATGTGTGATTCCAATCATTTTAAATCAGGAATCTGACCTGTTTCCAATTGGTGTACTGGTGTTTAATATGAAATCTCTAAAATTCCATTTGTTAGAAAGAATCAAGAGACACAAACATGTGCCAGGGTTTTTGGTGCCAGGGCTGAGTTTTCCCTAAGAAACCTACTTCTGAGGAGCAAATTGCTCCTCCAAGCTATGAGGCAAGCCAATTAAAGAACTTCTTAGTACATGACAAAGTGAAATTTCATTGTTTGCTCTGGCATCCATATTTCAGAGCGCAGTAAAATGCCTTTTTATTTAGTCATTTTTTGGGGGCCTCTTTACTTTGTTTTATAACCACTCAGTGCATTGCATAGTACAAGCTCATACTATCATTTTTCAAGCCATTAAATGTTAACTTCATTTGCTTGTATGAATTATGCTCTGCTCTTTTAGTTTTGTAATGAAAAATAAGTACAGGTTATGCAAGCAATAACCCCTGTGTAAGCAGCAGCTATCTTTTTAAACGGTTTATTATGCCACAGTCTGGTACTCCATTAAATATAGATTACAGACTGCTGAATAAATGAATATCAACTAGGCATCCCCATCCTTCTGTACATATCAATGCAAATAATGAATCGTGGCATCTCATGAAAATGTATAACTAGGAAGAGTGGGTCAAGAAGTAATTACACATTTGTCTTATCTCATGCTTCTTGTCCTCCAAACAGCAGAATACATCATGGAATTTGAGGGGAAATTAGCAAGTTTTTTTTCTGACCTGTTATTATTAGTAGAAGCAGATACTATACTCCAAAGTTATAACTGGTATGAGACAAATTGGGCATTCTCCCATGGAGACAAAAATCTAGGGGAATATGCTTTGAATTTGAAATTGGGGTAGGGGGAGTATGCTTCCTATATTCTCTTCTCTGAGTTTACCTTTAAGCCTACCACATCTGGGATGCCATGGGATAAGTCACCTGGGGGCAAATTTCCCCCTGTGGTCTGGAATCCCCTGACTTCCTTCTCAATTTTTTGTTTATTTCCCCTTTATAAAAGAACCCCTGGTTACATGTGTTCCCCTTCCTATACCTGTTTTTTTTTTCTTGGTAAGGCAATTGGGGTTAAGTGACTTGCCTAAGGTCACACATGTGTGTCAAGTGTTTGGTTTGAGGCCAAATTTGAACTCAGGTCCTCCTGACTTCAGGGTCAGTGATCTATCCAATGTGCCACCTAGCTGCCCCCCCTTCCTATACCTGGAGTTTCATGTTGGAGAAAACCAACTTTCAAGTATACTCACTTCCTGGTAACTTCTCCTGTGGTACAGGGAGTAGAGGCTCCAAAAAAAAGCAAAGCTATTCTTGTTTGAAAGTGACATCACATTATTACTTCTGCCTTGCCTTTGGCAACTGGTTGAATATCCTTTTGTTGCCTATGTGGAAATTGGAAGCTTTGGAATGAGAAAAATGAGAGAGTGCCATAGTACGCATGGAAGTATAGGAACATTTCTATTGTCCACACCTCAACTGTGACACATTCATTATTGGCCAGGCTCCTTGTCTTTGGTCTACTGTTCCTCTTTCAATTTGCTGTAATTTACTCGTGTTATAAATGATGGAAACAATAAAGGGAACCTAAATCAGGAAGACCATGCTCCCAGCTATCTATTGCTTGGAGGGTCACAGCAGCATTTTTCAGTTTACAACTCTGTTAGGCAGGGATGTTTTCTGAAAAGTATTTTTTTAATTGTTGTGAATTAAATCTAGTGGGAGTTAGTACCTTAAAGAACCTCATGTGAAGCAAAACACCCTTTTATATGTACATAGTTATTCTATCATTTGTCTGTCTTACATGTTTAGATTTTCATGTCTTAGGTTCTTACAAATTGGGGATATGTGTAGTAATAACACATTAATATAATTTTTCAGACACAAAGACAATCTACTTTTCTTTGTGCTGCCACTTACCAGTTCTGTGGCCATGGTTATATCACTTAATTTCTCTTAGGTCAATTGTTTATCTGTAAGATGGAGGTGACAAAACTTGTAGTACCTGACTCCTAGGACTTTTGAGAGGGTTATAGGATTAAAGCACTGGAAGGGGCCTTAGAGGTCATAATATACTTTAACTTTCTTGTTCTGCAGATTATGAAATAGGGGCCCACAGAAGTTAAGGGATTTGCTCAAAGTTACATAGGCAATAACTGACATTTTGATTTCATAAACTCTGACTCCAAATCCAGCACTTTTTTTCTTCCCAAAACTCTTCATAAAATGAAAAATATTTCTTCCTTCCAAAAAGATTTGGGGATCACTTCCTTTGCACTAGGGAAGCAGCGGGTTGATTTCATTTGCATTGAGGACTCTTATTAAGTAGTGGATCCAGTGTTTCCATAATTTGCAACCCATCTCAATCAGAGTTTTACATTTTTATAAGAAATTGATGCAGAACACTGATTGTCATGACCAAGTAAGCAGAGAATGGTAATGGAGGATTAATTTGTAACTGTCTTGAATCCCAAGCCTGACAAAGCTCACTGATTTGCCATGCAGCAACCATGGGCTTTGACAGAAAAGGAAATTATTCAGTCATTCTCTGGCTTCAGAGTCCAACTCGGTGCCACATCCTCTCTTTCTTTGATGTGTGAAAGAGAGTATGGTACAGTGGAGAGAGCTGGGTTTGGAATCTGGAAGAACTGAGTTCACAATCCTACTTTAGATTCATACTAGCTAGGCAAGTCACTTAACTCTTAGAATCTCAGGGTTGGGTTTTTTTTGTTTGTAAAACAGGAGTAATAATAGTATCACATAGGATTTTGTAAACTTCAAAACACTGTAAACATGAACTATTATTTGCATTTCCTCAATTTGAAAGTGATATATTTTATATTCTCTAAGGTTTTGTCTTTCTCTCTTGGTTGTTCTACCATTTCTCTAACTACTCCTTTTAATTCTGCTTCATTGGTCCTTCATTCAGTTGGTGCCTAAGAACCATAGGTGTCCCCTAATGTTCTAGCTGAAGCCTTCTTATCTTTTCTGTACATATTTTTCCCTTAGTGACTTCATCATCTCCCATGGTTTCAAACATCATCTCTATGCAGATCACTCTCAGTTCTTCTTGCACAACCTTAATCATTCTCCTGATCTTTACTCTGGCATCTTCAATTGCCTAATGGACATTTCAAACTGGATATTCTATAAATAATCTTAAACTTAATATGTCCAAAGCAAAACTGATATTTCCCCTCAAAACCCCCCCATATTTCAAATTTCCCTATTACTGTTATGAAAATCTTGATCCTCCAGTTCTCCAGATTTTCAATATGGGTGCCATCCCTAACATCTCACTCTCTCTCACCCACCTTATTGAATCAAGCCCTGCCATTTCTACTTTAATAATATCTCTTGTATATGACTCCCTTTCTCTTCTGACACTCCAATCACCTTAATACAGATCCTCATCACTTCATCCCTGAACTATTCCAATAGCCTTCTGGTTAAGCTCCCTTCCTTAAGACTCTCTCTACTCCATTCCATCAGCTGTCTACTCAGCTGTCAAATTGATCATTTTAAAGTGCAGGTCTGACTATATCATCCCCATATTCAATAAACCTCCTGTGACTTCCTCTTACTTCCAGGACCAAACATAAAATTCTATGGCTTTTAAAGCCCTTCATAACCTAGACCTTTCCTATCTTTTCAGGCTTCTTTCATCTTATTCCATCCCAAATATATTGTCTCATAACATGTCTTACCAACTTTGATTCTTTTTCACAGGCTGTGCCCCATTTTTGGAACCATCCCTAACTCTTTATCTTAATTCTCATCTCTGACTCCTCCTTCTCTGGTTTTCTTCGAGTCACAGCATAAATTTGACATGCATTAGTCTCTTTCTTGTCCCTCTAGTTGCTAATATATTCCCCTTTCAGATATACTTAGTTATGTACATGTTACTCATTCTTATTAGAACATATATTTCCTGAGGCAGAGATTGATTTTGTTTGTTTGTTTTCCTTTGTTTTTTTTTTATTTTGTCCCTAGTGCTTAGCATAATTACTGGCACATAGTATAAACTTAATAAATTCTTGTTGACTGAATGAATGAATGATAAGATACATCTAAGATGTGGCCAACGAAGACCAGGTGTCTCAGGTCATTTTATTGCTATAATGCATTGTACCTGGTTCATCAAAATGTTAAATTGATTACATTTTTTTCAAACTTCATTTAGCCCAATAGATTTTAGAAGAGACTTTGAACCTCTCCATTAATCCTGGGGTTTGTCAACCTTCTATAAAAAGTGGGCACAAATAGCTACGGGGAGCCAAGCACTAAGTAGAAATATAAGGCTTGGAGTCAGAAGACCAGGGCTGGAGACCTGATCCTGCTATTTATTCATTGTGGGACCCTGATAAAGTTATTTACCATTTTCTGGACATTGATTTCTCTATAAAATGAGGGAACTGGAGTAAGTATCTTCTGAGCATATTCTTAGATTTAAGTGATTTCCCATTATACAGTCCAAGTTCTGCTGACTTTCTGAAACTTGTCTTTGGGGTGTCCAAAAATATGAAAAACAAGTGAAAAGTCAATCATTCATTTGAATTTTTGTTTAAATGATGTCAATGATACAGACAATTGAATAACTTTTCATTTTTAGTCTAAATATTTTGCATTCAAAAGCTTCAATTTCCAAGAAAGGGAAAAGCAAGTATGAGAAGTAGGTGGAGACATACTAGAGATAATATCATGAAGGCTATCTCTCTTTCTCTCTCTTGTTCTGTTTCTGTCTTTGTCTTTCTCTGCCTCTCTCAGTCTTTCTGTCTGTCTTTCTGTCTCTGTTTCTCTTTCTTTCACATACATACACAGAAGTTTGATTTCTTCTAATTTGTTGCTAAGGGCAGCTAGGTACTGGGCCTGAAGTCAGGAAGACTCATATTCTTGAGTTCAAATCTAGACTCAGACATTTCTGTGACACTGGGCAAGTCACTTAACCCTGTTTGCCTCGATATCCTCACCTGTAACATGAGCTGGAGAGGGAAATGGCAAAACAATTCAAAGAAAACCCCAAATGGGGTCATGGAGTTGGACACAACTGAAACAACTGAACAACAACAACTATTTGATACTAAGATCATTTCATAGTCTACTACAACAAAGCAAAAGAGATGATGATTTTATTTTCTCTTTCCCCAGCTGTGTTCAGGGCTAATATGTAATCTTGGGCTTATGCGTAAGTGTGTGTCTTTCTCTAACATTCTATGTTCTGTAATTCCCTCTGAAATCAGTTATAGATATTGGCACTGAATCCCCACAGAGTCTCAGCATGTGACAATGGTTTTAAAAATGTTCCAGTTTATATTCCTCCCCTCCTCAAATTCCCCCACAAAAGAAAATTACCCTAATAGTTACCAGAAAAGGTGATGATAAGTGGTGTGTAATAACTGAAATAAGAGACCCCCTGCCAATGAAGTAAAGTAAATTCTTTGTTGCTGTTAGTTGTCATTCTTGTTCACCCAGCAGGAAGCCTATTAATAATTCTAATATTACCCATTAAAAAACTTCATCTATTTTGTTTTATTAGTCAGGGAGATTTGATGTCACCATAATGATGGCAGCAGTAGTCAATTTCACTTTATAGTGTTGGCATTGAGAGCTAAGAAACAGACTTCAATGGTACCATCTTTTAGAAGGAGTATATAATGCATGTGCATATATAACTGAACAAACCAAGTGAGTTCTATCTTTTAACTCTACTATTTGGCAGCATTATATTTGTCAATTTATGCCCTATACATACTATATATTCAAAACATATTTCTTGAATTGAACAGACATTAATTATGCAGTAATTTTCAATCAATTATACAGATTAATGAAGAAATTAGAAGGCTTCCTGTTTAAAAATCATTTGTTTATTTTTAATAATTTTAAAAATTGATTTCCAAATTCTAGACTTCCCTTTCTCCTTTCCCCTACCTATTGAAAAGGCAAGCAATATAATATCAATTATAAATGTGAAGCCATGCAACCATATTCCCATATTAGTCATATGGCAAAAAATAAACACTAAAAAACAAGAAACATAGATTGAAAAAAAAAGTATATTTCAATTTGTAACCAGAGTCCATCAGATTTCTCTCTGGAGGTAGATAGCATTTTTCATAATGGGTCCTTTGCGATTGTCTAGGATCATTATATTGATCAGAGTAGCTAAATCTTTCACATTTGATCATCCTCAATGTACAATATTGTCCTGATTCTATTTACTTCACTTTTTATCAGTTAATATAAATGTTCCCAGGTTTTTCTAAAACCATTGCTCCTGTCATTTCTTATAGCACAATAGTATTCCATCCAAATCGTATACCACAAGTTATTCAATCATTTCCCATTTGATTGGCATCTCTTCAATTTCTAAGTTTCTTGTCATCACAAAAAGAACTGCTATAAGTATTTTTGTACATATAGGTTCCTTTCTCCTTTTGTTTGATTTCTTTAGGACACAGACCTAACACTGGCTCTGTTGGGTCAAAGGGTATGCACAGTTTTGTAGCCCTTTGGGCATAGTTCCAAATTGTTCTCCAGAATGGTTGAACCAATTCACAACTTCACCAACAGTGCATTAGTGTCTCTATTTTTTTTTCTACATTCTTTCAGCATTTATCATTTTATTTTACTGTCATGTTAGTTAACCCAATGTATATGAGGTGGCACCTTAGAGTTGTTCTAATTTGCATTTCTCAAATAAATAGTGATTTAGAACATTTTTTCATCTAACTATTGATAGCTTTGTTTTGTTCTTCTGAAAGTTGCTTATTCATACTATTCATATCTATATCTGTATCTATCTTTTCAATTTAGGAATGATGCTTATTTTTAGAAATTTGGCTCAATTCCCTAAATATTTGAGAAATGAGGCTTTATTAGAGAAACTTGCTGTAAATTCCCTCCCCCCCAGGTTTCCTGATTTCCTTTTAATTTTAATTGTATTTGTTTTGTTTTTCTAAAACTTAAATTTTCTGTAATGAAAACTATCCATTTTACTTCCTATGATCTTCTCTATCTTTTGTTTGGTCATAAACTCTTCTCTTATTCATAGATTCCAATATTCATTGGCAGATATTTTCCATGCTCCCTTAATTTGCTCATTATATCATGATATCACCTGTCATGTCTCAATCATGGGTCCATTTGGACCATATCTTGGTATATGGTGTGAGATGTTGACCTATGACTAGTTTCTGCCAAACTCCTCTCCAGTTTTCCCAGACATTTTTGTCAGATAGTAAGTTCTTGTCCCAAAAGCTTGGATCTTTGGGTTTATCAAAAACTAGATTATAATGGCCATTTACTACTGTATATTGTATACCTAAGGTATCCCACTAATCCAAAACTCTATTTCTTTTCCAGTTCCAGATGGTTTTGATCATGACTACTTAGTAATATAGTTTGAAATTAGGTACTGTTAAGCCACCTTCCTTCACATTTTTTTTCAATTATTCCCTTGATATTTTTGGCTTTTTGTTCTTCTAAAAATAATTTGTTACTAAGTTTTCTAGCTCTATAATAAAATTCTTTGGTAGTTTGATTAATATGGCACTAAGGAAGTATATTAATTTAGATAAAATTATAATTTATTATATTAACTCAACCATGGGCAATTAATATTTCTCCAATTGTTTAGATATGACTTTGTGGGGAAAAGTATTTTGTAATTGTTTTCATACAGTTCCTGAGTTGTCTTGACAGGTAGACTCCAAAGCATTTTAAATTATCTTGTTATTTTAAATGGAATTTGTCTATGTCTTCCTGTTGGACTTTGTTGGTAATATATAGAAATGCTAATGATTTCTGTAGTTTTATTTCATATTCTGCAACTTTGCCGAAGTTATTAATTACTTCTACTAGTTTTTTGGTTGATTCTCTAAGTATACTACCATATCATCTGCAAAGAGTAATAATTTTGTTTCCTCAATGCTTATTCTAATTCCTTTTATTTCTTTTTTTCTTGTCTTATTGCTATAGCTGGAACTCATAGAACAATATTGAACAATAGTGATGATAATGGGTATCCTTGCCTCACTTTAGATCTTATTGGGAAAGTTTCTAGCTCATCCTCATTACAGATAATACTTGGTGATGGTTTTATATAGATAATGCTTATTGTTTTAACAAAAGCTTTATTTATCCCTATGTCTTCTAATGTTTTTTAATACAAATGAGTGTTGTATTTTCTTGAAAGTTTTTTTTCTGCATCTATTGAGATGATTATATGATTTTTGTTAGTTTTGTTATTGATATGGTCAATGTGGATAGTTTTCCTTATATTGAACCAGAGACACATTACTGGTATAAATCTCACTAGATAATGGTGTATGATCTTTAGGATATATTGCTATAATCTCCTGGCTAATGTTTGATTTAAAATTTTGTATCAATATTGCTCAAGGAAATTGATGTTTTTCCTCTTCTTGGTTTAGTTATCAGTACCATATTTGTGTTGTAAAAGGAATTTTTAAGGTCTCTTTCTTTGCATTTGGTTGTGAAATTATCATTTCCTAATAAATGGTAAAAATTTGTGAAGGTGCCTTGTACAGCTGAGAAAAAGGTATATTCCTTTCTATTCCCATTAAATTTTCTTCAAAAGTTTATCATTTCTAAATTTCCTAAAATTCTGTTCATGTATTTAACTTCTTTTTTGTTTATTTTATGGCTAGATCTATCTAGTTGTGAGAGGAAAAGTTGAGGTCCCACAGAAGTATAGTTTTACTTTCTATTTCCTCCTATAACTCATTTAGGTTTTTCTGGAAGAATCTGGATGTTATACCCTTTGGTGCATGTATGTTTAGTACTGATATTAATTCATTGACCCTGGTACCTTTCAGCAAAATATAGTTTTTCTGTTTATTTCTTTTAATTAGGTTTATTTTTGCTTTTGCATTGTCTGAGATCATGACTGTTATCTGTGCTTTATTTTACCTTAGTTGAGGAATAATAGATTCCCCTCCAGCTCCCTCCCCCCAACCTTTTTTTTTTTTGACTCTGCTTGTTTCTCTGTTTCAAATGCGTTTCTTTTATTGTTGGATTCTGGTTTTTAATTCATTATACTATCTGCTTCCATTTTATGGATGAGTTTATCCCGTTCACATTCACAGTTATGATTACAACTGTATTTCCTTTCATCCTATTTCTCCCATTTATCCTTCCTTCTCCCTTTTAACCCTGTCCTTAAAAGTCTGTTTTGCTTCTGATCACTGCCGTCCTTAATCAACCCTCCCTTCTCTCAGCACTGATCTATAGTTTTCTCTCTTCATTTTTGATCTTCCCAGTTTATATTTCAGCACCATACTTGTGTTGTAAAAACACCTATTCACCTTTCTAATGTGTTGTAAAAACTCCTATTCACCTTTGGTATTTTTGTTAGGAGTGCTTGCAAGTCCTATATTTCATTAAATATACATTTTTCCCCTGGAGGATTATGCTCAATTTTTTTTTGGGGTAGGTCATTCTTGGTTGTAATCCTGGCTCCTTTGCCATCTGTAATTTCATATTCCAAGACCTCTGACCCTTTAGTATATAAGCTGCTAAATCTAGTGTGATCCTGACTGTGGTACATGGTAATTAAATTGTTTCTCTTTGGCTGTTAGAAATATTTACTCCTTGACCTAAGAGCTATGGAATATGGCTAAGATATTCCTGGGGGTTTTCTGTTTTGGGATCTCTTTTAGGAGGTGATCAGTTCATTCATTCAATTTCTCTTTTACCTTCTGGTTCTAGGATATCAGGGAAGTTTTCCTTAATAAATTCTTCTAATATGATATCTAGTCTCTCTTTTTTTTTAATCAGGACCTTCATGTAGTCCCATAGCTCTTAAATTATCTTTCCTTGATCTATTTTCCAGAACAGTTGTTTTTTCATTGAGATATTACACATTTTACTCCATTTTTTTTCATTCTTTCAATTTTGTTTTATTGTTTCTTAATGTTTCATGGAATTATTAGCATCCAGTTGTCCAATTCTAATTTTTTAGGGAATTAGTTTCTTTGGTCAGTTTTTGTACCTCTCTTCCATTCTTCTCTTCAGTAGATTTTTGTGCTGCCTTTACCATTTGGCTCATTCTGTTTTTTAAGATGTTACTTTCTTCAGTATTTCTTTGTGTGTGCCTCCTTTATCAAGCTGTTGATTCTCTCTTCATAATTTTCTTGAATCACTCTCATTTCTTTCCCCAATCTTCTCTTATTTTTAAATCATTTTTGAGCTCTTCCAGTGAACATTTTTTTTCCTTTGAGGCTCTGCTTGTAATTGTTTTGACATAGTTGTCTTCTGAGTTTATGTCTTGAGCTTCCCCATCACCAAAGTAACTTTATATAGTCAGATAGGTTTTTTTTTTTTAAATTCGTTCATTTTCTTAGTCTGTATCTTGACTTTTAATTTTATATTAAATTTGGGCTCTGCCCCTGGAGTGGAGAAGGCTTCTAATTTTTTGTGCTGCTGTTTTCAGAGCTAGTTCTAGGGGTCTATAAGATTTTAGTGCCTCTAAGGTGGCAGGATCTAAGGAGAGTTGTGATCACTACTCTCTTGGCTTGTGATCTAGTCTTTACCCTAGAAGAGTCCTTATCCCCTTCTAACCACAAGTGCTAGCACTCCTGTTGGTTCTGGAACTGTGACAGGATGTCTGCTCACTTGTGAGTGACTACAAGCACTCTTCTCCACCAAGGAACTAAGTCCACAACCCCTAATCCATTGTGGCTACAAATACTAGTGTTTGTCTTTGCCCTGGAACTGTGACATGGAGCTGTGTAGAGGCAATGGGTCCTTTGTAATTTCTTTCTGAGCAGTTGTCCCACCCCCTGACCATCTGTTGTCTGAGAGCTCCTGAAGCTGCTGGTACCATGGATGCAGCCACTTCCAAGACCTGCTGTTGGTGTTGCTAGGGCTTGGCCTGCACTAAGTTTTGGGTAAGACCATCACCCTTATGTGATAGATTTTTCATTGTGCCTCCTATGTTGTCTTGGGCTGAAAAATTGTTTCAACTGACCATTTATGGGTTCTGTCACTCTAGAATTTGACTTGAGATGTTATTTTAAAGTTGTTTCGAGAGGAATTTGGGAGACGTAAGGTGTGCTCCTGCCTCTTCTCTGCCATCATAGCAAATACACACACACACACACACACACACCCATGCATATACACACATATTCCTATAGGAATATATAATAGGGGAATCTCTCTCTCTCTGTCTCTCTCTCTCTTTCTGTGCATATATATATATATATTCATACATACATACATACATACATATATACATATACATACATACACACACACACACACATATACAAATACACAATATCATCTTGAAAGAATGAGATACTTCAAGGACCTAATCTTATACCTGAATATATAACTATTAGCAAGAGGTTAGTCTAAGAACTTATTTATTTAGTTGCTTAAGATATGGAATTGACCACAAATTCAGATTAAAAATAGTAATATCTTTCATATTTGCATCCAGTGTCCCATTATATTAACACAAATATCTGAGCATTAATCTTTTAATTAATTGAGTATTGCAATTACAAAACTTTCACTGTTCATCTGCCATGATTATAGAAATTTGCTATGAAACAAAATGGAGCAACATGATTATGACAATATCAAGACTGTCTCTTCTGTTTGATTCCAGGAAAGAGCCATATGCAACAGTCAAACATCCAGTACATTTCCATGTTACTGAAAGGGTAGCACAGCCAGCCTCAGAATTAGCCAGATGGGAAAATTTTCCTGTTTAGAAAGAAAATAGAAAATTGAAGAAACTAAGTCAAGAGAATCCTACCTTTGTTTATGCAAGGTCATCCACTCATCTTTCCCAGACACAGACATTTACCTATAGTTGTTCTCAGATTGCATTCCCTCTTGGCAGCACATGGTATTCCCCTTGAATGATGGACTATAGACTTAATAAAAATTCAGACAATTATACCTCAGAACAAAATTAAATTGTAGTCCTGCCCAACTAGAATGTCCCCAATCTTTATCGATTTTAAAACAAAATATAGTCAATTATATACTTAACATTTTTCAAACAATATGACTATATTTTTCCAAGTTAACAGAATTCCTTATACAATGGTTTCTACAAGAAAATTTAGAAATCTAAAAATAACATACACATTACAATGGATTTTAATACATAACACAGATTTTTTTGCCAGTCAAATAACATCCATTCATTTGAATGCATTTCCAAATCCTCAAATATAGAAAGACATCATATATAAATTTAGCCTTCTATACTAGTCACATTCAAAGCCCAGGACAGAGTACTTACACTCAATAAAAATAATAATAGCTAACATTTGATATAGTGATTACAATATGCCAGTGACTATGCTAAGCAATTTACAATTATTTTGCCACTTGATCATCACTACAATCCTGGGAGTTAGATGCCATTATTATTCCATTTACAGATGAAGAAATTGAGGGAAAAGAGATAAAACAAGTTCACATAGTTGATAAAGTTCTGAGACCAGATTTCAACTCATGTTGTCCTGATCTGTGATTTTCCAAATATATTTTGTTAATACCAAGTAGCAAATGTATTTTGAATTAAGTTCTGATTTATCCAAATTATCTTTATACAACACCAATTGAGTATTATACATTACTTCTGGAGTTGCATTGTCTATTTCATTTTAGGTAACTTTGCAAGTAATTTACCTAAACAATTAAATTCTGTTGAGTCACTTCAGTCTGAATTCAAGGCTCTCTCTGTCTCTCTCTCTGTCTGTCTCTGTCTCTCTGTCTCTATCTCTGTCTCTCTCTCTCTCTGTGTGTGTGTGTGTGTGTGTGTGTGTGTGTGTGTGTGTATTCATTTTCTCAAGTGGTAAAATCACCTTCTACTAGAATAATGCATCTATAACTCTCCAGGAAGGGGAGAGAGACAAATGCCATTGCACTTCTTAATCCTAGCTAAAAACTTTCCAAAAAATCCATAAAGGATATATTAACATTTGGAAACTCTTCAAACCATAATTTGAAAATTTACCATAAAGATATTACATTTTAATACAATTTAAGACCTGGAATGGCTAGGACACCTTCCCCTGCATTTCTTTTCATTAGTTCCCTTGATATTGAGGAACATTTATTATTCCAAATGAATCTTGTTATTATTTTTTCTAACTCTACAAAATAATTTTTTGGTAGTTGGATTGGTATGGCACTGAACAAGTAAATTAACTTAGATAAAATTGTCATTTTTATTATATTAACTTGGCCTACCCATGAGTAACTGATGTTTTTTCAATTATTTAGATCTGACTTTATTTGTGTGAAAAGTGTTTTGTAATTGTGTTCATAGAGTTCCTGGGTTTGTTTCAAACCCTAAATATTTTATGTCTACAGTAAGTTTAAATGGAATTTCTCTTTCTATCTCTTGCTATTGGGCTTTGTTGGCAATATATAGAAATGCCAATGATTTATGCTGGGTTTATTTTATAGCCTGCAACTTTGCTAAATTTGTTTTACCATTTCAATTTATCATTCTTTAAGTATATTATCATACCATTGGCAAAGAGTGATAGCTTTGTTTCTTCTTTGCCTATTCTAATACTTTCAATTTCTTTTTCTTCTCTTATTGCTAAAGCTAACATTTCCAGCACGATATTGAACAAAAGAGGTGACAAAGGACATCCTTGTTTCACCCCTGATCTTGTTGGAAATGCTTCTAGCTTGTTCCCATTACATATGATGCTTGCTGATGGTTTCAGGTAGATGCTATTTATTATTTTAAGGAAGACTCCATTTATTCCTATGCTCTCCAGTGTTTTTAATAGGAATATGTGTTGCATATTGTCAAAAACTTTTTCTGCATCTATTGAGATGATCATGTGATTTCTGTTAGTTTTTGGTGCTGATATGATCAATTATGCTGATAGTTTTCCTAATATTGAATCAGCCCCACATTCCTGGTATAAATCCAACCTGGTCATAGTGTATTATTCTTGTGATAAGTTGCTGTAATCTATTTGATAATATTTAAATTTAAAATTTTTGTGTCTATATTCATTAGAGAAATTGGTCCATAATTTTCTCTCTTTGTTTAGACTGTTCCCGGTTTAGATATCAGTACCATATTTGTATCACAAAAAGAATTTAGTAAGACTCATTTTTCACCTATTTTCCCCAATAGTCTATATAGTATTGGAATTAATTGTTCTTTAAATGTTAGCTAGAATTCACTTGTAAATCCATTTGGCCCTGGAGATTTTTTCCTAGGGAGTTCATCAATGGCTTGTTCAATTTCTTTTTCTGAGATGTTGTTATTTAAGTATTTTGCTTTCTCTTCTGTTAATCTGGGCAATATATGTACTTGTAAATATGTATCCATTTCACTAAGATTGTCAAATGTGTTGGCATATAGTTGGCCAAAATAATTTCTAATTATTGTTTTAATTTCCTCTTCCTTGGTGGTGGATTCACTATTTTCATTCTTCATACTGTTAATTTGGTTTTCTTCTTTCTTTTTTTTAATTAAATTAACCAAAGGTTTATCTATTTTATTTTTTTCACAAACCCAGCTCTTAGTTTTATTTAGTAGTTCAATAGTTCTCTTAATTTCAGTTTTATTAATTTCTCCTTTCATTTTTAATATTTCTAATTTGGTATTTAGTTGGGGATTTTTAATTTGTTCTTTTTCTAGTTTATTTTTAGTTGTATGCCCAATTCATTGATCGCCTCTTTTTTCTATTTTATTCATGTAAGCATTTAGAGATATAGAATTTTTCCTAAGAACTGCTTTTGCTGCATCCCATAAACTTTGGTATATTGTCTCATTATTGTCATTCTCTTGAATTAAATTATTGATTTTTTCTATGATTTGTTGTTTGACTCAATCTTTTTTTAGGATTAGATTATTTAGTTTCCAATTATTTTTAGTCTATGTTTCCATGGCCCTTTATTACATATAATTTTTATTGCATCATGGTCTGAAAAGGATGCATTTAATATTTCTGCCTTTCTGCATTGGATTGTGAGGTTTTTATGCCCTAGTACATGGTCAATTTTTGTGTATGTGCCATGTACCACCAAGAAAAATGTATATTCCTTTCTATCCCCATTCAATTTTCTCCAGAGGTCTATCATACCTATCTTTTCTAATGTTTGATTCACCTCCTTAACTTCTTTCTTGTCACTCTTTTTCAAATGTGTTTCCTGTAAACAACATATTAATGGATTATGATTTTTAATCCATTCCGCTATCAGCTTCTGTTTTATGGGAGAGTTCATCCCATTCACATTCACAGTTATGATTATTATCTTTGTCTTTCTCTCCATCCTTTCCCCCCTCCCTGTTTATGCTTTTCTTTCTCCTTTCTCCCTTTCCCTCCTCACTAGTGTTTTGCTTTTGACCACTGCCTCCCTCAGTCCCTCTTCCCTTCTATTAGCCCCTTCCCTTTTCTTTTCCTTTAACCTTACTATTTCTTCCCTCCCTTCTATCCCCCCTCCCTTTTCTTTGCCCCTTTCCTCCTACTGCCTATAGGGTAAGTTAGATTTCTATACCTAATTGATTATGTTATTCCCTTCTTGAGCCAAATCTGATGAAAGTAAGGTTCAAACAATGCTCATCTCCCTCCCTTCTTTCCCTCTGCTGTAGTAGGTTTTTGTGCCTTTTCCTGTAATGTAATTTACCCTTGTCTGCCTCCTCCTTTCCTTTTCTCTCAGTACATTTTCTCAGATCAAATTAATTCACTTACTTGGCTCCATTTAACCCACTTGATTAGATTTTTTTATCATTACATCAAAGTCAACATATCCACCCCCTTTATGTATATTCCTTTAACATGGTATAATAAAAATACAGTTATGCAGCTAGGTGGGGTGGTGCAGTGGGTAGAGCACCAGCCCTGAAGTCAGGAGGACCTGAATTCAAATCCAGCCTCAGACCAAACACTTGACAGTTAACTAGCTGTGTGACTCTGGGAAAGTCACTTAACCCCAATTGCCTAAAAAAAAAGTTATGTCATTTTCCCTTGTAGGGATGTAAACAGTTTGCCCTTATTAACAAGATGTTGTATCTTTCTGTCCTATTTATCTTTTTATGTTTCTTTTGAGTCTTGTATTTGAAGATCAAATTTTCTGTTGAGCTCTGGTCCTTTAATCAGGAAGGTTTGGAAGTCTCCTGTTTTATTGAATATCCATCTCCTCCCCTGAAAGATCATGCTTATTTTTGCTGGGTAGTTGTTCCTTGGTTGTAATCCAAGCTCCTTTGTCTTATGGAATATCATGTTCCACACCAAACAGTCTTTAATGTAGAAGCTGCAAGATCCTGTGTAATCCTGACTGTGGTTCCATGGTATTTGAATTGTTTCTTTCTGGCTGCTTTCAGTATTTTCTCTTTGACCTGGTAATTTTGAAATTTGGCTGCTATATTCCTTGGTGTTTTCAATTTGGAATCTCTTTCAGGAGGTGAGTGGTGGATTCTTTCTATGACTATTTTTTCCCCTGGTTCTAGCACCTCAGGTCAGTTTTCCTTGATGATTTCCTGAAAGATACTCTTTTTTTCAGGCTCTTTTTTTCATTGTGATTTTCAGATAGACCAATAATTTTTAAATTGTCTCTCCTGGATTGATTTTTCCAGGTCAATTGCTTTACCAGTGAGGTATTTTACATTTTCATCCATTTTTAGGGACTTGTTTTCTTCAGTGCACTTTTTTTTCCCAGTTGACTAATTGTATTTTTTAAGGACTTGTTTTCTACAGTTAATTTTTGTCCTTCTTTTTCCAAGCTATTGACTCTCTCTTGCATACCTCTCATTTCTTTCCCCATTTTTTCTTCTGCCTGTCTCATTTGACTTTTCAAATCCTTCTTGACCTCTTCTTAGAATGCTTTTTGGCCTTCAGACCAGTTCATATTCCCTTTTGAGGTGGGTTTCTTAACAATGTTGTCCTCTTCAAAATTTCTGTCTTAATCTTCACTGTTCTCATTATATGAATCTATGGTAGATTTCTTTTTTGCTCATGGTGTTTGCTTATTTCCCAGCCTTTAAAGAGATTGAGCTCTCCTGCTGGGGAGCAGAGGCGACTGACCCAAGTTGTGTTGGGGGCCTAGGGACTGGTCACTGTCTTTGTGTGCTGGGGCCTCTAATGTTGACAGTTGGATGCTGTAGGGTTCTGGCAGTTTACCTGGTGTTGGGCTGGAATCAGCAACACTGGAACTCTAGGGGTAGTATTGAGTAGTCTGGCCATTGGAGATTGCCTGATTTTCCTTTGCTTTCACTTTCTTCAGCTCCTTTCAGATGGATGTTGTGGGATGTTTATCTGCCTAGAGCCCCTTGGAGTGCTTCACAGAGTTTTGCTGAGGCACTGAGAGATAGCCATAGAATGTTGAGGCACCTGGTGTTTTTCTGTGCCAGTTTCCACTGGTTCCCCTGTCCTCACTGTGGAACTCAGAGGTACAGGTGTTGGTATTTGCCTGGTCCACCACCTGGTTTTCAGGATCTCTTCCTGGTATGTTGAGGTGGGGTTTTCTGATAGCTTGATGGGATGCCTTCCATTCCATACTGCTCCCCTTCCCCCTGGGCAAGAGAGGCCTTTCCCATTAATCCCTCAAGCTACCTGGATACTGGGCTGTTGCACCTCACATTTTTTTTCTGGTTCAGCTGTTCCAGGGTTTTTCCTGGGGCGATATTTTCTGGGCTTTCAGAGGCTAATAAGGGAGGATGAGAATGACTTACTTCTTATTCCATCATCTTGGCTCCCAGAAGCAGAAGACCTCTCTCTGTCTCTCTCTCTCTCTCTCTGTGTTTTCTCAAATGGTGAAATCACCTTCTACTAGAATAATGCATCTATAACCCTCCAGGAAGGGAAGAGAGACAAGTGCCATTGCACTTCTTAATCCTAGCTAAAAACTTTCAAAAAAAATTCCACAAAGGATATTTTAGCATTTGGAAAATCTTCAAATCATAATTTGAAAATTTGCCATAAAGATATTACATTATAGTTACAAATTTTAGCTTCTAACTAGTTTACAATACCATAATTTCTTTAAAAAAAAAGCCCAGAAGAGTGAACAAAAAATTCCTTCCTTTTCTTATCTGTCTTTATCTCTATAAGCTCCAGTTGACTAGGGTTGTAAAGCTGGAGAGAAAGAAGTAATATCAGTTTTCCTCCTTGTCTCCCCACTGAAAATCTAATCAAAATTCAGTGAAAGTAAAACCCTGCTTAATATTGGCAAGAGCTGGGTTCAATGTTTGTGGTGATCATGGGCACCAAGGTGAAGGTAGGGGATGGGCTCCATGTGGGATTTGGTTACTCACTGAGGCCCCCTTTGGATAACTTGAGAGGTATCACCTTCTGCTAGAGTTTTCATCCTGCTTGCATTTCCTGCAATAGGTCTCAAAGCACCTTGCTATTATATAGTGAGGCACATTGGCCTTCTTATGCCCTACCCCCTTGGCTCTAAATCTCCCTTTCTAGTCATTCTTCTCTGACTATTCCCTACAAAAGTGGCATCTTAAGACTGCCATGGTCTTTGTTCTTAGAGAAATCTGGATTGTATGGACATGAAAATGAGGGGCAATCTTGTTTTGAAAGTCCCACCCTTCAGAAGCAATAATAATCTATTTTTCTTAGTTCTTCAAGTCTTGTTTTTCAGTATGTGCAGCTGAAAACTATCAAATGTCATATATTTATCTGGCCAAATTTGTTTCTCACAATTATCAAAATACTGAGTCCAGTCTGAGCTGAGTTCTATCACTTGAGGTTTAAACATTCAAATGTGCTGTTTTCCTTTATCCTAAACTTTTAATAATTTGCCTAAGCAGGAATCAGCAGGTTTACCCTGTTCCAACTCGATATTGATACTAATATCACTTTGCCTTGTGGCCACTTAAAGCTGAGAAAGATCATCTACTTACCATTGCCCTGTTTCTTTTGCTCCATTCCTTTTTTCACATGCACAAATGAGAAAGAATCAGTTTTAGATTTAGGGAGCTATTTCTCCTTATCTTTCCTGAGTCTGGGGAGTTTATTTCTCTGACCACTTCACAGCTCACTGACCACTGAGAGTCTCCCCCGACCTGCAATCAGACAAAGGTCTGAGTACTTGCTGCTGAGTCAGATGGTAAGATTCAGTGATAGCTTGTGAGGAAGTAGATCCTAGCTGGCTCTCCAAATTTTTAAAGAGAAAATCTTTGTTCTGGCTTTGCCCTGATTAATGAGAAAACTCAGAGGGAGGGGGGAAGTAAAAAGTATTTTATTTAGCATGCCAAGGCAGTAAATTTTGGATAGGCTGGCCATGAATTCAAACTGCTCTGCTTTTATAACAGGAGTAAATAGTTTCTATATAATCGAAAGGTAATCTTGGTTGGTACATATTTTCAATGATTAGATGGGGTTAGTTCTTCCCCTATTAGAGTATCCTAGAAAGATGAAATTAATGCTAAGAGATGGGATCAGTGCACATGTAGATTGCTCTCTCCTGCAGGCTGGCAGCCAGTGCACAAAATCTAAAGATCATGAGATCACTCAGACTGACTCTGCACTAGTATCTGACTTTGTATAATAATTAATCACTGTGCATGGAAAGGGTATGGTATGTGAATCAGGAATAGAGGAATAGCTCATATTTACTTAATTTTTCCTTTCCTCTAGTCTCTGCTCTCAGTCCTATTTATCTGAGATAAAATCAGGTTAAATTATGAACAACTAGTATTGGTATAGGAATTTCTGTTGCTAAGCACCCGAAAGATATAAATTAATTTAGCTTTTGCAGACATTCTTTGAAATGTGGTTCATTTAAAACCTAAGAATGTTAACCAATACAACCACTCTCAAAGCAATTATACTAATAGTTGTTACTCCCACACCCTCATTCCCCTTCCCCAATTTCTTATCTCATTATATCTACCTCATTTTATCTGTAATTTCTTATATCTACCAATTACTCTATGAAGTGGGCAGATCAGGGAATAGTTTTGTTAGATTTCCTGAAAACTGAGAACCAGAGAGGTTCCTATGTAATTTGCCCTAGATCATACAGTTAGTTAGAAGCAAAAGTTGACTCCAAACTCTACCCTTTTGCCTCATAGCCTAGTACTCTTTTCACTACACTAGGAATTAAGGCACAAATGGATAAGGCAAAGTTTTCAAGATGTTTGTGCATTACAATTTTATTCAATTCTCTGGAGGTTAGGTGTTATTTAATATTGAATTTCTTGTCATTTGGGATACCTTTTGTTTCTTTAATTTCATTATTCTCCTGCTTTCTCTCTTGCTTTCTGCCTTGACCATTTCATGATCAAATACTGACTTAGCAAGAGACGTTTAGAAAAGGAAAACTGAATTTTGCATCTTATAAGCAATATTGGTGAAAAGAAGGAAGGAAAAAATTCTTGGGGAGGTATTAGGTTACTGCAAACTTTGGCATCCCAAGATTTGTACTTTTCAATGTATTCTTATTCTTTAGAATGAGTAGTTAAGAACTGATATTATTAAAATAATAAAACATTTATTGACTTGATTGGTCATATTATAGATATCTGCAACTTTATTTTTTCAAAACATTTCCATTTATTATACAATTTTATTTTCACAACAGTTTTATGAAGCAGGCAAAGCAGGTTTATTACTTCTGCTTCAAATAAGAAAATTGAGGACTAAGGGGCTTGAGACATATAGTTGATGGCAGAGTCATAGGTAAAAATAATAGAATATCAGAGTTGAAGGTACTTAGGAAACCATCAGGTCTAATTCATAACTGAATAGGACTACCTTATAAAATAATGATGAGAAATAGACATCTAGGTTTTCTTGAAGACTATTAGTTATGGGTAATTAATTTCTTTTAAGGTAATCCATTCCAGTTTTATATAGCTCTTATGGAATGTGTTTTCCCTGCCCCCATACATAGTGATCAAATCTCTCTCTCTCTCTCTCTCTCTCTCTCTCTCTCTCTCTCTCTCTCT
>NW_020950326.1:13750541-13790541 GCF_900497805.2 Vombatus ursinus | reverse complement strand
TCTATGGTATTCCTCTTACTTATTAGTTTGATAACTGTAAAAACAAAACAAAACAAAAAACAAACAAAACAAAAAACAACAAAACAAAAAAAGGAAAATGGGATTAATCTATCATCTTCTAGTTGAAGCCATGTTAGCTGTCTATGATCACTTCTTTCTTTTCTATGTATTCATTAGACTTACTTTGATAATACAATGTAGAATTTTGCCAGAAACCAAACTCACCAACCTATAGATTGCACACTTTAATCTTTCTCTTTTTAGAGAATCAGAACAATTAACCTTCTCTACTTTTTCACTACTTCTCTCATTTTCCATGAACTTTCATGGAATACTGATGAGTATTCTGATTCAGATGAGAAAAGACATCTCAAAATTAGACCAATATCATGATAATAAACTACTAGTGTACCTTGGTTGTTTGGCTTATCTTTTGTCAGGATTTGAGGAATTTATGTTGTAGTTCTTCAATTCTCAAACTGTTTACTAAGATTCCCTCTCTGCTGCCTCTTTCTGGCCTCAACCAAATACAAATTCTCTTTTCTTCTTGCCTATTCTATTTTATGAACTTTATGAGCATTTTTTTTTGACTTCTGATAACTACTTACTCGTCCTCCTCATCTGGTAATCTATTTGGTGACCCCATATTTTTGTTGCCTATGACCATAGCATAAAAATATCATCAAGAAGAAATTTATAGTCTCATTGTGGAAACAAGTCACACCCACATCCAACAAATATAATACACGTCACTATAACATCAAATGCTAGATTAATATTGTTACTTTATATTTGTATAGTACTTTATGCCTATCAAAGCAAGTTCACATCCATTATTGCCTGAAATTCACACAACTAATAACAGAGTTCAGAGAAGGGCAAGATCAATGTGGGTTGGGGACCCTTTATTTTCTGGAAATGCCATATTAAAGCACATAATAACCTTTAGTCCAGTAACTCCGCACTGCTAAATGTCATAGATCTCATTTGGATTCTGGCAAATGGCACAAAATAAACATTATCCTTAGCTTGGCATTAAAAGTAAATGAAAAAAGAAATTTAGGGTTAGACATAGGCAACATGCATATGGAGTATTCTTACTAAAATCAGGGGGAGTTTAGTGTAAAAATTGACTGGAGGAGGTGACCTTTAATTAGTTTGAAAATATGAAGTTCCTATCTGACCTCCTAAGAATTATTTTTAGAGCTGAATGATTTTATAACAGATTATAGTTTTACTGGGTACTCCTTCTAGCCTATTGTTAGAATATGACAAAACTCTTTATTACCTCTTTTGGTATTTTTATGTACAGCTCTTTATAGGAGCATGAACATGTGTGTGTATGTAAATTTATACACATACATCTGTGTACCTTTCATAGTGCAAAAAATTAGTGCTAAATTCATACAGTAGTTCAATTGCCAACTGCTTTTAATTGGTTAGTGACAAACAAAACAGGTTTCTTTTTTGTTCATATTCAGACATGTTGATATTGGATACATGTATTTTTGTGACATGAAAAAATACATCACAAAGAGGTGTTTTTTTCTTTCTATTTATTATTTGAATATATTAATACCTCAAGGGCAGCTAGGTCATACAGTGGACAGAATGCCAGGCCTGGAGTTCAAATCTGGCCTCAGATAGTAGCTGTGTGATCCTAGGTAAGTCACTTAACCTCATTTGCCTCAGTTTCTTCATCTATAAAATGACCTGGAGAAGGAAGTGGCAAATGAGTAATATCTTTTTCAAGAAATCCCCAAATGGGGTCACAAAGAATCAGACACAACTGAAATGACTGAACAACAACAACAGCAATTTGCACACCTCAGAGAAAAGCATTCTATGGCAGGTAAAATAATAAAAAAAAAAAAAAGGAAAGAATACCAGACTGGGAAACACAGGACCTCAGTTCTAGGCCTGGTTCTGTTGAGAATGAATTTTGTGGTCTACAATTCAAATGATAATTTTGCTTATCTTTCATGAAACAAGGAAGAGCACAAAATTTTTTGAATGAAATACCCATGTCAACCTAAGGTCACAGAATATTATGTACTGAAGTTTTAATGGACCACAACTCATTATCTAGTCTTGGCACAGCGCAAGTAGAACTAGATGACCTGAGAGGCCAGGACCAAATGTTAGATCTATAATCTTAAAGATTTTATCATTACATTGTATGTCTGCTTTCTAGGTCAGTGGTCTCCAAAACTTTTTGATTGTATCCCATCAGGAAAAAAATACACATACACCATACACACACAACTATGTGTCCCAATATGTGTATATTATATGTGTATACAACATGTATATATTTATACACACACACACACACACACACACACACACACACACACACACTTAGCCTTGGATTAGTCCAACCAGTCACTGCCTTCACTCTTGCAATGTGCTACTGAATAAAGAAGAAGAAAATCATGCAACTTTTCTGACAGGGTCCACTATGAATTTATGTCATACAACCTCAGTTGGGTCCTCAGTGCTTTTATGCATTCCTAGGCTATCCCACTCTCTACCGTGGCTCTTCCAAAATTTTTCATCCCTCTTCAAACCTTCCCTGTTGCCCCTCTCCCTGTCTTCTCAACTAAGATCCTTGCCTCATATTTTACAGAAAAAAATTGAGGACATTCACTGTAAGCTTCCTCTTCTCTCCTCTTCTCTCCTATTACTCAGATGTCTTTTGCTATTATCTCCTCCTTCATCCTGGCCTCACATGATGAAGTAGGCTTACTCCTTAAAAGACTAATTCATCCACCTGTTCTGGTGATTCCATTGTATCCCATCTAAATTCAACATAATTGCCCCCTTTGTCATTCCTATTCTATCAATTGTTCCCAGTCTCCCTCCGTCTATTGTGTCATTCTCTATTGCTGACAAATATGCCCCTGTCTCCTCTATCCTCGAAAGCAAAAACAAAAACAAAAATGAAACATCCATGCTAACTATTGTTTTATATCTCTTCTGCCTTTTGTAGCTAAATTACTTTAAAAAGTCCATCTAAAATAAGTGCTTCCACTTTCCTCTTATTGTCTTCTTAAGTCCTTTCAGTTCAGCTTTCAAACTTAGTCCATCAAAACTTCTATCTTTATAGTTACCAGTGATCTCTTAGTTGTCAAATCTGGCAGCCTTTTGTCAAGACTCATTCTCCTTAACCTCTCTTCATACTTTGATGTTGTTAATTAGTCTCTGCTCCCATTCATACTCTCTTCTCTCTAAGTTTTCTGAACACCACTTTCTTCTGCTTCTCCTCCTTTCTGACTGCTCTGTTGCTCTCTTTTCCTGGATCCTCTTCTAGATCACTCTCTCTAATCATAAATGTTCTGCAGGGTTAGGTCCTTGGTGCTCTACTCTTCTTTTATTTTACTTCACTTGTGATCTCATCAACACTCTTGGATTTAATTACCACCTCTAGGCTGTTGATTCTCACATCTACCTTTCTTGCCCCCAAACTCTCTGTTTAATTACAGTTTCATTTCTCCAGTTACCTTTCTGGCACCTCAGACTACATGTCCAGTAGACATCTTAAACTCAATATTTCCAAAACTGAACTCATTATCTTTTCCCCTAAACCCTCCCCAACTCTTATCTTTCCTATTAAGGGCAATGTCAACCTCCCAGTCCCTCAGGTTCACAACAAGAAGCAAACCTGGACTCTTCAATATTTCTTGCCCTTCATATCCAAACTAATGCCAAGATCTGTTGATTTCACCTTTGCAACATCTCTCCAATACGTCTCCTTCTCTCCTCTGACACTGCCACCACTCTAGTGAAGGACCATATTGCTTCATCCTGTACTAATAATAGTAATAATGTGCTGGTGGCTCTGCCTGTTTCAAATCTCTCTCCACTCTAGTCTATCCATTCTGCCAGTAAAGTGATTTTTCTAAAGGGCAAGATCTATCATGTCATCCCCTCCTCTCCCATTGATTGAACTCTAGTGGCTTCCTATTGTTTCTAGGATCAAATACAAATTGCTCTATTTGGCATTCAAAGTCCTTCATAACCAAGTCCCCTTCTATTTTTCCAGTCTTCTTATACCTTACACTTGACATACACTCTTCCAACTGGTTACACTAGCTTCCTGGCTGTTCCATGAACATTACATCTCTTGTTTTGCAGGATTTCCTTGGTTGTTCCACATGCCTAATCCTCTCCCTTCTCCTCTCTGCCTACTACCTTTCTTGGCTTCCTTTAAATCCCAACCAAAATGTCATCATTTTTTGGAAGCCTTCCCTAAACTCTCTTAATTCTAATTCTTTCCCTCTGTTAATTATTTCTTATTTATCCTATATATGGCTTTTTTGGGGTATATTTTTGTCTGCATGGTGTCTCCCTCACTAGATTGTAAGCTGCTTGAGGACAGGAACTGTCTTTTGTTTCTGTTTTTGCATCCTCAGCACTTAGCACAGTGCTTCACATCTAGTAGGCAATAAATGTTTATTAATTTTAAGTTTAATCTACATTATTATAATTTCTCCATCACTTCCATAAGTGTAGTCTAAACCAAAGGTCTGAAAACTACTGCCAACATCTATTTTGTACATCTCTGATCTAAGAGTGCTTTTATTCTTTTTTACATTTTTAAATACATTAAAACTTTATTTACAAATATAAAAATAACCCTTTAGTGGGCCAGATTTGGCTGGCTACAGCAAACTCCTACAAATACCTCAGATAGAAGCATTATCTTTATACTCAGCAGCAAAGATGCTAAGGAAGAGAAAATAATGGGAAGCGATGAAAAGGAAAATATATGTTTTCTATGGTAAGATCTGTTGGATTTTAGCAGTTTTCCCACATCAAGTCTTCTTTCCTAAAGTATCATAAGATTTAGACCTGGAGGGAATCTTAGAGTTAGGAATTTGTCATCTAATCCAATTCTCTCATAATGCTTATTTTTTTAAAATCCTCTTAAGGAACTATTGAAAAATTATCTTAATGTGATCATTACAATGTTATCTATGAAGAGGAGTGTATGAGAAACCTTACCATTTATAGGGAATCTCTCATCCATTTGGATTCTTCACAGAATATCTACCAGAAAAACTTCAAAAGGCTTTGGCAAGCTCATTGTTATTATTGTTTCATCACTTCAGTCATGTCCATATCTTCATGACTTCCAGTTTTCCTGCGAAAGATACTGGAATGGTTTGCCTTTTCCTTCTCCAGCTCATTTTACAGATGAAAAAACTGAGGCAAACAGGGTTAAGTGACTTGCCCAGGGTCACACAGCTAGTGTCTGAGACCAGATTTGAGCTCAGGAAGATTAATCTTCCTGATTTCAGCCTGGGCAATTTATTCACTGGGCAACCTAGCTGCCCTTGGTAAACTTAGACCTCCTTGCTTTATGTATCACTTGATATTGATAATGACTTACATTAGTTTGTTGATAGTGATGCTTTATTGTGACAGCCTACCCCTGGTTCCTGAGAGACAGAGAGAGAGAGAGAGAGAGAGAGAGAGAGTGCTTAAGGAAAGATTCTTCACTTCCATTTAAGCTTTCATAATACTCCACTTAAGCTTTTGTAATGCTATTTTCCACATCATTCCACATGGGGATTGGATGTAAGTACATACCATGTATGATCATGTTTTAGCTTTAGTTTCTATTTGGCTCTATCCCAGGATCCACACCTATTACAAATAGGTGTCCATGTCAGCTTCTGTTGATAATAAGATAAATTCTCTTAATTTTCCACCCCAATCCCTTTGACCTTTCAGCCTATCTGCAGAGCTAATGGTTCCTGTATCTTTTCCATATTTGTCTTTCTTCTAAGACAATCTGGTTATGGAGTTCACCTAGTGCCCAATCACTCTTTCAGTCTCTGTTAGGCTAAGCTCATCTTTCTTCCTTTCTTTCCACTGGCAGCTCCCCATCCTCCACCTTCTACTTACCTCCATCTCCCAACCACATCTCTCCCCTACCCACACTTGGGTAAGAAACAAAATTATGTCACCTGTTAGGGAAGCATTTTTGCTCACCACTATATCCCATAGCATATTCCAATAGCCACCTATGAAGGACAACACACACACACACACACACACACACACACACACACACACACTTTCTTCCTGTCTCCCATGAGATTAAAATCATGTCATAAGCAACAGGGTTACACACAGATGCACACAAAACAACTACCAACTATTCCATACATTAGAGAAGCCAGTGTCAAACAACTATGGCATAATAAATTCTGTTGGAATCCTTGAGAACATAGATTTAGAGCAGGGATACTTAACCTAAGGTCCATATACCCCAAGGAGTCAGTCTATGGATAGTTTTCATTGGGTTGCTGAAATTGGAATAGAAAATAAGTTTGTATTTACATATATGTAGTCTTATTTGGAATATAAGTATTTTGTTGCATGAATTCAAAATAAAACATTATTTTGAGAAAAGTTCTGTTCATAGGTGTCCCCAGACTGCCTAAAGGCTACATGACTCAAAAATTGTTTTTTAAAAAAAAGAAAACCTGTTTTAGAGTTAGAAGGGGATTTAGAGGAAAGCTGAACCTGTATCCTCTTTAAGAGTTGAGGACCATAAGTTTGTATAACACTTGTAGTGGGTGGGTCAGCACACCTGCTCATGATGAAGAAACTGAGGCCCAAGATTTTAAACTTAGGTTGTCTGACTCTAAACTCAACACTTTCTGACAACTTGGAGAGATAAGTATGGACTAGAAGAATCATGGAATGTTGGCAAACAAAGACAAGAGGAGTTAATTAGCCCTTGAAGGCAAGGTGTTTAAGCTAAGAGGAGGATAAGAACATATAACAGAGGAAGTAGAAGGAGCACATGGGAATATTTAAGTCCCTTGACTCCATGTATTATTGGTTATTGCAGATCTTTTAATTTCTTTTCTTGGAGAAAGTAAGTTTCCCATAGAACCATACTTTATCTGGTACAGATTGGGGTCTATAGAATAGATGGGCTTACCAGAAAGCTGTAACCAGGAAGTGGTAATATTTACAAGGTAGGAAGATAGATTCTTTTTTTTTTTAGGCAATTGGGGTTAAGTGACTTGCCCAGGGTCACGTAGCTAGTAAGTGTCAAGTGTTTGGTCTGAGGCCGGATTTGAACTCAGGTCTTCCTGACTTCAGGGCCGGTGCTCTATCCACTGTGCCACCTAGCTGCCCCTAGGAAGATAGATTCTAGAGATCTCCAAGAAAAGATAATTCCCCTAGTAACTATTTCCAACACACAATGCTTCCAACTGTACCTACTTTCTTTTTTGTCCTGAATTCTCCTTTCTCTCATTCTTGTTCCATTCTTTCAATTAAGCTTTAATTAGATGTTAGTAGCCTAACCCCTCTCTTTGACATCTGTTAATCTTCCTTTTAACAAGAAATATATACTCTGGACTGAGGACAGTCTATAGATAATGCCAGGAAGTAAATATTTGAAACTGAATCCCAAGGATTTGCTTCGTAATGTTCTTCACATATCCAGTTTGGATGAATGACTGAGATTGAACATTTGGTGATTGATTGCTCAGTACTTCCTGGTTATGACAGTTGTAAAATCCAAATCAACTCCCAAATGGTCAATTATAGGAGTGCCATATACATATAGGCAGACAGAGCAGCCAGGCCTGGGGAGATGATTTTCAGCTCTTTCGAGCTTCACTGCTTACTTTTCATTAAGCTTACTCTAATTTACTTGGAGCCCTGGGCATGAAGACATTGGTACTTTCTGATTTTCATGTATAAATGAAATTTTCTAAGATCCTACAGCCCTATACTTTGTCAGGCTCCTAATGGGACCGGCTATGTTGATTACTCAGTCTGAAATACAGACATGTGCCATTGGACTGTGTATCCTACTGGCAAGTGCATTCATTTTGCTAAATTCCCATAAATGAATTTTAAGTAATTGTCAGAGCTAGGCGGATTTGTGTTTGCTTGTAGTAATGGCTTCAAACACACACACACACACACACACACACACACACACACACACACACACACACACAGAGCCATAAGGACAGGACAGCATTCAGTCCAATTTGATAATGACTTTCTAACCCTCACTCATTGAACTGACCCCAAGCAAAGGTTGAGGTTTTAAAATGAATCTTGTAGGATGAGGAGAAACACTTCTTCCTGGAGAATGGTCTCTCCTTTTTGTTACTAAAAATCAGTGAAACCACCCCTGCTGGCTACCTCTAGGATTAATTAGCCATAAAGGCAGGTTTGGAGAGTTTAATTTTTCTTGTTATGATGAAAAAAAATGTTATTAAACAACTGAGATTTGATTTGTGCTTTCAAGAAAAATATTATGAATGTTAAAAACCAGTGAGATTTGCTGCTAGTTCAATGCAGAGAATATTAGAGACAATAAGCAGTCTGAACTCCATCCCCTGCAGAGCAGCTTCTGATATCAGGTCTCAATTGAGATGGAAAGGTATCAGATATTGGTGGGAGTAAATGATTACTCCTCTTTAAAAAGTGACACCCCTAAGAAGTCTATCCAGTCTTTACCCACTCACTCCCTTCCTACCCACATCCCAAGCCATACTTTGGAAAGGCTTAGCTATCAGAATTTAGTCTGAAGATGTCACTTTGACCTGTTGCCCAAGGAAATTAGCATTTTATACCTTATCCCAATTGTACACACACACACACACACACACACACACACACAAAAGGAATTAAGAACATGGGGCTGGGAGATATCTTGGGGGTAGAGAAGGCTCTGCATGGGAGGCAGTGTGATGAAGTATACAGAATAATTGGTTTGCTTTTAGAAGGTGTGGGTTCTATTAATTCCAATCCTGCTATGTCACATTCCTTAAATGACCATGAGTAAATTAGTTTACATGGGCTCAACAATATCCAATTGCACAATTAAACTCAATTCAGCAAAGGTTTTTTTTTTTTTAAAGGACTGGCATTGCTTTGCCCTAGGGATACAAAATTGGGGAAGAGAACAACCATTGCCCTCAGAGAATTTATACTGTCCTGGAAGGAGATAGGGGTGGAATAACTTGCACACCAGTAAGGAAATAAAGAAATGTATTTGAAATAAAATATGAAGTAGAATAAGGTAATGTGGTATAAGGGAAAGCAAGCAGGGTATATAGTGAGAGGATCTGGATTCAAATCTCGACTCTACTACTTACTTTAGTAACAGAGAAGTTATTATTTTCTATTATATTAAGAGCCCATTATTAATTAGGATTCAGGCTTTTTAATATCCTCATTCAGGGACCAGCCCCTCAAGTAAAACAGCTGGTCTCTGAAGGATATGGCTGATAGATGAGATTGCTCTAATCCTTGGGGAACATGCTTCTAGATCTTGGGCAGGACCCCACCCAACTAGAAGACCTTACTTTTATTTAGAGTATAAACAAAATCAAATCTAGGTGAATTCCTTCCCCAAAGCAATGAACTCAAACTCTTGTGCCCCTTCAATGGAGTTTAGGGTAACTCAGCTTATGAAGGAGAAAACCAACTGGATGGAAATGAATTCTTATCCAGATTGCTGGAGGGGCTACTGAGTCTCCTGATCAAGCCATGTTCTCAGCAGGAGGAGCTGAAGACTGTTAGCCTATTTCCTCATTGAAATGTCCATCAATCAGGGTTGATTTCTCCTGTCAGGGGCATTCCTTTAAAAAAAAATATTTAAGACATTAAGTGTCTCTATTAGATGTCTTTGGTTACCAAGAGAAATCACTGATCATCAATTTATTGATATTAGCCAGGTTAATTAATAAATTGATCATGAATTATCCAGAAACTCCATCTCTCAGGCTTTTGATTTGTCAAAGTCACTTTTTGTTAACATATAAGTCACTTAACTTCTCTAGTTTGCTTATCTGAAAAGCAAGTTTGGACAAAATAGTTGCTGAGATCCTTTTTACTTCTAAATCTATGATTTTGTGATATGATAAGACATTTAACCTTTCTGGGCCTCAGTTTCCTAATATGTAAAAAAATTGATGGAGTTACAAAATAAACTATCTTAAAGTTCAGTTATCAAACTATTTTTCATAAAAAAAAAACAAACACTTCATAAACCCTAGTTCAGGGGTGGGAAACCTGTGGCCTCAAGGCTGCATGTGATATAAGGGAATGGTATAAGGCCCTATAGGTCCTCAACTATAGCCTTTTGATTGAGTCCAAACTTCACAGAACAAATGCCTTTAATAAAAGGATTTGTTCTGTAAAACTTGAACTCAGTCAAAAGGTCACACCTAAGGACCTAGAAGGCCACATGTGACCTTGAGGCCACAGGTATAGAAGATAGAGTGCTGGACTTGGAGTCACGAAGCCTTGGGTTCAAATTCTACCTTTGATAGTTACTAGCTGTGTGGTCATGACAGCTATGCAGAAATCTAGTGTTCACCAGTGGATAATTTTATATTACTGGTACCAGACTGAGGATTTTAAGGTTAACAGAGTACTTAAAGTGCAGACTGCCTTTGGACAACTCTTCTCCTTAACTGCTAAAATGTCTGTATTAATGCAGCATCTCCAGGATGCTCCTGCCTGATTTTTAAATGCCCTTCTGCCTTGAAATCTATGATATTATTAAACTGTGAGATGCTATTTTTTCGCTTATTCTTTTTATTTGATGGGTTAAAAAATTAGAAGGAAAAGCATGTTGATAGCGGCATTTTTTTTATAAACCTTTAATTTAGCTGAGATGTTGTTAACATGAGATAGTTATCATTATTAAGTGGGAAGAGTCATGGAAATAATGGTGTAGAAGGTGCTGTTTTGTAAGTCCCTTTGGGGAAAACACCCTTTTTTGGTAATATCCACATTGTCTAGTACACAAAAGACAAACAACAAACATCTGTTGAATTGTTCAATGGATGAATGTATAAATGAATGAAATGGAAGAAAATGTATATAACAGAGGAAGGAATAAGGACACACCACCATTTAGTGAACATGGAACAATTTAAGATAGGATGATGCTCAGAGACTAACAGAAGGACTAAAGAAATAATTAGTATCTGAAGAGTAGCTGGGAACAATCTAGAGCAGATGGGTGAGACTGAATTAATTTATCTTGTTACAATAAAAAACAATTCTTATTAAACAGCTGTCATTTGATTATGCTTTCAATAGAAATACTTAGCTACTTCTTGTTGTTGTTTATTCATGTATCACTCTTTGTGACCCTCTACAGGATTTTCTTGGCAGAGATACTACAGTGCCATTTCCTTCTCCAGTGGATTAGGTAAAGAGGTTAAGTGACTTTCCCAGGGCCACACAGCTAGTAATTGTATAAGGCCAGATTTGGACACAGGTGTTCCTGGCTTCAGGCACAACACTCTATCCACTGAGCCATCTAGTTGCCTCTAGGTTAAATACTTACTTCTACCTGGTTAGTATTATTAATACTTGGAATTTTGTCCTGTATTATACTAGTTGGATGTGCTCCCCTAAAAATAGAAAATAGAATTTGTATGTATCATTTTATAAACAAATACAAAATAAGCATGCAGACCTACCTAGTATATGCAGAGAGAGGCAACATGAAGGATTGAAAATATTACTGCACATAGAATCAGCAATGCTTGGTTTCCAAAGCTGTTAGAACTGAAAGAGACTCTTCAGTTGTCTTTTTCAACTCACTAATTTTACAGCAGAGAAATAGTAGCTTTCTTTCACCTAAAAGTATTATATTTCATCAAGTCTTTGGCATCAATGCAATTTTATTCACTTCCATACTGTTAACCATATATTCCTTGTTTCACACATACATATGTATATATTTATATATAATATATTATATATATAATATATTATATATATAATATTTTACTTTCAAACATCTACATTTTCCCCTTCACACCCTTATGTTGAGAAATCAAGAAAAATATAACTCCTGTTACAAACACATAAACTCAAACAAAACAAATGCCCACATTGGCCATGTCCTGAAAAATATCTTGATTTGTACGGAGTCCTTCCATCGCCTCTCTATCAGCAGGTGTACAGTATGTTTCATTATGAATGATCATTGTATCAAGAAGAGTTCCCTAGTCTTTCAAAGTCATTTGCATTTACAATAATGTTATTATATAAGTTTTCTCTTGGTTCTGCTCATCTCACTCTGTATCGGTTCATACAAGGCTTCCTGAGTGTTGCTGAAAATGTCCCTTTGCCATTGCTTATAATACAATGTATCTTTTGTTTTTACAAAATAGTTTTGAGGCCTTGCTGGGGTGCATGAAATGCCATGATATAGACAGCCACCTACTCTGAGTACAGATAAACTCTGTATATCTGGGCTGTTCTTGTGCATCATTCATTTTCGAAAAGTTCCAATGACATCCCAAGGTGACTGACATTTTGCTTGGTCTGTGAATTGGATTTAGGTGAGTCAGAGTTACACAAAGTTGTCAGCTTCACTCTCTCTTCCAGAGTCATCCAAGTCCAGTGGCAGGACAAAAGTCAAAATGACTTGCCATGGCCTGGTATGAAGTGGATGACCAGTGTCTTTGATGTCTGACTAAGTTCTAAGTGCTCCACAGTGCCTGCTTCAGCCAGCTTCATGACCATTGGAGCAAATTGTTCTCATCTATCCATTCTGCTTGCAGAAGTCTCTACTTGTGGTGGACATCCCCCTGGCTCATGGAGGCCTCTCAATTATCCTCAACCTGGGTTAGTCCATCTACTGAGACGGTTTTACCAGGGTGCAGCTGATGTACTTGTTGCAGTTTCTTTGAGTCACAGGTAAGAGTTGCATGACAGGTGGACACCAAAGGATACCAAATGGATGAGCAGCCATACAAAAGGCTCATTCATTCCCCGAGGGCCAAATCCCACTCCCCCCAAATATGACTGTAATTGTTGGTCCAGCCCCCAAACGAAAGAACAACTGTACTTATCCAATTTATGACTTGGTTCTTTTCAGGGCCTAATAAAGTCAGGGGAAGTAGGGCCAAGAAGATTGCTAAAGAACAATTAAGCAGAGAACAAAATGCACATAGCACAACGAAATGTTGGCCAGAGAAATAATGAGTAAAAATTAGCCTCCTTTGTCCTTGGACAAATGGGAAGTATTCATTCCTATATTCTCAGAGCTACTTCCTATAACACAACCAATGCTGTCCCTATTCTGATTTCTATATCTGCATGACTGCTGAAATTTTGCTTTTAATCATTATTAAGTAATGGTGACTTCCATAACAGCTGCTAAAATAAACATTACTGACAATTCAGCATAAGAGTAAGCTTTGCATAATTAAGGGGCCTTAAATCTTTTGTGTATGTATCATGGACCTTTGGGCCATCTGGCAAAGCCTATGCACTCCTCCTAGAACAATGTTTTTAAATGCATAAAATAAAATACATAGGGTTACAAAGAGAATCAATTGTACTGAAATACTTTTGTCAACATATTAACAAAAGCAATAACAAAAAAACCCCATCTATGTTAGCATGAGCTAACTGGACAGAAACTTAGTATTCTTGTTGGGTAATTCGACCCTGTGGGTTCCAGGTTTGGAATATACAGAGTCCTGGAAATGTTAGCTTCCTCAGTAGATCCTGACCTGCTAATGTGTCTGGGATATAAATGACTCAAGTGCTTCCTTTGTGATATGGGAGTATCTCCAGTAGGTGCCCACTAAAATACAGACTTCTAAAGTGTGAGAGGAAACCATGAGAACCAGTTGAATCCATTAGCAGCTCAAAGTCATCCTGAGCACTAGGTTCCTTATCTGTAAATTGAGAATAGTAATTCTTGTAGCTCCTGCCTTGAATGAAGTCACCTCAAAACTCAAATGAGATCATTTCCATAAAGTACTTTGCAACCTTAAACATCACTTCTTATTGTTGTTGCTGCTGCTGCTGTTGTTATTAATTTCTGCTTGAGGGCACTGCTATTGCTTCCTGGGATGCTCCATCATAACTGCTGTGAGAGAAAAAGATAAAATATTTATTAAGAAAAGACATTGTGTCTCTAGTGCATGGATTACCACATATCCTTCAAAAGTCACAGAATAACCCCCAAATGCTGCTTGATCTAAATCCATATTTTTGGGCAACTGAGTTAGAACCACCACAAAGGAATTATTGTCTATTTTATTTCAATACTTCAAAAGATTAGTGACTTCATTAATGTCTATGCTACTTCTCCATACCTTAGTCATTTTGTGAGCTTCTGTAGCTGAAGAAATTAACTAATTAATGATCAAACTTCTTGTGATGGGACTCCACAACCTTAGACGGGCTGAGCTTCAACTAAAATACATATGGTCGACCTATAGGACCTACTCAAAGCCTTCCCAAATTGGCAGCATATACCTAAATTTGTGTTCTGTTATTATCTTCAAAAACCTTTGGGTATCTTTAGAGCATGATAAAAAATTGTGATGGGACATTAGTAGAAGACTGTTGTTCAATTATTTTTCAGTTGTATCTCACTCTTCACAACTCCATTTGGAGTTTTCTTTACAAATATACTGAAGTGGTTTGCCATTTCTTTCTCCATCTCATTTTACAGATGAGGAAACTGTATACAGGTATACGAGGTTAAGTTACTTGTCCAGAGTCACACAGCCAGTAAGTGTCTGAGGCCAGATTTGAATTCAAGTCCTCCTGACTTCAGGCCCAGCACTCTATCCACCATGCCACCCAAGGGATAAAATTTTCTCTTGAAAAATATTTACTGATAATAACCATTTTAACCATGCCCACTATTAATATAAAGCTTTACATTTCAAAGTAGCTTAGATATATTATCACATTTGGTCCTTAAACAACCATATGAGCTATGGCACAGAAATTACCAATCAGTCAGTTAACAAGCATTTATTATTTCTCACTTTAATGATGAGAAAACTGATAGAGAGGATAAGTGATTTATGTATGGCCACACAGGTATTAAACATCAAAAGTGCAATTTGAATCTAGTTTCCTAACTACCAGACAGTCTTTTCAAGCATTATGCCACTGCCCTAATTCTCAGATTTTAGGAAGTCCTCTCATTTCTAAGCTAGTGGTTATCAACCTTGACTTTGCAGTTAAGACAAAGACACCATGATTCCATGTGTATAAAAATGTAATAATTTGATATGGATTTGGTACCAGAAAAATATGCAGCATAAATGAGCTGCTATCATGTGGAGAGCCACAAAATATTTTAATATTTAAAAGGATTCTTTTACTAAGTGAAGTGGCACATACCTACAGTACTTGCTAATATCAAATATGAGGTTGGTTGAACCCTTGAACTCAAGATTTCTGAGCTGCTAAGCTGATTGACTGTCTACACAGGATCTGGAACCAATAAGGAAAGTTCTCTGTTTTGAAGGTCATCAGGCTGCCTAGACAGGATCAAACCAACTCAGGTCAAAGCCCCAGAGTTGATGACTGCTGGGATTAAATTTATGATTGGATGCTGTACTTCCAGCTGGGCAAGATAGAGAGATTAAATAACAAAAATGAAGCAAAATAAAAGGAGTCCTTTTACTAATAGTAATTTAATAATAATAATATGTGATAATAATATATATAAATATTATGTAATATGTAATAATAATAATATGTAAAACTTGGTAACCACTGGAGGAAACCAAATCCTCCCTGTTTTAGTTTAAGCCCATTCCAAATTCATTTGCTCAACAAATATTTGTTGAGAATTGAGTACATTTACAGAATAGAGTACTGAATAGAGAATAGAGTAGAGATAGAGAACAGAGTGCTGACCTCAGATGCTGTCACACAAGCATGATTCTCTCATATTCTTAATGATGAATAATTGAACATCAGAGAATCTATGTGACTTCGTCCAAGATTCTGAAGTTAGAAGTTGGAACAAGATCTAAGACTAGAACTTGGGGTATTCTGATGCCTCGTTCAGTACTTTTCTAATATGTTATGATTCTGTTCTTGTTACTTTGAGTAGAAGGAACCAAATACCTTCTTTCTCCCCTATCATTATAAAGCTGAGATATTACCTTTATCCTTAATAGGGTGCAGATAAACCTTCTTCAAAGTAAAGATTCATTTGTTCTTTCTGCAAAACAAAGCAGAGAGAATACGTTCACACCGAGCCTATATGCATTACATATATTTAACATTTGAGTTGTAGAGGAAATTTCAAATTAACTTGAAGTGAAAATATAAAGTTAAATGAAAATATAAAACTTAATTTTAACTTTACTTAACCATCATTTGAGAATTTCCACACTACCCCAATAAAACTCATAATACTTACTCTACTGTCCCCTGGAGATCCAACTAACTTTAGACTAATATTCTCACCAAATTGTTATAGATAACACATGGGGTGACATGGTTTGGTGACATGGATTTATATGGTGATGAAATCTCACTGGCCACTTTAATTTCCCTGAGGAAATTCTACCTTTGTAGAATACCAAGAATCAAGAAGTCACTTTTTATTCGCAATGCAGACCTTGGTTCTACCTGCAAACACATTCATTCAGATGGGGCATTGCAGTGTAAAATTAATTTTATCGTTTTATAGCAATCTCTTTAATAATGTTTCCTGTGATATACGGTCTGCAAGAATGAGGTATAGAATATGAGAAAGGTACCCAAAGGGAAATGGGCAATTATTAGAGATGTCCTAGTGAAAGAGGTTGAGAATTTGATCTTGGGAGAGAAATTTCTATTCTTATCTTCCTTGTCACTTCTCTCCTAGTATTTGTTAATCTCCCAGATGAAGTCACTCCACAGTAGTAGATTAAGATCTCTCAGGATGCTGAGACAAGAGATTCTTTGAATTTAGTAGATAATCTGACATTGTTGGTCCCAGGCTTGGGATCTGCCGGTAAACACTGCTGAAAGTTCCAGATCCCTCAGGACCTTCTCTTGCCCTCAGAAACTTAATAACTATGTGACCCTAGATAAAGCTACTTAACATCTGCCTGCCTTAGTTTCCTCAACTGTAAACTGTGGATAATAATATCATTTATTTCCCAAGGTTGTTGGCAGGATCAATTGAGATAATATAAGCAGAGGGCCTGGCTTTTAGTAACTTTTAATATTTGTTTTCTTCCTTTTCTCCTTCCCTCCTTCTTTCTATCCTTCCTTCTTTTCCCTTCCTTTCTTCCTTCCTTCCTTCTTTTCTTCCCTGCTGACCTACTATGGTGTCCAGATTACACATATTCAAGTCTCTTCTTTGGATTAAAGGAGTATCTTCAGAAGATTACTAATATGAAGTCTTGTGATGCATGAGACCCATTAGCACCAAGAGAACCCATCAGCAGGGAACATATGCAACGGATTAACTGTTGCACTCTGAGGAATAAAATGCAAGATAGGTAAGTTTAGATAGGTTTTAAATGTGAAATCAGGAAAGGTCTGAGCATGGGGCATTGGTTGGGAAGCTAGGGAGCATCATGGGGTTGGTAAGTATGATGGGGAAAAGTTGGTTAGACCATTAAAGTAAGAAGAGAAAATCTGTCCTTAGTCCTTAAGGTGATATTAGACATTGCCTTCATCTTTATCTAGCCTTTAATCTGGCTTTCTTCCTAATGCAGATGTTCTTAATGTGGACTCCACAAACTCCATCTCCCCCTCATTTTGACAACTAAGAATTCACACAAGTTATCATAGAAGGGAGAAGCTGTTTACCTGACTTCCCTAGGTACATGCCTAGGTATATCCAGTTAAGAGGAAAACCAGTGACTTCATGAGTGGACAGACACTTGAAAGTGATGAATGATATTGAACTAGTAATCCTTAAACTTTAAGTAAGTTAGAACAGGCAGATGAATCCCAATCACACTTTAGACTTCATGTAGGCAGAAAGGCTTTGTGAGAAGCATGTTGGATTTGGAATGAGAGCATCTGGGGTCAAATCCTGCCTTTGAAACTTATTTCCAATCACTTAATCTCTATTGACTTCAGTGTCTTCAACTATAAAATGAGTTGGGTTGGATTATTTGATCTCCAAAGTCCATTCCAGTTTTAAATTTATGATCCTCCATTTTCAGCACAAAGAAACTGAGGCCCAGAGTGCTAAGCAATTATCCCAATGTAAACCAACGACTCTGCAAAATAGCAAATGGTTCCTTCAATATACAATATGAATAATCTATGATTTAACTACATAATTATAATATTTAATTTAAATGTTGTATTTGTAATAGCTAAATTTTATTGGGGTTAGCATTTTTTTATTACACTTATCAATTAACTCTAATCAGAAGCCAATCATAGAATAAGCAATGGAGACAAGGTTAAAGGAATGAAAATACCAAATCAATTTGACTGTTTCATCATTATTCTATTTTTAGTGGAGAAAAATGATTGATACTAAGTTTATTCAGAAGCAAAATAGAACAATTTTGTAATATTAGATAACAAAATCACCTTTTCCACCACTTTTTTCACTTTCAGATAATTTGAATACTTCTATGTAGACGTGGCCTGTAAGTCCTGCCCTGCCCTGGTATTCCTTTTAAGGATTATCTTGTCTGTGCAAGACATCGCAAAAATATGTCCTTCTAAAGGGAAATATAAGCCTGCATTTATCTCCTGGGTGGGGGTAATGTGGAGGTAGGAAGGAAAAGTTATTATGTATTTGCTGAGTTATCAAGATACCTTCCAAACACGTTCTATTTTCTTAAATTATATTTCTCCTGACAAACCCATTTTCAGTCACAGTAATGGGCAGATAAACAAGGAAATGGTCTGGATAGCTACAGAGTGAATGAGATAATTCAGAGAAAGGCAGAATTTTCCCCCCTCCCCCTGAAGAGCAGGTCAGCTGTTAAAAATTTATGCATCTAGCCCTGAGATAAACAAATCCCACACATAAATAAATATGTCTTTGAGTACATTATAGGGGCATTGGTATCACTAAATATAAGAGAAATTATTCAGATATACTTAACTATTAACAATATTTAAGTATTTGGCATATTAAACTATGGAATGAAAGAGTCATCCCTAATAAATCTCACTTATGGCTTTCAGAATCCCCTGTGGTAGCCAACAGGGTATAAATGTTTCTCTACCAACATTTCAATTCCCCACATTGTCCATGACTCGGAAATGGTACAATATTTGATGGAGAGTTATGGTAAGCTGTCATTATTTTGACTCCTCGATTTTTAAAAGTAGTTGCACAATTCTTAATGAACCTCACAGCCTATTTCCTGGGAGTTACAAAAACTTCCGTCTAGTGTAACTCTATGTAAATTTCTATGTTTGTTCAGTATTTATGATTCCTGGTGGATGAGTTCATTTTCTCTTTCCTCTCATTCGGATCTAAAAGGTAATTGCTGCCCTTTTTAATTAAGTGGTTACCTTCAAAACTGACTATACATGGATGTCCATTTATCCATCAATATCAAGGGAATTGATTTTATTCTGTGTGTTTAGTGTTTCATGGCATTCTGCCATCTTCAGTCCTTGAAGCCTAGTTATGACATTTATGATCTGTCTAGGTGGAGGGAATTCTCAGTACCCCTAAACACAGATCTATTCACTTCTGTTTTTCATGTCACTTTACTAGATTTTAGAGACAGCATGGTATAGTAGATAGAGGACTGGTCTTTGAGTCCAGAAGAGCTGGCTTCAACTCCTATCTCTGACATATACTGATTTTGTGGCCATAAGAAAGTCACTTAACCTCTCAGTGCCCCTCAGACAATGCTCTAAGGTCATAAACCACAGAAAATCACTGATCTGCAAAAATGGAAAGAAGTTTCACACCAGAAATTCCCAGTGCTAATGGAAGCAAAAATAGAAGCTTTTGCAAAAGCAAAAGCATGGATAGAGCAAATAAAACAAACTTTAGATTTTAAGCTCCTTCTAGGCAAGGACTGTTTCTTAATTTTTTTTTTAATTTCCATGGCACTAACACCAATCCAGGCAGAAAGTAGTTTAAGAATTCCTAATTAGTCAAATGTGAACCATTAGGTGGTTTTTAGTGGGGAGAAGGATATAGTAGGAAGGCATCAGAACGGTCCATTTCCCCACAATATTAAATAAGAACACTTTCAACTTTGTGCTGTCATCAGTCCTACACTGTCAGCACCCTTTCTGTCCTTTCAAACTTATGCCTAGATCCTCTGATTTATTAACTTCTGGGAAATAAAAAGTAAATCATTTTATTAAGGCTGAGGACCCTTGCAGCAAATGCTTGATAAATAATTTATGTGGTAAGCTAGGAGACTGGGTTTGATTAACTTGCTCTAGAGAGTGCCTACACAATCATGTGAATGTTGACACTTAATAAATGCTTCATGTTGATGAAGTTGAGAGCATTTCTGAGCTTAGAGAACAGAATGAAACTCCCTCCATGCTACTAGAATGGTCCATTCACAAAGCAATAGGGGCTGGTCTTTGTACAATTTTGTTTACTTCTATTCTGCTGAGATAACCAAGTGGGAGAAGAAGCAAATGCAGTAGCTGAAATGGGAAAGAAGATAGATGGGGAAGAGGTTGAAATAGCATGACTGTGTTGACTACAGAGGCTAGACGAAAGGAAATGGAATGTCAGACCCTTCGTCGTGTCTGGCTGGAAACTTCAGGAGATAAGATATGGAAGGAAAAAAGGAAATATTTATTAACTAAGCACTAATTTATACATTTATATAATTAAGCATTTATTATGTGTTAATTAAGGAAACATTTATTAAGTAGTTATTACTTGCAAAATATTGTGCTAAATTCTGAGGAATGCAAATAGAGAAAAGTAACAAAAAAAAGCTCACAATGGGAGAGACAACACTTTGGAAGTTTCAGCTGCAAGTGAGAAGGAAAGGTCCCATGTTCCTTAGTGTGCAGCAGCAAAGCCAATTTTAATGTACCTTCTTTAATATTATTTTCATTAATAAGATGACATCACCCTATGATGGACTGTATCAACTCCCCAATCTGATAAAAAACAAAACAAACAAAAGAATAAACCCTCTTGTTTCTGCCATTTGATGTAGGGCTCTTACCACCATTTGAATTCTCTTTGACACAAGATATTCCATCTTTTAACACAAAGTTTACCTGCCTGAAATAATTTCACTTAGTTACATGCTATGGACTCTCTTGATATTCTTGTACTGATTGTTTTCTGTGGTTAACCAGTTCTTTCATAAACATGATCTCCCACTAAGCATCATTCCATCTCCTATGCCAGTCCCTTTCCAATCAGAATATAACCAATAATTCTGAATGATTAGACATTTTCCCCCTTCACTCATTCTGTGCCTCAACTAAACTAGACTCTTTGCTGAACCTCATAGAGATGATTTCACGTATCCTCTCCACACCTTTGCATAAGCTGTCCCTTGCCTGGAACATACTCTCTATTTACCTCTACCTCTTAGAATCCCTAATTTCCTTGAAAGCTCAGCTTGTGACCCAATTTCTCATGATACTTTTTTCCAATCCTTTTTCCTTCCATACCTCTACACCCCTCTCAAAAAAGATGTATTTTGTATATGTTTGTGCAAATGTCTTGATAGAATTTAAGCTCATTCAGGTGTGAGGTGTTGTTTTTTATTTTTCTCCTTGTATCCCATGGCATTTTCACTGTGCAAACACTGGCACATAGCAAGAGCTTAATAAATTTTTTGCTAATTATTTGATTGATTAAGCTTCATTGCATTAATAATCAGAAGACTAGTATTCTAATCTTGGCTTCATTTCTTACTAGCTCTGAGTCGAAAGTCACTTAACTTCTCTGAGACTTTTTAATATGAAAAGTGGATATAGTAATACCATAATCCTGGCAACTTCACAGGACTATTCTAAGGATCCAATGAGATCATGGAATTACATTTCTGAAAGCTCTGCACAAACTACAAAGGTTGATCCAATGGAAATTTAGGCCCCTACAGGTGTAATGTCTCCCTCAATTCATATAGCTAGTTAAGGATCAAAGCTGGAAATAGGACCCAGATCTCCTGATTTCTTCTATATTATTTTGACTGTAGTTTTATTTTTTTTAATTCAAAATGTATATTTTTTGTATTCATATATGTGTGTTCACTCATGTATGCCGGCATGTGGAGTATTTTGTGTATGGATGTGATAACTATAGAATTGCCTTAAATTCCATACCATCTATGAAAGATTTATATTTGAAATATCTCAAAGACAGCTCTTTTTACCCCACAATTTCTGGGCATTTGTCTTGTTCCCTTATAAAAGTAAAAATAAGATATAGCCAATTTGCCTTGTGAGTGGATCCATCCCGTACTGCTAGAATTTAGAAAATTACCTTTGGAAATTTCTGTTCTTTCCTTCCTTCGCTTTACCTAGCACTTAATTACTGTACTTGGCATTTTCCCCACTTTAAAGAAAAAAAAGTATGTATGTATATAAGTTAGGGAATTTAGGATACTCATTTCCTATAAATGTATTCCCAGAGTTCTAACTGCTGCTTTTTTTTGGGAGGGGGAGCTGGGAGTGACTTTTAAAGGAGAATTTTGGTAAACCTGACTTGATTAACTTTGTGTGTTTCTCTTTGCTTCTGCACCTTGTACTTTTTGATGACTCAGAATTGAGAGATTATTTTTTTTAATGACTTCAGTATCCAGAATATCATAGATTGATTTAGATTGCTGAGTGAATGCACAGGCCCAATAGTGCAGGATTGCACTTTTTTATTACCTTTAGCATAGTTTTCCTTAAAATAATAATTATTAATTTTGCATCAGGTACCAAAAACAATGGGAAAATTTTATCCCTTTTTCAAAGGTGAAAGAAAAAAGAAAAACTCCCTTCCACCTCCCCATTTCCTATTCTTTTGTTAGATAAGGCTCACACACCTGCTCTGTGAATAGCAATCAATGATTTTTTGCCATCTTCCTACAGCTTCTAGTTCTGATGCTTCAGTGAGTGCGTTTTATTCCGTATGCCTGAGTGGGCTCCTGCTTCCAGGTTGGGTCCAAAAGCATGGCCAGCTGTGGGCAAAATTATCAAGGAAGTAAGTTATTTTTGTTTCTTCCTTCTCTCATCTCTGTTTTTGTTATTTTCTCCTATGTTTTGTTCCTAAAAAAGCCTTGGTTTTCCTCAGGTAACTGGGGAAGTGATTGCCAAGCACTTATCATTGACAGGGCCTGGCTTACAGTAGGTGCTTAATAAATGCTTGCTGACTTGACTGAAGCCTAGGTTTCCAACATGTTTGAATCTATCATGAAGCTTATATAAGATTTTCAGAAAAAAAAGAGAAAGGAAGGAAGGAAGGAAGGAAGGAAGGAAGGAAGGAAGGAAGGAAGGAAGGAAGGAAGGAAGGAATGAAGGAAGGAAGGAAGGAAGGAAGGAAGGAAGGAAGGAAGGAAGGAAGGAAGGAAGAAAGAAAAGCAGATGCACACATACACACACACACACACACACACACACAGAAAAAAAGTCAACTGAAGACTTAATTAGGGCAGCATGGTACAGTGGAAAAGCCACTGCATCTGGAATCAGATTTGGGCTCAAATTCTACTCTGATGCTTACCGTGACTGAGAAAAATAATTTAAACTCCTGGACCTGTTTCCCCAATTATAAAATGAGGTGGTTTCACTAAATGGTGTCTGAGATTTCTTCTAGCTCTAGGTTTATCATCCTATACGCCTTAGTAGGCCGGCAGAGTCTAATCACCTGTTTGCCATTAACATTATGCAACTAACTATGACAAAGTATCATGCAAGCTTGCTTAGATTAATTATTAATTAGTGGTGGTTATTTAAAAGATATGTCATGACATATAATTAAATTCATATGGCACATATATATTTGTGCATATATATGTATACATTTATATATAGACAGTATATATGTGTACAACTGTGCACGTGTATAAATACACATTTATACATAAATATATATATACATATACATGTATGTAGTTTGTGTGTATGATTAGATGGGACACTATTGAAAGACTTAGACTTGATTCATATAAGGTACTTGCAGAGATTATTTTAAGGGAGTGAGTATATCACAGACCAAGATATACATAAAGCTCTTCAGAGTCACTGACTATATGGCTATTAAAACAAATGGAGAGAGGCAGAGACACAGAGAGAGAGAGACAGACAGACAGACAAACACAGACAGGGAGGGAGAAGGAGGGAGAGAAGGAGAGAGACACACACACATATACAGACATAGAGTCACACAGAGAGAGACAGACAGACAGACAGAGAAATGAGTAAGACAATAAATAGGTAGACAAATGGATGGAAAGACAGATAGATAGACAAACAGATAGAGTAAGCAAATATATAGACAGACTCAGAACAGACAGATAGATAGATAAATAGATATACTTATAAAAATTCAAGTAGACAAAAGAAAAATTTTGCTATATATGTGAACAAATAAATGAATAACAAAATTTCTGAGCTTCAATTCAGCATAATGAAAATACTAGATATTAAAGTTGTGGAACAAATAAAAGACTATGTTTTTATCTGGTTCCTGATAATCAATTAGATAAAAGTACTTATCAAGTAGCTACTTTGTGCCAGGAACTATATTAGGCACTGGGGATTCATACAAAGACCAAAACAAACAAACAAAAATAATACCTTCTCTCACAAAGTTTATGTTCTATAGGGGAAACATTTAAGTGTAACAAAGGCCATCCCATGGAGCATGTGTGAAGAATAAGACTGGTCCAAGATCCCACGCATCCCTGGAAATATCCAAGGTATAGGGCAAATGTACTATGAGAAGTGATGCACCCAGAACACTTGTGCCAATTGAAGTGACCAGGGCCTAAGCCTGTACCCATGTATGCTGTATGGCATGACTACTCTTCTTAAGTTAATTCAAGTACATACACAATAAATTCAGGGTAAGGGGCAGTAGGGGGAAGGGATTAAATTTTGGGGAATCAGAAAAGCCTTCGTTTAGAAAGTGGTAGGTGGTTCAGTGGATAGAGCACTGGTTCTGGAGTCAGGAAGACCTGACTCCAGATCAGGCCTCACTTACTAACTGTGTGACCCTGGGCAAGTCACTTAACCCTGTCTGTCTCAGTTTTCTCATCTGTAAAATGAACAGAAATGACAAACCACTGCAGTCTTTGCCAAGGAAACCCCAAATGAGGTCATGAAGAGTTGGACACGACTTAAATAACTGAACAACAACAGTAACTTGATTTGAGCTCAGAAAGAAGCTAGGGATTCTCCCATGTGGAAGTGAAAAGGGAGTGCCTTTCCGGTATGGGGAACAGCTTGCTCGAAGGCCTTGAAAGGGGAAATAAAATATTGTGTATAATATGCATCAAGCAGTCTGGTTTGACTGGTTCACAGAATGAGTGAAGGGGAATAATTATTCTGAAAGGTTGGCTGTAGTTGAATTGTGGAAGTGCTTTAAATGTCAAAAAGAGGCATTTGTGTGCCATCCTGTAGGCCATCTATTCTTTTAGGAATTGTTTCAGGGACATTTGCATTTTAATCTGCCATACTTTAAGAAATTAAAACTCTCAAAACTTGGAGGAATATTTTCTAATGGCTGTATTCTTTGCAGCAGGACAAACCAAAGGTATCTATTTGGGATGAAGGTGGTTTTTTTTTCTCTCCAAGTTAGGGATTTCTTTTTTATTGGGGTAGAATGTATAGGATTATATGTGCTACCCACTGTGCCTTGCAAAAAAGTGGTAATAGATAAGGGCTAGATACCAGATCTGCTTCTGAGCAACCTATATTGATACAAATTTTCTTGATTCTATTGACCTACGTGAATCCATAATTATGAGCATTCACCAATTTGTGGATGAGGAACTGTTCTTTTTATTTAATATTTATGAAGCTTATATAGTTTGCCAATATAGCTCCTCGTCTCTAGAAATTTGTAAACAATTCACTGCAAGCATTCAACAGAATTTTAAATGGCAATGATCTGCAATTTCTCTGGCATGTGAACTCCTTTGACAAATGGAGTTCATACATAGCTTGACTGTAACAGTAGCTGTGACGTAGAGAGCTTTATGAGTCTCAAAAAGGGTGACTTACTTATGGTCATGGAACTGATGAGGAAGGCAGTATTTGAACCCAGAGCTTTCTGATCTTAGCTCCAGTATTCTATTGGTAATGCCAAATTGCCTCTTTGTCATCCATCTTTTACAAGTAATAATCATACATTGATTCATCTGCAATTTTCATATGTGCCAGCCACACAGTTCAGTGATTAATTTAATATTATATCTAGAGATTACAATTGAACCTGTGATGTCACTGGTATTGGAAACTCCCATGTGAGGAAACCCTCTACACCAGCATAAGAAATAAACATGAAGAATTCAGAGAAACAGAGTCACCTAAACTAATGCAAACTTGCAGAATTAGGAAAACAATATACACAGTAATTACAATAATGAAACTGAATTCTGTGTGTTTATAAAAATCAAACTCGGTCCAAGACAAGAAGTGATAAAATGTACACCCTTCACTTCATTGCAGAGGTGGGAATATGGATACGAAATGTTTCATATGTTGTCAGATGTGATCAGTGTGTTGGTTGGATTTATTATTTTTTTTTCCTTCTCTTATTTTGTTAAGGCAAGGTTTACTATGTGGAAGGAGAGGATAGATTCCAGAATGAAGTGATAGAAAAATCTCAATAAAAAAACAAGATAATTTAGCTTAGGAGACTTACTGATCCTGGGTCATAAAAAAGAGATGTTTTGTTATCAAAAGGTTGTTTTGTGTAAAGCTTTTATAATACTGAGTTTCTACAGACAAAAACCTTTTGGAAGACAAAAGAATAGAGACCAAAATATAAGAGCCTCAGGTATAACAAAGACTCTCAGAATAGAGAAGAAAATGATACAAATAATGCTCTGACAAGTTTGCTAACTACTCGGGAGCAGCATCATACAAACACTCAAATATTAATGCTAAGAATTTAAATTCAATGGAGTATTTAATGGGATTCAGTGGGATGCAGATGGAAAGGAGGGAGGTAGTGAAGCAGGGTGTTGTGATCATTGATGTCATAAATGAGCCCAAGATGAGGTTACACACTTGAGTTCCATAATTAAAGCCTGTGAGGGCCACTACACATTTCAGACTTTGCAGTTGGGTTACATTCAAATATAATTTGGTGTCTGTGAAAGAGTAATGGTTGAAGAAGTAGTAAATCTTCAAGCAATAATAATTTAACAACCAGATTGATCTACGAGTCACTGAAGTTAACCAAAGAACCCAGCTGAACTTGAAAATCACACACAGAGAAAATTAACTTGAGGATTTTATGGATGCCCATAAAACAGTTTTCTGTCTTTCAGTTCACTTCATTCCCTTCACCATAACCCTTTTCTTCCCCTCCCAAACAAAAAGGACAATTTTTTATTAAATATTTACAGCATTTAACATATTCCTCCAAAGATGGAGAAATCACCCATCAGCTGTTTTCCTAGGTAGTTCTCTCAAGCTACTTTAATTTCTCTTACAAAAGCAGTTAGGAGACTCAGTGGAAAAGGACATTGCATTTAGAATTGGGAAGATGTGAGTTTGAATCCTTTTTCAGATGTTTACTAGCTGTGTGACCCTGTGTAAGTCATTTAATCTTTCTAACTCAGTTTCCTCTAAGATGGGGATAATAATAGCATCTACTTCACAGAGTAGTAGTGAGAATCAAATAAGATAACATACATAAAGAGTGGCGCCAACCTTAAAGCTTTATACAAATGATATATTTTATTAGAAATGTATTTTTGTTCCCATTCACCTCTATTCAAATGCCTAGATCTAAGAAGTACATATGACCCTACCCCTCAGGGGCTTATTACTGGGTGTCTCTGTAGTTTATGACTTTGTGTGAGGGCAAGGATTCATTACTGCTGTTAGGGATTGTATTGGGTCCTGGTGGAGTGAGAAGAAGATGGGTTCTGGACCTGGCTTTACTATTAACAACTTTGATGATATTTTATCTCTCTGTGCCTCAGTTTCCACATCTCAAAAATGAAAACCTGGATGATTCAGAAGCTTCTCTGTCCATGGCAGGGGTGGGAGTAAAGGAGTGGGGGAGACAAGTTTACTAACCAATAACTAATTTTTGGTGTCTATTATTTTAATCATAGGAGGATAAAAAACAAACAAGTCTCCACAATGTGATAAGGAAACTCATTCTTTATGGAAAATGATTCCATTTTGTGAAACATTATTGTGTTTTCTGTATCTTTTAAAATGCAGATATGTATGATATATGTTGCCCTGGGTCCATACTCAAACATATCGTTGTTATTCACCCTATGTTTTTGAAGAGGACAAGTGTTAACACGAGGTGATACCTTGACTTGGCTGTGAATTAGACAGAATTGCACAAATCCCTTAGCCTCACTCTCTTTTCCAGATTTGAAGTCCAGTGGCAAGGCAAAAGTCAAGATGGCTGGAGTTGGCAGAATGCAGTGGGTAGCCTTGTCATCTCTGATGTCTGAACAAGAGCTAAAGCACTCCACAGTGCCTGCTTCAGCTACCCCCATGGCCGTTGGAAAAAATTGCTCTCATCCATAAAGTCAAAATAATTCCTCCCCCACCCACCCAGTATTCAAGATATTCTGTGGATAAGTACCTACTCACAACTTTAGCTTATACATTAGTTAAAAACAAGATATCTAATCAAACAGCATAAATACTATGATAAGGAAACATAAGTCTATGTACACATGTGGGATAATTTTCCATTGGTTATGGCAGATAATTTGCAGGATGGATGGAGTACTGGACTAGGAGTCAGGAAGACCTGAGGGTGACTCTTTCCTCAGGTATGGTGGGAGCCTAGGCAAGTCACTTAACTCCTCTAAGCTCCAGTTTCATCACCTATTCAATGGGGATAAAAACAGTATCTACCTTATAGGGTAGTTGGAAATATCTAATGATTTACCCATGTGAATCTCTTTGCAAATCTTTTAGTTACTACATTGTTATTTTTATTATCACATGACAGGAAAAGATGCATGAAAGGTAGCAATATGGAATGTATTTTTCTGGGGAGTGTATTTAGTCAGAGCAATTCAAAGTCTGATACTTTAGAGTTGCTAATGTCCTTTAGTGATGCTATATCATACTGCTCATCTTTGGGCTTATCATCTTTTCTGTGCAAACTCCATTTTCCTCCTGGTTTCTGTTTCAGTCTGCTTTTAGAATTCATCTCCCTGGGATCATCTTTTGACCATCTTAGCCCCGTCTGCCTAAATTCAGGGAATAGGAAGGCATCTTCTACCCACAAAGATAAATTCTTTTAGTACATAACCCATAGGACTTTTAACCACCACAACTGATTAAGGGCAGTCAGACAAAAGCCAGAAGAATGTCCCAGATTAAGACTGTCTCTTTTAATTTTAAACTTCACCTTCTCCTTGCATTCATTTAAACAACAAGTCAACAAGCATTTATTCAGCACTTAATGTGGACCAGGCACCATGCTAATTGCTGGGAATACCAAAAAACAAACAAACAAACAAACAAAAAAACAATAGTCACTGTCCTCAAGGAGCTTACATTGGAAGGGAGAAGACAATAGATAAAAGGAAGCAAAAAAGGGGGTGGGAATGGAGGTGGGGTGGGAATGTGAAGGTACACAGTGCAGGGTATGATAGAGAAAGTCCAGGGTGTAGCCCTGAGAAGGATGACAATTTGGCTGGCCTGGATTCCTTCCTTAAATGAAGGTTCTAAGAGGAACAATCCAACCAGAGAGAGAAGTCGTAAGAGCAGTACTTCTGATGTGTAAATTCAAGGGCTGGCATAAAAGTGAAGAGATTTCTGGGAAACAGAAGAGAATGTCCAGAATGCAGCATGGAGAGCAATGCAATTGAGTAAACTCTTGGTTTATTCCCATTTCTATTTTCTCACTCAAAACCTTTGATTCTGAGATCATTGCATTTCCTAGATTCATTGAAAAAATGTCAAGGCATTGTAGTAGGTGCTGAGGGAGATATAAATGTGAGATGCAATTCCTGCCCACAAAAAGCTTACTAATACAAGCAATTTCCACAATTTGAACTTTATTTCCTTCAGTTTGCCCTCATTTTTCAGAAAGTTTTATAAAATGTAAGATGAGGCCTGAAGAACAGAGTTTATTTTAGAATTTTATTCCTTACCACTTGATATTTAAGAGTACAATTGTTGTCGTTGTGTTTTGTCCTTTGTTCTTGAAGAGGACCATGACATCAGGGAGATGTGACATGACTTGCAATTGACTTTGATTTGAGTGAGGGAGGGCTGTGCAAGGTCACCAGCCTCACTTTTTCCTCCAGCGCCATCTGGGTCCAGTGGCCAGATATCAATCAGGATGACTGGAGATGGCCCAGGATGCAGTGGGAGACCTTGGCCTTTTTAAGCTAAGGTCTTTTCAGGTTCTCACTTTGAGTGAGGCGATGAGCATTCAGTGAATGGGCTTCTTTTTCTTTTTAATGTCTTTCTTTAAGAAGTGATTCAAGGTGGGGGCAGCTAGGTGTCACAGTGGATAGAGCACTGGCCCTGAAGTCAGGAGGACTTGAATTCAAATCTGGCCTCAGACTAAACACTTGATATTTACTAGCTGTGTGACCCTGGGCAAGTCACTTAGTCCCAGTTGCCTAAAAAAAAAAGAAGTGAGTCAAGGGATGGCCCCTTTAATAAAAAAAAAAAATAAAAATAAATCAAACTAGGAGGGGAAGACCCTCAGGGTTGCTGACCAAAAGAGAAATGATGAATTACTATTTATATTCACTTTGAGCCAGAAGGGTCTATACAATATACAAATAGACATGCCTCCCATATATTACTGTATTATATTTATTTACATTGTAGCTTAACTCTTTGGACTACTAACAGGTACCACAGAATAACAACAGAATCTGTTGAAAAGCAGGTGTTAACAATGCTAAACAGTTGTTGCTTCTTGCTCTCTGCTCCAAGCTAAGAATCTATGAGACTGTAATATATTTCCCAAAATGAAGGTTCTTTATCTTTTTTGGTGGGGGAGAAAAGGGTTATGGGAAAAATCATCAAAAATAAATGAAAGAAAGGAAGGACTATCATAGATAACTGACAAAAATGTGATTATTTTGATTATTTTTAGAGACTGGGGATAATGCAAAAATCACTTTCTGTATTTCCTACCCTAGACATATTTTTCTAGCTATTGAGAGAAAGATGTTTCAATGTGGAAATTCTGCAATATCTTTTACACATTCCACACAGACAGTAGTTCATGCCATCCAATTAGGGTCAGAGAACATGTTTTCCTCTCTGTTTGTGTATCTTTCCAAGGTTTTGAGCCATACTCCATTACATTTATCCCAATGTGCTTTTTTTCTTTCCTTTTTTTTTTGATCAATCAAGACTGCAAAAGCTCAATCCCCATGTCTGTCAGAGAAAATTCATTTCTGTGCTTCTTTGGGCAGTCAAGGGTCCTTCACCTCTTCAGAAAGTGAAAAGATTAATTTACTTTCAGAACTCTCTCTGAGAATGAGAGAATCTTTCCACCTCTAGCATCTTGAGGCCCATATACAAACTTAATCTTTTTGTCTATTTTGACTGAAATCTTTCAAGGTCATGAGATTAAATATGACTGAAGAAAAGTTGATAGGCTCAGGGAATGGGGATATGTACCCTATTTTAATTGTTTGGAAGAAAAAAAGAGGTACTTTGTTTTGAGTTTGTGTATTTTCCCCCTTCCAATAAAATCATTTTCAAAAAGTAATGGAAGTGGGTAAATTGCATTTTACTTTAGAAAAATTTACCTGAAATAATAAAAAATAGGGCTTTTTTTTGCTTCTACTGTTTTCCTTTTCCTTTTTTTTTTCTTTTTAATAACAAGAAAGAATTTTTTTCTCATTTATGTTCTAGGGGAAAAATGTGTTTGAGTGAGAGTTTATAAGCCAACATAATTCTAAGTCTTGACCAATTTGCCCATGGCCTGAATTAAATCAATATGGTCTTATTAAGATACAGCAATGTATCCAAAAAGAAATTTCAAATTCTTTCCTTCCCTTCTTCCTTCCCTCCCAAAGAACTTCCCCCCATACAGAGTCTACTGCTTCCTACCATTAACTCTGGTCAGCCTCCTCAGGTGAGAAAAGTCTAGAGTACCTGTGATTACATACCTTGTGACTTTCATCTCCTGTTGGGCAGAACATGTCCCCTGAGGAAAGGCCAGGCCAGGCATCTTCCATCTGCCCCAAAAGACTTCCCCCTATCTTAAAGCAATAACTTTCATCTGTGCCAGTACGAGGCAACTTCCACCTTCTGCTGCCAGCCCAATCTCTCAACTGGCATGCTGAGTACCTACGGTGCAAAGAGAAGCAACCTGCTCTTTGACTTCAGACCTTCCATATCCTCTTGTGCCTGTCCTTTAAAAGAAGAGGAAGAGGAAAGTTGTTGGAGAATGAGACTTCTTTCTTCTACTATGCAGGTTCAACCACCTTTGCCTGCTGTTCCCTTTTCCTGACTAATCTCTGCCATTCAGAGCAGGAAGCATAGGGCTTCCCATCTGACCATCTGACTGTGTACCTCCCATTTCATGCTGTACTCACTTTCAATCCAATTTCTAACTTCCATTGGTAAGAGTGGTGCCTTCCACTCAGTAATGAACATTCTCTGGTTATATACCCTTCATATCTGAGCGATTCTGAAGCCCTGTATATAATTTTCCATACCTTCTTTCCCATACCCAACACTCAATTTCTTATTACAGTCTTCCTCAAAGTTTTAACCAAATACCACCCAGCCCTAAAATTATGACCTCTGGAATGCCTGCCTATTCTGTAGGCAACAAACTTCATTTCAAACTAAATATTTTCCTATGTCAATCCTTCCATCTACTAGCTATTACTGAAGGTTGGCTTCTCCCATATGACACTGTCTCTCTAGCAACTCTTTTTAGTACTGGCTATACTTAGACTCATTTTCCTTGGCTCACTCATCAAGGTGGGGAAGTTGGACTACTTCTTGCTCACCTTTGACACTTACAGATTCTCCCCCTAACTCTATCACTCAGTACCTCTCTTGCTTTGTGGTTCATGCTATTCATATCTACCACCCAATCAAAATCCAATAGCTGTTGTCTGTAGCCCCCCAAGTCAATCCTTTCCTCTCCTCGATAAACTCAGTACCTGGCTCACAGTTTTTCTCTCTTTCTAAATTCCTATCCTCCTACTAGGAGACTTCATCATACATATTAACTCTCCCTCAAACTCTCTAACTACTCAATTTCTCAACTTATTCACTTCCGATTAGCTACTCCTCTACCCAACTTTGGTCACACACAAAGATTCTCATACTCTTGGTCTTGCCAGTATCCACAAATGCACCACCCCCACATTCAAGGATTCCAAATCTCTTTACCTGACCATAACCCATTAATGTTTCACCTCTCCCTCTGCCTTACCAAAAAAAAAAAATCAAAACAAGCAAAGAAACAACAATAACAATAAACCCTTCTCTTCATCTACATTGTTACCCCCAATACCTTGACTTCATCATTCTTTCCCAGGCTATCTCCCCTACACTAGCCAATCTCTCCTCTTTTCCCCATCTTGACCCTTTGATGAACCAAATTAGCTCTACACTGTCCCTCTCTCTCAAATTCCTAGCCCCCTTATCATAAAGCCATTTATCCTCAACCAAGTCTCAGCCTTGGATCATTGTCAGCATTTAACACCTTTACTTCTACACACATGCTACTAAATGAAGGTAGAGGAAATCATGAAACTCTTCTGATTGGGATCACAACTTCAATTGAGCCCTCACTGCTGTTATGCAATCCTACTATACCCTGCCTTATCAACTTACTCTCCATGACAGCTCTTCCACACCTTTTCATCCTTCCTCAAACCTCCCATGGCTCCTCCACATGCATATTTTACAGAAAATATTAAGTTCATTTACTGTAAGCTCCCTTTTCTTCCTTCTTCCTTATTTCCCATTACTCTGATGCCTTCTGCCATTATCTCCTCCTTCCCTCCTATGTCACATGATGAAATGGATTTACTTCTTACCAAGGATAACACTGTTAGCCTGAATATCTGTTCAAACAATTCCTTTCATCCACTCTCACACAATATATTGCCCCTTCTGTCACCTCATCTTTATCATTCATTTTCAACCTCTCCCTGTCTACTGGCTCATTCCCTACTGCCTAAAATCATGCCCATGTCTCCCCCAATCTGAGGAAAAAAAAAACTCTCATCGACCCTATGATCATTTATATTATCGTATATCTCTTCTGCCCTTTGCAGCTAAACTCCTTGACAAAGACATCTACAATAAATGGCTCTACTTTCTCTCTTCTCACAAACATCAAGAGTATGAATAAGGCAGATATGGCTCAAGGGCACGGATCAAAATGGATTGGAGAATGATTTCTCCCAACTCCCTTTTGAAACTTTTCCTTGCTACTGAAGCTCTAATTGACTCTATCTTCTTTGAACTTCTATAGCACTTAATCTGTTTGTCATTTACAGAATTTCTGAGTTGGCTGTGACCTCAGCAGCTGTTTAGTCCAACTCCTACCCAAAAGGCATACCCTACTATAATGTATTTGGAAAGTAACCATCCAGCCTCTGCTTGAAGACCTCAAATTAGTCAGAACACACTACCTGCTGAGACAACTCATTGCACTTTTGGGCAGTTCTAATTCTTAGGAAACTTCATGCCATTGCTCATCATTCAGGCTTCATATGTGTTAATTTGTCTTTTATGATCCTTCCAAATGCTAGTCCCCTCCCTCACTAATCACTTTTTATTTGATTTTATTCATTTTGTATTTATCTCGTATATTTGTTTATACATGTTATATATATATATATATATATAATTTATATAAGCATATAAAGCACATATATGTTGTCTACCCAGTAGAATGTAAGCACCTTATGAATAGATTGTTTATTATTGATATATCCCACCTAGCACAGTGCCTTACATATAGTAGGAGCTCAATAAACAATTGGCAATAGGTTGATGGATCCTGTTTTTCCTAGTTCTCTCTTTTGCAGGCTAAAATTCCTCATTTCTTTCAACTCAGATAACTGGACTCACAGTCCTTCACAAACTACTTGCCCACCTCTGAATTCTTTCTAACTTATTGAGATCCTTCCTAAATTGTGGTACTTCAGAATTGAACACAATATTCTAGAAATCTTCTGATTGACTAGGGCAGAGGACAAAGCGATTTGCACCTACTTACTTCTGTAAGTTATGCCTTTTAGTGAAATCCAAGAATGCATTAGATTTTTGGCTGCCATATCATGCTGTTGACTAAAACTGAACTCTATCTGCTAAAACCTCCAGAAGTTTCAGACACAATTCTATTTAACTGAACCTACCTTAAAAACCTAACCTAAAACTTAAAGTAAGAACCTAACCTAAAAAAGTTAATTTTTTTATTTTTGGTGAGGCAATTGGGGTAAAGTGACTTGCCCAGAGTCACACAGCTAGTGAGTTTTATGTGTGTGAGGTCAGATTTGAATTCAGATCCTCCTGACTCCAGGGCCCGTGCTCTGTCCATTGCACCACTTAGCTGTCCACCGAAGTTGATTTTTTGAACCCAAATATAAGACTTTCAATTTATCATGATTAAATTTCATGTTAACAGGTGTCTTTCTAACTGATTATTTTCTGACTGGTAAATATGGAGATTCATAGCACTAAAGAGTGATCCACTTGCCCTTGTCTGTAAGAAGCTTTCTAGTCATTGCATCTTACTAAATTAGAATAAATATGGCAAACTGATGACCCTGAGGTACTGAAGCTGTTTACAATGAGAAATGGTGGCCACCAGATCTGCAGACTGAGGCTTACTTGAGATGACAGATTTAGTACAGAGCAGTAAAGTGACACTCAGAAGAGATAGTGTATTCAGTGGAGAGCAGGAAAAAATATTCTCAGAACAGAACAATACAGTCTAAGGACATTTCCAGAGGACACCAACATCCTTAGAGCATTAGAGGCATGAGTTGCCCTAGCCACAAATCTCATAGGTGTGGGCTCTCTCTATCAATCATCATTGTTTTCATATGTGCCAAGGGATATTGCATGGTAAATTTCTTTTTGCATTTAACTCTTGCTTCATTTTTTCTCAATTACATGTAAACAAAAATATTTAACATTTGTCTTCTAAAATTTTGAGTTCCAAATTCTCTCCTTCTCTTCTACTCCTCCCCCTTCCTTGAGAATGCAAGCAATTTGATAAAGATTATAAATGAGCTTTGATGTATGCTTCAATCTCCATTCAGACTCCATCACTTCCTTCTCTGGAGGTGGATAGCAATTTTCATCATAAACCTTTGAATTGTCTTAAACCATTGTATTGCTGAGAATAGCTAAGTCATTCACAGTTGATCATAGTACAATATTGCTGTTACTATGTACAATGTTCTTGTGGTTCTGTTCATTCTACTGTGCATCAGTTCATGTAGGCAAAGTTTCTCTGAGAGTTTCCTGTTTATCATTTCTTATAGCACAATTTGTGCTGGTAAATGTCTAAGAATCATTTCTCTAAAAAATCATGAATGACACATTTAATAATAATCTGAATTGTTAATATTTTCTTTAAACTTTATTAGGTCTAGACAGTCAGGAAAACAATCAAATCCTGGTGTGGAACACTTGCTAATTTCTGAGATGTAATGCTCTCAGCTGAAATCTAATCTCTGGCTATTATGTGATTGGTTTGAACTGGTTCCAATACACTCCTCTTCTACTCAATACATTCTTCTTCTCCTAGTGCTGAGGTGTATAGGGTGTTCAAGGAGGACTAACAGTTCAAATGTAGGGGCTTGCCAGGCCCTTTTCAGGGCTACTCATCTAACTTTGGTATCGACCTGGACCTCATCTTCTGGTTCCAAGAAGCTACAGCATGTGCAGCAGTCACACCCCAGTAAACCTTCTCAGAAGATAGGCTAAACCAGTTGAGAGTATGCAAGACGACTTAACCCTAGCAGTGAGTAAAGGGAATGTCTACCCCAAGCATGTGAAGACTTCCCCAGCAGAATGTGCAGATGAGAACAATTTGCTCCAATGGCCATAAAGGTGGTTAAAGGGGGCACTGTGGAGCACTTAGAACTTGGTCAGACACCAAGGTCATCCACAGCATTCTGAGCCATTGCCAGTCATCTTGACTTTTTTCTTGACACTGAGCCTTAATGACTTTTGAAGAGAGGGAGTGAAGCTTACAACTTTGTGAAACTGCCTCACTTAAATCCAATTGATGCACAAGCCAAGATACCCCTCATGATGTCATTGGTCCTCTTTAAAAATGAAGGACCAACAACAACAACCTTTAGAAAAGTATACCCCATGCATATATGGAAGTGTCTCTAATTTATTGTTCCCTAGACTGTTGGATTGCATTTTGTTTTAAACTGATGTTTTATCCAGTTGGCTGTGATAAAGTATATACATTAGTGCGGTCTAGCTTTTGGGAATATGTGCTGATCTATAGTGTGTTTTTCAACTAGTGTTATTTTTCTGTGGGGTCATTTGTGTAAGGGGAACCCAGGGTCCATATTAGTAACCATTTGAAATTCACCCATTTAGAAAACATATGGAATAATGTATATGCATATTTTTAAAAAGCTAGTATCATCATTGAGGTAGCCAATATTCTCATTAAACTTTAGTTTTCCATTGTATTTTCTTCTGGTTGAATCATTCTGGAAATAGAACTGCAATTGTAGTCAGAATACCTAGCTTCAAATCCTAGTTTTGCCACTTTATATATGTCTGACCTTGGGAGAATCGCTCTTTCATCCTGATCTCAGCTTTCTCATCTATACAATGAGTAGGTGGACTAAATCTATGATTCTGTGATCCAAAGAGAGAACTTGGTGTAAAAAGGAATCTTTGAATTCTCCTTGTGCTTATGTGAGAAAATAAAAGAATTATTAAGAGCCCTAGTTGTTTAATAATATAAATCCTGTATGCAGTTATTAAAATACATTATCTAGTAGTTGTTTAAAGTCAACCACTCTTGGGTTCAGTGATCCAGAGCAGCAAAAAATTCTTCAGATGGATTTTTCTACATATGATTTATTTTCCTGGTTTGACTAATGACTGTCCTAATGTCACATGATCAATTGGATTGACTGTGTAATGATCTGAATTGGCAGTTAAAATGACTGGAATAAATGGACCAACTCCTTGGTGATTCTCCCCTACCTCCAATTTGATTTATTGACAAGAGTCTCTTTACATGCATACCAAATTTCCTGTTTTATCAATTGGATTCTTTGCCTATAGGGGTGAGGGTGGAGGAGGGAGGTCATTTTACATGGCCCAATGGATTGGTTTGTTACTGAGATTTATATTGACTACTAAGACAACTTAGAACAACAAATTCAATGCTTCCTAATCTAATATGTATTATTAAATAACACGAACAAATTTCTTTGTTTTTACTCTTTATAATAAAATAAGGAAGAAAATGAAAATAACAATTCTTAATTCCTTGCCAAGTAGCAGTATGAGTAGTGGGATGAGACACATGAGTAACCCCTGCAATTTCAGCCATGTGAGATATGGAGCCAGTTGGATTGACTCTTTTTTTTTAAAGAAAAAAAAAAGAAAAAGAGGGGCAGAGTCAAGATGGTAGAGTGAAAACAAGGACTCATCAGAACTCTCCCAAATTCTCCTCCAAATAATGTTCAAATAATGCCTAAAAATGAATTCTGGAGTGACATAACCCATAAAGGGACAGGATAAAACAATTTCCTGGTTTAAGACAGCTCAGAAGGTGGGCAGGAAAGGTTTATCTCACTAGGGTAAAAGTGCAGCATTATCCAATGAAGGATGTGCCAGCAGTAAGTCTCAGGGGTGGCTGAATTCATGGTGGCTTCCAATGCTCACAGTACACAGACAATAAGAGCATCAGACAACTGGTCAGAAGGAGAGTACAGGGGACTGTTTGCTGCCACTGGGAGAAGGAATCTGTTGCTTTGCCCATACTTAATTCTGGGGCACAGTGCCAGGGCAAGGAGGAGCACTAGCAGGAGCAGGGATCTTGGTCATAGTTCCATGACAGAAAAGAATGCTTATGATCACTGATAGACCAGAGCACAGGACAGAAAAGCAGTCCCCACACCTCTTCTTAGATCATACCACCTTAGAAGAACCAAAAATTTACAGACTCCCAGAACTAGTTCTGAAAACTGCAGCATGAAAAACTTGAGCTTGGGACCCTGCTTCCTCTACCTGGGGAATAGAGCCCAACTCAAACATAAGGTTAAAAGTCAAGAAATATCCTGAAAAAATGAGCAAACAACAAAAAATGAACTTGACCATAGAAAGTTAGTATAATGATAGGGAAGATCAAGACACAAACTCAGAAAAAGACAACTAAGTCTAAATAACTACATGCAAAGCCTCAAAGAAAAATGAGACTTGGATACAATCTTGAGAAGAATTCCTGTAAGATGTCAAAAGGGATTTTAAAAATCAAGTAAAAGAGGTAAAGGAAAAATTGGGAAAAGAAATGAGAACAATACCAGAAAATTACAAAAAGAGAGCCAACAAGATGCACAAAAAATATTGGCAAAAATAACACCTTAAAAAACAAAATAGGCCAAATGTTAAAAGAGGCATAAAAACTAACTGAAGAGAACTCCTTAAAAAGTAAAATCAGCCAACTTGGGGGGGGGGAGGATGTACAAAAATTCAATGAAGAAAAGAATTCCTTAAACAGTAGAATTGGCAAAATAGCAAAAAAAAAAAAAAAGAGGTACAGGGAAGAGAAAGGGAGCTTGGTGACTTTGCACAGCCCTCTCTCACTCAAATCCAGTTCAACACAAATCATGTCATCACTTCCCTGATGTCATGGTCCTCTTCAAGAACAAAGGACAAACCACAAAATTAAAATCTCTGAGGCAAACAGGATTAAGTGATTTGCCCATGGTCATACAGCTACACTTAGCACACCCCCTGGCTCATAGGAAGCAATCAATAAACACTTGTTGATTGATTGATTCATCATCCATTCATTATTAATTCATAAGCTGGAGAGTATTCAGAAGAAGACAACCAGTATGGTAAAGACTTTGACTCCATTTCTGAGAATTAGCTGATGGAACTGATTGGCCTGGAGAAGAGAAGATGCAGAGTGTCTATCATA
>NW_020950326.1:13723134-13750531 GCF_900497805.2 Vombatus ursinus | reverse complement strand
TTCTTCTTCTTCTTCTTCTTCTTCTTCTTCTTCTTCTTCTTCTTCCTCTCTCCAGATGGCAGAAGTAGGAAGAAAAGTCTGAAATTGCCAAGAGGTTAATTTAAGCTTGATATAGAATTTAAAAAAAAGCAACAACTTTCTCACAATTAGATCTGTCCAAAATTTAAACAATCTGCTTCAAGAAGTGGTGGCTTTCCTCATCTCGAAAGTTTTAGATGTTAGATGCGTCCTTGTCTGGCATATTTTTTGTTAGACTAGATGGCTGCTAAGGTCAAGACTTCAATGAAGCGTTCATTAAGTAAACTCTTAGTATCCATTAGGTGCTGTGCTAGGTACTGAGGATACAAAGACATAAGCAAAACAAATCTTGACCCCAAAGATACTACATTTTAACAAGGTTGGCAACATATACATACATAGTTCTATACAACTATCAAATTCTGTTATTCTGTGACAAGTTGGTTCAAGGCAGGGGAAGGGAGGGAGATGTGGTCTTAAACTTCTACCAATCAAAGTTTGGTTGAACAAAATAGGAATTTTTGGATAGAGAAAAGAAGACTTATGGTGAATATAATCTATTTGTTTTGCTTGGCTAGAAAAGGCAGAACAAGAACCAATGGATGTAACTCAAAATTGATGCATATTTTTGGCTTCTGCAGAAAAAAGAAGGATGCAAGGAAGACAGGAAGGAAGGAAGGAAGGGAGGGAGGAAAGAAGGGAAAGAAAGGAAGGAAGATGGAAAGGGAAGAAAGAAGAGGGAAGGAAAAAAGAAAGGAAGAAGAAAGAGCTAAGGAGAAGAAAAAAGCAAGCAAGAAAGGGAGAAAGAAAAAATCCAGAACAAAAATAAAGAAGAAAAAGTAGGAAAGAAAAGAAGGAAGGAAGGAAGGAAGGAAAGAAGGAAAGAACAATCAGGCAATTAGAACTGAACAAATATGGTGCCTTAGGAATCAAGGAATTCCTTAATACTGGAGAAACTTAGGCAAAAAATGGATGACTGATCTTCAGGAACATTGTAGAAGGGCTTTATGCTTTTGTTAGGGTTGAACTAGATTAACTCCAAAGCTCCTAGTATCCCTAAGGAGAAGTTGAGTGGAAAGATGCTTGTATTTGTTGCAATCCAATTAGGTAAATAAATGTCATTTTTAAACACTAATTATATGAACAGAATGAGAAATAGGGCTGAAGCTTTCTTAAATTCCTTTTTCCTTGAACAGTTTAATGACACCCTTACCCCCCTTTCTTCTCTCAGAAAGCACAATAAAAATTCTAGGAAAATCACCTTAGAATCATGAACATAAAGGTCAGAACCTTTTAACTACAGCTAAAATGATATTGGTTGCCCATGAGGGTGTCAGAGGCCTGCAGTAATGTTCTCGATGACTAGTTCCTCTCAGCAGATCAACTAAAAACCATACTCTAAAATCTACCTGTTTGGAGGCAGAAATTAGTTGGGAGAAACACAATTAAAAGGTCAATTTTTGAAACTTTTATTATGTTACACAACTCTCTGCTCTTACCCAAACACCTTCTTCCTTGTTGCTAGTAGAAGAGATGTAAACATATGATCAATACTTTTCTTTATTTTTATTTAATGCTGAAAATGAGAAAGTATTATAATTTTGTAAGTTTTAATATAAATATCTCCTCTACCATTTCTACTGAACTTGTTATGGCTTACTAAGATCAGAGACACAAGGACATGTTGTTTAGTTTGTCTTTTTTTTTTCCTGAAATGATCTTTTGTGTCCTAAATAAGCTTTAACTTTGCATTTCAAATTGTTAGTGGAGATAACTTATTTCAATCTTGTTTTTGCTCCTGGGTTCAGAATATGATAAAAATTAAAAATAATGATCTCAACATGATACGTAATACTGCCAACCTAAGAATTTTGTATCTTTTCATTTTGTAATCTTGCTGTTAGAACACTTTCCCCCCAAAACAGTGGCAAAACAGTGATTAAAACCCTGGCTTCTTAAATCCTAGTGCAATCTTTACTCAATATTCCATACTTACTAACTTACAAAAATAACACCTTTGCCCCTTCTGGTTGAGCAATTTTTCTGAGGGACAGCACCTTAAACAGGTACTCAGTATCAGGCTTAGTGGTCTTTTAGCTGATTAGAAGTCACATCTCCATCAACTAGAGTCAGCTAAGTGGTGCAGTGGGTAAGAGTGCTGGGCCTGGAGTCAGGAAAACCTGAGTTCAAGTCCAGATAATTTAGACCTTATTAGTTGTGTGACTTTGGACAAATCACTTAACCTCTATTTGCCTCAGTTCCCTCAACTGCAAAATGAGGATAATAATGGAAGAAAATAATACTTTACAGGCTTATTGAGAAGATGAAATGAGATACTTGTAAAATGCTTAGCACAATGCCTGGCACCTACTAGGTGCTATATAAATATTTATTTCTTTTCCCTTCTCCTTCACTGTATAGGAGGATATAGCATCACAGGGCTGAACCTCAGAAATAACCTCCACCCATTTGAGCAGAGGTGTTAACATAAAATTAATTCTTTGCAATTAAAGCACTCGTTGAAGAATCTTTTTTTAAATTAAAGTGTCTGTCATATTACCCCTGTATATGTATCTGTTCCTAAATGTATTTGTCTCACTTGTATATGAAAAGTCAAGGCAACTGGTTACAATATAGAGATAATATAAAAATGTAGATTTCAACTAGCCAGATCATGTTCATCTAAGGATCTTCTGGCTATCTAAAGCAAGGCTTGCACTTTGACTCTTAATGGTTTCATTTTTTTCTGTTTCATTTATTTGTTTCATGTACTCAATATTGTCTAATCTTTCCCTTTGTCTTCCTTTCCTTGTTCCAGGTGGCTCTATATAACCCCATCATTTCTGTTTCTGATAATCTCTCAGTCTAGCCTTGACCAAGATGCAGAGAAAATTTAAATGTTAGGTTTTAGTAAGTCATTTGGAAACTTGATGAGGATCCCTTGACCAGACCAAAAACAAATTGAGTGAACAAAGAGTGTGTTTTGTAAACACCATAAAGTGCCTGGTGAAAGGTTTCTTACAATAGCTACAGTAGAAATAAAGGTGGACAGAGATATATTGGGATGGAGAAATATTCACTACAAGTAAATAACACAATAAAAACATTGGGGAAAAAAGAAAAGAAAAAAGAGGTATAAAAACTGACTAAGGACAATAATTTCTTAAAAATCTCAATTGGGCAATGAAAGTTAATGACTCCATGAGACATCAAGAAATGATAAAAGAAAATCAAGGGGGTGAAGCCAAGATGGTGGAGGGAAAGCAGTGACTGTCTTGAGCTCTCTCCCGAAGCCCTCCGATACCTAAAAAAATGTCTCTAAACAAATTCTAAAGCAGCAGAATCCACAAAAAGACAGAGTGAAACAAATTTCCAGCCAAGACAGCCTGAATGGTTGATTGGAAAAGTATATCGCGCCAGGCGGGGAAAGGAGCGCAGTGTGGCGTGGGCCCGCAGGCTACAGTGACCCTAGAGCAGGCCTCAGAGTACTGAATCTTGGGCAGCTGTGGCAGTTTCCAGACTTCTCAACCCATGAACTCCAAAGACAACTTAGAAAGTCAGTGGGAAACATCTGTGACTGCGGTGAGAGAGGAGCTAGTTCTCAGTTGCAAGTATCAAGTGCGGCCCAAGGCCGCGGCTTTTTCCTGAGCTTCCGGCTCACAGGCTGAGGGGGAATCGAGTGGCTGATCAGAGGGGGATTGCAAGGATTTCTTTGCCAGTGCTGAGGCAGGAATCTCTTGCTTTACCTGTGCTTGGATCTGGGTCACAGTTCTGAGGGGCGGTCCTAGGGTGACTAGGAACCCAGGTGCAGTGGAGCTTGTTGTGGTGGTGGAGAGAAAACACCTCACTCCTTATCATACCACCTTGGAAGAACTGAAAATTTATAGGTTCCTAGAAGTACCTTTGAAAACAGCTGTGCAAACCCCCAAAGCTTGGGACACTACACTCTTCACATTGGAAGCAGACTTTTACCTTAACAAAGAGTTCAAAACTCAAGTAATTGGCCAGGACCATGAGCAAGCAGCACAAAAAGAGTAAGACTATATTATCTTACTTTGGTGACAAAGAAGATCAAAATATACAACCAGATGAAGACAACAAAGCCAAAGCTCCTACATCCAAAGCCTCCAAGAAAAATATGAATTAGTCCCAGGCTTGGAAGAGCTCAAAAGGGATTTTGAGAAGCAAGTAAGAGAAGTAGAGGAAAAACTGGGAAGAGAAATGAGAGTGATGCAAGAAAATCATGAAAAACAAGTCAACAGCTTGCTAAAGGAAATCCAAAAACATACTGAAGAAAATAACACCTTAAAAAATAGCCTAACCCAAATGGCAAAAGGGGTCCAAAAAGTCAATGAGGAGAAGAATGCCCTAAAAAGCAAAATTGGCCAAATGGAAAAGGAAATCCAAAAGCTTACTGAAGAAAATACTTCCTTAAAAACTAGAATAGAGCAATTGGAAGCTAGTGACTTTATGAGAAATCAAGACACTGTAAAACAAATACAAAAGAATGAAAAATTAGAGAACAATGTGAAATATCTCATTGGAAAAACAACTGATCTGGAAAATAGATCCAGGAAAGAAAATTTAAAAATTATTGAACTATCTGTAAGCCATGATCAAAAAAAGAGCCTAGACATCATCTTTCAAGAAATTATAAAGGAAAACTGTCCTGATATTTTAGAACCAGAGGGCAAAATAGAAATTGAAAGAATCCACCGATCTCCTCCTGAAAGAGATCCCCAAAGGAAGATTCCTTGTAATATTGTAGCCAAATTCCAGAGTTCCCACATCAAGGAGAAAATATTACAAGTAGACAGAAAGAAACAATTCAAGTATTGTGGAAACACAATCAGGATAACACAAGATTTAGCAGCTTCTACATTAAGGGACCGCAGGGCATGGAATATAATATTCTGGAGAGCAAAGGAGATAGGATTACAACCAAATCACCTACCCAGCAAAACTGAGTATAATCCTGAAGAGGAAAACATGGTCATTCAGTGAAATAGAGGACTTTCAAGCATTCCTGATGAAAAGACCAGAGTTGAATATGAAATTTGATTTTCAAATACAAGACTCAAGTGGAACATGAAGAGGTAAACAGGAAAGAGAAAATCATAAGAGATTTATTAAGGTTGAACTGTTTGCATTCCTGCATGGAAAGATGATATTTGTAACTCATGAGACCTTTGTCAGTATTAGGGTAGTTGGAGAGGGAAAATTATATGTATGTATATATAGATAGAGATAGATAGAGGGCACAGGGTGAGTTGAAAATGAAGGGGTCATATCTGGAGAATAAAATTAAGGGGTGAGAGAGGAATATACTAGGAGAAGGAGAAAGGGACAGGTAGAATGTGGTAAATTATCCCACAAAAAAAACAGATAAAAGAAAATCAAAAGAATGAAAACTATAGAAGAAAATGTGAAATATTGAATAAACAATTGGCCTGGAAAATAGATACAGAAGATACAATTTAAGAATTATTACAATACTTGAAAGACAATATTAAAAATAAGTCTACACATCATATTTAAAGAAATTATCAAGGAGTACTGCCCTGATAGCCTAGAATCAGAGGATAAAATAGAAATTGAAAGAATCCACCTCCCAAAAAAGATCCCAAAATGAAAAGTTCTAGGAATATTATAGTCAAATTCCAGAGCTCCCAGGTCAGAGAGAAAATATTGCAAGTAGCCAGAAAGAAACAATTCGAATAACATGGGACCACAGTCAGTATAACACAGGATTTGGCAGCTCAGAGGGCAAAGTAGCTAGAATTACAGGCAAGAATCTCCTACCCAGTGAAACTAAGTATAATCCTCCAGGGGAAAAATGGATATTTAATGAAATAGAGGACTTTCAAGCATTCCTGATGAAAAGGCTAGAGCTGAATAGAAAATATGACTTTCAAATAAAAGACTCAAAAGAAGCATAAAAACATAAATATGGAAGAATTATCATAAGAGATTCAATATGGTTAAGCAATTTATATTCCTACATAGGAAGATGATAATTTTAACTCTAAAGAACTTTCTCATTATTAGGGCAGTAAAAAGAACATACATGGACAGAGGGCATGCATGTGAGTTGGCTGTGATAGGCTTATATCCAAAAAAATAAGATTAAGGGTTGAGAAAGAGGTATGCACTGGAAGAAAAGGGAAGGGAGACATAGAAATGGGTAAATTACCTAGTATAAAAGAGGCACAAAAGAGCTTTCATAATAGAGGGGAAAAATTGGGGGGTTATGGCAAGCAATCCTTAAACCTTACTCTCATTGGAATTGACTCAAAGAGGGAATAACATACACACTCATTTGGGTATAGAAATCTATCTTATACTATATGGTAGTAGGAGAGGTGGGGGATACAAAAAATGGGCTGATAGAAGGGAGGGAAGATTGGAGAAAGTGGTGCTGAAAGAAGAGAAAGAAAAAGATAAATGGGGAAAAGTAATTACTTTCTTTTAAAAGAAATTTGTAAGGTGCTGGGTGTTGAACACTGTTCTTGGAACATAGTATGTTTCTAATAAATGCTTGTTGAATTGAATTGAATAATGAACAGATAAGAAACAATTTATTAGACATAATAGTTGCTTCAAAATTTATTGTACAGGATGGTTAAAGCAAAACTTAAGGTAAATACCAAAAAAAAAAAAAAGAATAGCGATAAGAATGATGGTAACAGGTAGCATTTACATAGCATTTTACAAACATCTTGTGGGTTTTTTTATAACAACTATGTGAGGTAGGTGTTATTTGTATTCCCTTTTTACAGGTGGAGAAACTGAGGCACACAGTGGTTAAGTGACTTGACCAGAGTCATACAGCTAGTTCCTGAGGCTGGATTTGAACTCAAGTCTTCTTGTTTCTAGTTTTGGTGCTATATATATTCTACGTCCCTAGCAGTCTAGGAAGGAGACACTGGTTACAATTATAATAGTTTAAAAAAATATATTTTAAAAAGCTATACATTTTTAAGAATGTAAATGTACAAAAGTTAAGGCTATCACAAGTTCTTGGAGAAACTTATCTAACTAAAAACATTTGTTACAAAAAAGACCCTTAAAAATCCTGGGCATCATCGAAGGAAGCAAATAATCCCCTGGCCAAGTAGACCAATTCAACATCCAAGGGAAACACTAGTGTAGAATGCAGTGTTCTTTAGAAAAAAAAATTAAGGGGAGAATAAATAGCATGAGTTAAAAGCAAGAACTGCCTTATAAATGGTAAAAAGCAGTTAAGGTAGAAACAAGACTGCACAAAGATTGAATTGAGACTTTGCTAAACCAAATTCTTCCAAGAATATTTGCAGATCAATCTGGAGAGAAGACAACAGAGGGATCATATCTGCTGGCATTTCCATAATGATGTGTTCCCATTGGAAAGGATAGTAGATACTCTACATTTGAACCAAATCAACTCTGTACACAATGCATTTTCAAGGCAGCAGCAATAGCAATTAAGAAGATGAATTTGGGAAAAGCATCTAAGCCTAAAGAAAAACATATAAAAGAAATTTTCATGGGAGGCAATACATTTTAAAGATGCTTAGAAATAGATTTTCAAGATGTAAGGAAAAGGAGAAGATTCCCAAAAAGTTAAGCTCAGTGATGTAGTGGGACTATAGCGGAACTCAAAAATAACAGCAACAACAACACTACTCAGAAGACAAGAAGACATCTATGATTACTGAGACGGGTGACTACTAATCTCTATTTTTTTCAGAATCTTTTTTTTTCAGAATTAAGGGCAAACTTATATGAAAACATAAGGAGGAAAGATGATAGTATTTAAAGTTTATTTTCTACAGCAGACTATATCTTCACATTCATTCAACTGATTGAAAGGTAGGCAGAATATTGTAATCCAGTATGACTATTGCTTGTCAATTTTTTTCCAAAGTATTACCCCCAAGAAAATATATCCTTGAAAGCAGACCTCACGTGTGTGTGTGTGCATACACATATGTGTCTGTTTGTGTTTATATGTGTGTATACATATACACATACACATGTATATGCATCTAAATACACATTTACACACACATACATACACATATGACCAATTCAACATCCAAGGGGAAAACTAGCATAGAATGCAGTGTCCTTTATATATCTGCAAAGAAATACTGTATTATATGTACATCTGCAAAGAAATACTATATTATACATGTGATCATGTTATATATAATATTGCATATTATTGCTATCATATAGAGTATTCCACAATTGTTGTAATTAAAAACATAATTCAAATCAGTGCTCTATCTACTAGTGACAACAAAAGAAGAACTGAGAAGACCTAAACTCAACTAATATGTCTTAGAGGATGTACTGCAAAATTCCAGACAAAGGAACTAATTCCCATTAATTAATAAGGATATTCAAATACTTCAATTCACTGACTACATTGAATTAATTTCCTTTAGCCCTGGAATATTATAAAGTGTTCTAGATAGGCAACCCATTGAGTCAATTCATCAAAAACCATATGTTGGCCAGATGGTGAAAATCAACCAAAAAGTGAGAAAAAAAATAGGAGTAGGAGAACAATTTAAATCAAGTTTGATAATTTGTGCACTGTTATTAATGATCTCTAATTTCTTATTACCCAAAAAACTTATGTCTTTATTACCAATGTTTTCCTGGTGATGCTATATGGTGTTGAATGGTCTATTAACTTGTTTTTTGAACATTCAAAAATACATGTAACTCAGTAAGCAAGGTACATGATCTGAGTAGGCTACAAAACATTACCAACGATAATTTGCAAAGGAACAGTGGCACAAAAGGCAATTACCAATGGTATTCATGGCCAGATAAGGAGGTAGATCAGTCATTTAGTGAAAAAGATAATAAACAACCCTTGTATTACATCAGCACCTCCCCCCATGATGTCAAAGACAAAGCACTCTAGAATATTCCATGGGTTCTCTCAGAAGAATTTTATGAAAAAAAAATGGACGAGTCGCACAATGTGAAGATGTAGAATTATTGTTATGTTCACTGTTAGGAAAGGTCTCAAAATCAATGAGACCATAGATGATTTTAAATATCTAGCAATTCAATTAAAATATTTGTTAAGTATTTATGTAAGCAAAAGGCAAACTGGCATAAAAGTCAACAAGTCCTTGATTTGGGAAGATATAGATTTAAATCTAGCCTCAGACACAAGGTATACAACTCTGGCAAAAGAACCTCTTAGTGCCCCAGGCAATTCTCTTGAGACAGGGGTTCTTAACCTTTTTCTTTGTGTTTATCTGGACACCTTTGGTGGTGTGGTGAAGCCTCTGGACTCCTTCTTAGACTAATATTTTAAAATGCAGAAAATAAGATATGTGTATCATGAATATATACATATATGTGTGTAATCTATTAATATGCAATAATGTATAATTGATATACATATATTTACTAAACAAAAACAAATAAATTGAAAGACAATTATCAAATAGGTTTACAAAAAATTTCGAATTCCAGGTTAAAAATTCTGTGCTCCAAGACCATATATTGCAGAACAAGTGATGACCATCATTCTTAGATGGCTTCTCTCATCAGGTGTTTTCTACAGCAACAAAGTCATAAGCCTAGTCCAAAACAAAAACCAAAAAATAAACAAAAAGTGTGAATATTAAGTACTAAGAGTACAATATAGTGAGAAGGAGTCACAGAATCACAAATATTGAGAGTTATAAGTGACCATTTCAACTGGATGAGAATCTCCTCTAGAAATATCTCAAGTGACAAGTGACAAGAAGCACATTACCTTTTGAGGAAGCTCACCCTGGTTTATTCTCCACATCAAGGCCAAAAGGGTCAAAGAACTATGATACAGAGGAAAGATTAGAGTAATATATTGGAAAGATCTCTGGAATCAGAGGATGTGAGTTCAAATGTTGCCTTTGTGATTTACTAGGTCTTTGACATGCAGAAAAGTATTCTACCTCTCAGAGCCTCATCTGTTAAATGGCATGGTTAGATTAGAGGGCCTCTAAGGTCCTTTCCAGCTTTAAATCTATAATCCTATGACTAATAAGTATGTAGAAAAAAAGTTCCAAGGAAAGTGTTAAGGGAAACTTCAGGAGGTAAGGATCAATGGGGAGGGAGGTGAGGGGCAGTTAGAAGAGGACAACCCTGGGAATGATGCTGAAGGAAGTGTTATCTGAATTAATTAAGTTGGGCTAATCCATTACAAGCTGACATCTTATCTACAGGTGTGAAAGTATCAAGAAAAGTACCATCAAAAGAGGAACCACAAAGAGCACTGAAGGTGCTGAGTGTTGGGTTCAAGTTCTTGCTCTGCTTCTTGCTACCTATGTGACTGATTATGGGAAATCATTTGACCTCTGTAGACCTCAATTTCTTCAGATGTAAAAATAGATGTGTTGAAATAGATGGTCTCCAAAATTTCTTTTTTATTTTTTAAATTATATTTTATTTTCAGTTATAAATTCTCTTTCTCACCTCCACTTCCTCGCTAAGAAATCAAGGAAAACAAAACCATATTACAAACATGTATAGTCAAGCAAAACATATTTCTGCATTGGTCATGTCAAAAAAAAAAATAAAAGAACTATGCCTCTATCTCCCCACTGAGTCCATCACCTGCCTTTCTGGAGGTGAGTAGCATTGTTTTATCCTGTGTCCTCTGGCATTGTGATCTGTTATGGTATTGATCAATGTGTCTAAGTTTTGCAGAGCTGCTTGTCTTTACAATATTGTTTGTTACTGTGTAAACTGTTCTTCTGTTGCTGCTCACTTCACTTGCATCAGTTCATACAAGTCTTGCTCAGTTTCTCTGAATCCACAATTGGTTGATTTTTAAGCATTTGTACCACATGCCTCCACTTTAGGGCCGCTGGAAACCTAGTGGAAGCTGATATATTATTAACTCATTATTCATTTTTTTTAGTCATTTTATTAGCCTTATATATATATATATATATACACACACACACACACACATATATATACATATATATGTATATATATATATAAGGCTAATAATATATATATATATAATATACATATATATTATATTATATATAATGAAAGAAAATGGAGGGAAGAGGGGCAGATGGGGCGGGATGAAGCATTGGCAATCCCCTATTGGTAATAAAGCTCCAGGTTCACTCTGTTGTGGATTTCATAGTCTCCCAGCGTCATGTGGTCCTTGAAGACCATGTGCCATTTCTTGTTCCAACGCGGTTGCCCTCTGAGCTGCAATCAGTTTCTTCATGTCCCCATTGAGTCTTTGGGTTGCATTTCACACGAATCTTCTTGTCCAGCCGCTCATTGCACACAACCTCTATCGTGGTTCTTGGATGCCATCGGCCACCAGCAGCTGCAGCTCCTGCCTCACTGCACAGGCACTCCCACAAAATTTTTTATGACTAAGAGATAATATCGTCATTTCTATTAAATGAGATAATATTTGAAAAGCACTTAGTACAATGTCTGGAACATAGCAGCTGATTAATTTATGCTTGTTCCCTCCCTTTCTCCCCTGCTCCCCATAAATAAGTGTGTCTATTTCCTTATGGAAGGTCCAGACTCCTGGATCACACGGATTTCATCAGAAACATGATCACTAGTAGTTCCCAGGAATAGAAACTTCTCTTCCCCACCTCCACAATGCATACTGTTCAGGCAGCTAGGGATTGCCCTGGACCTAGAGTCAGGAAAACCTGAGTTCAATTCCAGCTTCAGACACTTTTTAGCTATGTGACCCTGGGCTTAACCACTTAACCTCTGTGTGCTTCAGCTTCTTCATCTGTAAAATGGTGATAAAAACAAGACCTACCTCCCAGGGTTGTTGTGAAGATCAAAGGAGATACTATTTAAACAGTGCTTTGAAAACCTTAAAGCACTATATGTTCTAGTTATTATTTGGGCTGGAACACAGAATACCATCATCCTTTCAATTACCCAGGTTTGCAGCCTTGGAGTCATTTGACTCCTCCTTGTCCTTCACATGCATCCAACAAGTTGCCATATTTTATTGATTCGACCTGCCCAACAAGGCTTGCATCTGCCTTCTTTTCTAAACTACCCTAGGTCAGGCTCTCATCACTTTTCTTTCCAAATATTGAAGTAGCCCACTAATCGATGTCCTTATTTCTAGTCTCTCCTTTATCCAATACATCTCCACATAGCTGCCAAATCCATATTTCTAAAGCACAGGTTTGAATATGTCATTCCTCCTGTTCAAAGCTCTACAGCAGCTCCCTAGTTGGTGTAGTAGAAGATAGGCTGGGTAGAATGTTAATAATGATGATAATGATAATAATAGCAAATAATAGCTGTATAACATCCACTATATTCCAGGCAGCATGCTAAGCATTTTAAAAATGTTTTCTCATTTTATCCTCTCGACAACCCTAGGAAGTAGGTCTTGCTATTATCCTCATTTTGGTGCCAGAAAAGCTGGGTTCAAACCTCAAGTTTGTCAGTTACTAGCTGCGTGATCTTGGGCAAGTGACAGTCTTTTAGGCCTCAGTTTCCTCACTTGTAAAATGAGAGATTTGTGCTGCATGATATGTAATTTTTTTCAGGAACTAATTTATAATTTATGGTCTATGCTTCTAGGCTAAAATATTAACTCCTCTGCTAGAATCTGACTCCTCATCTTTCCAGACAGATTTCATATTTTTCTTCTTCACAAAATCTATATTCCAACCAAACTGACATCCTCACAGTCCCCTAATTCAACAATCTCTCTCCTGTCTGCAGGCTTTTGTACATGCTGGACCCCAGGCACTCCTTACTCACATCTACCTTTGAGGATTTCTGGCTTCTTTCAAGCCTCACATCAACTATTAGCTCCAATGGAAACCTGTACCCAATCTTGTCTGGTTATTAAGGCTTTAATCCTACATATATTATTGTATATTTATTTATCCATTCCAGTTGTACTCAGTAGAATTTAAATTCCTTGTCTTTATATTCCCAATCCACAGTACAATGCAATAATAATAATAATATAGCAATATTAGGTTTGCAAAGCACTTTAGATACCATATATTATTTCATTTGTTCTTTATAATTCTGTGAGGTATTATCTTAACCTGCATTTTACAGATAGTGAAACTGAGGCTGAGTGAAATGACTTTCTCAAGTCTTTCTGACTTCAATCCAGAGCTTTAGACCAGTGTTATTGAACAAAAAATAGAAACAGATTCCTGCAGCTGCATATTAACTTACAAAAACCACAAATTAGCATTATGTGGTTTGTATTGTATTTTAATTTATTTTGTTAAACATTTCCCAATGACAATTTAACCTGGTTCAGACCACAGAATTTTACAGTCTGTAGTAAGGTTTGATACCTCTACTCTAGAGGTTAATAAATATTGATGGCATTGAATTGAATACTTGAAGTGGAGTGGAATGACATTGAGCTGGAAAAGTAGTTTAGATTCAGGTTATAGAAAGTTTTGGCAGCTGGGTAAGTAGTAGATACTTTATTTGGAAGGCAATGGGGGGTTGCTATTATATATGTCTGAGTGGAGGATTGACATGATCATAGCCGCCTATCAGGAAGATTGTGCAGACAAAACTATAAAAACTTCACTTTTAAGGGGATAAGTTGGGGCAGAAAGATCAGTCTGTAACCTAATGAGGAAGAAGTGAGGGCCTAAACAGTGAGAGTGAAAAGGGAGCATGTAAATATGAAAAAGGGCAGCTAGGCCTAGAGACAGGAAAACCTGAGTTCAAATCCAGCCTCAAACACTTATTAGTTGTGTGACCTTGGGCAAGTCACTTAACCTTTATTTGCCTCAATTCCTCATATGTAAAACAGGGACACATTGGAGAAAGAAATGGCAAACCACTCCAGTATCTTTGCCAAGAAAACTTCATGGACTTTGTCCATGGGGTTATGTAGAGTCAGATACGACTGAAGGACTGAAGAACAACAAACATGAATTACAACAAACATATTGATTAGGTAGAATCATGCATATCAGGTTTGGCAACTGCTGGGCAATTGATTGTAGGTAGTAAATGAGGCAAAAGCAAGAGGCAAAGATAACTACAAGGATTTAAACTAAATTGCTTGGGAAGGTAGTGGTGCATAGTAACAATAGAACAATGCACAAATAGAGTATTGCAACAATAGAAAGTTATAGGTTAAAGAAAGAGGCAGGCTAGAATGGGAATGGTAGAGTAAGGAAGTTAGAATTGGACATTTTGGTTTTGAGGCATTGGCAGGAAATCCAGGTGGAAATACCCAGCAAATAAAGGGGGAAAAAAGCATTACATTTAGCCATAAAGATATTAACTTGGAGACACCTGTTTCAATAAAGAAATTGAATCAAAGGCAGAATATATAAATTCTGATAAGTCTTGTTCCTTTCAAAGTAGACACCTTGGGAAGGATTCTTAATGTGTTATTTTTGTGAAATTTCAATCTTCTAATTACTTTCAGGACCAATGAAACATCCTTTGAAAAGTGTCTGGCAATGTGTCTTGAACGTGAAAGAAAATTAATAAATATTGAACCCATCCATTCTCTGGACACTTCTTTGGCCTCTTAACTGTTTGGTGACATATGTATGACTTTCTTTTTACCCTCCAAATAGATTTCTGGTTTCTTGTTCACTAGGGGACAGACCTCTGTAGAGCACTCCAGAGACAATTCTTCTTAACTTCTGACTCACCCTCTCACTTACTCCACAATCACATTAATCTATTCCTTCTCCACACTGACTGCCTGGACCCTTAGTTTGTAGATACCATCTTCACCCCCTTCTACTTTCCAACTGCCCTTTATGTTTTGTCCTCCTCAATTAGAATGTATTTGCCTGGGGCAGTGAGGTGGAGCAGTGGATAGAACTCTGGCCTAGGAGTCAGGAGGTGAGTTCATATTTGGCCTAGACACTTGATGCTTCCTAGCTGTCTGACCCTGGGCAAGTCACTTAACCCTGATTGCCTCGCCAAAAAAAAAGAAAAAAGAATGTATTTTCCTTAAAAGAAGTCCTGTTTTTGTATCCCCAATATTTAGTACAGTGTCTGGCATATAGTAATAACTTAATAAATGATCCATATATCTATCTCTGGTCTCTTCTAATCAGCTTTTTTGACCTTCCTGATCTTGTTTTGTTTTTTTTGTTTTTTTTTTTTTTAAGAATGTGTCTCCATATTCTCTTAGGCAATGGCAATGACCATTTATGGGCACAGGAGCCTGCTCAATTTCTGACCTGGGCCAGTCCACCCTTGGTAGCAGCCTGGTGACCCCTGATCTTGGGGAGTCACCATATTGGTATTGGACTTTGTGCAGGCTTCCAATCTGTTTAGCCCACTGTAGCTCAGAGCTCCCAAGCTCAAGAGATCTGTCAGCTTTGGCCTCTCTGGCAGCTGGTGCTACAAGTATAACATTAAATCACATATTTTTCTGTCTCCTTTGCTGAAATATCAATGTTGGGAAAGAGTGTAATTCAGCTCATTTTTTTTTTATTCAATTACCTTCCACTTACACCAACAAGGCTTCTTTCAACCAATAGAAACAAATAGCTCCAACAAGACTTTTCCTTGTCTATGAGTTCCATCTTCTCTGTGAGGGCATGAAATAAATAAAGTTTTGGACTTGAAGTGAGGAAGATTTGAGTTTTTGTTTTTGTTTTTGAGCAGCCAGATTTTATTTATTTTTTTCTTTAAATAGTATTTTATTTTTTCCCCAAATACATACTAAGAAAAAATTTAGCATTCTTTTTTTAAGATTTTGAGTTCCAAATTTTTCTCCCTCCCCTCCCCCTTCTGAAAATGGTTGGCAGTTTAATATAGTTTGAAATGATATGCACTATCATGTAAAACATATTTCCATATTTGTCACAGTCGTGGAAGAAGAAACAGATCAAAAGGAAATAAAACCATGAAAAAGAATAAAGTAAGTAAAAAAAAATGCTTTGATCAGCCCTCTGAGTCCTTCAGTTCTTTATCTGGATGTGGGTAGCATTTTTCTTCCTGAGTCCTTTGTACTTGTCTTGGATCATTGTGTTACTGAGAAGAGCTGAGTCATTCACAGTTGATCATCACACAATGTTGCTGATAATGTGTACAACGTTTTCCTGGTTCTGCTCATGAAGATCTGAGCTCTAATCCTGCTTCTGATTTTGATACTCCCTAGCTGTATGAGTCTCAATATCCTCATTTGTAAAGTGTGAATAATCACTATTATTAAACATAACACCTTATAGAGTCGCTCAGATGGGATTGAATATGTTATATGTGTATTACTTAACACTATATAAATGTCAATTACTACTATTACAAGGACTTTCTATTACAGAGTGTTAGAGCTATGACTATTATAGGAGGAGGTCCACTGTGGCATTTATAGTCCCAAAATAACTCTGTATAGTTTCTAGTGTTGGGGCTTCCCTCCTTTCACCTATTAGAAAAAAAAAGTGATAACTTTCCTACTGTTTCACCTACTTTGTGGATGTTATGAGTAACACTGTAGGGAAGAAAGTCCACATATACATTTGAGTTTTGCAAATAAGCTAGCTTTCTTCCTTCCATGTTCCCTAAAACCATAGCAATGCAGTATCTGATTATTGAGAGAATCAACCATCCTGGAAAATGAAAGAATTGATGATGATGATGACTATAATCTTTTTTTAATTCCCTTCAAAATCATTAATTTCTCCTAGTTTGTTTTCTTTGTAGCACTGGACCTCTGAGACTTTTCTAATTAGCACAGTTTATATAAGCCTTTTAAGTCCACGGAAAAAAGGCAAAAAAGAGGGCAATATGACCTTCTCAAGGATTCAGGTTATTTTAGAATAATAGGAACTAGACAACAAACAGAATGATTTCAAGTGAAATTCATTTAGATTAAGTCTCACTGAGACAAAGGCCAAGAGAACCAGAGCAAACATTATGGGTATTCATTCAGACTGACAAATAATAATGCAAACCAAGCCTTTAAAGCATAAACAATCTAAGGAAATCTAAGAAACAATTACTAAGGAATAAGTGAGGCTTGCAAAATATTTGGAAGCTGATAGAAAACATTCAACAGGTATTAACTATCTAACCTACATTCAGCACTTTAATAAACAATGTGTTGCATGTGAGAAGAATAAGGTAAAGTTATAACTATAAAATCTGAGGAGGGTGAAGAAAGGCAGGCATGGCCAGGAAAGGGTCATCTGGAGTGGAATCACTGTGGGATTCAGGGAAGAATCATCCAGCTGGTCGTTCCTTAATTTAAATAATTATTCTTGTGAATTGGTTGTTAAGCTCACTTGTTTCCAGCTGTTAATGGACAACAAGTGTAATTATCACTACTAAATTTCTACTCCCTTAAGAAAAGCTCTACTTGCCCCCATCCTAGTTATAACTCTGGGTATGTACCTGTTCTCCCAGTGTTTATGACCATTTTGGGAGAAGACGTGCACACACATTGTACACACATTGTACAATACAATAAGCCAGTGTATACCCAAGTGTTAAATTGGGTTTTATAAACAGTAGGTTTAATAGGCAATCAGGAGAAGGAAAGATGGGGGAGCTGAGACTTGAACTGGGCCAGGGGTGGGGAACCTACAGTCTTGAGGCTACCTGTGGCCCTCTAGGTCCTCAAGTGTGGCCCTTTGGCTAAATCCAAATTTCACATCTGTGAAAAGGCTGTATTTGAGGACCTAGAGGTCCACATGTGGCCTTGAGGTCACAGGTTCCAGATCTCTGAACTGGGCCTTAAAGGAAAGGTCAGAACGTGAAGAAGTTTGGGAGGATATTTCAGGCAGGAACAACAGCATGAGTTAATGTCCAGAGGTGGAGCCAGTGAGGAGATATGTTGTTCCTGATTGAAATGGAGGGTTCATATTGGTGAATAGTAAAATATAAGCTTTTATACTAAGAGGTTAATTGGGGACACCTGGTGGTACAATGGATAGAGGCCCAGGCCAAGAGTCAAGGAAGACTTAAGTTCAAATCTAGCCTCAGACACTTACTAGCTGTGTGACCCTGGGCAAGTAACTTAAACCTGTTTACCTTAGTTTTCTCATCTGTAAAATGAGCTGGAGAAGGAAATGGCAAATCACTCCACTATCATTGCCAAGAAAACCCCAAATGGGGTCATGAAGAGTTGGACACAATTGAAATGACTGAACAACGACAACAGTGACAAAAGATAAAATTAGTCTTGGTGGGGTCAAAGGAGAAAAATGTTTTTAAAATGTACAACTATAGAAAATATCTAAATGAACACACTTTAATAAAAATTAGGCAATATATTTCCCTAAATACATCAATTTTATTTTTAATTCATGAACTAAAACAAGCATTTCCACAACATAGTAGAATATTTATTAACATAAAGTGAATTGGTAATTCTTTAAGAAATAAAGTAGTTAATTCAGTTCATTTAAAATGGCTACACAGTGTAGGATAGAAAGCCCTGGATAGGAAATACAGACACCTGGGTTCCAATTAATCCAATATAACCTTTATGACTTCAGGCAAGTCCTTTATAATTTCTGGCCTGGGTTTTACTCAACTGTAAAATGAGAGGATGAGATCCAGTCCTATAATTTCTATGGGAAAAATTGAACCCCCAAGTAACTCCCTGAGACTAGAAGTAAGAATAGAATATCTTTATTAGTGGAGGGATTTTCTACAATGGGAATTAACATACTTTCAGATTTCTTTGGGACCTTATGGGCCATCTAGTTCAGTTCATAATGAAAAAAAGGAATCCCCACTATAATATGATACAAAAGTCATTATCCATCCTGTGAGTGAAGACTTTCAATGAAGACAAAAGAACTAAAGCCTATTCTATTTCTGGATAGTTCTAATTGGCAGGAAGTTTCCTGACAAAAAGACTTGATTTTCCTCTTTAAATTTCACCCATTGCTCCTGGTTCCACCTTCTGAAGGCAAAAAGAACAAGTCCATACTGCTTCCACATGGTAGCCTTTCAAGTACTTGAATTCAGCTTTCATGCTTTCTGCCCTCTATATGGCCCCAAGTCTTCTCTAGGCTAAAAATCCCCACATCTTTCCATTGGTTTTTCTGTGACATGGTCTCGAGGCCCTTCATCACACTACTTTCCCTTTATACAGATGCTTCCCAACTTACAAATCTCCTTAAACTGAACACAATACACCTAGAAGTGAACACAATATTCCATTTCTGTTCTGACTAGTACAAAGTATGGAGGAAAGATCACTCCCTCATTTCTGTCTGAAAGCATCCCAAGATTAGATTAGCTTTTTTGTTTGTCACATCACATGATTGATTAATACGAAGCTTGTCCGTTAACGTGCCCAGATTTTTTTCAGATACATAGATGTCTGCCTCCCCCACTTTGTACTCACAAAGTCAATTTTTTAACCCAATATTAAGATTTTACATTTTTTCCTACTGAATATCATTTTATTAGTTTCTGCTCAATACTCAGTTTTACAACAACCTTGGCGCCTCACTCTCACCTCCCATGAGTTGTGAACTCCTATTGTTTCTACCTTCACAACATCTCCCTTGTATACACTATTCTCTTTTCCAACAGTGCCACCATTCTGCTTCAGGCTCTTATCACCTCATTCTTGGACTTGCTGCAGTAGCCTCATGGTTGGTCTACCTGCCTCAGATCTCTTCCCAATTCAGTCTATCCTCAACTCAGTTGTGAAAATGATCGTCCTGGTCTAATGTCTGATGATGTCACCCCTATTCAATGAACTCCAGTGGCTTCCTTTTATCTCTAGGATCAAATATAAAATCTTCTCTTTGGTTTTTAGAGTCCTTCATAACTTGGTCACTTCCTTCATTTCCATTCTTCTCACACCTTGCTCCCTTCTGCATATTTTGTGATTCAATGACAGTAGCCTCCTTGGTGTTCCTTAAATGCAATATTCCATCTCTTGAATTTGATGATTTTCAAAACCTTTCCACCATGCCTAGAAGTCTCTCCCTCCTCATGTGCACCTCCTGGTTTCCTTCGATTCTCAGCTAAAATAACATCTATGAAAAGTCTTTCCTGAACTCCCTTAATCCTAATGTCTTCCCTATGAGAATATCTCCATTTATCCTCTATATATCTTGTTTGTACATTTTTGTTTGCATATTATCTTTCCCATTAGACTGTGGATTCCTTGAGAGTAAAAACTGGCTTTCTACATTTCCTTGTAATTCCAGCACTTAACACTTTACCCTGCTACATAACAGGCACTTAATAAATGCTTGTTGATTGACTGACAAATAGTTACTTTCCCCCAATGGTCATATTATTTTCACCAAGCAACATCTCCTCCCTTATTAATAAGAATTAGATCCAGAATATAATATATTTTGTTGGTTTCATTTCTGAAGAATGAAATTATCATTAAGACAAATTAATATGTTTAAATTCCCTTGTATTTGATACAGAGAGAGCTCCAAAAGATATCTGGACAATTGAAGTCCCCATTACCACCATATCATGCCTCTTCCAGGCTTGTGAATTGTTTCTTAAAATTCGTAACTATTTCCTGTTTCTATCTAGGTAATCTGTATTATACTCTAATGACAAAATCCTATATCACTTAGCTGATTGATCTTCACCCAAATGCCTTTCACCACATTTCTTCCCTCTGGTTTCTATATGAGTATACATATAGTTTCCTTACATGAGTATACCTTCTCGATCACAAATGTTCCTAGAAAGCATATGATCAAGGTGCTTGAACATCAGCTGCACATATTGCCTTTGCTTCTCCTCCTCTCCTCTTTCTTCTCAGGAGAAGTAGGTAGGCACACTTTCCAGCTTAATACAGAAGCTGCCACCATCACCCTCTTTTCCCTTATCTTGTTTCTTTTGAATAAGAAATATCAAACTTGAAACATGCTACTCATGATTTTCAGCCCACAAAATCTCTCTGATGTTTATGAGATCAAATATGCCTGCTAAGATTAGGACCTCTAATTTGTCTTACTACATGACTGAATATTGAGTATTTGTGTGTTTAGGCATTTAAAGTTAAGAATTTTACAATTGGCTCCTTTCATGGATTTTGTTCCCTATTAGCTTCTGGGAGTTTTAATTTGATTGTAGGCACACTCTATGGTATCTAATTTGGTGAATATACATTTCTTATTTTCTTATACCCTCACCTGATTTTTCTTAACACAACTAAAAAACCTATATTTATAAGACATTAGGTTAATATATTTTATTAATCATTCTTTTTTTTTAATTATGCAGTTGGGGTTAAGTGATTTGCCTAGGGCCACACAACTAGTAAGTGTCAAGTGTTTGCTCTGAGGCCAGATTTGAACTCAGGTCCTCCTGACTTCAGGGCCGGTGCTCGATCCACTGCACTACCTAGCTGCCCCTTTATTAATCTTAATTCTTAAACAATCACTATTCCTAGTCAGGAGACTATCATTCCTATAGTACACAATCCAGAAATCCAAATAACATCCCCAGACACCATCTTTTAAATTGCTATTTACTTCCCAAATGAAATGAGGTAATATTTATAAAGCACTGAGCACAGTACTTAGCACATAGTAGGCATCTTATAAATGCTTACTCTCTTATCTTTCTCTACTCCCCCATAACATTCTCTTCTCTGCATCCCTTACCTTCAATGGGCAGCAATGAAAAAAAAAATACAACTGTGCCTTTGTGGTTTTCAATTTTTGCCCTAACCTTCATAATCTTTGGGAATACTTTCTAGGTCCCTTATGTCAATATCATGTATGCCCATATGAATTAGTAGAAATGGGTAATAGTCATCTATTTTCATAATTCTCAGAAGGTTCTCTATTATGTGTTGGATATATGCCAAGAAGACCATAGTACCCTCTAGTGTTCTTATTAGTTCAAGTAGCCATGAGTCACCATGTTGCTGAATTCTTTATCAGAATCTTAGTAAAGATCACTCTCACCAGATAGCTTCTGCGACTTTATGTTGACATTTTAAAGAGGATTAGCTTTTTACTTCTTAGATCATCAAAATTCTTTCTTCTTCAGGAAAAATCTCAAATGATTTTTGTTTATCTTTTCCTCTACTTCCAAGTGTAGAGTTGTTCTTGTCCTTGTGTCCCTTCTTTTTGTTACATTCTTTTACTCTACAAATACTTGATAAGGTTAATATTTTCTATTTGCTATTTTATACCCCACCTCCAATTGAAGCCCTACTTAATTTTTATTTATTTTTCTTAAGAGCACAAATTATGTCTAATGATCTTGAATATGAAAATGCATTCTTCAGATCCATATACCTTTTCTTTTAGAAGGGAGACAGATCACCCTGTATTTGAATTGTAGGTAGGTCTCTTTTCACTGTGGCAAAAATACAACATAACACATTCAGAGCAAAAAATAGTGCAAAATTTTCCCTGCACCCCATACCAAATGAGACGATTAGCCTTATTTTTGTATTGATATGCCTCCCCTAAGAAACAATTTTTGATCATGCCTCAGTTGCAATCTCACCCTTATTACCTGGGGTTTCCTCATCTTGGTATACCATCCCCTCACATTATGCCCCTGTCCCCTGCTCATTTTCAAACATCCTTCCTCCATGTCAGCCCCATTCTCCTACTGGTTAGTTTTTCCGAGGACTTCCACTTTGGGGAGAGGCCAGGAGTAGCCAAACATTGTTTCTTTCCTATCTCTGCTTTGGACTTTCCTGACTTAGACACTGTTCCTCCATTGGATAAGTGGGTATCTGTCTTCCTGTTTCAACTGGTTTTTATGTGTTATTTTCCTCCATTAGAATACAACTCTTTGAGAACCAAGACTTTCTTTTTGCTTGTGTTTGGATATCTCTGCTTAGCTGCTTTGTGCTGGGCCTGGCATTTAATAAATGTTTGTTGCTTTCTCTATCCTTAAAACTATCACCTCTTTAGTATTTAAAAGCCACATTTAACTTCTTTTCCTTTGTCTGGATATCAACTTTACAGCCCTACCATACTTTCTTTCCCCTTTCATATTAAAATCGTATTTGTTTCATTAATTTGTTTTGTTCTCTAATCTACTTTACAATTTGTTTAGGCTTTCTAATTTACTTACATTTTCTTACTTACCTTGCCAACTACCTTCTCTTTCTCATTTTCCTTGAATTCTTTCTTTTAGGACCTTACTTTACAATTTTTTTTCTTCCATTAGAATGATTAAGTCCTTCTCTTCATTTAACTTACTTTGTTTTCAGTTGATCTTCAAGTTTTCCCAAATTTATACTTTCCTCAAATCAGTACCTGGCCTTCACAAATTCAAATTCTTTGTGATTACCTTCACAAATTTTCCCCTTCTGATTCAAGAAAAGTCTTTGGCACTTCTCCTTCCTTACAGAAATCAAAGGTAGGACCTGGACTTAAGGTTGTTCTTGAAATTTTCTCATTTTCTCCCAAGTGCCTTCAATTCTTCTCCAAAAATCCTATTTCTCACATCCTTAAAAAATCCCAAACCCTCCAAAGCACTTTCCCAATTTCCTTCTATTTTTTATTCAGCTCACATTTTCCTTTCTTCTCCCACTCCCTTTTCCATAACATCCTCCCACAGAAGACAGAAATAAAATTCCTTACACACACACACACACACACACACATTTGGGCAAACAACCAACAATGCCAATGAGTATGAATATTGGGCATAATTAAAGAAAGAAACAGAATTATGAGAGTGGTTTGATTGAACCAAGAGAGAAAACAGCTAATTTATATCAACTCACACTTTTTTTTAAACACAATCTGATAGGTTTTTAATAAATTTCTTGTCCAGATCAAATGAGACTAAGTATTGGGGGAAGGGAGCAAGGAATGTGGATCTGGGAAGTGGTGCTAATTCATACTAGTTAAGAGAGAAGACTTCTTTTTTGTTTTATTTTTTTTATTACTAAAACTTAAATACAAATAAGAAAAGAAAAAGAAACATATCATGAACTTACATAGTGAAACTTAAATACAAACTAAGAAAAGAAAAAAAGAAACTTGTCATGAGCACAGCAGAATGTAAGATAGGGTTTAAAATGCATAGCATTAAATTTCCATTTCAAGAAAGCCCATATAATAAATACTATGCTTTGTGTTGAAAGCTGTCTATCTTTTCTTTCCTTTTTTTGTAAGTTTTCTTTTGTTCCCTGCTGTGCATTTTTTACTTTGTTTTCCCCACCCTCCCTTACTCTTCTGCCCAGAAGGCTACAATTAAATGTGGATATATACACATATATACACACACGTACATACATATATATATATATATGGACATATACTTTCCCTAACAAATTCTGCTCCTTATCTTTGTTTTTATGTTTGTGCATATCTCTTATATCCTATTCTGCCTAACTCCTCTACTTTACTTCTACCCCACTACCTTGCCCTCCTATTACTTAACCCACCCCCTTCCTCCAAAGATCCCTCCCTTATCCTCCTATTCCCATAAATCTAAACACCCTTCTATACTCCCACTTTAACCTATTCCCTCAACCTCCCCCTCTAGAGATCCCTCCCTTATCCTCTCCCCCCTCCCTATTCCCTTAGGATTTAATTTCTTTCTGAATTTAGAAAACTTTTGTATTCTTCTAGATATGTATGTATCATTTCCTCTTGAATCCATTCTCGATGAAAGTAAGTTTCCAGAAATAACAGCCTTCCTCCCCCATCTAATTCCTCTATATGGGTTTCCTCTTACAGGGGTAGGAAACCTGTGGCCTCAAAACCATATGTGGCCTTCTAAGTCCTTGGGTACTGCCTTTTGATTGAGTCTAAGTTTTACAGAACAAATCCTTTTATTAAGGAAATTTGTTCTATGAAGTTTGGATTCAGTCAAAGGTCCATACTTGAGGACCTAGAGCACCACATGTGGCCTTGAGGCCACAGGTTCCCCACCCCTGCCTACTATTTCATTTATATAAGATAATTACTTTTTTTTAGCTTTTCCTATACCGTTTTAGTGCTTAAAGTCACATCATACTCAGATCTACCCCAATCTTTCTTACAAACTGCTCAACTACTAATAACAATCTTAGACTTATGTTTTACATTTTGCATACATAAAAATTAAACAGTCTATCTTTTTTGGGTCCCTTGTAATTAGTCTTTGGTATGTACCTTGTATTTCTCTTGATTCCTGTATGTCAAATCTTATATTAAGTTTAGGTTTGTTTATTTATTTGTTTGTTTGTTTGTTTAACAAAGTCTTAAATGTCTGACAGTTTAATAAATATCTTTTTTTTTTTTTGTCTTTCATTCAGGTTTATGCTTACCTCTGTTGAGTATAATATTTTCGACTGGAACTCCAGTTCTTTTGCTCTTTGATATATAGTGTCCCAAGACTTGCGGTCTTTTAGTGTCAATGTTTCTAGGTCTTTCTTTTCATAATCTTTTTTTTTTCTTTAATTGGTTTATTTTTGTTTTTGTTTTTTAGTTTTCCTCAATCTCTCTCATTTGATTTTTAAAGTCTTTTAAAAAATTTTCTATGACTTTTTTTTGGGCAGATGACCATTTGATGTTACTCTTTGGGGTAGAAGAGCTTTTCTTTGCTTTAGTAGCTCCTCTGAAGACAAACCCCGGTCTTCTCTCTTCCCATAGTAACTCTCTGTGGTTGGATTCTTTATCCTTTGCCTGAGCATTTTTTAAATTTGTAGTAGCTTAGTTTTTGTAATCACCTCTTGTCTTGGGGTATGGAGGATGGTGCCTCTGGCCTCAGATCCTCCTTCAGTTCTCCCCTCTGGCCTGGAACTGAAATCAAGACTTACAGACTCCTGTAAATGCCCATAGCCAGTGGTGACTCACTGCTTCTGTACTCACAGGCATGCACTGGTTCCTTCTCACCCCTGGCCCTGTCTGGGCAGCACAGCTAAGTATCACATTCCTTGTCAACAGAGGTTCCCTTGATCTTCCTTGTCTCAGAACCCAACTTCTCCTCACTGTCCTGAGGGTAAAAATTCCTGCGGCTGGGTCCGAGGCAGCCTCCCAAATCAGTTAACCCCTGGGCTTGCCACTTTTTGAGTGTACCTAGGACCCAGCCTGGATGTGTTTACTCTTCATAGGGACCAAACCCTATCCTGGGATTTTTCTTCAGATCTTCTCCAATTGTGCCATGAGAACCTCTGATCTACCCCTACTCTTATTTATTTTTACTGCTCTGTGTTTGTCCTGAGGTACTATTCCGTTTCTTTTGTGGGGGAAAATCTTTAGAACTTGGAATTTTCTGACCTATCCTGCCATCTTCCCAGAATCTTCCAACTCATACACTTTCTATCATATTTTTTGATAACAAAGATTATTTTGGTCATACGATATTAGTTTTAGATAAAAAGTAAAAATAGAATAGAATTAAGATTCGAATTGCTGGCCATAATGGTACCTCCCAAATTACTAGACTACCTGGTGGTTTCTAAATCTTTTTAACCTACAGTTTCCCTGAGCCATAGTGTTGTTATCACCAAAGAGGCTCTTGGGAAAAGAACTTGGTCCTATAATAACACTTTAGATTGGGACCATAGAGAAGACATTTAAAAGGCCTTCTAATAACTCATTGTTATACTTCTCTAAAGAGAATCTACTGCTCTGACGAATCCCTCAGTGTATGCTAATAAACAGTGAATTTTCTTGAGTTCTTATTAAGGATCCGTTTATATAGGCTATTAAAATGTATTCAGCTCGATCAATTTCTGCCAAGTAAATGTTCATCATTTTAAAAGGGGGAAAAAAAACCTCACCAAAAAACTGTAAGTATCACCCCCAAATCTATCTACAAAATGTCTTGAGAATAAGATCATTATCTAGCTTTAATACCCACTTAACTGGCACTTCATATTCTCTACAATCTTAATTGACTTCTTCAACGAAGTTAAGAAATAACTCACTTTCCCAAAGCACCTACTCTTTCTATCCTTCCTCTCTCTCTCTTTTAAAATAATATCCTAGGTATGACTATCAAACAATGAGATATTTATTTTAACAACCATACCAGAATTTATCCATCCAAGATAATGGTGCCCCTTTAAAAATGGACATATTGGGAGTGTGTAATTGCATCCAGGGTGACCTTGTGTGTCACCCAAGAGAGCCAGGCATTATTTAAGTGACACTCAACTTTTTTATTTTTTTTTTTGCATGAAAGATAGTACTCACAGCTTGATCACTCACCTTATGCACTAGGCTAAACTCTAAACGGCTTTAGAGATTTACCCACATCTTTCCTAAAAACAGTTGTGTACCATTCCAACCATAATCAAGCAATCACATATTTGTGAAAGGTGACACACAAAAGTGTTCCCAAGGGAACCACCAACTATTTGAATTATCCAGAGAATGCCTAGAACACTATCTTCCATTTGTCATCACAGGAGCTATGTACAAAATTATGAATATTTAATAAAGACACAACGATGATATAATCTGAGGTCTCAATTTTTCTTTCCTTCCCTTTCCTTTTTAAA
>NW_020950326.1:13688134-13718134 GCF_900497805.2 Vombatus ursinus | reverse complement strand
TGGTCCATTCCTGTCTTTCCAGTCTTTTAACACCTTACTCGCCGCCACATGCTCTTTGGTTCGACCACACTGTCTTACCTGCTATATATCACATGCAAGTTTCATCTCCAGTGGCTGTGCCTTCATACTGACCTTTGCCTTCATCTTCCCCACACAACCCCTCCCATGCCAAGAATGCTTTTCCTCCTTACCTATACTTCTTAAGTCCTTAGGCTTTTTTTCAAAATTCAGATCAAGCTGCCATTTTCCACAGGAGGCCTTTTCTGGTCTGCCTTTAGCTTTAAGGCTACCATCTATAGGCTGTGTATTTATCATATATTAATTGTTTCATATATATATTACATATATATTATATATATTATATAATATATATATATAATGTTTCATATATATAGGCCTTTTCAAAAGCCAGTACAGTTTAAAGCTATTAACACAATTAAGTTTAAGATACTGTCTCCCGCATTAGAATGGGAGCTCCTTAAGGGAAGGCCTTTTATTTATTTATTTTTTTTAATATCCCCAGTGCTTCCTTAACCCAATGCCTAGGGAATGTTAACTGCTTTAAAAAGTACAATTGTTTGATTAAATGTGTTGAAATTGGAGAAAAGAAAGAGCACTAAGGATTTAAGATATTAAGTAGGAAAGAGAGTAGATAGAATGTGAGGTGGCCCTTGAGTTAAGCCTTGAAAGTAGCTAGGTGTCTCTAAGGAGGGAGAACATTACAGAACAGCAACCCTCTAAGACAATGCAGTAATTAGTATGCAGTTTTACAGATGAGGAAGATGAAGCACAGAGATATTAATTGTCTGGCTTAAAATCCCAGACCTAGAAAGAGTCTGAAGACTCACTGCACAACTCAAGAGAGGAGAAAGAACTTAAGGGGGCAGGCCATATTGGGCACACTGGAACCTGTAGTTTTTTTTTTTATTATGTTCTCTGTAAAATTTAGCAATTTCATAATAAAAAAATAAAATAGTATCATTCATAGACTCATAGGCCATAGATTTAGAACTGAGCAGGGTCTTGGAGATCATCACAGCTTAAATCCTTCATTTTTCGGATAAGGCAATTGAGACCCAGAGAGAAAAAGTATCTTGCATAAGCTCATACATATAAAAACGAAAAGACCATACTTTGAACCTCAGTACTCCATCATGACGTTTTGGAATTGTCAAGTAATTAACTAATTAATTACACACATATGTGTGTGCATATCTATTTGCTTTTTTTAAATTTTTTTTTGTGTATAACTTGACCTAATCTAAGAAAAGGAAATATATTTGGTGTGGGAAGAGTAATATTTGGATCATGGCTCCCGGCATATGTCAATTTTACTCACACAATTCTTCTCTACCTTAATCAGTTACTTTACTGCTAAAATGTGTTTGGAATAAGAAGTAGAAGGAGGCAGAGCTCCTTCTATTCTAGTTGGTAAATCCAAGGGGTTTTAATACTACTTTATACACATACACACACAGACACACAGACACACAGGCACACAGACACACACACACACACACACATACACACACACACACCCTCAACCCAATTTACCTTAAACTAAAGCATAAATTCTTCCTGAAAATTTGGAAAAGACAGATGGAAAGGAGATACATATGTAGCAACTATGAACATCTAGAACTCAAGTAAACCCCACCTTGTTCCTTCTACCATGCTTTCTGATACAAAAGGGAGGCCCCAGAGTAAATATATGCAAAGATTGAGAATGGAACTCTCAGTTCAGCAACCACATAGGAGGAAGTATCTTGAAATACCATGCAAGGGTCACCCCTGACTAGAAGGCTCTGCCTGGAAAGTGTGGCACTGAGATTGGGCATGGACCAAAGATGCTGAACACACTGCTGATCCAATATTGATTAATAACATACCTAGGAAGGAGAAAACTGGCACTAACGATATGGATCCACCAGAGGCTGAGATGTCACTGGAATGAGCAATTTTTGCCTGGTTTTTTTTTTCCCCTAGTGCTTAGTAGTCAAGTATTTAATAAAAAAAAATCTTATTGAATGATTGATAGTCTGAGTAAATGTAGACCCCACAGAAAAGTAAACAACAAAAAGGCACTGAAATGGCCTCATGGCCCATGATAGCAGCACAAAAGACAGACTTCACTTACCAGTGTTGTGATTTTATAAGTTTTCTAATTAAATTGGGGGGGGGGGAATAACTCCTCAGGAGAGGTCTTCCAAACTGCTTTAAGTGCTTAGATATAGCACATTTTTGTTGTTACTTTTTTTGTCTTATATCTTTGTTAGCCTACTGTTTGAAAAGTATATGAGAAACTTTTGAGAGACAGGAGGTAGATTCTGTTGCTCTGAAGGGCAACCCTATTTAGGAAATAAGACATTGATAAAATTATTATAGAAGCTCCCAAGATTGAACCCAGTCCATAATATCAGAGTTAAATATCTGGCATAAGGGAACACAAAAATATTCTCTTTAACTGAAAATTAAAGGGAGAATACTACAGCACTGCTCTCATCTTTTCTAGTACTCTTATCAAGGCTTCCAAGGCACTCCCACTATTACTGACAATCACATATCTAATGCAGCATCTCAAGGTTCTTAGCTCCTTAGCCTCCTCAGCACTGTTGACTTCTGTCTTTAGTCTACCTCAGCCACACAGAGGAATAGTTGTAGCTCTACTTCCTGCCTCACCTCACTACTCCTTTCCTAGTAGAGCTGAATTTGCTCCAGGTGCTAGAATTCCCACTTATGTATGACTCTTTATAGCCATCTGGAGAAGTTATATGGGAGGATGCACTAATAGAAAGATTCATGTTTATTCCAGAAAAGTAGGAGAGGAAGGAGCAAAATATACGCAAATAATATAGCGAGCATGCATGCACACACGTACACACATACACTAACAGAGGCACAGACATGGGAAATAACAACCTAGGTGAATTAATCTTTCAGTAAATTAGGAAAAATGAAATATATGCTATTTAGCAAGAGCTACTGAAATTAATACCAAAGGATCCAGCCTTGGGGCTTTGCTGAATTATGGTTAAATTCAAAGGGATTTCAGCTCCTTCACAAAACCAATTCAGGGGACCTTTCCCTTGGCCTCAGAGATTTCTCTTTTCAATTATTACACTAACCTTCCCTGGTCACTGAGCTCCAACTAAAGGCACAAAGCTCCTTGAACCCTGCTGATCCCTCATTCTGCATGCATCCCTCCCTGGACTAGGAGATCTGTCACATTTAAGCCATAATTACATTTCATTATTTTCTTCTAGTTCCAATGTATCTGAATGGCTGATTCTGGCATCTGCATATGCTTTGTCTTTCCCTTCTATTCCCTTCTTTTTATAGGAAGGAAAGAAGAAAACAAGTACTTATTAAGCACTTACTATATACCAGTAATGTGATATGTGCTTTACAAATATGATCTCATTTGATTCTCACAACTACCCTGGGAGGGAGGTGCTGTTGTTATCCCCATTTTACAACTGATGAAACTGAGACAAACAGAGCTTAAATGACTTGCCCAGGCTCATAGTCATACAGTTAAGTAATTGTCTGAAGTTGGATTTCTACTCAGGTTTTTCTGATTACAGATCCATTACTTTATCCTCTGAGCCACCTAGCTGCCATAAGCAAACATCTCTAGAGTTAATTTACAAAGGAATAGAACATCCCCAACAATAAACCAGTGAAAATTAATTAGAAGTATAAATAAAAGGAATGGTGGAGAAGTAGTTAGAGCACTGGTCTTATAACCGTGAAAACCTGGATTTTGGTCCAATTCGTGCAGTCAGTGGGAACTTGGGCAGATCACTTAACTAGAACGTGCTAATCGACATTACTCAGAAGAGTTTCCTCATCAGCTATGATCTTCTCCAGTTCAGGTGTCCCACATTATGGTGTCTGTCTCCCTCCTGGCCCTTGAACTGAATGAGGCCTTCTGCCTCAGAGTGCTCCATTCTGAATGTTCCAGATCAAGCTCTTTGATCCATAATGCCAATAGTCAGAAAGCCTCCTGCTTTCAGGGTTTTGGAGGACTTTAGTTGTTCCACCCTCTGTTCAGTCATTTTTTTCAGTTGTATCTGATTCTTCATGGTTCCTTGTGGGCTTTTCCTGGAAAAAAATACTGGAGTGGTTTGCCATTTCCTTCTTCAGCTCATTTTACAGATGAGGAAACTGAGGCAAAGAAGGCTAAGTGACTTGTCCAGGATTACACAGCCAATAAGTGTCTGAGGCCAGATTTGAACTCAGGAAGATGAGTCTTTCTGACTCCTGGTCTAGCACTTTATCCACTGCACTCTCTAAATGCCCCTGTTCCATTCTTATTCCTATTTAATTACTGTATTTTTTAACTCTCACTGCCCTGGGCCAAAGGGAATATAAGGAAATAAAAACAGGCAAATATACTTATGTTTCATCAAGTCAAAATGTCCAAAATGGCATACAGACCACTCCCAAAGGTCATAGGAGACAATTAATTTCCTTACATACACCTGGTATGGAGACAATTCAGCATCTAATGCTCAGCCTAATATTACAACTCACATGGAATTCAGTGAAGCTGCATAATCACAGAATCAAAAGAACTAGAATTCTTCTTTCAATCAGAGCTGCTCTGTACTCTATTTAAAATACATATAAATGTCTGTTGGGGGTGGAAGGGATGAAAATGGAATATTCTGTGATGACAGATCCCAAACCAGCTGGATTATTTCAGCGTGGCTGATCCCATCTTCCTGCCATGGTGATGTAATTGATGGTTTAGTTAAATAGCTTTTGTTTATTAAAAGAATCTAGCAGATTGCCATTTTTGTTCTAACTGTAATAGCATCTTCTGAAAAAAATGACCACTTAAAGCAATACTTGTGTAGCATAAAATGTGTTTCATTCCATTTCAGAGTGCTGCTATTAAAAATGAAATAAAATGGACACATTTCCAAAGTGACTCTTCCACCTGTTAGTCTAAGGAGACATTTACCAAATACTGGTGCATCCCCTTTTAGGTACCACATTTATGCTAGTAAAGGTGACCCTTAAAATTGTATCTACGTAAACAACAATTTAAAACTTATAATATTGTAGGATCATAAATCTATAGCTAGTAGGCACCATAGACCCAAGTCTCTTATTTAACAGATGGGACTACTAAGACCTATAGAAGTTAAGTAAAATGACTTGTTTGAGGTAACACAAGAAATCAGTCAGTCAAAGGTAATGTATTACCTGCTTACCATGTGCTACAAATAAAAAGCAAAGAGAGTCCTTATCCTGTAAGAACTCACATTCTAAGGACTAGAAGTGAGCTTCAGGGCCAGAATTTGAATTCAAGTTCTCTAATTCCAAGTCAAACATTCCTTTGGAAACCTCTGCCTCCTTTTCTAGAAACTTAGGGCCGTTTTAGAATAGTCAGGATATCTTACAGCACTGAAGACTATTTAGTAGTATCATACATTTTGTGGGTTGTCATAGTCAAAATAAACTCACTATCAGATGTCCAAATCTGATTAGCTCTCTATAATTATATAGGCTTATCATCGGATTATAGATGTGGAGCTGGAAGGGACCTTAGAGAAAAAGTACTACAGATTCTTCATTTTACTGATGAAGCCTAGGCCTCTTGTTTTCCCACATGAAAGAAGCAGAAATTGAAATCTTAGGTTTAAACCAGATATTTCTGACTTTACAGCTAACACTCTTTGTTATGTATCACACTAGTCTTCAGATAGTATGTCAGCTGGTCAGATCTCCTGACATCTCTACTTCCCTAGCATCATCTTTTAGATCCAAGAGTCGTCTGATGGCAGGCTTATTTAAAGTATGTCTATATCTTTTTGTATGTATGCATGCACATATGCATATATGTATATATGTAACTCCTATACACAAATCATAGTGTAGAAATAATCATGGGATTTATATCTGGAATCTTTTAATTTTTGAATGAGAAACATGAGACACAGAAAGTGAAAATGGTCAGGGCTATACAGATAGTAAGAAGTACAGCTGGGATTGGAACCCAAGTCCTCTTATACAAAATCAGGCATTCTTTTTACTATAACAGTCTGTCTCCATTAAACATATCATTTTATCATGAGCCCTCACAAAGTTATTGTTCAGTTGTCTCAGTTATGTCCAAAACTTTATGACTCCATTTGGACTTTTCTTGGAAAACATACCAGAGCGGTTTGCCATTTCCTTCTCATTTTATAGACGAGGAAACTGAGGCAAACAGGGTTCAGTGACTTGCCTAGGGTCACACAGCTAGTACATATCTGAGGTCAGATTTGAACTCATGAAGATGAATTTTCCTGACTTTAGGCCTAGTGTTCTATCCATTGTAGCACCTAGCTAGCTGACTTATTCAGAAACCTTCAGTGGCAGGTAAGAAGCATTCTGTTTAATTAAAAAGGCTAGTGATCTGAAGCTCACTGGCCTTTTCAAATTACTCTGTGTGTGTGTGTGTGTGTGTGTGTGTTTACAAGTAGAGACAGTTGCAAAGTAAGAGTGCTCTTTCAGTGGAAATCTTCAAGTGATGACTGGATAACCATTTTTTGATGTGGTAGAAGGAATTCTTTCATAGATACACATTGAATTAATGACCTTTGAGGTACATTCTATTTCTGAGATTCTAGTCATCTATAATCCCTTCTCTGCTATTTTGCTGAGCATCTTGAAGGAACTCATTTATGATTTTATTTTAAAACCAGAGAATTAGTAATCATTGTTTAATTCATTTATAGTTGATAATGTTGAATAATATCTATACTTGTTTTTTGAATAGAACCAAAATGGTTACATCTTCCTTCCTTCCTTCCTTTCTTGCTTGCTTCCTCCTTCCTTTATTCCTTCCTTCCTCCCTCTCTTCTTTCTTCCTCCCTCCCTTTCTTTCTTTTTCTTTTTTTCCCCTTCATATAATTTCATGACACAACAAAAAGAGGAGTCTAAAAGAAATTAGAGTTGTGTTATAGAAAAATCATTAATCTAGAGGTCACAATGGGTTACAATGCTGACTATGCTGCTCTCTGAGTATTCGATCTTACATAAGTCTCTTCACCATTTTGGATCTTTGCTTCTTCATCTGTAGAGATCTCAAAAACAAGAAATGGCAACATATCTCCCTCCTCCCCATAGGTACTTTGATATAATGAATGTAGTATTATAATCCAACTAAGATAAACGAATATGAGGGATATAAAGAAAGCTAGAAGGACCTTCATGAAACAATAGTTAGCAAAAGAAAGGAAATGAAAAAAATAGAATGTGAATTGGCATCACATTAAAGAAAAGTAAATGGGAATAAATGGACAAAACAAGAAACCTGATACAGATTTAGAGGGAGTGACTGGAAAATTGTTATGACATTTATTCATTGAAATTCATATAAATAAGTGTAAATAGTTGCAAAGAAAAGGACAGAAAACAAAACACAGGCTGAAGTCAGCTTTTGTTTGTGTTTTTTTAATACAAAATTGATGAGGCATTGAAGTTGTATCCTAATATAGCCACAGAACCAAGGCATCCATGATTTGTTTAGTTAGGGGTGTCTATATACTTTTTATTCATCCCTGTAGTAAGACTGATTCTGGAAGACTGATTCAGTTGCTTGGGAGTTATAACCTGTGTTCAAGACACACTTGTATGCATATAGAAACAATTGTGCAATGATCCTGAAATATTAAATTACCTAATATATTAAAGTAAACGTTGTACTTTTTTCTACTCCTACCTTTCTAAAGACAGTGATGCATCCTTTATGGGCAGGTGGTTATTATATAAGTACAAATATTATAGACTGTTATTAGAAAACTGCATATGCATTAAGCACTCTCTAGAGCTAACAATTTTAGGGCTTGAGTTGGTTTTGCAGTTGGAAACAGTCTCTGGGTCAGGAGTCCAGAGAAGGAAAGAGATGAATAAAAACATGGGACTCCATGCTTCCAGCTCTGGAAAAAAGCAAATCATCCCCAAGAGTTCCTAGTCTTATTTCATCAGGGTTGGAGTCAGAGGCCAAGAGAAGATAAAAATTGTTTTTGCTAATTCTTTTTTGTCTTCAGTGATCTTTCTTTAGTGACTCTACTTGGGACAGTCAGATTATTTTCTAAAATTGTTTTACTGGTTTATAGTTACACTAGCAGTGAATAAACGTATTTGTTTCTTCACAACACCACTAACACTGAGTTTCATGCTTATTAATTTTTTTCCAATTTGATACATGTGAGGTGATACCTCAAATGTGTTTTAATTTTCATCTCTGTGATCATCAGTGAGGTCAAACATTTTTTTCACATCATTTCAATGAATTGTGTTTCCTATCTGTAAATTTTCTGTCAATATCCCTTTCCCATATTATTCACATTAATTTTCTATTGATTTTCCTTTTCCCTTTCTGAGTCTGTTCCTGGGTCTGAGCCTCCTCTATATCAGGATGTTAACTGACTGATCTCAGTAAGAGGATTAAAGAACAGCTAAACAGTACAAATGATTTGTTTTGCAGAGGTCTCTAGCCCAGTGTGAGATAAACCTAAAGAAGTTTTCATCTAAAAGTTTTTTTTTTTTTAAGTATTATGGCAGTTTATCACTGAATTGCCACAGATTGTATTTTTTCCACTCCTACTCTAGTGTGGACTCTGTCATATTTTAAATTATGGACACAAATGTACACAAAGCATGGGTTAAGTGTGAATGCCACCAAGTACATGATTCAGCTTCTATTAGATAAGTGGAAAATACTTTCTTTATTTCACCATTAAAGATAAGAGAATCCTAAAAGGAGACTTGTTAATGCCTTACTTTCTTCTCTTTAAAATCTTGACACCAGTTAACTAGTTAACTAGTTAAACTGTATGCTTTTCTTGGCTCTTGAATAACTAGCTTTCTTGTCCTGTAGCAACTCATCCATTTCTTTTTTAAAAGAATGTTTTCATTTTATTTTTCTCAATTACATATCAAATAATTTTAACATTCTTTTTAAATGATTTTTGAATTCCAATTTCCCTTCCTTTTTTTCTTCTCCCCCCTCCTTGAGAAGGCAAGCACTTTGATATAGATTATACACATTCAGTCATACAAAACATATTTCCATAATAGTCAAGTTGCAAAAGAGAACAGACAAAAAAAAAAATACGAGAAAATAAAATTTAAAAAAGGATTCTTCAATGTGCATTCAGACTCCAGTTATTTCTCTGAAAGTGGATAGTTTTGGTTCATTGTATTGCTGAGAACAGCTAAGTCATTCATAGTTGATCATCATTACAATATTGCTGTTGCTGTATACAATGATCTCCTGGATCTGTTCATTTCACTTTGCATCAGTTCACATAAATCTTTCTAAGTTTTTTCTAAAACCATCCTTCTCATCATTTCTTTTAGCACAATAGTATTCCATCACAATGATATACCAAAACTTATCCAGTCGTTACTCAATTGATGGGCATCCCTTTAATTCCAATTATTTGCCACCCCAAAAAGAGCTATTATAAATTTCTTTGTACCTATAGAACCTCTTTCTTTTTCTTTAATCTCTTTGGGATCCAGACCTAGTAGTAGTATTGCTAGGATATGTACAGTTTTATAGTCCTTTGGGAATAATTCTAAATTGCTAGCCAAAATGGTTGGATAAGTTCATAACTCCACTGAGGGCATTAATGCCCCATTTTTTCAATATCCCCTCCAACATTTGTTGTTTTCCTTTTCTGTCATATTATCTATTCTGATAGATGAGCCCATCCTTCCATTTCTAATACTCATATCTGAATTATTACTACAATTTTGCCTTTCTTCATTTGTGTGCTTTTGAACAATAGAGAAGGATGCACTACAATGATACTAATGGGATCCACTAAAATTTTTGCCCTCACTGCTATACACCAATCCTTTTATTCTTATTCTTTATCAACTATATCTTGATCCCCTTGTAGCTGTTCCACAAAGTAGACTATTCCAAACTTTATCCTTTCCTCTTAAGTATCTTCAACTAGCACCTCCTCCCTCCCTTTCATCAGAGAACTTCCAGACCAGATAGTATAGGCTCCCTCTCTTCACTAATTTCACATTTCAAATCACTTGCCCATAATGCTTTATCCTCTCCTTTGCTGCAGTCTCAGAACACGCTGTTTCCCTTCTCCTAATGAAAGGCATACTCTTGTGTCCTTGATCCCATCTCCTCATGTTTCCTCCAGGGTCTTTCCCCTCTAATTATGTCTCTCTCCCTCATTTTCAGTCTCTTCATATTCACTAGCTCCTTCTCTGATGCCTAGAAGTATACCTGGATCTTCCCTATCCTTAAAAAAATTGCTTATAATGCCCTCAAACTACCATAGTTTATTTCTTCTCCACTTCAAAGACAAACTTCCAGTAAAAGCTGTTTGTACTTGCTGCCTGTACTTTCATACCTCCCAGTCATTTCTGATCCCTTGGCAGTCTGGCTTCCATCTTCCCCATTCGATTGAAACTGCTTTTTTCCAAGGTCATCGATTATCTATATTTCTATATCCAATGGCCTTTTCTCACTTGTCATCCATCTTGACTTGTCTGTAGCTTTTCCCACTGTTGACAACTCCCTCCTTTTGAGTACTCTTTCCCCCATGATTTTTTTAATTCCACTATTCCGTCTTGATTTTCTTTGTATGTACTGAGTCCATATCCTACCTTCCATAATTTGTTGCAATCTAGGGCTTTGTACTGGGCAACCTTTCTTTGTTCTATACAATTTAATGATATCAACCACTTCCATGAATTTAGTTATCAAGTCTAAGCAGATAACTTCCTAATCTGCATACAAATACCTCACCTTTCTCCTGAGCTCTAGGCCTGCATCTCCAATTGCTTATTTGACATCTGTATCTGGATATTCCACAGGCATCTCAAACTCAGCATGTACAAACTTAATATCTTTCCCCTGTAATCCTACCCTACTCTCTAATTTTCTTATTTCTGTTGAGGACACTACCATTCCTCCAGGCAACTAGATTGAAAATCTATAAGTTATCTTCAACTTTGCATTTTCAATCCCTGCTCCCAACCTTCCCCATAGCAAATCAAGTACTGTTGCCATGTACAGTTATTCTTTCCATATCATGAGGGTTAGGGGTATGGCATTCCCACAATCTGAAAATTCATGTAAAAATTTTTGGACCTCCCCTTCTTACCAGAAAAGGAGTCTGAATTTTCTTTTTCTTTTTCTTTCATGGGGTATTTACAGTACTTTATTGTAAATTTTGGGTTGATATTATATAATACTATATACATATCTTATACATTTCTGAGTTTCTAAACTTTTTTGTTTTGTCTGCTGGCCTTCACATGTCATCTGCGGCCTCCACAAAACTCTCCAAAAATTCTCATTTAATTTCTTATGCCGACCCATGACATATTGAAACTAAGATGGATAAAATCACAATGTAGAAGGGATAACTGTACTGTGAAATCCTCTTTTCACAATTTTTATATCTACCCTCTTCTCTGTATTCACACCATAATCACCCTGTTGTAAACTCTCCTTTCATATACTATTGTAGTAGCTTTCTGATTTTTCTCCCTGTATCTATTTACCAATCCAACTTTCATACAACTACTAAACTGATAGTCCAAAAGCAAAGGTGTAACCATTTTGCTATTCTGCTAAAAATAAATAAATAAATACATATCTATAGCCATAATGTAGACGGATATATCTGGAACATACAGCCTTTAGTACTGTTCCCTTATGACTAGCTAGGTCGAAGGGACACATATAACTTCAAGCACCTTAAGCTTAAGAGCCAGTAATATCTTTGGGCCTGTTGTGTTTGAACACATCTCTTTTAGACTGTTGGCTACCGAGCAACCTTGCAGCACTTTGGAACCTTGCCATGGGGTAATGGTTTTGAAAGCAGCATGTAGTGGAAAGAATACTACATTTGGAATCAGAAAGCTTAGACTCAAGTTTTGATTCTGGCTCTTACTAATTAGCTCAACAAGTCTTTTAAACTATAGGTTCTTCATATGTAAAATGAAAATGACTGAAGATGATGATGATAATGTTTGTACTTCTTAATTCACAGGGTGGTTGTGAGTAAAATCCTTTGTAAGCTATGAAGTAGAATATTGATGCATGGAATTATTATCAGGATTATAGAATTTAGAAGTGGATAGGCCCCTAGTAATCATATTTTTCATATTTTCTTCTTACATAAGGAAATGAGGCCTAGAGAGAGGAAATGACTAGTCTACAATAATATGGATTACCTAGTTAGCAGAGCTGGGATTCAAACTCACATACTTTGACCATAAATTCAGTATTCTGTCTACTATGGAATTAAGTTTCTATTAATTAGTACTTGGGCAATTATTATCATTATTAACATTGCTGTTTCTAATAATGATAAAATAGTAGTAATTACCCATTTTTTCCTTTAAAAGAAAACCTAAGTTTAGGTAGTTCCCAAGTTCTCAAAGGCAAGGACCTGGCTGAAGGAAATAACTGGGACTCCTTTCCTCCTCAGAAACTCAGAACTAGGAAATGTAGATCAGTGTCTTGTAAAACATCCCTCAAGCATGCTTATATCATTTGAAAAGAAACTCTAAAAAAGGAAAAAGCAGGAGGAAAACCTGAGCTCTCTTTCTTTGCTAAATTAGTACTTTGAGTAGAAGAAACTAAGTTGAAATGATTACAATGTGTGTTGCCTCTAGCATTCACCTGTAATTTCTGTTTCCCAATCAGTTAAAGGAACATCTAGAAATCTTCATCTGATGTAACCTACCTGCCCATTCTCCTTAGGGGCTTGTTGGGACACTGAGGCAAGATGAAAACAGAAGTATCTTATCAGAGGAAATGAAAGGGCCGGGATATCCATGGTACCCTTGAGTCCTGAGCTCTGGTTTATACTCATGGCACAGTCAGTTGGACAAACATAACAGAATTGGGTTGACATTTACTGGGAGTTATTAAACCCCAAAGAGTTCCAGATAACAAATTATATGGGAATGCATCACAAGGGCCATATTTAAGAGAAGAGAAGCATCTCTGCAGAATCATACAGAATTATTCATCTTCTCCACTGTTCTATCAGCTCTGGTAGTGAAAAATAGATAAGAGAAAGGAGTTGGACATCTAGTGTCCCTTGGTGCCTGACTTAATCTTGCTACCTATTAATCATTAATTAATAATCCTTTTTTTTGTGCATGCACAGAAAGAATCGATCCCTTAATTGTAGGCTTGATGAGCAATACTTTTGCATGCAAAATGTCTTCTGCTGAGACTCACAATGAACATTAGGTAACCTGGGCCTGGCTGTTTCCCACAGAGATCCTGGCTTAAATCTGCCTTTTAACTGAGTTAAAGAGAAGTCTAACACAGAAGCACAGAACAGCAAATTTCACATCTTTAATGGAGTATCAACCTACCTGCCTTGGGGGGCTGACCTCTCCAACCCAAAACACCATTTAGAGAATACAAGCTCAAGTTTCAACAACTGGCAGAATTTATGATCACTGATATCAGTATTTTATTTTTCCATCAATGTGAGGCAGTCATCATAATATTTTTATTTGGTTGGGTGAGTGAGGTGTTAGTCACATGGCATTTTCGTGTAGCTTTCATTTTCATTCTCAAATATGGTACATGGGATTTGGGGTATCATCAATCAAAGCAGGGTAAGAAGAAAAATCCACCTTTCTAACTAAGCACTTTCTGGATGGAAAGTGTGGGCTCCAAACTTTTTTTCCTTTGATTGCAAAGATGAGGATGAGAGGAAACCAGGGTATTGAATGAAGATGTCTGACATATCATATCTTATGTGTATAGTGAATGTGACTTATAAAAGTACATGCAAAATAATGGAACACATTGGATATAATCCAGAGAGGATTAAATAGCCTATTATTGGAGGTTTAAGTTCTTTCTACTTAGACATTTGGAATCATTTCAATGAGGTAGTATAAAAAGAAGACTGGCCTGAGAGTCTGAAGACTTGGGTTCCAATATTGCCTGAGACAATAACCGCCTGAGTGAGCATGGAAAAGAATTAGCCATGGCTAGGAAAGTACTTGACTTTGTTCTCTTCTAAACCCCTAATTTTACATAGGGCAGCTAGGTGATGCAGGAGATAGAGTGCCAGATCTGTAATCAGGAAGACTCCTCTTCTTGAGTTCAAATCTGGCTTCAGACACTCACTAGTCATGTAACCCTGGTCAAATCACTTAACCTTGTTTGCCTCAGTTTCCTCATCTGTAAAATGAGGTGGAGAAGGAAATGGCAACCACTTCAGTATCCTTGCCAAGAAAACCCCAAATGAGGTCACAAAGAGTTGGACACAACAGAAACCACTGAACAAACAAACAACAACAAATTTTACATATGAAGAAACTGAGGTTCAAAGAGGTCATTTGACCAAAGACAAACTTTATTGACAATGAACCTTTAACACTATGTTTTTATTCCACAAAGCTAAACAATTTATTTTTATAACCAATAAACAACAAACTTAGTGGGATATTGAATTCTCCGTATTATTTAGTATAGATAATATAAGAGATCAAGCTCATAATTAACAAAGAAATAATGAACAAAAAGCAACAAATGGATGAAGAATGACTTTCATCCAAATATATAGATGAATGACTTAGCCCATTGAGTAATATATCTGTATTTATGTCTTGGGTACACCCTGAAAATGTGTATTTTGGATTGTATTTACAAAATTGCATAATGCTTTTAGTGACCACGAGCTGCTTACAAAAGCTTATTTTTCTAAATATCACCATTCTTCTGATATTACAGGTGAATTGTTGATCTACATTAATAATGGGAGTCCCTACAACAGGAGTTAACCACACTAATGAAATCTGAGTATCAAATCAAAGTTCTTCTGGATGTTACATGGAAGCAATCAGAAAACACAACAATCTTTGAAGAATACTAAGTGTGGATGACCCAAAAGGTCCTGGAGAGTTGCACAGGCCATAGCACATTACAAATGATCATAAAAAGTGATATAAAAGGTAATCATCCAGCCAGTGTCTGATCAGAAAAGGAGATGGGTTGGCCACGTAAGAAGAATGAGGAATAACAGGAGGAAAGCTTAAATTCTAAAATACAAGAATCTAAACAAATCTTAAAGGAGCATGGCCTATAGCATAGTGGGTAGATCTTGTAGTGAATGTTCCTAGAAGGAAGTAAAGAATTGTCTTGATGAGATTTTTCATTCATTAAAGAGCTAAAGTGTTCCGGTGCCTAACATGGTTTGGTTGAGGGTTTGGGGTAGGCAGAAGAAAGTTTTTTACCTTCAAGAGCCTTAGATGAGATCAGGGAGACAATTTATGAACATAAAAATTGCTAAGATTCCATTCATTATTGTATATAAGTAGGTGACAATATGCATGTGACATATACATATGTATACATATTATAGGAATTCATTAAAGGGAGTTGTTGACACCAGTAGTCACAGAAGGGTTCTGGGAAGAGGTGGGACCATAGTACCCATCCGTCCCCCAAAGAAATTTTTGTCCTTGAGCTATGTGATTATGTGTTTCCATTTTTGTCCCAAACTTCCAAATGGCTAGTCCAAAAAAAAAGAGGAAGGAGAAGAAGAAGAAGAAGAAGAAGAAGAAGAAGAAGAAGAAGAAGAAGAAACTATTCCTGGGCACTCACTATTCCCACTTGTAGTGACTTGATATCATGCTGTAATTTATGGATCTCTTTTTGGTTTTAAGTTGTATAACCCCTCCTCTGCCCAGGTCATTTAAAATCCTAAAGATAAATATGTACATTTCTATGGTATATCAGCATTGAAATCTGACTGACTTCCTAGTCTTTCCCTCTAAACTATGGTGGGGTCATAAAATGATAGTCTTGGGTGAATAATTTGGGAGGAAAAAGATGGATTGTAGCACAAAGATATATATCTTCCCTTTCTAAAATTTACAATCAAGATTATTTGAATTCCACCAAGGAGGTCAATGGCTGTACACTATACAAGGAACTCTCAGTTGCTATATTATAGAGAGGAAGTAGCATCAATATATATACAAGCTTGATCAATGCAAAGAATACTAGATTGGGACCTGGGAGACCTGACTTCTGACCTACTTGTCAAAACTGTGCAACCTTGATCAAATCATTTCATCTCTTTGGCCTTATGTTTCCTCCGATGTAAAAGGAAGGGAATAAATTAGAAAAATCTCTAAACTCTCAACCAGTCCTTTTCTGTAAATTACAGCTGATTTGTCTGAAGATTCTCTCTTTTCCATTAGATTCAAAGAGAACATAGCATAGGAGACAGAGTTATAAGGATTGGGTTGGTGTTCAGATACAATCCTTAGACTCTTCTGCAAAGAATCCATGTTGTCTCCAGTTCTTACTAAAGTGCTTCAGTATCCTCTAGCTTTAGTTTCTATTCAGTGTTAATCCACAGTGCCTGGCACATAGTAGGGATTTAATAAATGTTTAGTGATTAATTTATTGTGGCTTTTGAGCCTTTATTAACTCTATTTCAAACGTTGCTTGCACAAGATGTCATACCTTTCTGATTTACTTCATCCCTGGGCCTACTAAGTTCCTTGGTTCAGAGAGATTTGCTGCTAATTCCAGATTACTTTTTTCTACTTTTTGTGCCTCCTCAATATCTTTGGCATACAATTCTAGCACCTGCTCCCTCTTTTCCCTGTTCTCCTACTGTATTCTAGAACACAGAAATATGTTGCTTATACAAGTGGAAAGAAAAATACACAAAAATAACAAGAAAACAACTGCAGAAAATCAAAGGTATATATAAAAGGGTCTATCTATCATAGATTAAATTATGACCAAACTGGATGGCTGGTATAATCTATAGTTTATATTATTCAGGCCTTTCTTGGTCTATCATTTGCATAGCATGAAATTTACACCAATGTGTACTTCTTTCATCTTGTACCAAATAAAAATATAAACTTTTCCTAATTAATCCTCTTATACCAGTCTTTGCCGTCTCCAATATTTCTTTCCTTCAGTCTCCAAAATAATATTCCTAAATTAGAGGACTTACTTGTCACTCCTGTTATCAGACCATCAGCAGCTCACCTTTGCCTCTAGGATAAAATACAAAGTCTCTACCTTAATACTTAAGGCCCTCCACTATTTCTTTATGACTTCACCCTACCCCCAGACTTATCTCACAATTTAATACCTTATACACTCTACATTCCAGCCAAACTGAACTACTTTTCCATTCCACAAACTTGACACAATGCTTCCCACTTCTTCTGCGTATTCACATAACCATTCCCAATGATTGGAGGGCTCTTCCTTCTCATTCTCAACTTTAAAACTCCTAGTCTTCAATTGGGGAATTGCTGAATATGTTGCGGTATATGATGGTGATGGAATACTACTGCGCTATAAGAAATGGTTAGGTCAATGATTAAAAACAAAAACATGGAAAGACTTTCATGAATAAATTATTTTGACTATTATAAATACTCACATTTACTATTAAGGATGTATGAATAAAGAAGCTCTCTGCATCCAGAGAAAGAACTGATGAATAGAAGTATGTATAGAATAATTTTATATGCATATACCTATTTGTGTCTAAGGGTAACCATCTCTTGGGGTGGGGGAAGAGAAGAAAAAAAAAGAAATCTATATGGTAATTTTGTTGTATATTTGAAAGGAATAAAAAGTTATGCACGGTAGATTTACAATTTCATGTGCAATCATCTTTTTATTGGATATGTTACAGAAATGCTTGTTTTAATCCATAAATTAAAAACAAAATTTAATAAATTTAAAAAAATCTTAGTTTTCATACCTTTAAGGTTCAACTGAGACGCCATGAGATAACTTCATGGATATCCCCCAGATGGAAATACTGTCTCCTTTCCCTACTCTATTACTTTCAGTTATTGTCTGATTTCTGTTTCCTCCTGTCATTCCCTACATTATGTTATAGTGATCCATGTTTACGTTTGAATATAAGGTCCTTGTGAACAGGGACTGTTTCATATTTCTTATAACCTGACCACTTCAGAACCTGAAGTGCACATAATAGGCGCTTAATACTTATTTGTTGATTTTTTTGTATGGAGTTGATACTCCTTTGTGAGAACACCACAGACTGACTTGGAAATTGTCCTAAAGGAGTGCTCCAGAGGGAAGTCAATCATCTCTTCCATAGTATCAGGCTCATTCTCACTCTACCTTTTAGTCATTTGCAGGCTTTTGGCATTTCTATCTATCCTCCTACACAATTCCCAGAATAATGAGATATTTCCTTTTCCTTAGTCCAAAGTAGAGAAGAGGAAAAAAAAAAGAGATATATCATATACTACTCAAAATTTTCTTATCACACAAAGAACAAAAGATTTTAACTCAACATTGAATTCACAGAAGAAAATTTCTTTTGTGATCCCTATAATGATGAGCATCTGCTAAATGATCCCTTTTAAATTCCTTATCTAATTCCATAAGGAAGCAGTGGAATTGTTGAAAAATCAAATAAAATCTGGATTGGCAAATATATAGAAAGAGGGATAACAAATTTGAATTCCAGTCATCTTAGAATATTTTAGTTACCCCAGCATATGCATAGTTATTTTGGGGCTATTACTAATAATATATCCATTTTAGCAACAGCAGCAATTAATTTGGAACATAAATAGATTGCTAGAAAAAAAACAATCTTGGAGAGTAGCTTAAACTACCATGTCAGGAAAAATTATTTTAATATTAATTTTTAAGCATGGTTTTTAAAATACTTTTGAACATAATCGGTCTTTTAAAATACGAGAGCTGGGCAGAGTTAAGAGCTCTTCCTGACATTTCCCACCTACTATTTTTACTCCCTGCCACAAAAACCTTTTGTCTGATACCATGTCACTGAAAAACTGAATTTCTTTCTTTTTGTTTCTTTCTTTCTTTCTTTCTTTCTTTCTTTCTTTCTTTCTTTTCTTTCTTTCCTTCCTTCTTTCTTTCTTTCTTTCTCTTTTCTTTCTTTCTTTCTTTCTTTCTTTCTTTCTCTTTTCTTTTGCTTCTTTTTTTCTTTTTCTTTTTCTTTCTTTCTTTTTTTTGATTTGTTAGGTTCCTTCAGGGGAAACAAGTATACACTAATACATACACAGAATGAGGAAATATATAGAAAGGATATATAGGACTTATGTGCTTCTAACCTGGATAGAGTGGTACCTAACAAAGACTTATAAGAATATATTTTCTTGAAATCTTTTAAGTTTAATCAAAATTACTTTTGACTAGAAATAAAGGGAGAAGGTAAAAACTACATATGTATATCGACTAGTCCAGAGAGCATAGAGTTTAACTCTAAAGAAGGAAAATAAGGGCAGTAGAGATAGCCAGAAATGCACAGAAGAAAAATCCAAAAAACTAATAATAAAACCCATGTCACTACAAATCATTCCAGAAATGCACAAAGTAGAGACAATAAGCAAAGTGAATTAGTATACGGGCCGCACGCCGACCTACTGCCAGTCGTGCGCCAGTACCCGCTTCTCTTAAAAGAAGAGCACTGCCAGAGTCTTACCCATGCCTGGGTCCTCGGTCCTCAGCCGGATCACCACACAGAGACAAGCCATCGGGAGGCACCAACACCAGAGTTTTATTCAGAGGCCAACACAGCAAACCATCACAGCAAGCCCAAGCAGCAAGGCCAGAGCAACAGGCAGGAGCCAGGGGAGCGCGCACGTGTGTGATCTGACCACGCTTGTTCCTAAGTACCTACTTAGCCCCTCCTCCCCAGCCCGCTACTAGCCAATGATTGTAGGGTCAGATACCGGAAGGGGCTGTCTGAGTTTAGCACACCAAGGGGGAGGGAGTGACGTAGGAGGCCAGGATTGGATACAGGAAGGAGGCATCTGGGATTGACGCATAGACAAGAGTACGTGACCTAGGAAGTCAGACTCAGGAGGGGACTGGGTCAGTGCTGCACAAAGTCAGGAAGGTCACAAGAGGCATCTGGGGATGACGTTGCATATAGGGAGGGGACTAAGCAGAGGGAGCTCAGTCCTCTGCCATCCCACTCCCATGTGGCACCGCCCCTTGCCTCAGGAGCTCAGGCTCGGCTACTTCCTTGAACCCAGCTTATCTCATAGCACTGCCCAATTGCGTCATGGCTTCTCCGTATCCAGCCCATCCCAGTACACACGACTCTGCCTACCACAGTCCCTGCCTCGACTTCCAAAATACCCAGATCTTACCTTACCCATGCCACAGCACCCAACTGGCAGCTGCCAACATCAGACAGTCCCTCACAAATTAGAGATGCTAATACAGGGGAAAAATTTGACATCACAGTTAGCACTGAGACATAATGGGATGAGCCCCATTATAGGACTATGGCTTTGAAAGAATATACCACATTCAAAAGAAATAGGAAATGTAAATGAGATGTCAGAGTAGCATTGTACATTAAGAACATATATTCATGTATAGAAATCCAGGAATTAAAAAGAATCATGATAATGAACATTTGGGTGAAGAGCAGTTGAAAGCATACAAAGAAGTGACATTGTCTTTGGAGTATTCTACAGACTACTGGGAAAGAAAGAGGAAATAGATGAGGAGGTGGGAAACATAGTAATTCTGGCATGGGAACATGATAAGTTAGTTATGTGAGGCTTCAATTATCAGACATCTGTTGGAATTCTCTCCCTATATCAGGGAAGCTAATAATTTCTTGACTTCACTTCATTAATATTTCATCCTTCAAAAAGTGAAGGAACCAACAAGGACATTTTTATTGTGGATTTGCATTTCTCAAAGAAGGAGGACCTGGTTGCTAGGGAGCAAATGATAGAATTCTTGGGAGAGTGGTAATTATCTATTTTAAAATGTAACAGAATATAGGAAAAGGTAGCATAGTTTAATACCCAATCCAAATTTTGGAAGAGTAGATTTCCTAATCATTAAAATTTTATAAAGGAAGTCAGTCCAAGTGGGATGGGAAGTTCTCAAGAATGAATTTCTGAATACACAAAGAGAAGTAATTCTGATTTTTTTTTGAGGCAATCAGGATTAAGTGACTTGCCCAGGGTCACACAGCTAGTAAGTATCTGAGGCTAGATTTGAACTCAATTTTTCCTGACTCTGGGGTCCATGATCAATTCACTGTGCTACCTAGCTGCCCCTCTGATAAAGATTAAGAAAAGAAGTAATCTAAAATGACCAATCTGGATGCAAAAGGAATTCATCAACTAGCTTAAATTTTTAAAAGATGTGTATAGAAAAAAGGAAATAGGCCAGGTTGTGGAAGATGAATGCAAGAGTATGACATAGATCTTTTATAATATAGATCTTTTAAATGCCCTAAAATTCAAGGTGATGCTTCCTAGGAAAGCTAGGGATAATAATAAGGTTGTTTTTTAAGCTATATGAGTAATTACTAACATTAATAGTAATAATAGCTTTTATATAGTACTTCTAGTTTGCAAAATTCTTTACAAAAATCTCATTTTATCTTCTCAACAAATTTGAGAGTTAGGTGCTATGGTTATACCTGTGTTACAGATGAGTAAAGTGAAGTAAACTGAGGTTTGCCTTTTTCATAAGTTATGTATGACTTCTCCAGGATCACACAGCTAATCAGTGTCTGAGGCTGGATTTGAACTCAGGTCTTCCTGAATCTGGGCCCAAAGGTCTGGCCACTCTGGTCACATATATTGACACACTTGTTCTGCTTATATTGAGGAAAGGGGAAGGCTCAAAGAATAGCTGTAAGTCTAGCTCAGAGGAATGAAACATAACAATTTTAATGGACAACATAAAGAAAATGGAGTTGTTCAGTTTTTATTTTGATTTTGATTTTACTTCTCTACTGAACAGTGTGATTTTTGAACTGGAAAGAATAGAAAGATAAAATTAATGGTTGATACTCAATATTTATAGGAGTATAATAAGGGGCCATCCATCTCACTTCAATAAGATGACGTCACTTGGTCCAGATGTAGTGCATCTTCCAATACTGAAATAACTGGTAGATATAATGTTTAAGGCACTGTGAGTGATATTTTAAAAGCCATAGGAGAGGTGCCAGAATATCCAGATTTCTAAAATAAGACAGTGAATGGATTGTGTCTTAGGCACTTAGCATATTGCCAGTCACATAGTTAGTCTTTAATAAAATGTTTGTTGACTGACTGAATTCCTCTTGACACATACTATTGAAATGTAGAAGTATTAGGTTGTATGTGATAAAGACAAAGGAGAAAGCTCCAGACAAGGTGTTTTAAGAAATTTGAGAGACGCTATGTTTGACCTCTGTCAAGTAACCTCAGAGCCTTAAGGGGAAAATGGCAAAGCTAGTATGATATATTTATTAATTCACAACAAAGAGTCAAATTGCTGTTGGTTTCCTGCCTCCTTTATGAAGAGTTCACTGGTTGACATGATTATTCCTTTCTCACTACTCAGCATTTAACTCAGAAATCAGAGATCTGTGTTTAGTTCCTTCCTCTAATACTTACTCTGTGTTCTTGAGCAAGATACTTTACCTTACTTGACTTCAGATTCCTCATCTATAAATTGAAAAAAGTTAAATTAGATGATTTCTTTGGGACCTTCAAACTTTAAAACTATAAACCTAGCATCTTGAGTTAGGTATTGTCCTTACCACTCATTTAGTTGTTCAGTCACATTCTCCCTAGTCACATTTCTTCTCTTATTTTTAAACTGTTATTTTTAATCTTGTTTTGTTATTTTCCCTTTTATACATGTAAGTCTTGCTTCCCCAAGTAGGCTACAAGCTGAAAGCACTGAACAAGCAATGTTCAGTGAATGCTGATTGATTTCATGGAATTACAGACTGGTAAAATATGAGATAGAAGGGAGCAACTCACTTATCTTACAAATGAGGGAAACAGCATCAGAGAAAGGAAATTACTTGCCCAAGGTCATAAAGTGGCAGATGATATTGGGACTAGGAGGGGAAAACGCCCTGACTCCCAGTGATATGCACTTTCCATTATATCACATTGATTTGATTTGATTGATTTCCCCTGTGCAGGTTGGCCTTCACATTTTTTTAAAGGACCTTCAGTACTTTAATGGGGTTGGAGATGGGACTAAAAATCTCTAAGGCTTATTCTAGTCCTAACATTTAATGATTCTTTAATTCTAACCCAAATGCATGAGTAACATGAAGATTTAGGGTTATTAAAAGTGCCAATTGGGGAGGTATTATGAGGCAAAGGGGCCCCTCCCTGTTGCTCAAATATCACAATGTAACAACCGTTCAGCTTATATGTAGCACTACCCTTACTCTATCAGCCCCACTATTCTATCACCGTTCATTACTACACATTGTCTTCAACTTTTTTTTTTTTTTTGGTGAGGCAATCTTGGATTCAATTCTTAATAAAGAAGACATCATCCCAGACTGACAGGGCATTTGGAGCTGCACTAGAGGCAGCTTATAGTGGGCATGCAGAAAGGACATTTTAGTCATCCTCATCTCACATGTGAGAGACAGCTTGGGATAGAGCCAATTTTGAAGCCAGAAAGACCTGGGTTCAAATCTTGCCTCTGACATAAAATAGTTTCATGACCCTTGGCAAATCACTTAACCTCTCTTTTCTCTAGGCAGTTACAGGCAGTTAGGTGAATAGAGTGAATAGAGTCCTGCACCTGAAGTCAAGAAAATTTGAATTCAAATCTGACCTTAGTCACTTGCCAGCTATGTGACCTCAGTCAATTTAATTAGCCTCTGTTTGCCTCAGTTTTCTCAACTGTAAAATGAGGATCATAATAGCACCTATCTTCCAGAGTTGTTGTAAAGATTAAATGAAACAATATTTGTAAAGTGCTTAGCCCAATTCCTGGAAAATAGTTGGTGATAGAAATGCTAGTGGTTATTATCGACTCTCTAAGACTTATAAGTTGCAGAAAAGTTGCCAACCTGTATTGGTAGGAATTTTGTCACCCAGGAGTTCTCTTTACCAAGAAATTACATGTCCAGTCCCTACTCTGTTCACATGCAGTGAGTGATACTTATGACTCAATGATATCCTTAGCTTCTATTCTATTCTATGCTGTCCAGTACTCCATATTATCCCAAAGACCAGCTGGCTCTGCTATCCATGAATTCAGGCAGCAGGTGGGCTTAATCAGCGAAGCTGGTTCTCTTTTCCAATTCAAATGGAGTCATGCTTGCCTTTGACAGACCCTGTTGTTGTGGCTGTCTACCTAGCAATTCCAACCGGAATGCACATGTGCCAATTTAGTGCCATCCAGATTTAATTCTCTATAAATTATAGATTAAGCCATCTTGGAGTTTGACATTCCCTGCTAATCATTGGAATGGGGCAATGGGCTTCTTTGGTATCATGACAAGTTAAAAAAAAAAACATATTAAGAAGGTCTCATATACAGGGAAAATTAATGAATGTTTGCTACGTACCTAGGGAGGTTAAGCGACCTGTTCAGATAAGGTGATTAGCTTATGACATAGTGTTAACTAGACATGGGAAGACAGAAGAAAAAAGACCTTGGTCCCTGCTTTCAGGGGACTTCCTCTATAGATTGAGAGAAAAGACAACACACATGAAATGATTAGGGGGCATTAGGATCCCTTCTTCCATCCTTTACCAATAAGGATCACATAATCTTCACAAGTCCATAATGGCTTGCTGGGCTGACAATAAATTTATCATCTGGTAGCCCTCCTTCAAATGATGAGCCTCTTTGCACTTACTTGGGTTGGTATTTAAATTCTAGCTGCGGGGCGGTTGATTGGGTGCAGGCTAAATAAAACAGTACAACCAGCCATTACAGGTACATAGGCAGCTGACTCTGCTCTTGATTGCCTAACCTTGATTCTTTCGACCTTGCCTCCTCCTTTCCTCTCGGTGGTTGGATCTTCCTGATAACTGGTCCAAACTTGAAAATATAGTTCCTGCTCATGGATTTCTTTATGATATAGCGGGAAGAGCATTTGCTTTAGAGTGTGAAGACCTGCATTTTTATCCTAGACCAGCCTTTACTACCTATGTGATACTGGGCCAATCACTTCAACTTTCTGGGTCTCAATTTCTTCATTTACAAAATGTGTAGGTTCAATTGCAAGATCTCCAGACTCTTCCAGCTGTAAATTCCATGATTCCATGATCTCTAATGTCCTCTATCCCTGGACTATGTACTTAGAGATGATTCTTCAAGAGGGACTTCTGATTGGTCAACATCTTGGCTTCTGAAAAAAGGTACTTCCAGTTGACTACCATCATGCTGCCCATACAATATCTCTTAGGTAACATCAGAAAGGTAGCTTGTTGTTGATGCTATCTTGTTCTGGTAGTCAGGATAACTAGGCTCTGATTAGGTGTTGTTGTTGTTTTTTTGTTTGTTTTGTTTGTTTGTTTGTTTTTACCATGTGAGCCTTCAGGAAACCAGAGTTACTACTATGCACACTGAGACCTCAGAGTATAATTTTCTTAAATTTAATTTAATTTATTTTTTGTTCAATTTTAAGTTCCAAGCTGTCTCCCTCTATTCCTCCCCACCCCACACTACAGAAGGTCACCATTTGACACACACACACACACACACACACACACACACACACACACATATATATAATATATATATATATGTAAAACCATATGCATACTTCTACTTATCAGTACTTTCTCTGGAGGTGGATAGCATCTTTCTTCACAGGTTCTTTGTAGTTGATTTGAATATTTATAATGCTCAGAATAGCCTCAGAGTAGAATTTTAATGGATGAGGAAAACATATCATTAAGCACTAACTTATATGACAGACACCAAATGAAAAATCCCAGCTGGGTCTGGAGTAGTCATGTAAAGCCACGTGGAGGATAGGGAAATTGTTCTGTCTTAAATGATATATGAAATTTAGATGTATGGAAGGAAATCAAGACTTTTTAGCACTTAAAGCTCTTCTTAATGTAGGCCATTTCCATTATACCTTACTTCCCCACATTTGTTGTCGTTGTTCAGCATTTCAGTGGCATTTGACTCTTCATGAGCCCATTAGGGGTTTTCTTGGCAAAGATACTGGAGTGATTTGCTCTTTCCTTCTCCAGCTCATTTTATGGATGAGAAAACTGAGGCAAACGGGGTTAAGTGACTTACTCAGGGCCACACAGCTAGCAAAGTATCTGAGATTGGGTTTGAATTCAGGTCTTCCTGATTCTAGGCCATGCGCTCTATCCGTACCACATCACCTAGTTGCCATTGGTTCCCTACATACATAATATTATTCAGCTACACTAGCCTACTTGAAATTGCTCAAGCACAACACTCCATCTCCTGTCTTCATGCCTTTGCTCTGGCCATTCCTCTTTCTTGGAAAATTCTGCCCTCTTGTCTCTTAGTTTTGGGGGCAACAAGGTGGTGCAGTAGATAAGCTCTGGGTTTCGAGTCAAGAAAGACTTGTATTTAAATCCAACTTCAGATACTTACCTCTTATGTGACCCTAGGCAAGTCTCTTAACCTCTTTTTGCCTCAATTTCCTCATTTGTACAATGGGGATAATAATAATACCAATCACACAAGGTTGTTGTGAAAATCAAATGAGATACTATTTGTAAAGTGCTTAGACTAGTGCCTGATGCATAGACAGTGAGATTTAAATGTTGTAATTTATTATTATTGTTATTATTATTATTATTCCTAGTTTCCTTCAGCTGAGGATAGGAGAAGTAAGACAAAATAAATGATTTATAATTGAATATAAAATAAAAATTTTCTTTTCTTTTTAAGAGAGTCTAAGTCCCTACGTGCGTTAGACCTTTGCAAATCCTCCCAGATTCTCTTGCTTTTCCTGACTCAAAGTACCTTCCATCCTATGCCGTATATACTTTGTATCTACAGTTATTTACATTTCGTATTACCTCTTAGAACATGAACTCTTTGAGGGCAGTGAGAGTGATTTTTTTGTTTGTTTTTTGTGTTTGTTTTTTTTTTTTTTTGTTGTTTATTTTTTTTTCCTTTCTTTGTACCTCCAGCAGTCAGTGTAATGCCTGGTAAATACAGAGGTTTGTCAACTGAGTTACAGGGAATACTTTCATTGAAGGCACAAAGACAGGAACGAATATGATGTGTTCTAGAGACAGCGAACAGACAAGGTTACTTGAAGTGTGGGGTTATTTAGAGAATTAGGGTTTTGTGGAGTAGTTACTGAAAAAGCTGGACAGGTAACAGATTACAGAGAGCTTTGAGCTCAGGAGGACAAGCCGAGACTTTGCAAGAGATATATCTAGGTATATGAGGTCACAATTAACTATATGATTCATATTTTCCTCCATGTGTAGTTTTGCTTTTACCCTTCCCTTTGTCCAGTACACCCTTCTACTCCTACTTCACTTGCTGAATTATTACCCATCTTTAAAGTCTACCTCAAATGCCACTTCTAGGAAATCTTTCCTCATCTTCCCCGTTAGTAAAGACTTTAACCCAAAGAATGGGGCTCTTAACCTTTTTCATTTTTTCATTTACCTATCTATTTATTTATTTTTGTCATGATCTTAGGCTGTCTATCAAAGCCTAAGGTCAGAATAATGCTTCTTAGAATGATGCTTTTAATTGAGTAAAATAAAATGCAGAGGCTTACAAAAGAAACCAATTATCAGTTAATAAAACATTTTTAAAAGATGTTCATGGACTCCAGGTTAGAAATTCTGCTGTAAGACCATATACATATATATATATATATATGTATGTATGTATGTATATGTATATATATATATGTACCTCTCATGTACCTCTGCATGTCTTTGTGTTGCAGTTATGTGTCTGTCTTATTGTCCCTCCCCCCACTGCAGACTCTATGACAGCAGAGACAATGTCATTCCAATAACTAGCAACAAATGTTAATCCCACAGTAGATGCTTTATTAATATGTGAAATTTCATCAAATATTTTCAGTTTCAAATTATGACCCTCATCCCACCCTGATTTTACCAGGTTTTTGGTTTTTTTGTTTTTGAAAGTGGATATAGGAATGTTCTAGTAATCCCCAGCTAATTTTGATTACATGGACTTAAAGAATAATCTTAGACTTTAAGCAATTAGAACAAATTAGAAATAGGATACTAATCATCTGAGGCCCACTGGTCTACTTTTTCCTTTGAAAATATCACATCTGCTTTTTAACATGTTATTTTCAATAATCCCCAGAAAATTGGCTTTAGAACTCTGAGCACGCTCTAATGGAAGGTTCTTCTTGGATGCTATTAATGTCAAGCCTGTGTCCATAATGCAGAACCCTGCCTTCCTTGCCTTATTTTTAATTTATAAATTCCATTTCAAAATAGCAGTGAAACATGACAGGCATGGCAATTTGGGGAAATTATGATACTTTTCAGGTAGTTAAAGTTCCTGAGCCTTCAGCTATTGTGCCTTGTTATACCACCTGAGGCATACTATAATCACCCCCCAAACAGCTTATGATCCATCGTGCCTTATGACTTAACTATGTCATCTATACTCCATTGCATCTAGTGAGCGTTTACTAAATGGAATATGGGCATGAAAGGCTGATGTATATCCTTCCAAGTGTGGTGCAGGGAAACAAGTTCCTTTATCATTTCCTACCTGTGAGGTTCTAGTGTATTGTCATTTAGTTAATGTTTAAACCTGTAAACAATTTCCAGGTAGATGTGTTTGAAGAAACCATATCTCATATCTGAATTACTGCAACATCCTCCCTGATGACTCTTACCTCTCACCATCTAATCCATCCTGAGCATCACTGCTAGCCCAATCATGCTAAAATACCAGTTATTTCTTGTCATTATGCTATTGAAAAGACTACAATAGTTTCCTGTTTTCTACCCTATCAAGCATACCTCTAAAGAACTTTCAGTGCCCTCCTGAATCTGGGTGCACCCACCTTAAACAACCATATTCCCCACTATTCCCAGTTATAACTCTTCAGGCAAGACTTCTCACTGACCCCAATATATTCCATGTTCAAAAAAATCTCACAATCTCAGAAAGAGAAGATATCTCAGTGTTCATCTAGTCCAACCCATATCCAAACCTGGTATTAGTCATTTTTAAAATAATAATCACAACATAGGATACAACACACACACACACACACACACACACACACACACACATACATATATATGGAGAAAGAGAGAAAGAGAGAGAGAGAGAGAATTTGTTGTCATGGAATTATATCGTATGATGGATTCCTTTCAAGATATGGTGGATGCATCTACATAAAATACATACAACCCTAACACCGAATACTTATCATGTAGACAGCATGTGATAATGTAACATAGTGGGAAGAGTTCAAGATATGAAATCAGGAAAGACCTGGACTTGAAATGTGCCTCCAAATACTATTGTAAGAATGTGGACACAGACTTTCATCTCTCTACATACCAGTTTCCTAATCCATAAAATTGGGCTAATGACATGTATTTTAACAGAATTCTTGTGAATATCGATTGAGATCATATACAAAAAGAGCTTTGTGAAATGCAATGCACTATGTAAATGTCAGCTATGGTTATTATAATAATTTTTATTCTTCTCAGTTTATTATCAACTGAGTTCAGATGGAAATTGTCCAGAAAGAAGGTCTTATTCTCCTACTGTCCTTTTATGTTTAATGTTCAGGTAACTTTTTCATAGATAGATAAAAGTATTGTTTTTTTATAATTGAATAAAAGGAATGGAATATAAGCCTATCTTTTATATATCAGAAAACATTTTACGACAATCTCAGTATGATACAATAATAAAATAAAATAAAAATTTATTAAATACCTACTATGTGCCAGGGATGTTACTAAGTGCTAAAGACTGAAATTATAAAAAGGACAGACTCTGACTTCAAGAGCTAAAAATGTAATGATGAAAAATAATACATAAAAGGAACCTGAAATGGGTATGGGGGTTTTTGTAGAGGCTACCATCATCATCATCATCATCATCATCATCATCATCACCACCACCATCATCACAGTAAACTAGATGCTGAAACTACAGAAGGCAAAAATGTCCTGGTACCTACTTTCTTTCTTTCTTTCTTTCTTTCTTTCTTTCTTTCTTTCTTTCTT
>NW_020950326.1:13682080-13688124 GCF_900497805.2 Vombatus ursinus | reverse complement strand
TTTCTTTCTTTCTTTCTTTCTTTCTTTCTTTCTTTCTTTCTTTCTTTTTTCCAGCCAAAGACAAGGTTTATTAGAACATCTGTCTTATTGGGCAGACTCTTAAGGAGTCTGAATGTTAGTGAGCTATTGGATAGATTTTAAGAATCTGAGCATCTTAATGGAGACAAGATGGACCTTATATACAGAAAGACTGTGGGAGGGACCCAGGAGTGGCTAAGTAGTTTGGGGTGACTGGAGGAGGGGTCTAAGGAAGATCTGAAAGGGAGTGGCCAGTTTGAATGGGAGTGGCCACTAAACTGGGGTGAACAGAACCCCTGGGACCATAACCTTGTGGCCAAGGGAGAATGAGCCTAGCTAGGATTAAGGGTGGGAAATGACTGGGGGCCATAGGGAGATAAGACAATGGATAGCTAGGCTAAATTAAGGGTAACAGAATTGGGAGATTGGGTAAAGCCACAACGAAAGGGCAATTGATGGGATTATAGCCTCAGGTAAATGCCAGAGATTTGGCCACATGGGAAAGTCTAGGGTTTTTCCTTTTGTGGTCTAGCTCTCATCCTCATCATTCCCCCCTCAAACAAATGGGACCCAAATTATTTTGGGGTAAGGGGCAAAGGTCTTGGCTTCTGAAATTGCTTCCTGCTGGCAAGGGACATAGAGCTGTTTCTGCCTCAAGGGAGTCCCAAAGAGGAGGCTGACTGGAACCGAGCACAGATTCCATCCAGGGAACGATGTGGGGACATTGGCTGGTACTCCCTATTTGTTACCAACTGTAGGTGAATGGCCTGTTGGCCTGTAGTCTGGAAGACACAAATCTGACAGAAAAGACTGCAGGGCCCAGATATAAAACAGGAACTAGATTTAGGGCCCAAATTTGAGAGGATAAAACATCTTTAGCTCTGTTTGGATTCAGATAATTCAGTTTTCCAACCATGCAATATCAAATCCACCTCATAGCCAGACTCAGGAATAGCCAGGTAGGTAACATTCTCTTTCAAAGGAACATAATGGGGAAACTGAGCCAGGAGGATCCCATCTTAGACTGAAGCTAAAATTGTCCTCTCAGCTTTTCCCAATGCTGACTTCCCACCAGTATCACCTTCTCAGAGGAGTTTGTGGCATTTCTCTCAGATGGTGGATTATTGATTTTCGATGGATTATGATCCATCAGACAACTCAAAATAAAATCCTATTAGCTTTTACCTCAAACAGCAAGTTTTACTAATCACAGCTTAGGAAAAACTTTTCCAGGATTTACATCTCAAACTTAAATTTATCCTAATGTAAAAAGCCAATCATGAGAGATTTCTATATACTTGCAAATGTTCATAACCTAAACAAGCTTTTTGGCTAGTTTACACATTAAAGCAATAACCAACAATAGCTAAATTATTTTAGTGGTAACCAAATTATGAAAAATTGCTTCACATAACTGATACAGAAAGTTCACCAATTTGAAACTTGAAATAAACCCATTACCATTAAGGTGACTTATGTTTTATTAAATGCATTTGCAAATTACTGTACACAGAGAATCAACATTTCATCATTAATAGTTAAAACTACAAATTTAAAAGAGTGTGCTTAGCCAAGTTCTGAGGATAGCTTCAGGATGTACTGAACTTGGGTGAAGCTTCCAGGCAAAGGTTGCCCTAGGGTCCAAGGCCATTGCCAGGGGGGCCCATGCTATAGCTGCTGCCCCTCCCCCCTCCTTCCTGTCCCAGGTGGGGGAGGGTAAAATCAAAGGTGAGGGGTAAAAGGTGAAACTCTCTTCTCCTATAAGAGGGATTAACTCTTGACTTAAGGGAAGGGAGGGGGAGAAAGGAGTGACCAGGGTTGTAAGGAGGAGTTTCAAAACTTCTTAATGATCAATCACAAAACCTCCAGAATCTGCTAAGATATTTTTAGCTGTTCTAATTTTTCCCTGTAACCTCCATGAAGGAGGATTCAGGCATGTAGAGGTAAGGGAGTAAGTAAGCCTCAGGAAACAAAAGGCAACTGCAGTTTTCCCAAAGTCTCTAGCACAGAGAGAACTGACAGAATTGCGCATACACTTCCTGATAGGGTGTCCTTCCTTGTCCTCTATGTTGTGGAAGGTGTACCCAGGTCCATGGCCTTGAACCGACCCAGTGAACCAAGAGCCTGAGAGCGTCAGGTTGAATGCGTGACAGCCTCATAACTCTCTGCCTGAAAAGCACCTCCAAGCCTTGGTACTTGGAGAGTGACCCCAACTGCAGAGCAAGAAAGGAGAGGAGGGGAGAGGCTTACATACCTCCAGTCTTGGCTGGAGAAGAATTTGGGGTTAGGCAGTTTCCCTGTATGGGTCACCAAAATGATGAGGTTTAGAGGCTTACGGGTGCTGGGACCCCAAAATCACAACACGAAGATCCTGCCAGAAAGAATTTGACCCAAGCCTTCTTTCAGCAGCAAAAGACAAGGTTTATTAGAACATCCATCATATTGGGCAGACTCTTAAGGAGTCTGAATGTTAGGGAGCTATTGGCTAGATTTTAAGAATCTGAGCCTGGTACCTACTTTCAAAGAACTTGGTATCAAGTTAGGTAAACAAAAACTAATATATATGAGCTTCCTTTAAGGGTTAACTTAAAGATAGCTTGGTGGCATAGTGGACACAGCACTAGACCCAAAGTAAGGAAGAACTGAATTCAAATTCAAAATCAGACACTTACTAGCTGTGAGACCCTCAGCAAGTGTTTTTTCTCAGTTTCTTCAACTGCAAAAAGGGGGTCACAATAGCTCCTGTCTTTTAAGGTTATTATGAAGAAAAAGTGAGGTAATATTTGTAATATGCTTTGCAAACTTTAAATCATTATATGTATATCTACACTATATATAATTCATATGTCATCTCTCGTGATGACATGTCCCTCTGCAGAGCCCTACTTTAACAAAGAGTCAAAAGACAAGAAATAGACTGGAAAATAAGAAAATAGCATAAAAGAAATTCTGACCATGGAGTTGCTATGGTGACAAGGAATATCAAAACACTCCCTCAGTAAAGGGTAACAAAGTCAAAGCTCCTACATTCAAAACCTACAAGAAGAATATGAATTGGTTTCAGGCCATGGAAGGGCTCAGAAAGGATTTTGAAAATCAAGTAAGAGAAGTAGTGGAAAAATTAGGAAGAGAAATGATAGTGATGCAAAAAAATCATGAAAAAAGAGTCAACAGTTTGGTAAAAAGATACAACCAAAAAAATACTGAAGAAAATAACACCTTAAAAAAACAGAATAGGTCTAATGGTAAAAGAGGTACAAAAAATCAATGAGGAGAAGAATGCCTTGAAAACCAAGATTGGCCAAATGGAAAAAGAGGCACAAAGATTCACTGAAGAAAAAAAAAATACGTAAAAAGTAGAATTGGTCTAATGGAAAAGGAGGTACAAAAGCTCACTGAAGAAAATAATTCCTTAAAGATTAGAATTGAGATAATGAAAGGTAGTGACTTTATGAAAAATCAAGAAACAATAAAACAAAACTGAAAGAATGAAAAAATGGAAGACAATGTGAAATATCTTATTGGAAAAACAACTGATTAGAGAGCAATTTGGAACTATGCCCCAAGGGCTATAAAAATGTGCATACCCTTTGACCCAGCAATAACACTTCTAGGGTTGTATCCCAAAGAGATCATACAAATAGGAAAAGGACGCACATGTACAAAAATTTTTATAGCAGTTCTTTTTGTAGTGGCAAAGAACTGGAAATTGAGAGGATGCCCATCAATTGGGGAATGGCTGAACAAGTTGTGGTATATGAATGTAATGGAATACTATTGTGCTATAAGAAATGATGAGCAGGAGGACTTCAGAAAAACCTGGAAAGACATACAGAAGCTGATGCAAAGTGAAATGTACTATGTACAAAGTAACAGTTATATTGTAGAATGATCAGCTACGAATGACTTAGCTCTTCTCAGTAATACAATGATCCAAGACAATTCTGAAAAATTTGTGATGAAAAATGCTATCCATCCCCAGAAAAAAAACTGATGTTGTCTGATAGATTGAAGCATACTTTTTAAAAATTTTCTTTATTTTTCTTGAGGTTTTTTTTGTCTATGTTTTCTTTTACAACATGACGAATATTGAAATAAGTTTGTCTGACTACACATGTACATTGAATTACTTACCTTCTCAATGAGTGGGACAGGAAGGAAGAAAAGGAAATAATTTGGGACTCAAAATTTTTAAAACGAATGTTAAAATTGTTTTTACACGTAATTGGGGAAAAATAAAATACTAAACAAAAAAAGAATAAAAAAGAAGTATCAGACAACCATTTTTCGCAGGTAGCTAACAGTACATAGTTGGGGAAACAAGAAGAGAGATATGATACAGATAAGTAATGGTACATGGTTAAGGTTTTACTTTTGATATATAATAAAAATAATAAGTGTGGTTGAGATTCAAAAGAGGGAAAGATCATAGTAAGGGAAAGACTCCATATAAGCATCTGAATTTGAGGTGGGACTTAAGCTGGTCCTTAAAGTATGGGTAGGATTGGGTAAATGGATGGAACAGAGAAGAGCACATCAAAGCATGTTGGAAGTGTGAGAGAAATGATTGGAGAGGTCCAGGTGAACAAATCTGTGGAGAAAGAATTACGTATGACCTATTTTAGTAGTACTGAGAGTAGTCTAAATGTAGTAAAGTGTTCATGGTGGGGAAATAGTGTGAGGTATGTATAATAAGGTGTGATGAGCCCATGGAAGGGTTATGAACAGTAGGTGAGGAATTTACATATTTTCCACACCACTTAGCAACTAAACTATGTACATAGTTGGTATACCTACTAAGTTTTCACTCCTGAGGGCCAAATGACAATAAAATTATTACTATCATTTCTCTAATTTATCATTCATATAGCTAAAAAACTAATATCCTTAAAGATTAAGTTGGAACTCATCCTACCCCTGCTAAAAAAAATTAATGTTTCCCTATTTCCTCTGAAAATAAATAAACTCCTGTCTGTTATTTAAAACCCATTGCAGCTTGTATTTAACCCACCTTTCCAGTCTGTTTTCACTTTACTCTCCCCAGTACACTTTATTCGTCAGGCAAAATGATCTTATTCCCTGTACTTGTCATATAATATTTCAGTTTTATGCTTTTTATATTTTTATTTTTTATGGTAATTTTTATTTATTTTTTTGTTTTCAACATTTACTTCCACAAGATTTTGAGTTCCAAATTTTCACCCCATCCTGCCCCTCCCCCCACCCCAAGATGGCATGCATTCTAAATACCCCTTCCCCTAGTCTGTCTTTCCCTTCTATCTCTTCCCCCCTTCTCTTATCCCCTTCCCCTTCAATTTTCCTGTTGGGCAGGATGGATTTTTGTACCCCATTTCCTGTATTTCTTATTTCCCAGTTGCATGTGAAAACATTTTTTTAAACATGTGTTTTTAAAACTTTGGGTTCCAAATTTTCTCCCTTCCTCCCTCCCCACCCACCCTCATTGATAAGGCAAGTCACTAAATATAGGTTATATATGTGTAGTTATGCAAAACACTTCCATAGTAGACATGCCGTGGAAAACTAACTCTATTTCCCTTAATCCTATCCCCCCCACCCATTTAGTCTATTCTTTCTTTTGACCCTGTCCCTTCTCAGAAATATTTGCTTCTGATTCCTCCCTTTCCCAATCTGCCCTCCTCTCTATCATTCCCCTACTCTCTTGTCCCCCCCCCCCCCTTTTTCCTGTAGGGTAAGACAGATTTCCACACCCAATTGAGTGTGTATGTTATTCCCTCCTTAAGTCAAATCCTATAAGGATAAGATTCACTCATTCCTTCTCACCTTCCCCCATTTCCCCTCCACTGTAAGAGCCTTTTCTTTTCTGGTTTTTTTTTTTTTTGATGGAATAATTTACCCCATTCTACCTCTCCCTTTCTCCTTCTCCTAGTATATTCCTCTCTCACCCCTTAATTTTATTCTCCAGATATGACCCCTTCATTTTTAACTCACCCTGAGCCCTCTATCTATCTATCTATCTATCTATCTATCTATCTATCTATCTATCT
>NW_020950326.1:13605642-13682070 GCF_900497805.2 Vombatus ursinus | reverse complement strand
TCTATCTATCTATCTATCTATCTATCTATCTATCTATCTATCTATCTATCTATCTATATCTATATATACGTACATATAATTTTTTCCCCTCCAACTACCCTAATACTGAGAAAGGTCTCATGAGTTACAAATCTCATCTTTCCATGCAGGAATGTAAACAGTTCAACCTTAATAAGTCTCTTATGATTTTCTCTTTCCTGTTTACCTCTTCATGTTCCACTTGAGTCTTGTATTTGAAAGTCAAATTTTATATTCAGCTCTGGTCTTTTCATCAAGACTGCTTGAAAGTCTTCTATTTCACTGAATGACCATTTTTTCCCCTGAAGGATTATACTCAGTTTTGCTGGGGAGGTGATTCTTGGTTGTAATCCTATCTCCTTTGCTCTCCGGAATATTATATTCCATGCCCTGTGGTCCCTTAATGTAGAAGCAGCTAAATCTTGTGTTGTCCTGATTTTGTTTCCACAATACTTGAATTATTTCTTTCTGGCTGCTTGAAATATTTTCTCCTTGACCTGGGAACTCTGGAATTTGGCTACAATATTCCTAGGAGTTTTCCTTTGGGGATCTCTTTCAGGAGGAGATCAGTGGATTCCTTCAATTTCTATTTTGCCCTCTGGTTCTAAAATATCAGGACAGTTCTCCTTCATAATTTCTTGAAAGATGATGTCTAGGCTCTTTTCTTGATGAGGGCTTTCCGATAGTCCAATAATTTTTAAATTCTCTCTCCTGGATCTATTTCCCAGGTCAGTTGTTTTTCCAATGAGATATTTCACATTGTTTTCTAATTTTTCATTCTTTTGGATTTGTTTTACAGTGTCTTGATTTCTCATAAAGTCACTAGCTTCCAATTGCTCTATTCTAATTTTTAAGGAAGTATTTTCTTCAGCAACCTTTTGAATTTCCTTTTCCATTTGGCCAATTTTGCTTTTTAAGGCATTCTTCTCCTCATTCTTTTGCCATTTGGGTTAGGCTATTTTTTAAGGTGTTATTTTCTTCAGTATTTTTTGGGGTCTCCTTTAACAAGCTGTTAACTTGTTTTTCATGATTTTCTTGCATCACTCTCATTTCTCTTCTCAGTTTTTCCTCTACTTCTCTTACTTGCTTCTCAAAATCTCTTTTGAGCTCTTCTAAGGCCTGGGACTGATTCATATTTTTCTTGGAGGCTTTGGATGTAGGAGCTTTGGCTTTGTTGTCTTCATCTGGTTGTATATTTTGATCCTCTTTGTCACTAAAGTAAGATAATATAGTCTTACTCTTTTTGTGCTGCTTACTCATGATCCTGGCCAATTACTTGGGTTTTAAACTCTTTGTTGAGGTAAAAGTCTGCTTCCAATGTGAAGAATGTACTGCCCCAAGCTTCAGGGGTTTGCACAGCTGTTTTCGTAGGTACTTCTAGGGACCTGTAAATTTTCAGTTCTTCCAAGGTGTTATGATAAGGGGTGAGGTGTTTTCTCTCCACCACCACAACAAGCACCACCTCACCAGCATTCCTCCTTGCCCCAGGACTGCCCCTCAGAACTATGACCAGATCCAAGCACAGGTAAAGCAAGAGATTCCTGCCTCAGCACTGGCAAAGAGATCCCTGAAATCCCCCTGTGATTAGTCACTTGATTCCCCCTCAGTCTGTGGGCCCTAAGCTCAGGAAAAAGCCGCTGCCCCAGGCGGAGCTTGAGACTTGCAGCTGAGACCTAGCTCCTCTCTCACCTCAGTCACAGCCTTTTCCCACTGACTTTCTCAGTGTCTTTGGTGTTCATGGCTTGAGAAGTCTGGAAACTGCCACAGTTGCCCATGATTCAGTCCTCTGAGGCCTGCTCCAGGGTCGCTGTGGCCTGCACGCTCATGCCGCACTGCGCTCCTCTCCCCGCCTGGCATGATATACCTTTCCAATCAAGCATCCAGGCTGTCTTTGGCTGGAAATTTGTTTCATCCTGTCTTTTTTTGGGTTCTGCTGCTTTAGAATTTGTTTAGAGCCATTTTTTATAGGTATTTGGAGGGGTTTGAGAGAGAGTTCAAGACAGTCATTGCTTTCCCTTTGCCATCTTGCAGCTTTATGCTTTTGATAGGCCATCCACCATTCCTGGAAAGCTTTTCCTCATCATCTCCACCTTTTGGAATTCCTATTTCAATCGAAACTCAACATAGGTGGGATCTTCTTGACACCCACTTAGCATTTTCTCTGAAAATTAGCTTTATACTTGCTTAACATGTAATTTTTTTAAAGCTAAGTTTATATTTTACCTTCAGAATAATACAAGCTCATTTAGGACAGGGAATATTTTTATCATGGTCCTTGTATCCCCTTTACCTTAGTGGCAGCACAGTATGGTGGAGAGAGGGTAGGTATCAGAGTCAGGATATCTGTAGTTCAAGTTCATTCCCTTACATGTATAAGCTGTATGACTCTGTGTAAGACCCTTATCACACCTATGCTCCAGACCACTTTCTACAACTATGAAACACAGAACAATTGTAAATCAGCATTGGCAGAGATCATTTTTCCCCACTAGGAGCAGGATTGTGCTAATAAATGTTTAACAACTGGCTATCAGGAAAAAAAAATGTATGGATGATATGTTTTCAAGATTAACATACATCATTAACATTATTTCCATCACTTTCTTCAGTCTTAAACAATCAATAAAGCAACAAGTCAATCCCTTGTAATATTTGCTGATATTCAAGGTGCAAATGCTTACAATGAAAATGTAAGAGTTGGAACTTGTTGCCAGTCAAAGTTGAATCCCACTCACATCTGACTAGAGGTTTGCTACACAAGTCACAAGTATCGACCCCCTTTACCTTTCCTCATTCTTAATAACTGGCCCATAGTAGATGCTTAGTAAGTGATTATTGAATTAAATTTAATTAAATTGTTAGTAAATAATGATAGTATTTGTTTAGTACTTCCTATTTTCTTTAGAGCTTTCATAGTCAATATTTTGTTTTAATTCATGTGATATTGTTCAAACAATCTTGTGAGGTAAGCAGGGTAGCTATTATTTTTCCTCTCACACATATTCTAAATACCAATTTAAAATGAACCATGTTTTAAACACTATGGAAAGAAATGGGAAAGTGTGAACAATATTGCCTCAAAAAAAAAAAACAGTGAAAAGCAATAAAGAAGTGGCCAATACAATAAAAATGACAGTATTGATTTGCAAATTCAGTGTCATACCAATCTACCAAAGTATTACTTTATAGACCAGAAAATCAATAACTAAATTTGTCCAAAGAATCTCAAGGGAAATAATACATTTTTTTAAAGTGGAAAAGAAGGGGAGTTAGCAGTACCAGATCTCAAATCAGCAAAATTATTTGTTATAAGTTAAGAAATAGGGAGCTTAGTGAGTGGAACAGATTAAATAAATAGCAAATGAAATCATATCCCATAATCTAGTGTGTGATAAACCTAAAGACTCCAGATGCTGGGGTAAGGTCCCATTATTTGATCCTCAAAAATGCTAGGAAAACTAAAAAGCAGTCTGGCAGAAATTAGGTCTAGACCAACACCTTATACTATATAACAAAATAAGCTCAAAATGGAGATATGACTTAAATATAAATGACCACATCATAAACAAATTAGAGACACGAGAAATACATTAACTTTCTGAACTATGAATGGAGGAAAAGTCCATGTCCCAATAAGTCATAGAGAAGGTCATACAAGATGAAATTCACAAGTTTAATGTTATAAAATTTGTGTTTTTATGTCACAAACATCAGTGCAACTCAGATTAAAAGGTCAACAGATAACTAGAGAAAAAAATACAATAATTTTCTTAGATAAAGGTCTCATTTCCATAATATGTAAAGAACTCATTCAAATTTATAATAAGAGCCACAACCCCATTGATAAGTATTCAAAAGAGACAGGAAAAAGACACCTCTCAAGAGAAGAAATCCAATCTATCAACTCAGAAAAAAATATTCCTTATCACCAATAATTAAAGGCAAATTCAAGCAACCCTGAAGTTTCGCCTCATAGCCTTCAAATGAGCAAAGTAGACAAAAAGGAAAAAATACCAGCTATTGGACAGACTGTAAAAAATAGGTCCATTACTAAACTGGTGGTGAAGCTATGATTTTGTGCAGATATTCTGTAAAGCAATTTGTAATTATGTCACTAGAGTTAGTAAAATGTACATACCATTTGACCCAGCAATACCACTACTAGATCTATACTCCAAAGAAATTAAAGAAAGATGAAAAAGGATGTATATGTTCAAAATATCCATAGCAGTTCTTTGTATGGTGGCAAAGAACTGGGAACCAATAGGGTGCTCAGTATTTGGGGAATGACTGAATAAATTATGGTATATGAATGTAATGGATTAAGATTATATTCTAAGAAATGATGAAAGGAACAACTTTTACCTTAAAAACTGATTAATGTGATGAGAAATGATGATTTCAGAGTCCCAATGATGAAGGATGATACCTATCTCTTGACAAAAGAATTGGATTAAATGTATGTAATGAGGCACATTTCTGTATACTGCCAATGTGGGGATTTATTTTGCTTAAATGTACCTTTCTGTTACAAACATTTTGCTTTTTTTTTTCTTTTGGCAGGAGCAGAAGTGAGGAGAAAGAAAATAAATGCTCCTTAATTGAAAAAATTAAAAGAGAAAAATCAAGAAAGGTGAGAAGTATGTAGAAAGCTTGTTTGAGGACAAACTACACCACATCATTTTAATATGAATCTGGCAGAATCACAGATGGATCAAAAATGGAACAGATTTGTCATTGTTTCTATAATGATCTACTTCATCATCGATGACCATAAAACCACTACCTTTGGACTCTAACCTCTTAGCTTCTGACTTGGGGAAATAGAAATGACACTAAAAAGCCCAAGTCAGGAAGAGTACCTCGCTCCAATTAAGGAAAATCAGAACATTCATTCTGGAGAGGGTGCAGTTATCAAAACATTAAGGAAATGTTTTAGAAAGTATTCATAGAGCCCAAAGGGCTATAAAAATGTGCACACCCTTTGACCTAGCAATACCACTTCTAGGTCTAAATGCCAGAGATCATTAAAACAGGAAAAGGACTGACATGTACAAAAATATTTTTAGCAGCTCTTTCTGTGGTGGCAAAAAATTGGAAATTGAGGGGAAGCCCATCAATTAGGGAATGGCTGAACATGTTGTGGTATATGAATGTAATGATATACTATTGTGCTATAAGAAATGATGAGCAAGCAGACTTCAGAAAAAAAAAAAACCTGCAAAGACTTGTACAGACTGATGCTGAAGTGAACAGAACTGGGAGAACATTAGACACAGTACCAGCCATGTTGTGCGATGACTAACTTTGATAGACTTAGCTCTTCTCAGCAATGCAAGGATCTAAGACATCTCCAAAGGTCTCATGATGGCAAATGCTATCCATATCCAGAGAAAGAACTATGAATTTTGAATGCAGATTGAAGCAACTGTTTGCTCTTTTTTCTTCTGTTTTGTTTCTTCTTTCTTGTGATTCTTCCTATTGGTTCTAATTCTTCTTTACAACTTTACTAATATGAAAATATGATTAATAAGAATGTATATGTAGAGTCTATATCAGATTGCCTACCATCTTATGGAAGGAGGTGGGAAGGGAGGGAGAGAAAATTTAAAACAAAAGCTTATGGAAGTGATTGCTGAAAACTAAAAATAAGTTAATTTTTTTTTAAAAAAAGAAAGTATCCATAGAGAATGAAAACTGAGTCTTTACCTCTGCATGTGATTTTGTCTTTGGCCTACTTCCTAGCTTAGACTGCTGCACAAATTCCCCCAGCTTGGATAGTTTGGCTATTTCTTTACTTTGTCTTCCATCTTAGGCTTCTGAATGTTGATCCTTACTTGTATAGTCCACCTTGAAATATTGTCATATCCTCTAGTCTAGGCTAATAAACTAAACTCTGGTCTGGTTTTCAACCGTGTGGCTTTACCACAGTCACAAATCACCTTTCCTTTTTAAAATGGCCCCTGGCCATGGTCTTTAGATTCATCCCTCTCTAGCTATTTTAATTCCTAGTTCTCTTGGCTTGCCCAGTTCCATATCTCACTAATTGCTCAAAACTAATACTTTAAGTGACTTTTTCAGTAGAGGAAGGTGAGAGGGGATAAGACTGAGGAAGGCAACACTGATCACATGTCCATCTCTCCTCAGTTTCATTTCATTTGGCAAATGAAATAAAATGAAAAAGGGAAAAGCTTCACTAGTGCAAAAGCATTTAAAAAAATTGTTTACACAGAGCTGAAGTGAACACTCTGATGCATTCCTATTGTTTGTTAAAAAAAAAAGTCTCCATGTTGGTCTATTTAACAACTATTCTGCTCTCAAATTCTTCAGGTGCTCCTTATTCCTCGGCTTTAAGGAGTCTGTGGAGGGAAAGTCAGGGTGATAGGTATGTAGGATAACAGACAGTATCTGTCTAATTTCCTGATACAGATTCTACAAAGTCAAGGTTCAACTTTTATTTCTAACGCATATTGGCTGTTTGACCTCAGGCAAGTCATTTTGCTTCTCAGTGCTCCAGACAATTCTCTAGGACTTTACCTTAAAGATTTATTGATGATCAGCATTGCTAAAAGGAGCTTCCTTACTGAGAGTTCCTTACACTAATGAAATCTCAGATCCAGGACAAATGTATTTGGGAATATTTGTTCATGGCTTAGCAATGTATTCTCTATGTCCTCCTAACACAGTCTCCAGCTGTTCCCAGGATGCAATACATAACTATTCCTTGACTCTTCTTCATCTCAGTACCTGAAGAATCAGGACACATCCTTTAACATCCTTCCCAGAAGGCAGGAAGACATAGCTCCAAGGTTATTTCTCTGATAGATTAATGAAACTGAAAATACTGGCCTTTCTACAGGGGTTTCCAACCATCTGTATCCTCTTGGTTTCCCCCCTGAAGCTATAGGTGGTAATGATTGTTTGAATTCATCATTTATCTTTAATTTATTGAATATATTAAATATAAGAATTTTTAATTGCTTGCAGTTCAGGGAAGGACATTGTCTATCATACCAGCTTGAACAAGATTGTCTTGGGGCTTCCTGAAACAGACTTGTTCAAATGTGAACTGTATTAGCATAAAAATTACCCAAGAGGATTTTTTTTGAAGAGGTGTACAGTCATGAGACACTTGTTTTAACATTATTAACAAGCAAGCTTAGTTGCCACTTTTAACCATTTTGGAAATGTGAGCTCAAATGCTGAAATAAATAGAAAGCTCAATTTTGTCCATCCTCATTTACAGATGAAGAAATTGAGGCACAGAGAGGTTATGTGTCTTGCCTTGACAAAGTTCACGTAAGTTCACAGTTAAATAATGACTGATCAAGGACTCCAGCTGAGTTCTGCATTCTTTCCCTGTGCTCTGCCTCCAGGCTGCCTCCATTGATTACAGAATCTAATTACTATTTCCCACATCTCACATAAATGGGACCAACTGATAGCCCATCATGTTGGCTCAAGTCTGGGGACTGGTTAGTGAAAACCTTGAGAATTCTTTCAAAAGGCATTTTGTTACAGTAAACAATTCTGGAGGATGCCACATTAATGTATACCTGGACTATGGGATAAGTTATTGCTTGGCAGGTGACTTTGATTTAAATTACCATTAGAAGATGAAAAGTATGTGTAGGGAGGGGGATCTAAATCATGATATCAAGAAGAGACCACATTATGACATCCCCTGATTGTGATCCATACATGGTTTAGTAATATATCTATTTAACTTAAGCCTCCAGGATATAATGAATCCTTTTTGTAATTTTTCCCGATAATAGCAATAATAATGATACATATCTCAGTGAGAAATATAGATGAGTAGGTTATGTATTACGAAATCACAGGCTGGACAAAAATGGGAATTTCTTTAAACTTTCCATAAATCTTAAGTATTCCATAAAAGTCCTCATAATTCATTGCTCCTTAGATATAACAACCCGAAGGGAGCAGATGCATATGGGATTAGAAACCAAGCTTATGCCTGTGATTCTGGGGACTTCTGTTGCCAATCTACTCATCCTGTTCAGTTTTATGGTCTTCCGAAAATGCCTCATTCCATTCCTCCCGTGGAAAATGTCTTTCCTCTCCTTTTTCATTAGTGTCTTTCCTCTGGATTTTCTCTAATTACACACACACACACACACACACACACACACATGCATATATGTATGTACGTATCTTGTCTGTACATATTTCTTTTCACATTGTCGGCTTCATTAAACTGTGCGCTCCTTGAGAGCAAGGCCTGTCTTTTGCCCAGTGCTTAGCAATGTTCCTGAAACATGACAGGCACTTAATAAATGCTTGTTGACTTACTGAGTGACTACCCATCCATCTATCCCTCAAGGCCCTGCCTAAATCTCCTATCCACAAAGCCTTTCCTTACCCCCTCAGACCACAGGAAGGAACTCTTCATCTCAGTTCTCTTTGGTACTTACTAGTCTCACTTAGTATATAAAATACTTTGCCTTATACTATTAATCATAATTTCTGTGTATGTGTGTACCTATGTATTTATACCTGCATGCATGTACTTTTCATCCCAAAGTAGACTTGCAGAGATGTTCAAACTACAAAGGATTCTTTTCTTTATAATGATTTTTACATAAATCTGTGTCAGTTAAAACACAGACTTTATTCAAACATCATCATTTTTCAGAAATCTGATGCCAGTGATAGGTGAGGTGGAAAAGGACATAAGGGAAGTCAAGCATGGAATTATATGGAGGCAAATGCTAACTAAACTCTCATTTTTAAAATACTTTTTAAGTTTATAAAGCACTCTTTTTTCCTTATCTACAATCTATGAAAGAATGTGGATAAGAAGCATAAGAGATTAAAACAAATGAATGAGTTGTAACCCATATTAATAAAGGAAATGTCCATATTGATGACATCATAGATGCACTGAAGTTTAGACTGAGTTCTTTCACCTTCCTCACAGTGACTCTGAGGTATTCCGTTCATGTATGGTTATATCTATTTTGACTGATGAAGGTCAGAGAGGCAAAGCAACTTCCTCATGGTACACAATTTATAGATATCAGGACTGCTATTTAACTTCAGCTGTTCTTACTATGATGATATTTCCACTAGTTCATATGTGGCAGACACTATGCTAAGCACATAAAGGTTATTTTAACTTTTCATGTTTTCTTGATAACAGCAAATAGTTTTCTTTGAAGTAAATCATAGTCATTTAAAACCTCTTAGGTAATCTATTAGAAGTTAAATAGTTAACTATCCTTCCCCTACTCCTTCTTGTAAACTTTGTGATATATCTTACTGTAAGTTTTTAGTAGCTTTTTACATGGTCATTATCATGATAATTGTTATCATCTATTGTGATTTGCCCACCTATACGGGACAGGCTGCTGACCTTGAAAATATAGCAGTCTACTAACATTTCCTAATTATGTCATCATTGTGCTAATTATGATAAACTGTTCAATGCAGGCCTCTGTACAGAATATAGTCCACTATCTCTAAAACTATTGAGAGCTGTTGAATGCGTTCCAAAGCCAAGCTGCTCAAAAGATGAATAATGAGCTCAAAGACTGTCTTTGAGCTGTGCCCCACGTATTCTTCTTAAACAGTACTCCCAAGACTTCAACGCCAGGTAGAAAGCAAGACTTTGATGCCCAGTGATTTCAGAAGCAAGGTCTTTTTGCTATGTAAGCAAGAACAACTTAACTGGAATGATACTCTGACAAAGATGCACTATTGTTAAAGAATGCTACTGCTGAGGATTCCATGCTGCCTGACTTGCCTGCCTTCTATAGATTGGAGATTTGACAGGACATCAAGACTTATCACAGTACTTGGAGAACCAATTGCAGCAATCAAATTGCAGCAACTTTTTCCATCATCTTGGGATGTGGGGTAACTGTACCATGCCTTTGGTAAACCTGAACTGACTGTTTATATTATATCTTAGACTTTGTTATCAATTTTAAGTGATATGGTATTAACATTGGCCAAATAATCATTTGTTTAAAGAGCATTTTTTTTGATCATTTTTTTTTGTAATGAGCAGAAGAGTCTGATAACTTCTCTGTCCTCTGAAATTAACTCCCTTGAACTCAATTTTATTGTTTAGTCATTTTTCAGTCATATCTGTCTCTTTGTGACCCCATTTGGGGTTTTCTTGACAAAGATATTGGAGTGGTTTGTTATTCCCTTCTCCAGCTCATTTTACATATGATGATGCTGAAGTAAACAGATTTAAGTGACTTGCCCAGGGTCATAGAGCTAGTAAGTGTCTGAGGCTAGGTTTGAACTCAGGAAGATGAGTCTTTCTGACTCTAAGGCCAATATGTTATCCACTGTGATACCTAGCTACCCGTTTACAAAAATGCTTTCTTTTCAATAACCCTTTGAAGCGGTTAAAGCACACATTGTTATGCTCAATTTACAGATCAGGAAACTGAGACTGAGAAAAGTAAAGTGTTTTGTCCATGTCCACATAGATTGGAGCTACAACAATCTTGACAATCATTTTTGCCTGATCATCTAGCCTACAGGACTCAGGGTGAGTAAATCTGTCTTACTTCCTCTCCAAAGAAGTATTGTTTTTCTTATGTCACTCTCCTAAAAAACCTTCAGTGGTTCCCTGTAACTATTGCATCTAATCGCAACTCCTCTGCCTGGCATTCAAATGTTTATACAGTTTGGCTTCGCCTTGCTTTGCCAACTTTGTTTCCTACTACTCTCCTTAGACAGACTATAGTGGCCTTCCTTCTACTAATCACTGAATTGTGTTACCCCTACTGTAAAGCCTAACTCAAGTTCTTGATCATCCATAAAGTCATTACTGCAAATGCCAATTCTCATTCAATGCTTGCCTTCTGAACTCTATAGCTCTTACCATTGAATGATTTAGAATTCAGATATATCTTTTATTGGTTGCTATTGAAGGGAAAAGAGCCCTGTACTTGCAGTAAGCTTGAGCTATTTGAACTGAATCTACCAGCTATAGGTCTGAGGCCCAGAGAATACACAAAACTCTCGGCCTCAGTTTTTCTATCTGTGAAAGAGGGACAACACCACTCATACCACCTACCTCTCAACATAAGTGTGAAAAAAAGGCTTTGTGAGCCTTAGTGTACTATAAAAATGTGAGCTGTTATTATTGTCTTCCCAAATAGATGATAACTTTCCTAACAGCAGGTATTCTATCTCCCCTTTCTCTCTCAAAAAATGCTAATTAAATGCTAGTGCTGGTGTTCAGAAGTTTCTTGCTTTGATACAGATGAGCAAGAACCCTTTGCTTTGACATTGGAGGGATAAATTCTTGTAACATAGTTGTTGTGTGCTTTGAACACTTGTGATTGTCAAAGAATAAGGAACTTCCTGACCCTAAAACATCTAGAAATGCCTTTTCTGATGATCCTACTGTGTGACACAATGTCTCCCTGTCTTCCTGTGCCTCTAGCTTTTTCCTCAAGGAGGGTTGTCTAGGATATGTGTTCTTTGTAGGATAGAGTCCTCTGCGGAGAGTATGTTTTGGTTTATTCTCCTCTGGACATAACAACTTGTTGTAGTAGTTTCATTTGGTCATATTAAGAATGTCAAAAGATGTAGTTAATATCAAATCCTAGCCTCTGATATAACATGCCAGAGAGTGTGTCTCTGAAATTTTCTACCTCTGCCTTCAAGACTGAACACTTGGAAAAGAAAGACATTTACATAAGCTCCCATGATGAAGAGCAAGAATAGAAGATAAATTCTAATAAATAAGAAGGTTGTTGAATTGTCTGCTCTTTTATATGTGTTGTTTGTGTTTATGATTTTATTAAAAAAAACATTTCCTGTTAGTCTACCTGGGCTGGGTTATATATAATGCTGGACTATATCATGCTATGGAATATTCAGAATTTTAGCTATGTGACAGAGTGGACAAAGCACTGGGTCAGGAGTCAGGAAGACTTATATTCAAGTCCTGCCTTAGGTACTTGTTGGTAGATCTGTCAATCAGTACAGTTGTTTTGGAAAATTACTTGGAATTATGCAAGTGATTAAAACTGTCCATGCACTTTAAATCAGAGATTCCATTACAAGTTTTATAACACAAGGAGGCCATTAATAAAAAGAAAATCCCCATATTCATCAAAACATTTACAGTAGAACTTTGTGTGATAGCACAGGATTGCACACAAAATGATGTCAATCTACTGGGTAATGGCTAAACAAGTCATGGTACATTAATATAATGGAATATTACTGTGCGGTAAGAAGTAACAAATATAAACATAAACAAATATGGAAAGATTGACATGAGTGGATGCAGGGAAAATTGAGTAGAGTCAAGTAAACCTAACAATTACAATAATGTAAATGGGAAGAATAATTACAAAACAAAATATTACAAAAAGGCATGGTTCCAAAGAAAAGATATGACAGATACCTCCACTCCACCTTCTTGAATAAGTGCAAGGTGTGCATGTTTGTTACATGGTTTCCTTGCACATCTTTTAAGACTTTAAAAAATATATTGAGGAGTTTTGCTGTTTTTTTCCCTCTTCTTTTTTCTTTGATATATTATTTGTTATATAGGATGGTTCTCTGGAAGGGAGAGAGCAAAAGATATTGAAGGAAATTTTGTTAATATAAAAAGACTACAACAAAAGGTTTCAATAAAAATTATTTAAAATAAAATCATTTCCTTGAATTATTTGGCAACTAGATAATTTAGGTGACCACCATGCCTTTGTACAAGTAATCCCCCTATTTTGAATGTACTCCCACTCGCTGTGGTGCCTTTATAATCCCACCCTTCCTTCAAAGCCCAACTCAGGGTCCTTAGCTTACATAATGACCTCTCCTGGTCCTCCTAATTGTTAGAGTGCTTTCCATGGAATTAAGTTGTATAGCACTACATTTTTATTTTTCCTCTGCATATGTGGTATCTTCTAGTAGACTATAGGCTTTTTTTTTTTTAGGGAAGAGACTGTTTAAGTCTTGGCTCAGTTTCTCTAATGATTTACAGATCAGTAGGAAGTTGGTAAATACTTGTTTAATTGAACTGAACTACATAATGAGTGGATTTGGATTGAATTACCTAGGTAATTGTGACTATATGAACTGACATATAAACTTGTACTTGCAATTTCACTTCCATTAAAGGCGAAACATCTTTACACATGTCATTCTTCATCTCTTTCTGACAGAAGTTGATCAGGAGACTGGTCTTGCTATAAACACTGATTATAAAGACCATTATCAGTCCAATCCTTCCCTCATGTTAATTAATGGAAGTCAGAATAATTTCTCTGGATTTACAATTAAGCTATTAAGTACATACTCTCATATTGGAGAAAATATATATATTTTCTTATATGATTTTACCTTTCTTATGAGGGGTTGAAAATAACATGGAATCATGGATTGCTAAATTAAAGGCTGGGAAGAGTATGAGGAACAAAGAACTGGATTTTCATGCTAATAAAAAAAAAAAGTCTTCTCATGAACATAACTCCAAAGTGTGAAGAGAAGTAAATGGTACTTTAAAACAAAAATAGTTTTCATTTATTTGGGGATGAGTGAGAAAAATAGTTTAACAAATGAGATACAGCTGAGTGGTCCTTTTGAGTGACTTTTGAGAGACAAGTCAAGCAAAGCATTTCCTATTCCTCCCACCAGGTGCCAGCTCTGAGGCAGCCTCGGGCCCAGACTCCTTTTCTTGGCACCAATTCTTCCTGAGGCTGTTACTTAGGAAATCGAAAAGTTTATTGCCTTGATGGCAATTTGCATAATGTCTCCTATTACTTATAAATAAACATTGCTCATTATTCCCCTTTATAAATAAACATTGTTTCAGGGGGGGAAAAGACCTTGAAATAAGGGCTTTACTTAAACTTAACTTGTCTCTGAGAAATACCAGGAACTGAGCTCTAGAGATTTTCCCTCTTCTTTCAAGAAGTGACATTCAGGAAAACAAAAAGTAGGAACTCTGTCTACCTCTTGAGGGAATCAAAAAGTTTCAGGTTTCCTTTGAGGAAAAAAAATAAGAAATGTAAATAAAAAAATAATGGTCTAGCATTCGAGAGAATTTCAACATCACAGACTAGATTCTCTACAAATCTTACTGATATTAATATTTAAAATAATGGTAATATCTAGCATTTGTATAGCAGCTCAAAATTGGCAGAGTGCTTTACAAACATTAACTCATTTTATCCTCACAAACCCTAGAGGTAGGTAATATTATTATCTCCATTTCACAGACAACAAATCTGAGACAGACAGAGTTAAGTGATTTGCCCAGTTAAGTTTCTGAGGCAGAATTTGAACTCAGGTCTTCCTGACCAAAGATGCAGTTTTCTTTCCTAGCTTAACCACCTAATTGCTACTATTTCCAAAGGCAAATGGAAAAGCTGAGCATACAATTATCTGGATAACTTGAAGGTAGTATAGAAGAGAACTACTATCAATGGAAATGAGTGATCTCAAGAGTTTTCCATTTTGTATTATAGATCAGACTAGCCTAGTAAATAGCTGGATAACAATATAAGACCATGTAAGGGCAATATAAGGCAATAATCTTGAGCAAGTCATAGAGGCAACTCATAATACAGCATGACCCAGAAGTCAGTGCAGTTTTAAGCTACTTAAACTTGTAGAGTTAAGAATATCTGAGTTCAAATCTAGCCTCAGACAATGTGATGCTAGACATGCGACTTAACTTCTGTCACCCTTAATTTCTGAGACACCCTGTATGAGTTGTAGGGGAGGTAGATAAGGTACATCTGCTCTGATAAGTAAAGTTTTCTTACTGCCAAGTTTCTTAAACTAATAAAATCAGAGCCCAGGCTCAAAAATATTATAAAAAATAAGGCAATACAAGGTTAGATTTTTTTTTTGTCTTGAGGAAAAATGAAGTAAAAGTTCAGGAAAATGAAATGACAGGATGGATTAGAGCAATCTTAGAAGGCTTTATTGATACATGGACTTGAGGTTGAAACCTGGTGATCAAAGAGTATTTCAGTCCTTCCTGAATTCCAAAGGCCCTCAAAACTTCAGAAGAGACAGAACCTCTTGAGACAAAAGAAAAATGGAAAATCAAACAAACAAGAAACAATATATAAGCAAGATTTGGGCCATGATTTCCTTTAACATGAAATAGTGTATAATCAAAGAATTTATGGCCTGAGTAAGGATCTCCTTTTGCCTTCCTTGTGGGATGAAATGGGCCATGGGCCTGGCTTTGTTTTATTGATAAAACAATTTTTGTTGTCCACCATCAAAGACATTGGGATTTTTCTCCTTTTTAAGAGTCTTTCCTTGGAACTAAGACCTTTTCAATTTAATTCCCTGAAGCAATACTCTCCCAGGAATGATCTTCAGAGAAATATGAGTTTAACATGCTTTTTGAATAAGAAGATCAGCAAAAGAAAAGTAAGAAAAGTCAACTAAGGAGAGGCAGCATAGGAGAAAGGGAAGGAATAAACATTTATACAGTACCTACTATGTGCCAAGTGCTGTACTAAGCACTTAGAAATACTGCCTCATTTAATTCTTACAACTACTCTATGAAGTAAGTGCTATTGTTATCCCCATTTTACACTGGATGAAATTGAAGCAGATAGAGGTTAAATGACTTCACCAGGGTCATATAGTTGAAAGTATCTGAAACTAGATTTGAACACAAATCTTTCTGACTCCAGGCCTGGCACTCAATCCACTGGACTAGCTAGCTGCCTAAAGCATGGCTTAGTGATAGAGTGTTGGACTTGTTCTTCCATTCTGGCACTTACTAACAGTCAGTCGATAAAATTTTATTCACCACCTATTATGCATCAGACACTGTGCTAGACTTTAGAGGCATTGTCCTTAGTTCTGGTCCAGTAACATCTATGTGCTTCAATTCACTCCCTAGAACTTAAGTACTAATATTTATATGATTTGTAATCTTGATCTGCTCAGGCTAGGTTGGAAGTAGCTCCTGTCTATGATGTAGTTGTTGTTGTCTCCTAGAGCCTTGGTTTAAGAATTTAAATGAATCACTTCCTCTCTCCTTTGGGAGCTGAGGGCTGGAACTTAACACCATTCTACCATAGTCTCTAGAACTCATTTTGATCCCCAGTGATCTCCTTCTCTCCAGAAGCCCCTTTACAATTCATTCACTGCCTTTTCAAAGTTGTAGTCTTTGGAGATGAGAGTCACTACAATTGCTTTGTCACATCTTCTATCTCTGGGGTCTGAAGAGTTCCTGGATAGCACTGAGAATGTAGGAAAAGTTCTGACCTCCTCTTCCCCAAGACCTGAAACTGCTGTCTGTGTATGAGTATAAGCATACATGTATATCTGTGCCATGTTCAGCTTTGATCTCTCCTGGTTCTCTGACTTATGGCAGAGAATACTTCTCTCTTTTTTAAGGTCCCAGTTCCAGATTTGACCTCAGATACACAAATGCTTTTTCTTGATCAAGTGACCCACTTTTGTTGCCTTCAATGTTACTATTCAAACTCTCAACCTCAGTTATATGCCATCAAAGAGAAGTAATTAATCTTCTCAGTATGGAAACAGGGGTTACAGTTCTTTCCGAGAAAGAGGTCTTCAAAAGAAGAACAGAAGTCTCCTTATTTAACCTTGTTAGGCTGACCAGGATCCTTTGGTCATGCCCTACATAGAAATATAGTTGGGGTGAAGTTTCTTTCCCCTTCACACCTTCCTTTGAAATTCAGAGCTAAAATTCTAGAAGTCCTGGAACTTGGTAAAACTAACTTCTGAATAGAAAGATTGAATTCATTAATTTATCTCTGGTCTGTAAGAAGGCAGAATGCAGAAGTATTTGAACAAAACGATGGATAACCTAGATTGGGGATTTGCAATTATCAATATATATTGAATCCTTCTTCTGTCTATTGTGCTCTGTTTAGATAACAACATAATGGTACAAATGGAAATGGACCACTTTGTATGCAATGTGTCACCTTATTAGAATCAGATTTACTGAACTGCTACAGTTTGTTGCATTTAAATTAACAAAAACTAAGAAATAGGATTTGTGATTACTTGAAGCTAAAATAAAGACAGGTTTAGATGCATTATTTAGAAGGAAATGATCTAGAGGAATGTTGTTGCTCTTTTTCCTCTTGGACAGTCCAGCTCTCATGAAAAAATGCCTGTCAAACAAAATGCTTGCCTCTTATAAATATACATCTTGTGCTGATGGAGATTGTACATTTAGATTTTCATTTGCAGCGGTCAAGTAGAAGGTCAATGTTATTGGAATTCCTATATAAAAGTATCTCAAAGTTAAATATTCATTGGATTTGTCTTCACAGGCAATATAGAGTGGAGCTGAAGCCTAGAGAAGCATGGTGAGTAGGGGGGAGAGGTTGAGAGTATTCAAGCTATGTTAAAATACAAGTTGGGCCCGATTAGTGTGAATAATGAAACCCCTGAAGTGATCCCATAATACAAATTTGCAATGCATATTTCCATTGAGGTGAAACCAATGGCCATATTTTACATAATTATTACTTTGAATAGTATGAATTTAAAAGCAGCTACTTCAGGGGATTAATTATTCACATTAATCGGGACTTGGTGTGATACCATGTGCAGGTAGGAATAGGCTTACTCTGTGATAAAACATGATAAAAACTTATGATAAAACAGAACTAGGGCTAATAGGTGCAAATTGAAGGAGGTCAATTTTGGCTCATTTTAAGCAAGAACTTTCTAACATTTAGATCTGCCTTCCAAAATACTGAGCTTCTGGTCATTGGAGGTGTAAAAGCAGAGACTATATGACCACCTGTCAGAAATCTTATAGAGAAAATTCTTCAAGTAGGTTGGCATTTGTCCTATAGGCACATACAACTCTAATATTCTATTCCATGATTCTAAGACTAATTAAATGAAAGGAAAGGAAACTTGTAGGGCTAAGTAGCTGAGGTGGTTTATCTAGTCACCCAGATCTACAGGTCAATGTAATCACAATCTCCATTCATCTTACATAATGGATATAAAGAACATTATCATTTCCAGTCCTCCCCAATCCCCCTTCTCCATTTACCCAAGTCCTACTGACTCCAGTCTATACACTTCCACAGAGTTGGGGGGCTTGTCTGTTGTTTGTTTGATTTCAAAATGCTGTAGCACACCATTTAATTCCTTCTCAGAAGTTTATGGCATCATCTGTCTTATATAATGTTCTACTTGATTTATCTTATATATTACTCTCTTATTGTTTTATGTATCCAGTCTTCCTTCTTCAATAATGAGCTCTTCAAGGGCAGGAGCTATGTCTGAAAAATTTCTATCAAATCCCACAAACCTAGTTGCTTAGTTGATATTCAATTCAATTCAACTAATATCAATTGTTAAAACAAGGCAGTATGGCACAAGGCGGGCAACACAGGCTCTGTCTTCAGAGAATCTAGGTTCAGATCTGCTTTCTATAGGGAACACATGCATGACCTTGGACAAGTCATTTAACATATGTGAGTTACCTCTTGGTAAAATGAGAGGATTGTTGTAAATATTCTAATGTTCCTTCCAGTCCTAATTTTATGCCCCTGAAAGAAAGGAAGATTTCAGGAGGAGAGGAGTCACCTTGACTGATTTTAAGTTAATCATCAGTTGGCCAATGTGCTACATCCTAGTCTATGCTCTGAGAAGTCTCATTTATTGACATGACCAAATTGTATAATTCACTGTCATTGTTACTTCTGCTACTTGACATCAAGATTATAAATAAACCATAGTTATAGCCACATAGGTGATATAACAGAAACAACATTGAACTTGGAGTCAGGAGTGAGCTGGGTTGGAATCTCAGCTCTGAGATTTACTAGTTGAATTATCTTGGGCAAGTCAAATGAAACTCAGTGTCTCTGAGCCTCAGTTTCCTGATCCATAAAATGCACATAATAATACATTTTACTATTCTGTTTTATAGAGGTACAATGATATGAGGGGGGAAAGCATTTTCTAAACTCTAAAGCACTGTATACATATGTTACATTGTTATTATTATTATTATTATTATTATTAGTAGTAGTAGTAGTAGTAGTAGTAGTAGTAGTATTCCTCTTAAGCAAGGAGAAGCAACAAGAAACAATGAATAGATTACTTGACCTAGAGTTGGGAAAATTTGAGTTCAAATTCCACCTCAGATACTTATTAATTGAATGATCCAGGGCAAGTCACTCAGCTTCTTTGCAGCCCAGTTTGACTTGATGGTCTTTGAAGTCTCTTCCAATGCTAAATCTATGATTATCTGATTGAAAAGAAATAGACCAAATCAATGAAAACCAAGCAATGACTCTAATCAACATTTAAAAGTTACGTTCTTTAATTTTTATTTTCTTTAGAAACTTGTATTTTGGGGCTTTCTAAAACCTTGCTTATGTAGATGAATATTTGACTCTTGAATGGAGTGAAGAATTAGTACAATTCAGTCCACCAATGAACAACCAATGTATAACCTTTGTGGATTTTTAAGATATCCCCCTTAAAGTTAGAGACTTTATGTCGTGTTGATTTGAATCCCTCAGAGCACTTTACACAGTGATATCCATTTATTAGAGAATCAATAGATACTTATTAGAGGAATAAAAATTTTATTGAATAATATAGCTAGTCTCTGGTGTATGAATACCTTATATTGCAAGTTTTCTTATGTTTGTGTCAAGTGCAAGACCTAAACAAAGAATTCAATTGCCCTATATGATGAGGTTAACCCAGGAATTTTGGAGAGGTGAGGAAGGAGACTGTTAATAGTATCAGAAAGTTAGAAAGGATGTTTCTGACTTGAACAGATGAAATAGTCACTGATGACCCCTGTGTCTATTACAGAGCATCAGAGCATTTCCTCAACATTGGTTGTCAGTGGAGAAGGAGTAGTTGGAAGCTAATCCCTGGTATTTGTGAGAAATGTATTGAGAGTAATCCTTCATGGTGTGGAAACTGAGGGAATGTGATAGGCTAGGTTGGTATGTATGACAGTAGGGTAGAGTATTTTGGTACAGAGACTTCAGATAGTTTTTTTTGGGGGGGAACATTTTGGAATTAACAAGAAGAAAGTGAGTTCAACAGTGAAGGCTGTCTCCAGTCTCCACTGATTGATATGAACATTAGGGGAGTGTAATAAGCCCTGTCAGATGTAAATGCAATGAAAGACTGGCCAATGAAGGCCCAGGCATTTAGAGTATGCATATTATGTTCATTTTGTTGTCAACTCACATAGATGCTTGCTGATCCTGCTTCTGGAAATAAGTAATGGAGGGTATCTTTCCTAGAGCCAGAGCATACCATTAGGCACAGCTAGTAGCATGACTAGTTTTGCTGAACAGCTTTTTTTTTTCCTTTTGTTTTTAAATTTTTTTTGTTACAAGTAACAGCTTAATGCTAGCAGTGAGGGATATATTTGAAAATAAATAAAATGGGGGCAGCTAGGTGGTGCAGTGGATAGAGCACAGGCCCTGAAGTCAGGAGGACCTGAGTTCAAATCCAGCCTCAGATCAAACACTTGAAACTTACTAGCTGTGTGACCCTGGGCAAGTCACTTAACCCCAATTGCCTAAAAAAAAAAATAAATAAATAAAATGTAACAACAAATGGCATTAATCAAAATAAAACAAAAACAACAACAACAAAGTTTCTTCCTTCAAAAAGACTATTTTTCTTGCTGAAAGGGGAAACTGGCCTTCAATATCACAGTGGCAGAATTTTATAGGGGAAAGGGACCTCACAGGCCGTCTAATCCAACCACATTTAACAAAATATCTTCTCTACAACATCCCTCTGAAGCAGTAATTTGGCCATCATTTTAAGGTTTTACTGAGGAAGAACTTACCACTTTCTTAGTTAGCCCTTTTATTTTTAGATATTTCCTAAATGGAGGAATTTTTTGTTATGTTGAACCTTAAGCTTACCCACATCTCTGCAACTTTCATCCATCTTTCCTAGACCCCCCTTCTCCCGATGCCATGTAGAAAAAATGTAATGCCTTTTGCCCATGACAGCTCTTTAGATATCAGAAGACTACTATCATACATTCCCCCCTTCCCCATCTCTATATAAAGCATTCTTAGTTCCCTTTTCTAATTCCCATATAGCATGATCTTGTGGGCTTTTACCATACTAGGGCCTTTCCCCTGAATGCCTTCTATATTGCTAATATTCTTCCCAAAATATTATGCCCATAAATTAATACAATACTCCAGATGCAATCTGACCAATGATATGGGCTTAGAATAATAATTTGAAAACTGACAGACACACTAGAGTTTACCTGTTCTGACTTCTTATTTTACAGATTTAAATTTATCAGTTTTACTGAGCGCTTAGCCTGAATAAAGAGTCCCGTGATTGGAAGACAAATATGAAAAACAATACAAACTTTGCCCTCAAGGAGCTAATAGCCTAAATGGTATGAAAGAAGTTGTGGAATGATGCAAAGAGATATCATGGAAGGCAAAATACAAAAGAGGGGGCAGGGAGTAAGGCAATGTTTGAGCAAAGCACTATTAAAAAAAAACTTGAGGAGAGAGATCAGGTGGGGAACAAGGAAGTCTCTTGGAGAGGCAAATGCCTGAGCTGAGCATTGGAGATAGAGAAGGCTTTTATGTGGTAAAGATACGAAGAGATCATATTTTAGGCTTGGAAGTATTTGTGGTTTGTATGAAAGCTTGAAGGCAAGAAAGTGTCAGATATCAGTGAATAATTAGTAGACAAGTTTGCCTAAAATGTTTAATGTGTGACTAGAAGTCAAAAGGGGTAGTGTTGTATAGTGGCTAGAGAGTAGGTCTTAAAGATAGGTCTGGATTCAAGTCCCACCGCTGACATGCTGTTTTTTTGAACCCCAAATCAAGTTATTTATGCTCTCAATGCTCTAGGTCACACTTTAACAGTATAAGATACAGAGAAACACACTGAACTGGCAGAGAAAATTTCCTCACCTGGGAGTTCTCTAAACTAAGGAAATCACAGTGCCAACTGGGTGGCACAGTAGATAGAGTGCTGGGACAGGAATCTGGAAGACCTGAGTTCATATTTGGCCCCAGACATGTACTAGCTGTGTGACCCTGGGTAAGTCACTTAACCTTTACTTTCATCAGTTTTTTCATCTGCAAAATGGGGATAATAGCACCTACCTCCTAGGGTTGTTGTGAGAATTAAATGAGATAATTATCATAAAGAGTTTAGTTCACTACATGGCACATAGTATGTGCTATACAAATATTAGTTACAAACTCTTATTAACCAGATCTGATCTGATGACTAGGAGTTACTGGTGAAATAAGACTGGGAAATATATATTGGAGCCATGCTGTAAAGGACCTCAGATACCCAGATAAAGAGTTTTTATATTATCCTATAGACTAAGAGTTGGAAAACCTTAATTTGGCAATTCCTACTATAGAAAATGAGGCAAGATGACAGAGAAAAGGTAGTAATTCACCTAAGTTCTCTCCAAAACCTCTCTAAATACCTTTAAATAATGCCATAAAGCAATTCCCAAAGTGGCAGAAGCCACAAAAGGACTGAATGAAATAACTTTCCAGCCAAAGACAACTTAGAAGGTCAGCAGAAAAAGGTCTGTTGCACCAAAGTGAGAGTGGAACACAGTTCAGCACAGGCTACACCAGCACAGACCAGGCCCCAGAAAACCAGGAGCAAGCCTTAGGAGCCACTGAATCTGCAAGGGCAAAAGCTGCTTGGGAGCTCTCAGCCCACAGATGGTAAGGGAATAGAACAACTGATCAGAAGATTACAGGGGTCTCTTTGCTGGCATTTATGGCAGGACTCTGCTGCTTTGTCCATACTCACATCTAGGTCACAGTCCTGGGTGGCAGTACCACGCCAAGAAGGACCCACACTAGCATACAAGTGCTTGTGGCCTCAGTGGAGCAGAGCCCCTCATCATAGTTCTAGGACAGAAAAGAGTGCTTGTGGTCACTCACAGACCAGAGCACAGGCCAGGAGAGTAGTAAGTGCATCTCTCCCTAGATCATACTGCCTTGGAAGAACTGAAAACTTACAGGTCCCTAGATGTATCCCTGAACATAGCTTCACAAAACCTCTGAAGCTTGGGACAGTCCATCCTCTACCCTGGAAGCAGAGCCCCACTTTAACAAAGAGTTAAAAAATCAAGAAATAGACTGGAAATGAACAAGCAAACAAACAAACTTCTGACCATACAAAGTTACTAAGATGACAAGGAAGATCAAAATATACTCTCAGAAGAAGATAACAAACTCAAAGCTCCAACATCCAAAGCCTCCAAGAAAAATATGAATTGGTCTCAGGCCATTAAAGAGCTAAAAAAGGATTTTGAAAATCAAGTAAGAGAGATAGAAGAAAAATTGGGAAGAGAAATGAGAGTGATGCAAGAAAATCCTGAAAAAAAGAATCAATAGTTTGGTAAAGGAGACAAAAAAAAATACTGAAGAAAATAACACCTTAAAAACAGAATAGGCCAAATGGTAAAGGAAGTACAAAAAAAACAAAGAGGACAAAAATGCCTTGAAAATCAGAATTGGCCAAATGGGAAAGGAGATCCAAAAGCTCACTGAAGAAAATAATTCTTTAAAAATTAGAAAGGAGCAAATGGAAGCTAATGACTTTATGAGAAATCAAGAAACAATAAAACAAAACCAAAAGAATGAAAAAAAATAGAAGAAAATGTAAAATATCTCATTGGAAAAGCAACTGACATGGAAAATAGATCACAGAGAGATAATTTTGAAAGTATTGAACTCCCTGAAAGCCATGATCAAAAAACAAAAGAGACTAGACATTATCTTTCAAGAAATTTTCAAGGAAAATTGCCCTGAGATTCTAGAACCAGAGAGTAAAACAGAAATTGAAAAAAAATCCACTGATCACCTCCTGAAAGAGATTCCAAAATGAAAACTCCCAGGAAAATTGTAGCCAAATTCCAAAACTCATAAGTCAAGGAGAAAATATTGGAAGAAGCCAGAAAGAATTGTTGAGCCATAGTCAGGATAACACAAGATTCAGCAGCTTCTACGTTAAAGGATTGGAGGGCTTGGACTACAATATTCCAGAGGGCAAAGGGGTTAGGATTATAATTAAGAATCTTCTACCCAGCAAAACTGAGTATGATCTTTCAGGTAAAAAAAAATGAATGTTCAATGAAATAGAGGACTTTCAAGCATCTTTGATGAAAAGACCAGAGCTGAATAGAAAATTTGACTTTCAAGTACAAAACTCAAGAGAAACATAAAAAGGTAAACAGGAAAGGGAAATCATAAGGGACTTAATAAGGTTAAACTGTTTACATTTCTACATAGGAAGATGATACTTGTAACTCATAAAAACTTTCTTATTATTAGGACAGTTAGAAAAGAGTATATATAGACAGAGGACACAGGTGTCAGTTGAATATGAAAGGATGAGATATAAAAAAATAAGGGGTGAGGAAGAGGAATGCACTGGGAGAAAGGGAACCAGAGAGTTAGAATGGGATATATTATATCACATTAAAAGGCAAGAAAAAGCTTTTACACTCAATGGGAAGATGGGGGAGGTGACAAGGAGTGAGTGAACCTTATTCTCATTGGAACTGTCTCAAAGAGGGAATAACACATACATGCAATTGGATATAGAAATGTCTTACCATACAGGAAAATAGGAGAAGAAGGGGAGAAGAGAAGGTGATAGAAGGGAAGGCAGATTGGGGGAGCCAGGAGTCAGAAACAAAACACTTTCAAGGAGGGAGAGAGTGAAAGGAGAGAGAGAACAGAATGAATGGGGAGGGACAGGATGGAGAGAAATACATTTGGCAATCATAACTGAAAAAATGAAGCAAGTTTCTATGATAAAGGCCTCATTTCTCAAACTTATAGAGAACTGAGCCAAATTTATAAAAAATAAGAGGCATTCACCAATTGATAAACGATTAAGAGACAAGAACAATTTTCAGATGAAGTAATCACAGCTATCTACAGCCATGAAAAGGTACTCTAAATCGCTACTGATTGGATAAATGAAAATTGAAACAATTCTGAGGTACTACCTCATACCTATTAGATTGGTTAATAGGACAGAAAAGAAGAATGACAAATGTTGAAGGGGATGTGGAGAAAATAAGACATTAATTTGGAACTCAAAATTTTAAAAACAAATTTTGAAAATTGTTTTTACACGATTGGATAAAAATAAAACACTAAATACATTTAAAAAAGGAAGTTGAAAAAGAGGGAGGGAGGGAGGGAGGAAAGAAGGGAGTGATGGAGGAAGGAACAAAATAAGGAAGGAAAGGAGAGATGTAGGGAAAAGCAAGGAAGGTAAGATGGAAAAGATGGAGGAAGGAAATAAAGGAAGGAGGAAGGAAAGAAAGGAAAGAAGAAGGAAGGAAGGTAGGAAGAAAAGTAGGGAGAAAAGGAAGTAATAAAGGAGGGAAGAAGGAAGATAGGAAGGAAAACAAGGGAAAAAAGGAAGGAAAAGAGAGAAGGAAGTAATGAGAGAGGGAGGGTAGGAAGTAAAAGTAAAAGGAAGGAAGAAGGGAAGGAAAGGGAGAGGAGGGAGAAAGGGATAGAGGAAGGAAGGAGAAGAATGAAAAAAGATGGTTTGCCTCTTGAGTGCCCTTTTTCATGTTTTGGCATCTGGTTTGTCTACCACTGCACCATTCCCATTCTGCTAGGGTGAATAATATTTATTACAGCCCCTGCAATACAAGCTCCTCCCCCTCATCCTAATAAAGTCCACATTTCTCTACACTACAAGGAATCTCTTTTCCATGGAGGATGAAGGACCCTCATCAGGCTGGCCTATGAAGCAGGAGGGGACATTTTTGAGGTACTTTTCCATTTCACTCAGACTTTCTGCTGTCTATTTAATGAAGTCCCACTTTGGTTAATGCCTTTGTTAGGTAGCAAATGATGTTTCCAGTCTTCTCACAAAGCTGCTTTTGTGTGTCTGTCAAAATAATCTTTTACCAAAAAATGATGGAAATGCCCACAAGCATTTGGGCTTTGAAGAGGGTATTAAATTTTTAACCTGGATTGATGAGCTTTACTAAAATTATTCAATGAAATGAAAACTTTCTTAGGAGAATAAATCACACTGTGACTGTACTTTCAAATTGGCAAGTTGGGTTCTTTTTGCTTCTCTCTCTCTGTCTCTCTCTCATTCATTGATTTTGTATTTGGTTAATGTTTCCAACTCTGAGATCAAAATGCAAGTTAGAATATAAAGGATATGAGATGATAACTTTAACCTCTAAATTTTAACTGTATGTTGATTTTGACCCTGAAATATTGTAATTAGCTAGAGTTGTTTTCCAAAGTTTTAATTTTCGCTGATGCTCCAAAATGTTGCAGAAAAAGTTACTCCTAATTATTATACATGGCAATGCATACATTTCTTCTTAATAAAAAAGCCTCTAAATTCTAGGGGAGAAAAGAAAATGAGGAAGCCTGGAAAGTTTTTGAGTATAGGAATGACAGGGTAAAAGGTGTGAACTGTGGATATTCCTTTGGCAGCTGAGTGAAGTATCCATTCAAGAAGGGAGAAACTAGAGGGTGACAGAACAGGAAGCTGTTATAGTAGTCCAAGTGAGGATAAGTGGGGTTCTAAACTATGCTGATTGCAATAGAGAGACAGGATAGATGTGCATGTTTTTTCCAAGGTAGAAAAACTAGACTTGGCAACTGAATCTATTCAGAAGGTGAGAAAAATGATTAGGTTAATCTAAGTTTTTGAGTTTGGATGACTTAGAAAATGGTGTTGATATCAACAAAATGGAGAAGTTGAGAAGAGGAGAAGGTGTAAACAATTGGTTTTGGACATGCTGAATGTGACGTGCCAGTGGAGCATTCTGTTGGAGAAAGAGAGTTGGGAGATGGGAATGTAAGAAAGAGAGAGAGGGCGAGAGAGAGAGAGAGGGAGAGAGAGAGAGAGAGACAGACAGACAGACAGACAGCAGGATAAATCGATAAATCAATGTAAATATTTATCTACAATAGAAGTGATAGGTGAGTCCATGGGACTGGATCATTTCACAAAGAGACAGCATACCAAGAGAAGAGAACTGAGGACAGTCAAGGAGTATTATCATTGAGAAGAGAGGAAGGAAGATGATAAAAAGAAAAAAATGACCAATAAGAAACATTTTAGCAAGTAGGAGTACTAAGGGTGAATAGTGTTATATAAATGGGGAAAGGAGGAGGAGATAGCCAACAATGTTAAATGTTGTAGAAAGGACAAGAAGGATGAGATGTCATGTAGTATGGCGATTCTGATGTTCTTAAGTTATGTAAATATTTATAATGCTAAAATTAAAAAAATCAATAAAACTTAACCAAACATAAATAAACAAAAAAAAAAAAACAGCAGTGTGTAAGTAGGAGAATCACTAGAGTGCAGTGTTAAGGCATCAGTGGAATAGAGCACACCAAGAAAAGAAAAAGGGATTGGCCAAGAGTATCAAAAGCTGTAGACAAGTTAAGGCTTACAAATATTTGTCAGTTAAAAGGTCATGGGTGAATTTGGAAAGATCATCTTCAGTAGACTGATGATGGAAAGCAGATTTCAGTAGCCTGAGTGGTGAATGGGTGGTGAGGGGATGAATACAGCAAGTAAAGATTAGTCTTCTTTGGCATTTAGCAGTGAAGAGAATATAGGACAACAGCCTGATGGGGTTGGTACTTGAAAAAGTGGAGGTCCAGAGAGGTTGCATAGGTTGTCTAGGAGCTAATAGCTAATGAACCATACACTTCATTATCTCAATGATTTGTAACTTAATTGTTATGGGTATTCTCTTGACTTGCACAGATTACAACCTTCCTACAAATTAGTAGGTGGTCATGAAGAATTATTTTGTCCCCAAAATTAATCAACCTGTGACCAATTTAATGATGAGTCTCGTTTCACTTAGCTCAATCGGTTCTCAAGTATCAGACAGTTTCCTTCGTGAGGAGTGTATTTGAAAGTATTCTGACTTGGCAGGATGTATCAGATTATCATATCCTTAAAGTATATGAAGTCACCTCCATTTTGGGACAAGGTATCAAAACAGGACTTTCATGGAGGCATATCAAGACTAAAGCCAGCCTGATTTCCAGTTCAGTGCTTTCCACTGTGCCAATATTGACACTCAGGTAAACTAGCTGTTCTAAATAAACAAATTTATCTTATAAAGGAAATTATTACTGTCTATTTCAAAAGAAAATATATATGTACAAATATAATGTTATTTAGAATATATAAACACATGTATGTGTATATGGATGCACATGTGTGTACACACACACACACACACAGACACACATATAATGAGGGAAAAAAATATATGAGAAAGAAAAACTATCTCATTTCATGCCATCATGCAATTTGGTCCATTATCAGTTCTGAGATATTTTGACCATACATAATTAATACAAATACATATTAGTACTCTAGGCAGGAATTAATTATTATAGGACTTAATATGTACCAGATTTGTGTTCAGCTGGGCACTTTTGGAATTCCATTTGCTTGATCTAAATATTCAAGTTTGAAAGAAAAATCTATTATAATTCATTTAATTATACTAATATATTTTACTTGCATTATCTGAGTTTGCTGCATGGTACAATTAATATTTAACTTTGATTATACAAAATTCACTTATCCCTATTAAATTCTAGTTGCCAAGTTTCTTCCTCTGATCAGAATTTCAGCAGTACAGCTGAATCTTACAGCATCTAGAAAAAAAATTCTTTTTGCTTACCCCATTAAAACTATAAGTAACATTTCAAAAGGTAGTCTGTTATTTCTTATTCTAAGTTACTGACAGGGCTAGAGGTTGACAAACCCCAGCATTTGCCTCCTTCACAAACCATTAGTCAAGGCAAATTGATTTTCATTTCTCAGTCAGTTTGGTCCTTGGCTATTCACTTTAGCAGGCATAGGTGAATACAGATGTATACACTGATGGGTTCTTATTTTTTATTGTTTTTGCATGTGTTTTAACCATTAATACTTCAATTTAATAATTTAAAATTAAATGCAATTGCTCCAAATCTGAAAGCACTTGCTAAAACATCCTTCCTTTCTTTCTGTGCTGTCAACCTGACTGCGTAATGATGAACACCAGCAATTCTGTCTGATGGAAGACATGGTAGTTATACACACCTCAGGAGAGTATTTTCATGCTCTTCTGCCCATCTGTGAGTCATATCAATTTTTGCCTTATCCATCATTATTGTTCCTGGTCTGTTCCATTACATACCAATAAGAAGTCAGAACTTGTATATTCCACATGACATAAAATCAAATTTACTTTATAGGGAGACATGCTCTTGTGGAAAAGGATGGATCTGAATTGTCGCATCCCTAACTTTTTTCCTCTCTAACTATGATTGCATGCATCAATAACAATGTGTTTATAATTAATCCTAGCATGCAAATTAGCAAGATGTTAATGGACATTGGACATAAGGCAAAATCCAGCAGCAGGATGAAAAGAAAAAGTACTGTTTTACCTCTCTGTTTTTCTTTCACTTTTTAGTGAAATTTTTGATTTCTGGGAATCTTTGAGGTATTCTATCTTTCCTAATCCTCTTGTTTTCATTTACATTCATATATGTATAGATATATACATACATGTGTATGTGTATATATATGCATGCATTCATGTTCTACCTGTTTGGTATATGTGGTCTAGACTCTGATTTTATTAATGTGAAGAACTCTTGGTGTGGAGTCTCCCTCCACTGAAAAAAAATTAACAGCTCTCTTGCTTGAGCCACTGATAAGTAAGTTAACCATTGTCACTTAGCTAATATATGTTGGAAGGAATTCATACTAGTTATTCTTGAATCCAAGGATGACTTTCTGAACTTCATTCCATTCTAACTCTCTCTATAGTCTCATTTTAATATGTGAATTTCACATGATTTCATGAATAGTGGCACTCCCATCACCAATACTTATCACAATTGTCCATCTTAGAGAAGATAGTTTAATAGTTGGCAATGACTGGGGAAAAAATGAACTAGTGTTCAATGCTCAGGTAATAAACTTTTATGAACTTGGATTGGTTAATCCTTTAAAGAAAAGTGGTCCATTAATGGTTCTGTCTTGAAAGCCTTATAGCTGGTAAGACTTGTCATTATTTGTTCTTTGCTGGCAAAACCACTTCCAAACCATGATTACCAATCAACAAAGCATTTATTAATAACCTACTACATGAAGGGCACTATACTAAGTTCTGGGAAGTCACAAAAGACTGGGAAACTCTCTTATATTTTATTAGAGAGATACATATTCAGATGAGTAAAATGCAAAATGATTTACCTAGAGAATCAGAAGGAATAAGTAAGAATTTCTTGAAAGAGTTGCAGTTGATCTGAAGCTTGAAGGAACCTAGATTTCCTAAAAGGCAGAAGTAATGAGAGAGATTATTCTAGGCTGGAGGCACCTTTGTCTATTCAAAAACATGGAGGCAGATGATCCAATGCTTTATATGAGGTTGAAGATTAGCATTCATAAGAAGAAGTGATGAGAAGTAATCCTCAAGGGAAAAATGAACTACAGCACAAAATACCTGATGGGGTGGTTTGTATTTCATTCAAGAAGCAAAGGTGACTAAAAAAAAAAAGCAGCAAAGGAGAGCCTCTGGTGCTTCTTGAGGAATAGACTGAAATAATCAGCCCTACATTATAAGAAAATCACCTTAGCATTATAAGAAAATCACATTATTAGCTTCAGCCTCATCTTCTTGCTTGTCAATATTTTTTCGATCTAAATTTTGCCATCCAATCTGCTCAACATACATATACTTTCTTAGTGACCTTACTTCATCAGTCACTTGATTTAATTTTCTTTCCTAACAAGTGCCAATTGAATGAAATATTTTTATTTGTTCTTTCTCTAACAGCAGGCTATACCCAGCTAAGATGACTATGTGAACTCCACATTCCCCCCTTCCCCACCTTTGCCTATTCTCTTACATGCCATTTCACTAATTTGCAGCTCCTGCTACTGACTACTAAGTGGTTTGGTGGTAATTATTCTTTTACTGTTATGCTTTATTTTTTAGAAATGTTGATAGTATGAGGAAGGACAGCCTAAGAGTAAAAGAAGAAACAATGCAACATTCCTAGATTCGATGTTATAGTTTATTTTTTGACAATTCCAGGTATTAAAGAATAAGCACATTAACAAATGTGCACACTTGTAATATATTTTGATTATATAGTTATATCTATATTTATGGTCTTTGATTCTATAAAGAAATAGAACATGATCACCATCAATTTTCCACTTAGAACTATAGCAGATCTGTTTGGGGATTAGAAAATATTATAAATAATTAATTAGAATATTATCTAAAATAATTGAATATGATCTGAGACTGCAAGTGAAGCCCTTAAGCTTTAATGAATGTACTCAGTGCAAAAGAGGTCTTGAAGCTCAAAAATTCTTTAGCTGGAGATACAGAATATCATAGAATGTCAGTACCAGAATGGTCTTTAGAAATTGTATATGCTAACTCTCTTTTTTTAAACACAAAAAAATAATCAGGTCAAGAGAGGTGAAGTATCCTGACCAAGATCATTCAGCTAATTAGTGATGCTTAGAATCCAAATTTCAGCTCCTAGTTCCATGTTGTTTTCATTACACCCTGCCACTGAGCCTATTTTTTCCTTCTCTCTCTTCCTCCTTCCCCTTTTGTCCCCTCTCCTTCCCACCCCTTCTTTTTCCTCCCTAATCTCACCTTTTCTTCCCTGTTTCTTCTTTCCTCTACTCCTTTTCTATATTTCCTCCTCTCTTTAAAAATGTTGCATTAGATAGACTTTGAGATCCCTTCCAGCTCTAGTAATCTGATTCTCTGCAATATAACTTTATGTTAATAAACTAAATAAAAATGGTAGAACATTATAATTTCAAAACAAAAGCATATAAATATTAATTATATTTTAGTTAGTCAATAAAATAGGAAAGTTCATCATTACCACAAAAGTTACACACACAAAGAAGTCATTTGAGGGTATAAACATTTCATAATTTGAAATCTAGATTTAATATTGTTGGACTATATATACCCACATATATGCAAATACATAAATAAATTATATATCAGATGCCTATATATTATATTTATATATTATAATTATATTTATATAAATATATTTAGATACAAATATATATTTATATTATATATATTTGTATATATAATATCTGGGACTAAATATTGTTTTGAGGAATCTTCCTTTAAAATATAAATTTTTTTTTGAAAATTTTTGGCTCGAGACTGTATTTTTTAAGAATGAGTAGTAAATATTTAAGAATAGTTTACCTTTATTCCTGTTTTAATTTAACTCCACAATTCACATGTAGTGCCTGACTTTGCTATTGGAGCATGACCCTAAGTTTTAGGTTACTATTTCTCTAGCCATGGGCAGTACTAGTACATGGTACTAGTACACGGGCTGGACATTTTCTATGACAGAGTAATCCAGTTTGAGTGACTGGAAATAGAGTGATTCAGAACAATGAAACACGCAACATATCAACGTTAAAAGAAAAAGGAATAAAAGACAAGGAAACATGATAATAATAGGGAGAGGGTAACTTGCATAATCATGCTCATGTGTATGGTTCTCATTCTTGGTTCCCCAAATGACTAGGAAAGTTTCCCTTGGTATCTGCAAGGTACAAGATACGATTTGATGGGTGATCATTTTTGCCTTGTAAAATGGAGCAATCAGAGCCAGACAAGCATGAAGAGCAATTGACTGTAGTGGTCAGCTTTACTGCAGCACCTGAGATAAGTAGAAAAGTACAGTACACAACCCACGACTGATCCATGGCCAAAGGGACAGCTATCACCTTCCCTACCTGTGCCCCAACATTTACTTCTTTAACAATTGTTCTCTTTCCTACTTCCTCTACCCCAGAGCACCTTCACCTCCATTCTGTTCTTATGCCAGTGGGAAAGAGAAAGCTGATATTAAACAAATGAAATTACCAGTTTCTTCCTTATATGTTCAGGAGACACAGAAGAGTGAGCAAAATGAGACTTCATATTTGGGGCTGGGGGAGAGATTGAGATCTGCTACAGTTTCTACCCTTGGACTTCTAGTTTTAATATTCCATGCTTTTACTAATTTTATTGTTTTGCTTGACCATGAAGTCGATGCTTAAAAATTATTATAGAAGTTGAATCCAGCAGAAGGAGTTTAAGTGGAATGAGTGTTAAGTTAATGTTTGACAAGTAACTCTGTATAGAGTCAAGGAGTTAAAGGAAGGGCAGAGTGCTGGTTAATTGATTATCTGTCTCAAATCCATCACCTTTTTTCCCACATGCCCTGTTGTACACAAAATATTTGTTACATATGCATGTGGGAATACCATGTTAGACAACAAATATGCCTTAAGAACTCATGTGGTTGAAGAGTAGGTAATATTTCAGCAGTAGTAATGGAGTAGTATATGCGTAAAGACAGTCACTTCAGACAAAAGTATAAACATCAGCAATGGTGGTAGTGTTACTCAAAGAGATAAAGAGGAGAGGTCTTAGTTGGAAAGGTTAAAAACTTTAGCTTTGGATAGGCTGAGTTTGGGGCCATTCCTTGTATATCTAGATTTAATTTATATGGAGCAACTGAAAATGGAGACCTGGAGCTTGGAAGAGATGTCAAAGTAGAAGTATAGCTTTAGGAGGTGAGAATTGGAATGAATAAGACTAGCAAAGCTATAAATTTAAAGAGGGAAGAACAAAAGGAGATGAGAACAGAATCTGAGGGATCCACAACATAAAGCAGTTAGGAACAGGAACCACAGAAAAATATTAATGTAGCTTTCTACAATCTCAAAAATTTAGAACTGTGTCTCCTAAGGAAAAGGAGCACAGTATTATAAAAGTCTCAAATGCAAGATCAATGTGCTTCCCCCCCCCCCACCAATTTGCTTTGACATTTTCACAGAAGGAGGAAGGATGATTCAGGGTCTTCATGGCTTGTGAACTACTTTTAAAATTTTATTTTTAAAAGCTCCACATAGCAAAATTACATTCAAAGATCTTTCTTCTCCTGTAGTGTTGCCTCTTATAGTCAATTTCCTTAAAATGAGTATTCTACAATATTCACTTGACACCATCAAAGGCATTAAGTCCAGAGAAAAACATAACTTTTTTTTTCTTTCACTCCCCATATATTGTCAGTTGTTTCTTCTGCACATATTCTCCCTTCTCACTCTCATAATCAGGCAAAAATGAGATGTCAGATTCCTTAGAGATCAGTAGCTTGTGGTTCCATTTTTAACAAAAGAATAAAAACATCTCAAAGCAAGTTCAACTAGCAAATTTGTAATTATCTCTCAAACTATACTTTTAAATTTAATATACCCACAATGATAATGTTATAAGCAAGTCAATTATGCATAATACATTTTATGTTCCCCAATTAGTGAAGTATAACTATTTCCTATACTTTCATTTCATCAAACAATGCAATCATAGATTCAGAGCTGAAAGAGATCTTAGAGCTCATTTAGTCAAGTACTCTCAAATTACATTTGAAGAAACAGAGACCCAAAGAAGTGTGCTGATTTGCCTAGAGTAGTAGTAACTGAGCCAGGACTTAAAGCCATGTTATCTGACTCCAAGTTTGGTACTTTTTTATATCATTATACCTCTCCACATTTTATATTAATATTTCCTTAAAGAAAAATACATTTAAATTTTATTATTTCTATGGCTTCAAAAGATCATATATATATGTGTGTGTGTATATATTACATACATACATATGTATATATATATATATATACACATACATACACACACAAGTAATTTTGAATTGGTCTATACGTTCTGGGAAAAAATGGAGCTATTCTTCTTAAGTCACTAACTTGTGCATATCATTTGACCCAGAAATACCACTACTAGGCCTATACTCCAAAGATACTAAAGAAAGATTTAAGGGAACTTTGTGTATAAAAATGTTCGTAGGAGTTCTTTTCTGTAGTAGCAAGTAATTAAAAATTGAGAGGATGACCATTAAGGAGAATAATTTATACAATAACAATACTGTAAAAACAATTTAGAAAGACTTAATAACTCTGATCAACACAATGACTAGTCATGATTCCAGAGGATCTAGATGACAAATAATGCTGCCTACCACATGATAAAGAGGTGATGTACTCAAGATGCTGGATAATATACATATATTTTTAGACATGACCAATGTAGGAATTTTCTTTGTTTTACTATGAATATTTGCTTCAGGGAAGTGTTTTTTTTCTTCTTCTTTTCTTTTTCTTTCAATTTTGGGGCTATAGGAGGGAAAAATCAATTTTAATTTATTGAAAAAATAAAATATAATGAAGATAGATGGCTGTCAACATCACTAACTACAAAGCCATGTATCTTCTTTCCTATCTCTACAAAATTTTATAGGAAAACTCTCTGGCTTGAGGATATTCTTCTTGAGACATTCTCTTAATGACATTCTACTGTAGACCAATTCTTTACAGTCATATATAATATATATATATACATATATATGTATATACATATATATGTATACACACAGAGAGAAGGAGGAGAAGAAAAAGGAAAAGAAGGAGGGAGAGGAGGAGAAGCATTTATATAGTACTTACTATGTGCCAGGCTCTGTACTAAGTGCTTTACAAATATTATCTCATCTGAGTCTCACAACAACCCTGGGAGGTAAGTATTATTATTATCCACATTTTGTGGTTGAATAAACTGAGGCAAATAGCTTAAAAGACTTGTCCAAGATCACTCAGCTGGTGAGTCTCTGATGCTGAATTTGAACTCAATTCTTACTATCCCCTGATCCTATGCCCTATCTACTGATTTATGTCTAATCTATTTTCAAATCATACTGTTTCAACCTTCACAAATCTGTCATATTCATATTCTTCTCTCCACTCATACAGTCACTCCCATATGTGCAAGAAATTCATCATCTCTTATTTCGACCATAGCACTAGCCTTCTAACTGATCTTCCTGACTCAGGTCTGTCCCGACTCCAATCAGCTGTGATAAAGTCATTTTCCTAAAGCACTGTTCTGATGGTGGCCCCCTTCTAGACTTCAGTGACTACCTATTCTATCAAGGATGAAAATTAAAGTCCTTTTTATGCAATTTAAAGTTCTTCATGACCTGACTTCATTCCAGTTTGTGAAGTCTTTGTTCCTTTTTAATGCACTCTATATTTGGACTTTGCAGTCCAACTATACTTTCTGTTTGTCACACAAAGGCTCCATTTCCTGTTCCCGCATATCTAGAAGGCTCTCCCTTTTTCAATCCTGATTTCTTTTAGGACATACCACAAACTCTACCTTCTATAGGAGGCCTTTTGTTGTTTCTCTGGCTTTTCTTCTGAGATGACCTTCCATCTACTCTGCATATAACTTGTATTGTCTGGTTATTTACATGTTGTTACACCCAATAGAATGAAAATTCATTGAAGTCATGGACAGTCATTTTCACCTTTCTATGTGTTCCTACCTCTCAGCAAAATTGCTGGGTCACCATCCATTCTTAATAAGTGCTTTTTGACTAACAACTTCTTATCCTGGTGAATGCATTTAGATAACTGGACATTTTTACAAATGATGTGGACTGACTTGTTCATACTTACGCATTCTGACTTGTTCATAGTTACCACATTACTTATGTAATAGATTTCAACAAGGAATAAAAGGTAAACTGGAGAATGTTTGGTGGTAGGGTGAGAGTGGTGAGGTGACATAGGGTTTAATCATGTCTCTCAGACTGGTTTGAGACGGGTTAAATTCAATGATATTGGTGTTTATATAATTTTAACATCCTATGCATTGTACCTCATTTTCTTCTATTTTGACACTTCCTTTTATATGGCAACAAAGATTTTTTTTCCTCTGACCTTGCTTCAACTGAATTAAGGGAAGAAGTGTTTGCTTTACTGTATTTAAAAAGTAAGAAAGAGGTAGGAAGGTGGTGATGTTGCTTTTAAAAAATGGCAATGAGATAATAAGAACTAGAAGCATTCTAGGGGCTTTGGGGTTCATTGGATTTTAAACTTTTGAGCTGTAGGGTATCTTAGAGATCATTTAGTTTAATATCTACATGTCCTAGGTGAGATAACTGTGGCCCAGATCGGCAAAGAGACTTCTCCTTCAAGGGTATAAATTAAAATGTGGCTGACTTAAGATTCCAGCCACCCTTCTGACTCCAAATTCCAATTCTTTCTAGTATTCTGGCTTATTTGCAGAAATCTGCTTATGCTCTCTCAAAGATATTTGTATGATTCCCATATCCCAGGTGAAATAAAGAATTTTCAGAAGAAGGAAATATGGCATATGAAAATGAGAGAAAGACTAATTCTGATTATGTTGATTAGAAATGTTTTTTTCAGATGCTAAGAAAGGTTGAATTTCCACTTGTAAACTTTCCTTGGCATCATTTTTTCATGTTTTTTTATTAATTTATTTTGATTTATCAATAATCACTTCCACATGCTTTTGAGTTTAAAATTTTTCTCCCCCTTCCTCTCCACCACCCTCCCCAAGATGGCCCACAATCTCATATAGGTTATACATTAACATTCATATTAAACATATTTTCACATTAGTGATGTTGTAAGTAGAAATTAAAACCAATAGGAGGAACCATCAAAAAGAGGAAACAAAACTCAACAGAAGAGAAAAAAATAGCAATTCAACTTCCATAGTTCTTTCTTTGGATGTGGATAGCATTTTCCATCACAAGGCCTCAGGAGATGTCTTAGATCCTTGTATTGCCAGGAAGGGTTAAGTTTATCAATATAAGTCATCACACAATGTGGCTGTTATTGTGTACAACATTCTCTTGGTTCTGCTCACTTCACTCAGCATCAGACCATACAGGTCTTTGCAGGTTTTTCTGAAGTCAGCCTGTTCATCATTTCTTATAGCACAATAGTATTCCATTACATTCATATACCACAACTTGTTCAGCTATTCCCCAGTTGATGGGCATCCTCTCAATTTTCAATTCTTTGCCACCACAAAAAGAGCTGTTATGAATATTTTTGTACATGTGGGTCCTTTTCCCATTTGTGTGATCTCTTTGGGATATAGCCCTAGAAGTGCTATTGCTGGGTCAAAGGGTATGCATATTTTGATAGCCCTTTGGGCATAGTTCCAAATTGCTCTCTAAAATGGTTGGATCATTTCACAACTCCACCAACAATGCATTAGTGTTCCAAGTTTCCCACATCTTCTCCAACATTTATCATTTTCCTGTTTTGTCATGTTGGACAATCTGATAGATGTGATGTGGTACCTCAGAGTTGTTTTGATTTGCATTTCTCTAATCAATAGTGATTTAGAGCATTTTGTCATATGACTATAGATGGCTTTAATTTCTTCATCTGAGAACTGTCTGTTCATATCCTTTGACCATTTATCAATTGGGGAATGGCTTGTATTCTTATAAATTTGACTTAATTCTCTATGTATTTTAGAAATGAGGTCCCTATCAGAGAGACTGGTTGTAAAAATTCTTTCCCAATTTTCTACCTTCCTTCTAATCTTAGTTGCATTGACTTTGTTTGTGCAAAAACTTTTCAATTTAATGTAATCAAAATTATCTATTTTGTTTTTCTTAATGTTCTGTATCTCCTGTCTGGTCATGAATTCTTCTGTTCTCCATAGATCTGACAGGTAAACTATTCCTTGCTCTCCCAGTTTGCTTATAGTATCAGCCTTTATATTTAAATCATGAACCCATTTTGACTTTATTTTGGTATATGGTGTGAGATTTTGGTCTATGCCTAGTTTCTGCCATATTCTTTTCCAGTTTTCCCAGCAGTTTTTTTCAAAGAGTGGGTTCTTATCCCAGAAACTGGGGTCTTTGGGTTTACCAAATAATAGATTATTATAGTCATTTACCACTGTGTCTTGCATTTTTAACCTGTCCCACTGATCCACCACTCTATTTCTTAGCCAGTACCAAGCAGTTTTGATGATTGCTGCTTTGTAATACAATTTAAGATCTGGAATGGCTAGGCCACCTTCCCCTGCATTTCTTTTCATTAGTTCTCTTGACATTCTAGACCTTTTGTTCTTCCAAATGAATCTTGTTATTATTTTTTCTGACTCTATAAAATAATTTTTGGTAGTTTGATTGGTATGGCACTGAATAAGTAAATGAGCTTAGGTAGAATTGTCATTTTTATTATATTAGCTCAGCCTACCTATTAGCAACTGATGTTTTTCCAATTATTTAGATCTGACTTTATTTGCATGAAAAATGTTTTATAATTGTGTTTTATAATTGTGTATATATATATATAACATATATATGTGTCTTTACAAATATATATAATTATAATTATAATATATAATATATATAAATATAAAAAACTTATAATTGTATAATATATAAATGATATATATAAATAAATGTATTATATTATATCATATATAATATAATATATATATATAATATATACAGTATATATATTTATAATAAAATCCATAGAGTTCCTGGGTTTGTTTCAGGAGGTAGACTCCTAAATATTTTATAATGTCTACAGTAAGTTTAAATGGAGTTTCTCTTTCTATCTCTTGCTGTTGGGCTTTGTTGGGAATATATAGAAATGCCAATGATTTATGTGGGTCAATTTTATAGCCTGCAACTTTGCTGAAGTTGTTTATTATTTCAAGTAGTTTTTTACTTGATTCTCTGGGATTCTCTAAGTATAACATCATGTCATCTGCAAGGAGTGATAGCATTGTTTCTTCTTTGCCTATTCTAATGCCTTCAATGTCTTTTTCTTCTCTTATTGCTAAAGCTAACGTTTCCAGTACAATGTTGAATAACAGGGGTGATAATGGACATCCTTGTTTCACCCCCAATCTTATTGGAAATGCTTCTAGCTTGTCCCCATTACATATTATGCTTGCTGAAGGTTTTAGATAGATGCTATTTATTATTTTAAGGAAGATTCCATTTATATCTATGCTCTTTAGTGTTTTTAATATGAATGGGTGTTGTATTTTGTCAAAAGCTTTTTCTCCATCTGTTGAGATGATCATGTGGTTTCTGTTAGTTTTGGTGTTGATATGATGAATTATGTTGAAAGTTTTCCTTATATTGAATTCCTGGTCTAAATCCTACCTGTTCATAGTGTATTATTCTTGTGATAAGTTGCTGTAATCTATTTTCTCATATTTTGTTTAAAATTTTTGCATCTATAGTCATTAGAGAAATTGGTCTATAATTTTCTTTCTCTGTTTTGACTCTTCCTGATTTAGGTATCAGCACCATATTTGTATCATAAAAAGAATTTGGTAAGACTCCTTTTTCACCTATTTTCCCAAATAGTCTATATAGTATTGGAATTAATGGTTCTTTAAATGTTTGATATACTTCTCATGTAAATCCATCTGGCCCTGGAGATTTTTTCCTAGGGAGTTCATCAATGGCTTTTTCAATTTCTTTTTCTGAGATGGGGTTATTTAAGTATTTTACTTCCTCTTCTGTTAATCTGGGCAATTTATATTTTTGTAAAGATATATCCATTTCACTAAGATTGTCAAATTTGTTGGCATATAGTTGAGCAAAATATTTCCTAATTGTTGTTTTAATTTCCTCTTTCTTGGTGGTAGCTTCACCCTTTTCATTCTTGATACTAGTAATCTGGTTTTCTTCTTTCTTTTTTAATTAGATTAACCAAAGGTTTATCTATTTTATTGGTTTTTTTTCATAAAACCAGCTCTTAGTTTTATTTATTAGTTCAATAGTTTTCTTAATTTCAATTTTATTAACTTTTTCCTTTGGTTTTCAATATTTCTAATTTGGTGTTTAATTGAGGATTTTTAATTTGTTCTTTTTCTAGTTTTTTTTAGTTGTGTGCCCAATTCATTGATTTCCTCTTTTTCTATTTTATTTATGTAAGCATTTAGAGATATAAAACTTCCCCTAAGAACTGCTTTTGCTGCATCCCCTAAGTTTTGGTATATTGTCTCATTATTGTCATTCTCTTGAATGAATTATTGATTGTTTCTATGATTTGTTGTTTGACCCAATCATTTTTAGGAATTAGATTATTTAGTTTCCAATTATTTTTTAGTCTATCTTTGCATAGCCCTTTATTACATATAATTTTTATTTCATCACGATCTGAAAAGGATGCATTTACTATTTCTGCCTTTCTGCATTGGATTGTGAGGTTTTTATGCCCTAGGACATGGTCAATTTTTGTGTATGTTCCATGCAGCACCGAGAAAAAAGTATATTCATTTCTATTCCTATTCAGTTTTCTCCAGAGGTCTATCATACCTAACTTTTCTAATGTTCTATTCACCTCCCTAACTTCTTTCTTGTTTATTTTGTGGTTAGATTGATCTAGTTCAGAGAGGGGGAGGTTGAGGTCCCCCACTATTATAGTTTTGCTGTCTATTTCTTCCTGTAACTCCCTGAACTTCTCCTCTAAGAATCTGGATGCTATACCATTTGGTGCATATATGTTTAATAATGATATTACTTCATTGTCTATGGTGCCTTTTAGCAGGATGTAGTTTCCTTCCTTATCTCTTTTGATAAGATCTATTTTTGCTTTTGCTTTGCCTGAGATCAGGATTGCTACCCCTGCTTTTTTTACTTCAGCTGAAGCATAATATATTTTTCTCCAGCCTTTTACCTTTACCCTGTGTGTGTTACTCTTTTTCAAATGTGTTTCCTGTAAACAACATATCGTAGGATTATGGTTTTTAATCTATTCTGCTATACGCTTCTATTTTATGGGGGAGTTCATCCCATTCATATTCACAGTTACGACTACTATCTGTGTCTTTTTCGCCATCCTTTTTTCCCCGTTTATGCTTTTCTTTCTCCTTTCTCCATTCCCCCCTCACTAGTGTTTTGCTTTTGACCATCACCTCCTTCAGTTCCACTTCCCTTCTATTATCCCTTTCCCTTTACCCTTACTGTTTCTTCCCTCCCTTCTGTCCCCCTCCCTCCTCTTTCCCCTTTCCCTCCTACTGTCTATAGTGCAAGTTAGATTTCTATACCTAACTGATTATGTTATTCCCTTCTTTAGTCAAATCTGATGAGAGCAAGGTTCAAACGGTGCTCATCCCCCTCCCTTCTTTACTTCTGCTCTAATAGGTTTTTGTGTCTTTTCCTATAATGTAACTTAACTTTGTCTGCCTCCTCCTTTCTCAGTACAATTTTTTAGCTCAGACTAATCCATTTACTTGGATTCATTTAACCCACTTGTGTGATTTTTTTTTAATCATTACATCAAAGTCAACTTATATCCACCCCCTTTATGTATACTCCTTTACCATGGTATAATAACAATATAGTTCTCAAGAGTTGCAAGTGTCATCTTCCCTTGTAGGGATGTAAACATTTTGCCCTTATTAACAACATATTGTATCTTTTTGTCCCATTTACCTTTGTATGTCTCTCTTGAATCTCGTACTTGAAGACAAAATTTTTTGTTGAGCTCTGGTTTTTTTGTCAGGAAGGCCTGGAAGTCCCCTATTTTGTTGAAAGTCCATCTCCTTTCCTAAAAAATCACACTCATTTTCAATAGGTAGTTAATCCTTGGCCACATTCCAAGCTCCTTTGCCTTATGGAATATCATGCTCTATGCCCTACGGTCTTTTAATGTAGAGGCTGCAAGGTCCTGTGTTCCTGACTGTGGTTCCATGATACTTAAATTATTTCTTTCTGGCTGCTTGCAGTATTTTCTCTTTAATCTGGTGATTTTGGAATTTAGCTATTATATTCCTTGTTGTTTTCAATTTGGGATCTCTTTCAGGTGGAGAGCGGTGGGTTCTTTCTACAGTTATTTTACCTTCTGGTTATAGGACTTCAGGGAAGTTTTCCTTTATGATTTCCTGAAGGATATTGTCCAGGCTCTTTTTTTTCATCATGATTTTCTGGTAGGCCAATAATTTTTAAATTGTCTCTCCTGGATTGATTTTCCAGGTCAGTTGTTTCACCCATGAGGTATTTTACGTTTTCATCTATTTTTTCATTTTTTTTGTTTCTGTTTGACTGATTCTTGCTCTCTCATAGAGTCATTAGTTTCCATTTGTTCAATTCTAATTTTTAACATATTGTTTTCTTCTATTAGATTTTGTACTTTCTTCTCTAATTGGTCAATTGTATTTTTAAGGGATTTGTTTTCTTCAGTGTACTTTTTATTTCCAGTTGGCTAATTGTATTTTTAAGGGACTTGTTTTCTTCAGTCGACTTTTTTTTTCCAATTGGCCAATTGTACTTTTTGAGGACTCCTCTACCTCTCTCATTTGACTTTAAAAATCCTTCTTGAGCTCTTCTAAGAAGAGTTTTTGGGCTTCAGACCCTTTTGATGTTGCAGATGTGGGTTTGATGACAATGTTGTCCTCTTCAGAATTTCTGTCTTGATCTTCATTTTTCTCATAATATGAGTCTATCGTACATTTCTTTTTACTCATGGTGTTTCTTTATTCCCTGACCTTTAAAGAGATTATGCTCTCCTGCTGGGGAGCAGAGGGCACTGACCCAAGCTTGTTGTGTTGGGAGCCTAGGTTTTAGTCACTGGCTTTGTGTGCTGGGGTCTCCGATTTTGGCAATTGGAGGCTGTAGGGTTCTGGCAGCTTACCTGGTGTTGGGCTGGAATCAGCAAGACTGGGACTTTCAGGCCAATCTAGGTTGCCTATTTTTCCTTACCTTTAGCTTTGTTCAGCTCCTTTTAGATGGATGCTGCAGGGTGTTTATATGCCTAGGGCCTCTTGCAGTGCTGTCTCCCTTAGTTCTGTTGAGGCACTGGGAGACTCCTTTGCTGTAGAATGCCGAGGGACCTGGTAGTTTTCTGAGCTGGTTTCCACTGGTTCCCCTGCCCTCACTGAGGCACTCAGACGTCCAGTTGTTGGACCTCTACTCGACCACCTGGGCTTCCGGATCTCCTCCTGGTTGGCAGTTGGAGGCTGTAGGGTTCTGACAGCTTACCTGGTGTTGGGCTGTAATCAACGAGGATGGAACTCTCTCGGGCAACTCTAGGTTGTTTTCTTCAGTTCCTTTCAGATGAATGCTGCAGGGTGCTTATCCACCTGGGGCCCTTTGTAGTGCTGCTTTCCTTATTTTTGCTGAGGCTCTGGGAGACCCGTTTGCTGTAGAATGCTGAGGCACCAGAATCTCCTCCTGGTGTGCTAAAGTGGGCCTTTCCACTAGCTGGCTGGGCAACTCCCTGTTCGATACTGCTCCCATTCTCCCATGGTAAGAGGGGCCTTTCCCATTAATCCCTCTAGCTACCTGGGCTACTGCACTGCTGCACCCTGTCTTTCTTCTGGTTCAGCTGTTCCAGGATTTTTTCTGGGGTGATATTTTCTGGGTTTTCAGAGGTTGATAGGGGAGGATGAGAGTGACTACCTTTTTACTCCGCCATCTCGGCTCCTGGAAGCAGAAGTCCTTTGGCATCATTTTTACAATTATAATATTAAGTAGGATAAAGTCTTTCAATAACTCTTTCCCCTGAATGTGCAGGAAAAATAAATAGAATCTTACGTTTAGAATTCAGTTGTTTACTTTGTCAAGTACTAAGTGGCTGTTTTATGAACATTAGTTGATGTTGATTTGAAGGGCTTACAGTTTGGAGTGTCTAGTGAGTGAGAATGTCATGTATTTACAAACTAATTTGGCAGTGAAATATTTTGATTAAAGACTTAAAACTCTATTTGGGATGAGTCATGAGCAAGTTAAATATTATGGAATATATTTTTACATTTCCTATATAAAGTGATTTTATGTGCATAAAATGTTTAACAGTTAAGTATTACATATGTTTTACTACCTTGAAACAGGTTTCTTTTTCCTCATTTGAATGGCTGCACATTTTGAAGAAATTATATGTCTATGCAAGACAAGGGTTATGAATGATACTAAGGAACACAAATTTCTTTGAAACCAGGAATGACTAGGAAAGCAGAAATCCTAATAGGTAAAATATTAGTTAAGGGGCATACACATCAGGGGTGATCATCTCTCATCCTAATTTATGTAATTCTATCCAGAACAACTCCATTCTTCTACTCTCCCAGGTTCTCAACATTGGGATGATACAAGATACCTTACTTTCTTTCACTTCTTCCCCTCTTCTCATTCGCGATCAGTTGACAAGTCTTATAAAAATTACTTCCACAATAGCTTTCACATTCACCTTTGCTTTCTGCTCACACTGCTAACATGTCACTTCAGATTCTTGTCACCTCTTGCCTGGACTATTGCAACATCCTCCTATTAGGACTCTGCATCCAGTCTATCCCCTTTCCAATCTACTCTTCAAATAGTGGCCAAAGTAGTATTCCTAAAGGGTAGCTCTGACCATGCCATGCCCTTGTCCTACTCTGACTCTCAGTCACCTAGGATTATAAACTTTTGGACACTTAAAGTTTTTCAAAGCCTAGCTCTAACTTAATGTTCTAAACCTTCTACACATTATTCCCCTTCACATACTATATGTTCAAAGTAATGGTTCTACTTTCTGTTCCTCATCGGTGATATTCATCTCTTATCACTGGGCTTTTTTGTGGTAAAGATCATATTTTTTTTAAATTTTTTTATTTTTAACATGTGTTTTTAAAGCTTTGAGTTACAAATTTTCTCCCTTCCTCCCTCCCCACCCACCTTCTTTGAAAAGGCAATCATCTTGGTACAGGTTATAGATGTGATGTCATGCAAAACACTTCCATAGTAGTCCTATTGTGAAAAACTAAGTATATTTCCCTTCATCCTATCTTACCCCCCATTTATTCTATTCTCTCTTTTGACCCTGTCCCTCCTTAGAAGTGTTTGCTTCTGATTATCCCCTCCCCCAACCTGCCCTCCCCTCTATCAACCCCATGCTCTCTTGTCCCCTTCCCCCCTTAGTTTCCTGTAGGGTAAAATAGATTTCCATACCCCATTGTATATGTTATTTCCTCCTTAAGCCAAATCCTATGAGAATGAGTTTCCTTCTCACCTTCTCTCATTCCCTCTCACCTTCCCCCATTTCCCCTCCACTGTAAAAGCCTTTTCTTTTCTATTTCATGTGAGATATTTTACCTCATTCTACTTCTCCCTTTCCCCTTCTCCTAGCATAATCCTCTCTCACCCCTTAATTTTATTTTCCAGATATCACCCCTTCATTTTCCACTCACCCTGTGCCCTCTATCTATCTATCTATCTATCTATCTATACATCCATATAATTTTTTCCCTCTCACTACCCTAATACTGACAAAGGACTCATGAGTTACAAATATCATCTTTCCTTGCAGGAATGTAAACAGTTCTACCTGAATAAATCTCTTATGAGTTCTCTTTCCTGTTTACCTCTTCCATGTTTCATTTGAGTCTTGTATTTGAAGGTCAAATTTTATATTCAGCTCTGATCTTTTCCACAGGAATGCTTGAAAGTCCCTTATTTCATTGAATGACCATTTTTTACCCTGAAGGATTATACTCAGTTTTGCTGGGTAGGTGATTCTAGGTTGTAGTCCTAACTCCTTTGCCCTCTGGAATATCATACTCCATGCCCTCTGTACCCTTAATGTAGAAGCTGCTAAATCTTGTGTTATCCTGATTGTGTTTCCACAGTACTTGAATTGTTTCCTTCTGGCTGCTTGCAATATCTTCTCCTTGACCTGGGAATTCTGGAATTTGGCTACAACATTCCTAGGAGTTTTCCTTTGGGGATCTCTTTCAGGAGGTAATCGGTGGATTCTTTCAATTTCTATTTTGCCCTCTGGTTCTAAAATATCAGGGCAGTTTTTCTTGATAATTTCTTGAAAGATGATGTCTAGGCTCTTTTTTTTTGATCATGGCTTTCAGATAGTCCAATAATTTTTAAGTTCTTTCTCCTGGATCTATTTTCCAGGTCAGTTGTTTTTTCCAATGAGATATTTCACATTCTCCTCTATTTTTTCATTCCTTTGGATTAGTGTTATAATGCTTTGATTTCTCAAATTGTCCCTAGTTTCCAATTTCTCCATTCTAATTTTTAAGGAAGTATTTTCTCCCATAAGCTTTTGGACTTCCTTTTCCATTTGGCCAATTTTGCTTTTTAAGGCATTCTTCTCCTCATTGGCTTTTTGGAACTCTTTTTACATTTGGGTTAGGCTATTTTTTAAGGTGTTATTTTCTTCAGTATTTTTTTGGGGAGGTCTCCTTTAGCATCATTCTCAGTTTTTCCTCTATTTCTCTTACTTGCTTCTCAAAATCTTTTTTGAGCTCTTCCATTGCCTAGGACAAATTCATATTTTTCTTGGAGGCTTTGGATGTAGGAGATTTGGCTTCATTGTCTCCTTCTGTTTGTATGTTTTGATCTTCTTTGTCATCAAAGTAAGATAATATATTTTGACTCTTCTTGCACTGCTTGCTCATGATCTCAGCCAATTACTTGAATTATAAACTCTTTGTTAAGGTAGGAGTCTGTTTCCAGTGTGGAGAATGTACAGTCCCAAGCTTCAGGGGTTTTGTGAAGCATTTTTCAGAGATACTTCCAGGGATCTGTAAATTTTTAGTTCTTCCAGGGTGCTATGATCAAGGGTGAGGTGTTTACTCCTTTCCTGGCCTGTGCTCTGGTCTATGAGGACTCTTTTCTGTCTTGGAACTGTGAGGAGGGATTCCCCTCCACAGCCACTACAAGCTCCACCACACCAGCGCTACTCCTCGCCCCATGACTGCCACCCAGAACTGTGACCCAGTTCCAAGCACAGGCAAAGCAAGAGAATCCTGCACCAGCAGAGAGATTCCTGCAATCCCCCTCTGATCAGCCACTTGATTCCCCTTCAGTCTGTGGGCTGGAAGCTCAGGAAGTAGTCACTGCCCCAAGGAATGGGGCTGGGATCCTATACTCCTCTTTCACCACCGCAGTCACAGACTTTTCCCACTGACCTTCTAAGTTGTCTTTGGCATTCATGGGTTAAGTTTGGAAACCGCCACAGCTACCAGCAATTCAGTTCTCTGAGGCCTGCTCTAGGTTCTCTGTCTTTGGCTGGAAATTTGTTTCACTCTGTCTTTTTGTGGGTTCTGCTGCTTTGGAATTTGTTTAGAGCCATTTTTATAGGTATTTGGAGGAGTTTGGGGGAGACCTCAAGGAACTCACTGCTTTTACTCCACCATCTTGGCTCCGCCATCACTGGGCTTTTGCCCTGGCCATCTGACCCTCATGTCTGGAATATCCTCACTGCACCTCTTAGAATCTGACTCTTAGAATCCCTAGCTTCTAAAACCACCTAGCTCAGGGGTGGGAAACCTGCAGCCTCAAGGCCATGTTTAGCCTTCTAGGTCCTTGGGTGTGGCCTTTTGACTGAGTCCAACTTTTACAGAACAAACCCTTTTATGAAGGGGGTTTATGCTGTGAAGTTTGAATTCAGTCAAAGGGCTGCACTTGAGGACCTAGAGGGCCACATGTGGCCTCAAGGCTGTAGGTCTTCACTTCCCCCTCCCCAGTTTGCTAATGACAAATTTACCTCATTTTCTCTTGTGAGATGTGTATTATATCTGTATAATAGCATCAATAAATTAATATTTTATTTATATAAATAATTATATGCGTAACATATGTGTAATTGTGGCTATTGACAGATGAGGAGAAGGCCCATTCCTTAGAGATTGCTCAAATTTGCCTTTTCTGTTGGGTTGTAACTATCACTGTACAACCTAACTGCCCTATCTTTAATTTATAGTTCTCAGAATTGTCTAGTGCTCTGAGAGGATAAGTGACTTGCCTAGTGAGTTAAGGTCAACCCAGATCTTCATGGCTTCCAGGCCAGGTCACTAGACCACATTGCCTCTCATCTGGTTTATGCTGAATAAGTGTTTCTTTATTGATAGAATGAGCAAAAGAGCCAAAATTCACAGGCAATTTGGACCAAAGTGCCAGCAATAAGAATACAAATTCTGAAGCAAATTTTATTTGTTATTGTTTTAATATACTTCCAAACAGCAAAGGATTTGATGCCAGGAAAGCTAGATGAAAGCCATAGATTTAAGTAGTAGAAGTGGCTTACTTATTTGGGAAGACAATAATGACATCAGACAGATTTTGACCTGCACAAGGTCACATGAGGATTGGTTGAAGGAAAAGGGCATATTTAGCCTTAGCCTGGAGAAAAGGATTTTTTTAGGGGGATGGGAGGAGAGAGGAGGCATATGACAGCTGTCTTTAAGTCTTTAAGGACTTGAAAGGCATTCTGTGATGGAGAGATTAGAATAGTTCAATATGGACCCAGAGAGCAGAGCCAGAAAGGGTTAAAAGTTACAGTGAGATCAATTTAGAAAATTAAGCACATCCTCACAGAGCTGTCTCAGAGTATAATGGATTGATTGGTTCTACTTTCTTGGTTATATTCAGATGGTGGCTGGGTGAACATTTATGGAGTATGATATACGTGGGATTCATTTCATATATAGGTTTGATGAAGTGACCACTGATTCCCCTTCTAACTTCCAAATTCTGTGATTCTTAGAGGAATTAATGCAGTTGCATGGGCTAGAGGTAGATGTTGCATTTTGTTTGTTTCTTTGTTTAACCCAATTTCCTCAGAATCCTTTGGGGAATCTTCCAGACAAAATGATTCATCATCTTGGTCAGGCATTTTCCTTTTAAGAGTATTTAGTAGAGGAAATTAGCAAGGGCATTTGAATTTGTGTACACATGTCCAGAAGCACACTAGGAGAATAGGCACATTTTAAACAACCAAGTAGATTAGATCACATGCATAAATGAATGCTACCAAATCTTTTATGTCATGATTCTTTTCCCCCAGAACCTTAGAGAAGACCATCATTGATACTAAAAAGACTAATCATCCACTGACAAAATCATTACTTTTGGAGTAAATAAAAGCTAAGTGTTTACAATTAAAATTAAAAGGAAATAAAAAAGTCGAGCTTTTAAAAAAATATCACTTTGGCCTTATGGGTTTCATTTCTCAGGTAAAGTAATTATAACACTGCCTCATCATCTACATTATTCTATGTAAAAATCCCTATGTCATTAAACACTGACAATGACATAAATATGAGCAATGAGAGGAAAAGGTCCATTAGGTTTCATCAAAATATCATAGAATCAATAGCTATGTATTGTTTTTAAAAGCTGAGAATTACATATATACTTGAAACTAAACCAAACATTCTATAATTTTAAATCCCATTTAATATATTGTATATGTTTCATTTTTTTGCCATCTAACCCCCAATACCTGTTTTTTCATGACATAATAGATTTAAAACTGAAAGGGACCTTCAAGGCCATTGACTCCAATCTCTTCATTTTAGAGATGATTAAAATGAGACAGAGAGGTTAAGTGTTTTGTCCAGGGTCGCACAGAAAATGTTTGAAGGATTTGAAATCAATTCTTCCTGTCTCGAAGACCATCACTGTAACCACTATGAAACCTTCTTTTGTCTCTATTTCTTCCACAATTTGTTCCTGTTTCACTCTCAGTTCATCAGTGTCATTTTAGTATCAGGGACAATGTCAGCCATTCCTCAAGCAAAAATTACCTTGAATAAGTTCAGTCTTCTATAACTTCCTTTCATTCAGAAGGTCATTTTCCACAAGAATCTATATTATTTATCATCTCTGCTGATGGTTTAAATATCAAAGTGCATCCAAGATTCACCTAGATGATATTGGGTAAAAGTAAAGCATACTAACAGCAAATAGTCCAAGCTGCTGAATCATTTCTTTAATTGTAAGTGGACCTGTACTGTTCTTCAAATCAAGAACCTATGTTAACTCAGAATGCAAAGGAGGTTTAAGCTCAGCAATTCTCTCCTCTTGCTGATGGTGCTCAATTCCTACACTATTTGAATCTGAAAAAAGGTACTACCAGAATCAAATGTATTCTCACCAATAAAGCAAGCTAATTCAGACACTTTTATTTGAGCCATTCAATCTTGCTTTTATTTATTTTTTTTCAAACGCTAACTTTTAATCAAGAGAGGGCTATTTCATGGCAAGTACTGTCAATGCATCACCAACAAAGGGAATCTCCATAACAGACTTATCCTCTTTGCTTCTACTTATTTGTAAATTCTTACATTGAAACATTGTGCTGCATCAGGAGCTGACATCTCTGAATATATTGACTGTGTCATTTCTTCAGTTGCATTTCTTTGGCCTTTATAAACTTGGTAACAAAATGAATATAATTATTTGATCTCAAAGTGGATGGGCTTGGAAAGCTCGTTCTTTGGTTTGCAAACCAAACCAAAGGCTCTAATGTGAACCCGAGAACCAGGTTCTTGACTTCAAGAAAAAGACAGTGATCTATTCATATATTCAAGAATGCCCTGAGGACAATTATGCTATCAGTCATGTACAAACAGACTAAAGAACCTATCTCTTTACATATCCTTCCTTTAGCCTAAAGGGGTATTAATCTTTAACTTCCTGATATGACTTGCTCTGTGTTCAGAACAAGGAATCACTGTCTCTAAAATATGCTTCAGATCTGTAGTAGACATTAATAGTAGACATATTCCTACATATCAATACAAACAGTTGTACTAACCGTAAAATACTCCAAATTTTCCATTAAAAATGGCAGAGGCTTCTGTGACCCAAAGTTTTCTTGACTTAAATAATAACCAAAGTTTATATGACACTTTCAAGATCAAAATATTTTATTGATGGTTTTCTAATTAAATCAAATATTTCTTTAAAAGGGGCTTCCACTCTCCAGTTGAATTGTTCTATGTAACGAGCAAAGAAAAAAAAGTTGAGTGAAATGACCGATGTAATTACTGTGTGCAACAAAGTATACAGCTTTTCCCCCAAATATTCCCTTGATTTTTGCTGGGGGTGGGAGGAATATTTCATTGATAGTTATTCAGGAGCATAATTGGTTGTCTGTTTAGAATTTTACTGTTTTATTATACTATTTAATTTAGTTATATATATATTAACATTTTTGTAGATATCATATACACATGTGTTTTTGAATACTAATAAATTCATTCTGTATCCATTGATACAGATATTCTAGGTTGAACCAAGATGGCAAAGTATTGGGGACCTTCTATCTGAACTCTCTCTATATTCTCCACTAAACAACTTTAAAATTGCCCATCAAATCAAATTCTGGAGTTGTATAAACAACAAAAAGATTGGGGTGAGACATTTTTCCAACCCAGTACAACTTAGGAGGTTGTCTGTGGCCCTGGGGTGGCAACTGGTCTATAGCTTAGCCTGACACAAACACCAGTTGTGGGCCTTGGAGGTGGTGGTGGCAAACACAGCAGAAGCAGCAGCTGTAGCCACAGTTCCCGTTAGAAATTCCATGGCAGAGAGGAATACTATCACTTGCAATCCCAAAAGAGCAGAAGCTTTTCCTAAGTAAGGACCAGAACATCAATGATCACAACTCCACATAGATCACACCAATTTGAAAGCACCAAAGACTTACACACCCCTTAGAACTAGCTATAAAAACAGAAGGGCAAAAAGTCATGAAGCTCCAGACAGGGAGGCATCCCCACCACCATCCGCAGATGAGCAGAGCTCAAATTTAATATGAAGTTCTAAGTCAAGAAATAGACCAGGAAAATGAGCAAACAACCAGAAAAAAAAGAATCTGATCCTATAAAGCTACTGTTATGATGGAAGCTCAAGTCACAAAGAAGAAGATAGGTGTGAAATTATCTTCAGAGGAAGATAATGATGTGAAAGTATCTGTAAACAAAACCTTAAAGAAAAATACAGATTGGACATAAGTGCAACTAGAATTCCTAAAAGAGATGAAAAAAGAGAATTTTTTAAATGACAATTTTTTAAATCAAAAAAGAGTAATAAAGGAAAAACTGGGAAAAGAAATAAAAACAATGCAAGAAGATTATGAAAAAAAGATTAATAGCTTGGTTAAAGGGGATCAAAAAGTACTAAAAATAAAGCAAATGGAAAAAAAACTGAAAAAAGTACTGAAAATAAAGCAAATGAAAAAATGAAAGCAAAATGAAAAAAAAAAACTGAAAAAAAACCACAAATGACCCAGAAAAATACTATAAGGGAAAAAATGAACATTTAATGGAAAAGAGGCCTTTCAGGCATTCCTGATTAAAAGACTAGAGCTCAATAAAAAATGTGACATTCAAATGCATGACTCAAGAGAAGCATAATAAGATAAACATGAGTGTCAAATCATGAGAAACTTAGGTTAAACTACTTGTATTCCCAAAGGGGAAAAGAAAACATGTAATGTCCAAGAACATCATCAGCATCAAGGCATTTAGAAGGAACATACTTAGATAGAAGGTTTAAGTGTGAGTTTACTATGTTGGGAGGATCTCAAAGGAAAAAATTGAAGGTTGAGAAAGAAGGATGTATTGGAAGATGAGGAAAGGGGGAAATAAAGGGGAAATTATCTCATGTAAAAATGTACAAGAAATAGTTTTTACATTGGAAGGAAAAATAGGGGAAGTAGGCAACACTTGAACATCACTCTCATCTGAACTGGTTCAAAGAGGAAAGAATAAATATATTTACTTAGTTGGGTAGAGAAATCCATTTTACCCATCAGAAAAGTATAAATTGAAGGGGCTAAGAGAAAGGGTGGGATGATAAGACAGAGGGCAGATTAAAGGAGATATTAGTAAGAAGCACAACAAACTTTTGAGGAGGGACAGTGTCCAAAAAGAGAGCAAGAGAAAGATAAATTAAAAAAAAGATAGAGGAAAATAAAGAGTTGGCAATCATAACAGTGAATGTGAATTGGGTGAACACACCCATAAAATGGAAGCAGATCAAAAAATGGATTATAAACCAGAATCCAACAATATGTTGTTTATGAAAAACACACACAAAACAGAAAGACACAATTAAAATGAGGAGATGGAGCAAAATCTATTATGCTTCAGCTGAAGTAAAAAGAGACAGAGATAGCAAACATGGTCTCAGAGAAAGCAAAAGCAAAAAAAAGGACCTAATTAAATGAGATAATCAGGGGAAATTACATTTTGAGAAATTGTACCATAGACAATGAACTAATATTAATTCAAAACATAAGCACCAAATAGCATAGTGTCCAAATTATTAAATAAAAAGTTAAGTGGGGGCAGGTAGGTGGCACAAGGGATAGAGCACTGGCCCTGAAGTCAGGAAGACCTAAGTTCAAATCTGGCCTCAGACACATAACACTTGACACTTACTAGCTGTGTGACCCTGGGCAAGTCACTTAACCCCAATTGCCTAAAAAAAAACCCCAAAAAACAAAAACAAAAAACAAAACCAAAAACAAAAAAAGTCAAGTGAATTATAGTGAAATTAACAGTAAAATTATACTAGTGTATAGGGTAAATATAATTTATTCCTCTCAGAACTAGATAAATATAACCATAAAATAAATAAGAAAAAAGTAATACAATGAAGAAAAAAATAGGAAAATTAGATATTATAAACTTCTGGAGAAAATTGAATAGAAATAGAAAGGAGTATACCTTTTTTCTCAACTGTACATGGCATTTTTTTTTTGGCTAGGCAATGGGGTTAAGTGACTTGCCCAGGGTCACACAGCTAGTACATGTTATATTTCTGAGGCCAGATTTGAGCTCAGGCCCTCCTGAATCCAGGGCTGGTGCTCTATCCACTTTGCCACCTAGCTGCCCCCTGTACATAGCATTTTCACAAAAATAAAATTAGGGTACAAAATCTCCAAAAGCAAAAGAAAAAAGCAGAAATATTAAATCCACCTTTTTCAGAACATATGGTAATAAAATTATATTCAATAAATTGCCTTGGAAACATTAATTAAAAATTAATTGAAAGCTAAATAATCTAATCCTAAAGAAGGAACTTGTCAAAGAACACTTCATAGAATTAATCAATAATTCCATTAAAGACAATGACAACCATGAGCCAACATACCAAAATTTGTGGGGCACAGCCAAACCACTACTTAGGGGAACATTTATATCTCTAAATTCTTACAGCAATAAAAGAGAAAAAGCAGATCATTGAATTGTGCATGCAACTTAAAAAAAAAACACTAGAAAAAGAAAAAAAAATCCCAAATTCTACTCTGAAACTGAAATCCTGAAAATGAAAAGATGGATTAATACAATTGAACCTAAGAAAAAAATATCAAAGTAATAAACAAAACTAGGATTTGGTTGTATGGAATAAAACACAATAATACAGATAAACCATTGGTTAATTTTATTTCAAAAAGAAAGAGAAAATAACAAATTAATTTTATAAAAAAAATGAAAACTATGAATGTACCACCAAAGATGATAAAGCTGAAGCCATTATTAGGAGCTATTTTGCCTAAATATATGCTAATAAAGCTGATAACCTAAGTGAAATGGATGAATATTTAGTCATGTACAAATCTTCTCATGTTTCTTGGGAAATCATCATATTCTTTATTTGTTATAACACAACAATATTCCATTGCATTAATATAACAATTATTTTACAGTTGTTCCCCAGTTAGTAAGCATCCATATTGTTTCCAACTTTCTTTTGATGACAAATAGCATTGGTATGAGCAATTTTGAATATATTGGATGTTTGTTTATTTCTTTGACATCCTTGGGAATATTTCCAGTACTGGAATCACTAAGTCAGATATAACAGATATGGGACAGCTAGGTGGTGCAGTGGATAGAGTACTGGCCCTGGATTCAGGAGGACCTGAGTTCAAATCTGGCCTCAGACACATAACATTTACTAGCTGTGTGACCCTGGGCAAGTCACTTAACCCCATTGCCTAGCCAAAAACAAACAACCAAAAAAAGCAGAAGTAACGGATAATTGTAATTTTTCTTCCTTAATTCCAATTAATGGACAGAATTGTTTGAGACATAGCCAGTTGCACTGAGTATATTAGTATGGCTATTACAGAGCCAATATGGCAGAGTGAAGTAAGATTTTTTTTTTTGGCCAAGCTCTCCCTACACCATTCAAAAACAATTTTTTAAAAAAGTTTGCCTAACCGAATTCTTAGTAGGAAAACCAACAAAAAGTCATAATAGGTCATTTTTCCAGCCTAGGGCAGCTTAAGATGATATAAAGAGAGGTCTCTAAATGCTGATGTGAGGGCTAGCTAGTAGTGTTCTGCAGTAGAAGTAGCATTGTAGAGCAGTATCAGTGGGAGCAGTTAAGTGCTCAAGATCAATAAAAGAATTGAACACCTGTTAAGAAAGAGACCCCATGGGTACCCACTGGGGGCAAGAGCAGCTACCATTTAGCAGATTTATCAAGCATCATCCAGTTCCTACCTCACAATTCCAGGGCAGAGAGTAGTAGTTACAGTGATGAGGGAAACGGGCCCCAACCTGCATAAGTACCAGAGCACAGATCAGGAGGCAGTTACCATGCTTCTCTCTGAAGCACAACACTTTGGAAGCACTAAAATCTTACAGGAATCCACAGAGATATAAAAGAAGTTCTCTTTTTTTTTTTTTTTTGGTCATAAACTTTTCCCTTACCCATATTTCTGACAGGTACTTTTTGTCATGCTTCCCTAATTTTCTTATGATATCATCCTTTAGGTTTAAATAATTTATGCATTTTGACCTTATCTTGGTATACAGCGCAAGATGGTCTTCCAAACTGATTTCTGATTTTCTCAGAAATTTTTGTGAAATGATGAGTTCTTACCCCCAAATCTTCAATCTTTGGGTTTATCAAACATGAGATAACTATGGTCAAATTTATAAAAATATGAGTCATTCCCCCATTGATAAATGAATGGGCCATTTTCAGAAGAAGAAATTAAATCTATCAATAGTCACATTAAAAAAAAACACTCTAAGTCATTATTGATTAGAGAAAAGCAAATTAAAACAACTCAGAGGTACCACCTCACCCCTATTAGTTAACGTAACTGAATAGAAAAATGACAAATGCTGGAGGGGATGTGGAAAAATTGGGACACTAATGCACTCTTGTTGCAGTTGTGAATTAATACAACCATTCTGGAGAACAAATTTGAAATATGCCCAAAGCTATCAAACTGCACATACTCTTTGACCCAACAATATCACTATTAGATATGAATGTCAAAAAGATCAAAGAAAAGGGAAAAGAAGCTGTTTGTACAAAAAAAAAAGATTCATAGCAACTTTTTGTGTTGGCAAAGAATTGAAAATTGAGGGGATGCCCATCAATTGGGGAATGGCTAAACAAGTTGTGGTATATGATTGTAATGGAATACTATTGTGCTATAAGAAATGAAGAACAGGATAGTGAAAAAACTTAAGAAGATTTATATGAACTGAAGCAAGATGAAGTAAGCAGAACCATTAATATTGTTCAGATGATCAAACTGAAAGACTTAACTACTGTGATTAATAACACAATTTCAAAGACCCATGATAAAAAAAGATTGTCCACCTCCAGAAAGAAAGAGACTGATAAATGCTCTGCAGACTGAAGCATACTGTTTTTTTAAATTTGCATGTGTGCATGTGTGTGTTTTCTTTTGCAACATGGCTATTATGTAAGTTTACATGTCTTTACATGTATAATTGGTATCACATTGCTAGCCTTCTCAATGGAATAGGGGAGGGACAAGAGAGAGGGACAGAATTTGGAAATCAAATTTAAAAGGAAAATAATTTTAATTTTTACATGTTATTGACAAATATTTAATGAAATAAAGAACACATACTTTTATAAAGTTGGACAACTAGTAAAAGAGGTAGAAAAGCTCACTGAAAAAAAATAACTCTTTAACAATTAGAAGTGGTCAAGTTGAAGCTTATGACCTAATGAGATATTAAGAAACAATCAAATAAAGTCAAAAGAATTAAAAAAATAGAAGAAAGCATGAAATATTTTATAGGAAAACATCTGAACTGGTAAATGTATTGAGAGATGATTTAAGAATTATTAAATTGTCTGAAAGCCATGATTTAAAAAAGAACCTAGAAATCATATCTCAAGAAATCATAAAATAAAATTGCCCAGATATCTTGGAAGTAGGCAGATGTGGGGAACCTAAAGTCTTGACACCACTTGTGGCCCTCTAGTTCCTCAAGTGTGTCCCTTTGACTGAATCCAAACATAAGATTTGGGAGAAACTATTCTAGAGAATGATCTGAAACTATGCCCAAAGGGCTATAAAATGTGTTTACCTTTTGACCTAGCAATACCAAATGTAGAATTATACCCCAATGACATCAAGGGAAAAGGATAAAGGACACACACACACACACACACACACACACACACACACACACACACACAATTATAGCACCTCTTTCTGTGGTGGCAAAAATTGGAAACTGAGGGGATGTCAATCAATTGGCATCCATAAATTTGATGGAATTCAATTTTGCTATAAGAAATGGTGAAGTAGATGGTTTCACAAAAACCTGGGAAGACTTACATGAATTGATGGAAATTAATTGAGCAGAATCATGAGAACAATCTACAAGTTAGAAATAATAGTATAAGTACAATCAACTGTGAAAGTCTTAGTAACATTGACCAATACAATAATTCACCACAACTCCAAAAGACTCATGTTGTAAAATGCTATTCAATACCCCAGATAGAGAACTGATGGAGTCAGAGTGTAGACTGAAGCATTTTCGTTCTTCCTACCTTCCTCTTTTCTGCCCTCCCTTTTTCCTTCCTTCCTTCCTTCTTTACTTCCTTCCTTCCTTTTTTATTTTCTTCTTTCTTTTTCTCTTCTTTCTTCCACTTTATTTGTTCCAGAATATAGCTAACAAGGAAACATATTTTTTTCTGGACTTCATGTGTATAATGAGTTTCATGTTTCTTGCTTTTTCAATAAGTGGGAGAGGGGTTGAGAAAGATTGCAAATTTGGAACTTAAAATAAAAATGTAATTTGAAAAAGTACAATAAAACAGTGTATTAGTGTACCTGTCTTCCCAAGGATAGTCTAACTTAGATTATTTCAATTTTTCATCATCTTTTGTCAATTTGAATGGTATGAAGTAAAATCTAGGAGTTGTTTTGTTTTTTCTCTTACAATTAGTCATTTTAAACACGTATAATGGTTGTTTCTAGTTTGTAATTCTTTTGAAAACTTTGTTTATATTCGTTGACCACAAATTTAAAAAAAAAAGATTTAGTGTTACTTACTTGGGTTGGTTCCCACATATATCCTGGGTGTTACACTTCTATCATGGACATTTGATGTAAGTAGTTTTCCTAACTGATTCCTTCTACTTCCTAACTTAGCTTCCTCACCAATTTTGTTCATGAAAAAGATTTTTAATTGAATATAGTCAAATCTGCTCTTTTAAAATTTTATTATCTCTATTTCTTGTTTGGTTAAGAATTCTCCCCTTAGCTATAGTCATTAATGTTCTGTTCTGCTTAACTATTATTATCATTTAATGATGTGACCTTTTGCATTCAGATTGAATACTCATTTTGAGCTCATTGTAATACATGATTTAAAATGTAAAGCTATATTTAATTTCTGCCAAAATGCTTTCTATTTCTTCCAGCATTGCTTTTCAAAAAGACAGTCTTTCTCCTTGTAATTTATGTTATTTGGTTTATCAAACATTGTACTACTTTCCGTTTTATTATTTTATATTAAAAATATAGTACTCTTTTCTATGACTTCTGTTTTTTGCTTATCTAAAGTATTCCATTGATTTACATTTCTATTTTTTTAATTTATTACCAAATAGTTTTGATGGCTGTTATTTCATAGCACAATTTGATTTCTCAGAATACTACAGCCCCTTTCATGTTTTTGTCTCATTAATTATCTAAAAATCAGAAATATAGAGCCAAAAGGGTATTCAGAGGTAATCTAATACAACCCCTCTCATTAAACATTTGAGGAAATGAATACCCAGGGATGTCAAGTAACTTGACCAAGATGACACACTTCATGAGAATAGAAGGTAAGAATTGAATACAGGATCTTTCTTCAGAGATAATGCTTTTCCCCTTAGAATCACCTTAATGTTTTATTTTTCTTGTCCTTGTAAATAATGAGTCTGCAAGGTATGACTGCGGAGCCAAATGCAGCCCCAAACTTGATTTCAGCCTGTGAGTTTAGCTTGTATATAAAATCAGGCAGTTGCCTAGATTTGATGTCTCACAATTTGCCAACTCCTGCTCAAAATAGTGTTTTTAATTTATTTCTATGAAGTATTCCATTGGCAAGGAGATTGGCAGAACATAAAATCTATATATTAGTTTATATAGGATCTTCATTTTTATGATATTGGCAGGATCCAACCATGAGAAATGAAAATCTCTTCAATTATATATTTTCATATTTGTATGTATTTGCACATGTGTTTTTGGTTGTATAAATCCCAGATATTTTATATATTTTGTAGTTATTTTGAGTGACATTTCTTATTGGTGTTTTTTTCATGATATTTTTAGCAACATAGAGAAAAACAAAACTAATGATTTTGTGGATTTCTTTTCCATTTTTCTAGTTTGCTGAATGCATTAAATATATGACTTTGGTCTTTTCCTATATTTGGAGGGTCTTCTCAGCATATTATGATTTTAATTGGAAATAGAGATTATTTTCTTTGTAAATATTTATACCTTTGATTTCATTCTATTGAAGTATTATTATAGATATGCCTTCTAGAACTCTGATAAGTAGTTACATGAAGAGTCATTCCAAGTTTGCAGTGTCTCTTCATTGCTAATATTGCTAGTTCTTGGTTTCAAATAAATGTTTTTGATAGTATTGAATAAAGATCCTTCCACTCTAATGCATTGTAGAGTCTTTTAAAAGTATTAGAATTTGTCACACACAGGCTCTGGGTCAGTTATTATACACTACTTCTGGGTCATGCTAACATAGCTATTCTAGAACATTTCTCTGTCTTTTCTTTGAAATTATCTACTCTATTGTTAGAATTGCTGATACCTTCCTTAATATCTCTAATTTCATTCCTTATTTCTTTGATAATTTTACTTCATTTTTCAATTGGTGTTCTGAATTATTCTGGAATTTCAGTTTTCTTATTGCCAATTAACAGTAATAATAGCTAACATTCATATAGCATTATGTGTCAGGCACTATACTGAGCACTTCACAGGGAATGTAAGGCAAACATAAATTAAATGACTTGCCCAGGGTTATATAGCAAGAAAGTATCTGAGGTCAGATTTGAAGTCCGGGCTTCCTGAATCCATGCCTAGAACTGCACCACACCTTCTTCAGAGGGGAGTTTAGCTCAATTCACTTTGCTTCAAAATATGTGGTTGATTGAAATTGCTCTTTTATTATTAATTTCTTTTCTTCTGTCAGATTATATTTGTATTTATTTGTCCCTCTGATGATTTTTTTATCTTGTACTTCTTTAAAAATATGCTTCAATGGCAATAATCTTTCTGTTCTTTAGAACCAGTGCTTTTGTGTTCCTCCCTCAGATCCTGTTCCTTGTTCTATCTCTTTTCAGGCCATAAAAATGGTATGATACCTGTGACCTGTAAGAGGTAAGGGTGACCTGTAGGGATACTGCCTACAAGAAGACTCTGAGATGCCATGATATTGACTCTATTAATTTGTCTCATTCTTTGGTACTTCATCCTCCTCTCCTTAATTAACATTTTTTTTCAGTCTTGGGGCTGACATTGAAGATCTGATCAAGATGATGGTAGGGGAGAATCCTTTGTGATATCACTGAAGGAAAGGTTTGACAAGCATTTGCAGTTGATCAATATCCTACCTTTTTTTTTCACTCCCCTTGCTGACTCAGTGTTTTCTTCTATACCATACTATGTATTTGCAAATAGTAAAGTGCTTCTAGACCCTATTTCTCTCTTTTTCTGTGACCTTCAGCCCTCTTTCTTCCTCTACTTGCCATCTACAGGTACCTCCTTTTCTTTTTGTTGATTTTTGTGGTTAATCTGATCCATTGGCTTCAACCTACCTTCAGTGAATTTCTCTCAGAATGCTACCAGGGAGTTAATTCTATGAAATTAATGTCCAAAACTGTAGCTGCTATGAAACATATCTTATTTCTAGGAAAGGCATCTAAAGATTTAGAATGGAAGTTAGTGACACAATATTAATAATAACAAAAACACCCCAAGCCTTAGTAAAAATCTATGTTAGAGAAAGTTAAATGGGGAGGAAAGAGTTTGTGTTTTGGATGTTCTCTCAGATCTTTCTCTCTTTTTGTACTGAAAATAAGATACACAGGGAGAAGGGTTGTTATTTGAGTGAATTATATTTTAATGAAAGTTTCTTTTAAAAATTATAATTTGAATATTCTTAATATAATATATAGAAATAAAAAAAGATGAAATAAATTTATTTTATTAGTAATTACAGGGACATGAAGCATCCTTGGCTTATAAATCATAAGACATTAAAGACTTATGTTCAGTAATATCTTCTTCTACGTCATGTTTGGAGCAGTAACAGTTTGGATGAAGGTAGAAGTATGAAGCATGTAGGATAATTACTGAACTTATTATAAGAATAATTTAGCTTTCAGAGAATTATTTAGAAAGTTCTGCCAAGTTATTTACATCCTTTTTCCTAGTGAGTTGAGGCATTGGCTCATCAGGTCTCTTCTCAGGAAGATGTTTGTTTTCAATAGGAAGAATGTCATTCTTCTGGGGTATCTAAAACACATGACATACTTCTGAATCCCTGTCTTCTTCAAGGGTCAGTGGGAGATCTGGATTCCCTAATATTAATTTTCCTCAGTCACTGCATCTTATTATTTCCCTTGCCCTCCTGGTCTCCTGCCTACTGTCCTGTCAATACTAAATCTTCATTTCTTCTTCAGTTCAAATCCCCTTCCAAATCCTCTTGAGCATGTGACCAATTAGCAATAAGGGAAAACTCTGAGTAATTCATTCACATTTGACTCTTGGTAGAGTCAAGCTAGTATTACAGAAGGTATATTAATGTTTTTTGTTCCTTTTTACAAAAACTAAATGATTAACAGATTCACATTTTCCTTCTACCAACTTGGGTAATTCTCACAAAAGAAAATGCCCCATTCCTTCCTCAATTTAATTCCTATAGAGCATAGCTCTGTCAAAGAGTTTTGTATTATTAAGATCTAATTATATTGACCAAATGGCTTCTAATGCTCTGAAGAGTTTTATGATAATTATTACTTAAAACATTTGTCATAACAAATGAGCAGATCACACAGGAAATGTTTGTTCTTTTATTTTATTAACATGTACAAATGCAAACCTCCAGAAAACTGACTAAGGGCTAGATAGGCAAAGATACTGAAAACTCAGAGATCAGAGCTATAAGGGTCCTCAGAGATCTTTTATTTCATCCCTACCATTTTAGGCACAAAAAACTGAGGTCCACAGAAGGGCAGTTTGGGATACAGGGCTACCCATAAACTTAATAGAAGACTCACGACTTGGACTCACATTTGTTATTTTCAATATGTTCTACAACATACTTCAAACTCTCCTCAACATCCAGGTATCTGCTGCTTTATGTTAACTCACAGAAACTAATGTCTCTCCATTTCAACACCCTATAAGGGTATAGGTCATGCCCTATAATGAAGTACTTTTCCTATCTCTTCACTTCATCTACTATCCTATCCCCAGCCCTTTATTGTAGTCTTCTCTAATGGCTAAGAACAGGTGGTAACAGACTTAGCATTTTGCATTCACATCTTATCCAGTCAGCAACTATATAGTTATTTCATTATGTTCTATAACCCCTTTGTATATTGTAAGCACCTGAGGAAAAGGACTATACTGTATCAAAACCAAATGACTGATAAATAGAAGTATGTATAGAATGGTCTTACATATACACACATATGTTTATGTATAAGCACACATGTATTATATATGTATGTATATACACATATATACATATTTGTGTCTAATGGTAGCCATCGCTAGGGTGGGGGGAAGGGAAAAAAAGGGAAAAAGCTACATGATAATTTTATTATATATTTAAAAGGAATAGCAAGTTGTACATAATAGATTCACAGTTTTTTGCACAATCATCTTTTTTTTTTCTATTTTACTATGTTATGGAAATCCTTGTTTTATTTCTTAAGTTCCAAATAAAATAAATTAAATAAAAAATAAAATGACTGCTCAGGTGCTTTATAAAAATTTTATTGAATTTAGGACTGTTAGGAAGATAAGAGCATTCGTGAGACACTATGAATTTCATGAGGTACTATGAACTATAGATATGTAATTAAGAGAGAGGTACCACAGTATAGTAGATAGTAAGCTTTAGAATGGTAAAATCATGGTCTCAAATCCTGATGCTACTACATAATGTTTTTATGACCTTGAAAAAGTCACTTAGACTTTCAGACCCTCCAGGAAACTCTGTAAGATTACAGATGGTAGAGAAGGTGTTGATATATGTTGGTAGAAAAAATACTCCCACTGAAAGCTCCCTACACTGATGAAACCACAGTCTTTTTTATTTAACTAAATACTTAATTGTGTAACATGAATTACAAATAATATAGTTGTCCAGAGGAGAGGAGATTAATGCATGCCAAAATAGGAAAAAAAGACTTTAAGAAAAGGTCAGCTATGGATGGCCCAAAAGAAAGACAAAGGTCAACCCAGGAAAGGACAAGTCACAGTGGTGATAGTACTGCTTATTTGTAGAAAAGAAAAGACAGAAAATATCACTGTAATTTGGAAATTAAGGGAAATCAAGTTGGTTAAGAAGAATTAATTAAGAATAGAGAAACTGATTAACAGGTGATGCAGCTTTATCAACCACTGACAATCTGTGAATGGTCTTCCATCCTAAGTGATGTTTCTCTGACTTCCACAAAGTGAGTAGAATTGTGCAACTTCCGTCCATTGCTTCTAGTTATTCCATTTGCAACCACACTGAACAAGTCATATCACCTTTCCACATGACATACCTTTAAATATTTGCACACCACTGTAATGTCTTCCCCTCTCCTATCTTTTCTCTTCTCCAGGCCAAATAACTACAATTTCTTCAGTTATTTGCATACAGCATGAAGTAGAAGCACTTCATTTTCTTGGTCATGTACCTCTGGATGCTTTTTTATATTATCAATGCTCATCCTAAGATATGTCCTAGTATGGGACATGATGTCTTTATGAATGTTGTTGAAGACTGTATTAGCTTTCTCCTCCTCCCTTCACACTTACACATCTAAAGTTTGCAATTCAATAAAATCTCTCATTTGTGTGTGTGTTTTTCTGATAAAGTATAGTCTAACCATGCCTCCCCAAGTCTTGCATTTATCAAGTCCTTGAGCCCATGTGCAAAATTATAAATTTATTTCCATTAAATTTCAATCTGTTATCTAGCAAGTTAGCCATCTTAGTTAGGTGGCTTAATGGATAGAACATTATACTTCGTATCAGGAAGAGGTGCGTGGCCCTAGGCAAGTCATTTTATCTCTCAGTGTTCATTTCCTCACCTCTGAACAATAATAATTTACTAATGGCACCTACCTCACAGGATTGTTGTGAACATAAATAAGATGATATATGAAATGCTTTGCAAACTTTAAAATGACATATTAATGTTAGTTATTATTATGACTTGCATATTTCCTAAATATTTATTATTCATGCCTTTATCCAAGTCACAAAAGAATCACTTGAAAGGCTTTGTCAAATGATTTTCTAAAATATCAATATGTATGTCTACATCTCTAATAATACTCTCTTAAAAAAGGAAAGGTTAGCTTGAGATAACCTGTCTCACTGAATTAAAGATGATTATTTGTGATCAGTACTTCCTATATTGTATGTTCACCCAGAATCCACCTTTTAAAAATTTGGATGGGGAACACACTCAAATTCAATGGCATGGCTTATAGTTTTTATATCATTCTTTCTCTCTCTTTCTCTTTTTTTTTCCACTTTGTTTCTGTCATTCAATCTTTTTGTGGCTTTGGCTGTGGCTGTATCTATGGCTGTATTTGTCTATGTCTTGCTGTCTGTCTCTGTCTGTCTCTGTCTGTCTGTCTCTGCCTTTGTGTCTCTCCTCTCCTCCTAACAAGCAGCATTTGCCCTTCTTCAGCACCAAATCACTTTCTTGTTCTCAATGAATTTTCCAAGATTGTATGATGTGGCTCAGAGACCAAATTCTATACTCTGTTATTTAGTTAATGTAGGACTCATGACATAAATTAAACCAGGGAAGTTGGGTGATCTGTTAATACCTCCCTTTTATCTTGTGTTTCAACAACCCAATGCACATTTTTTTTTCTATCCTTCCCATTACAAAATTTATTCTCCTTGCATGAGAAATGGAAGCTAAGTAATAGTTAAGTACATCTGTCCTTTGCCTATCATCCATCATCAAGGCTGCTAGCAGTGACACCTTGACTTCTTGATCCTCCTCTTCCCAACAATATAGTCTAAAAAAGAACAACAAAAACCTTTGTTATCCTTAACACTCCTAGTTTCAGCTCATTCTGATTGACATTCATAACAATTTCCTTAGAGTATTATGACAGAATTTTTTATTCCTCCTCTATTTCCTTATTTTGGTTTTTTTTTTAATCTTGTTTTTTACTAGGGGCATGGACGGAGAGCACTGGGCCTTGAATTAGGAAAACTTGAGTTCAAATCCAACCTCAGACACTTATTAGCTATATGATTTTGGTCAAGGTATTTAACTTGTGTTTGACCCATTTTTCTCTACTGTAAAATTGGGATGATAATAATAGCTCCTACCTCTTAGGTTTTTTATGAGGATAAAATGAGAAAATATTTGTAAAGTGCTTAATACAATGCCAGTACATCAGTATATTATAAATTCTAGCTATTTATTATTATTATTATTATTATTAAAATCTAAGTTGTTCAATGGATTCTTGGAATATTCCTGCTGTCACCCTTTATAGGCAAGTCCATAATTTCATCCTAAATATAATTGTTTCTTTGTATCTTCAGTATTTAGTTAGAGATTCCCAGGCTTCTGGGCCAAATCCTTCATTAGAATTCTAGACAATGGGATCCCTCAACAGCCAGTTTCTCATTGTCGTTTAGAAACCAAACCAGAGTAATAGCTCTTCTTATTGGTTCCTCTACCTTCTCAAGAATTAAATTATCATTAAATCAATTAATGAGACAGATCATTGAAGTGCATGCCTGGAGAATTCCCTCCAAATTGATATTGACACATTAATTAATCACTATTCATTTGGGTCTCTTTATTCAACCAATTTCAAATCACCCAACTATATCTAACCCATATCTCTCCTTCTTCCATGCAAGGAGAGAATGAAAGACTTTTTTTTTCAAATAGTCTGATGAAATTCAGTTATTCTGTGTCTCCATCAGTCTTCTATCTAATAGTCTGGTAACCCTTCACAGGCAGAAATCAGTTTAGACTGTCTTGACAGTAATGGTGCTTCTCAGGCTCTTGAAGATCACTGCTTCCCTTTCTAAATGCACACAAATCATCCTTTTTTAATATGCTACAGAATTTTGCCTGAAATCAAAGTCAAGCTCATGTTCTGTAGTTTGAACATTATTCTTTTTTTTTTTTTTTAGAAATCACCTTTTCTGATCTTTTGGAGGTCAGAGGGTGACAGCAATCATATGAATGTACCAATTTTTTTTTCGGAATGATTGGTTGTAGTGCTTCCCGATCAAGTGTCTTGAAGTCACTGAAAGCTGTTCCTTGTCCTATTTGCATCTTCTCACTGATCTTAATCTACTATTCTCTTCAGGTTTTTTTTTTTTTAATTTGTATTCTAATCTTTTTTTTTCTCAGAATAAAGATCATTCTTCTTCAAAGATATAATAGAAGCAAAATAACATAACAATAGTCCTGCCTTCTTTTTTTTAGCTATTATCATGTCATCTACCTGAGCAAGTAGTTCTATCCAATGACTGATTTCCTTCTTACAAACAACATATACATATACATATATACATACATACAAACATATGTGTCTGTATGTGTGTGTTATCTACCTGAGGCATGTATATTTTGTGACTGTATAAAACCAGATTGCCACAGCCCAAAATAGTGGTTCAGAGAAAAACTTTGGCAGAAAATAACTCCATAAAATGTTTAAAAAAATTGCTAAGAATTGCATAGTCCAAAGATATATATGGAAGATTTTGAAGGTAAAAATGGTATTTTCATCACTGCTTTTTATTGGAAGTAGGGGGTTCAGAAGATAAAGGCAAATTTGGAAAGTGAACAATTTTTTTAAAAGATCTTGTTTAAGAAGGTAATTTAAATTTCAGAGATAAAAATTAAAATATAGGAATAAAGTAGCTTGAGCAGCAATGAAGCATACCTCAAAAGACAACTGATAGATTGTATTGGTCAAGTTTTGTAAAATAATTCAAGAGGGCTTCAAATTAAAAATGAGATAAAATGGAGGGGAAGAGAAAAAAAATCTATTTAATATAGTAGCAGCTACAACACAGGAAAAAGAATAGCAATATAAAGACCCAAGAATTCACAGAAAACAAAATCGAAGAAGTGAACCATAAGTGGAATTCAAAGCTGAGAATCTATTTCAGAAACTTACAAGCTTGGTGAGTCACTTAACTTCTTTGTGCCTCAAATTCCTCATCTCTAAAATGGGAATAATAATAATAGCACCCACTTCACAGGGATGTTGTGGGGATCAAATGGTTTAATACATATAAAACACTTTGCAAATCTTAAAGTACTATATAAATGCTTGCTATTATCATAATAATAAGCAGCTATCCAAACTAGGAACAATTTTATTGATGCTCTAGAGAAATTCCCTGACTGAAGAACAAATCTCTCCATCTGCCTATCACAGGTAAATGTGATGCTAGTAATATAGTTGTAGGAGTTCTAGCTAAATGTAAATGGGAATCCAAAGTGATTTTTGTGGTCTCCCAGCTGATGAAATATGTTGATTTCTTGTCCACTTTTGGCAGGTTAGGTGTAAGGGGTTAAAGCCCATTAAAAAAAAAATCCCAAGTTCAAAGAAACAGCCAAAAATAAAGAAGGGGACGGGGAGAGAGACGGAGAGACAGAGAGAGAGGAAGAAAGGAAGGAAGAAAGGAAGGAAAGAAGGAAAGAAATCTTCCACTGCACCAGGATCAAGTCTGTACTGTACTGTACTTCTATTTAGGACAATTATAGCATTATTCAAAATGTCCCCACTTGACTTGCAGCAACAGGTTACAAGCTGTCAAGGAATTCCTTGAATCAACATAGCCCAATGGTTGATCCCATGGTTCTAAACACTGCATCCAGACTTCTGACCCCACAGGATTTTGACCATAAAGTTTAAACTCCTTTACCACTGGTACTTTGAATCTAGATAATGGTGTGTTCAGTGACTTTAGAAAACCTATATTCCCAACAAGACCAAGTATTTCTCCCACTCTGACTGTAATTGATGATAACTGAAAACCTTCAAAAACCTCTGAAGTTGGTATTGGTGACTCATAAGACCTAACCCCAGGATATTTCCCTGGTAACTGATTATTCTAAGTTTTCAAGTTTGGTTGATTGGAAAATCATAACATTATTGAAGCAAAATAGAAAGACAGTTAGCATTTATTAAGTGCTTACTATGTTCCAGACATTGTGCTAAATGGTGAGAATACAAATCTAAGTAAAATAAACAAAGTCCCTGCCCTAGAAAATCTCAGTTTTCTTTGGGGGAAGATTGGTTGATTAGTTGTTGTCCTTTGTTTTTGAAGAGGACCAAAATGACATCATTATGTTAGAGTCAAGTTACAGTCTGTCTGAGTTACTTGCCCCTGACATCACCCAGTTTTCCCATATTTCTGTGATGTATAAAAAGTTTGAGAGACATGATTTCTAGGTAATTAATGATTTTACTAATTATGGCTAGTGAATGATTAATAAAAAGGATGGTCATTTGGCTTTGTCTTGTAAACCAAAAAGGAATCATGGAGACTTGTCAGTACTTATGTACCCTTGGAAGAGTGGTTGTTCTTGACAGGCAGAAATCCACTCTGATTGTTTAACAATTAATGAGAGAATGAATATTATAATAATATGTGGATTTATTCTAATGAGGGGCTTGGGGTATGTGACTTTGATTTGTTGCTCTTACTACTCTTGGCCCACTCTAACCCCACCCAACTTTGGGCAATCTAGACAAAGAGATCTACCTCCACCCAAACTTGCCAGAATAGAACACAATGGACTGAATTTACCTAGAGTAGATTCTTTTTACTCTTTAATCAGAACTAAGTTTCCCCAGTTGGGTGAGGTCTCTAACAAGATTGAGGAGAATGTTATATCCAATCTCATCATCAGCCCTATTTTTCAGAGGCTGATTTGACCTAGTAGGGAATGAGGAAATATGAAGGAAAAAAAAAAAACCTGGATCCCTCAATATTAGTGGGTTACTAATACAAGAGAGGAATAATCATTTCTCTTATTTTTCATATTAATGATATTTAAATTATTAGCTTACTATAATCTAGAAATTGCGTACCATTCAGGGGCTTTGAGTGAGGAGGATTTCTAAGCTCCATTCAGCTGCCATACCACCAACAAACTCCTAGAGACTTTCCCAAAAATTTCTCCTGGATGAGCCACCAACAATTCTGAGACTTATAGTCACTGGGAGGGACCTTAGGGTATACAAATTCCTTGTGACAGCTCTAGTAACTGATTATTCCAAGTTTTCAAGTTTGGTTGATTGGAAAATCATAACATTATGGAAGCAAAATAGAAAGATAGTTAACATTTATTAAGTGCTTACTATGTTCCAGACATTGTGCTAAATGGTGAGAATACAAATCTAAGTAAAATAAAGAAAGTCCCTGCCCTAAAAAATCTCAATTTTCTTTGGGGGAAGATTGGTTGATTAGCTGTTGTCCTTTGTTTTTGAAGAGGACCAAAATGACATCATTATGTTAGAGTCAAGTTACAGTCTGTCTGACTGTGGCTGATCAGACCAATACAAGCTCAGAATGCTTCACCACAGGCTGGGCACAAATAGTCCATGGGAACATTTGGGGTGGATTTTCTAAATCGGCACATCTCTCATTTCTTTTGAGCTACTTCAATTCTGTTTTGCTCATAAAGCCCAGCACCTTCTCAGATGAGGGCATGCCATGCTGTCCTTTGCCATTTGGTATGCATTGTGATCCTTTGCCAGCATCCTCCCATGTCATGCAATCAATTCCAAAGTTCTTAAGAGAGACCTTGAGAGTGTCTTTGTATAACTTTTTCTGACCACCATGTAAGCATCTGCCTTGTGTGACTTCTCCAATAAAATAGTCTTTTAGGCAAACACGTTTGGCATTTGAACCATGCAACATGTGGCCTCTAGGCCCTCAGGTGCTGTGGCCTTGATGCAGCAGGTTCCCCACCCCTGGGCCAGTCCATTGGAATTGCGCTCTCAGAGTCTGAATGCTTAGTTGTTTACTTCAAAAAAGGATATCAGTGTCTGGTGCCTTATCCTGCCACGTAATTTTGAGAATCTTCCTAAGACAATTCAAATAGAAGTGATTCAGTTTCCTGGCATGGTGCTGGTATACTGTCCAGGTTTCACAGGTATAAAACTATGAGGTCAGCACAATGACTCTGTAGACCTTCAGTTTGATAGTAGTCTAATACCTCTTCTCTCCCATGTTTTCCTTCAGAACCTCCCAAACACTGATCTAGCTCTGGCAATGTGTGACAACCTCATTATCAATGTGTACATCCCTGGAAAGTATACTGCCAAGGTAAGTAAACTTATCCACAGTATTCAGAACTTCTCCATTTTCTGTAACTGATAGTTCCACATATGGATGGCATGGTGCTGGCTTGTGGAACACCTGTGTTTTCTTGGTGTTAATTGTTAGGCCAAAATTAGCACAAGCAGCAGAGAATCAATCCATACTTTGTTGCATCTCAGCTTCAGAGGCTGCATTGAGGGCACAATCATCTGTGAACAAAAAATCATGAACCATAATACATAAAAAAGAAGCTCAAAATTGGGCTAGGCACTGAAGGAGGAGTGGGGAAGATCAAAAAGGGGTTTGCAGAGTCACAGGCTTGTCTGGGTTTGAAGGGAACATGATAGTTTGTCTTCTTGTTCCCCCAAATGAAAGTCTGAAGAGGAATACTTCAACTAGAGGAAGAGAACAGCTAAGCTCTGTTTCTTTCAGTGGAAAGTTTATCCTTTCTGAATATATAGGCAGAGACTACAGTCTAAAGAAGGCATTTCAGCTTTGACAATTCGACTATGCATGAAATCATCCATGACCTCCTATATTCGAAGGTTAAAGCCTTACTATGAGAATATTCTGAACTTTCTGGGGCCCTAAAACAAAGGGTATTGGGAGAATACCTTTAGCCTTTGAATATAGAAGATCATAGATTATTTCATGCATAGTCAGAATTGTCCAAGCTGAACTGCCCTCTTTAGACTATAGTCTGTGCCTGTATATTCAGAAAGGATAAACTTTCCACTGAAAGAAACATAGAACTTTGCTGGTTCTGCCAAGGTACCATTCTCCATAGATACCTCAGCATCACTCAAACTGAACATATTCAAAATCAAACTAATATATTCTAATTTCCGTTTTTCTGTTTAATAGTGGGCTTGTAGGTAGGCCCGAAACTGAATTACAAGCAAAAGTGAAGAGCTGCATGCTCTTAGTTCCAGCTTCCAGCAAGAAATGGAATGGCTATGATGTAGTCCGAGAATAAGAAGCTTAAAGAAGGTAGACTATTGGAGGATGTGCAACCAGAGTAGAAATGGGAGCCAAGGTAACAGGTTCAACAGAGTAATGTAATTTTATTAAGTTAAGATTTGAAGATAGAGTTGGGTCAGATCAGAGCAATAGATTTGTGTCTTGTCAGAGATTATTGTACTAATGGGTATCAGTAGGAATATGATATTTTTCACAACCTCTTCTCACTCTCTAATGCTTTAAGGGCATCTCAAATCCCTGGCCAGTATTTGGTACTTATCATCTTTTGCCCCAAACTAGTTACCTCTACCCTATATCCTCTTTATCAAGAGCCCCCAAAAATTCAGAACATTTTTATAGTAAGGCTAGGTATTACAGTTTCCAGCTTTCTCTTAAATATATGTAAAATACCCCCCCTACACACACAAAGCAAAACAAAAATCTAGACATTAAGTCCTTCACAATGAAATTAATTGAGTATATTAGGTTCCTGTTGCTAGGATAGGACAAGTCCTTGTTAAACTACTACAATGAAAGGGAATGAGAATATCAAAGGACTGGAGGGAGGGGAGTTGCACTATTGGGGGAAAGTGGTGTTGAAAGAAATAGGAAGTACTAAGAACAGGCCTTGACAACTTCACAGTTTTGCTTTGATTGACTTGCTCAGTAAAACCCTAGTCCCCTCTTTTCTATGTATTCTTCCCTGGAATCCATTTGCTCAAACCAAATCAAACAGTACACACTGACCCCAGAGAAGCACAGTAACCCAAATGCTAAAGAACAAAGAAACACGCTTTCTGTGTAAATCCACTGAGCCAACACTCCAGGGGAAAAAAGCCTGCTGATTCAGCAGCTGCTCTGACAGTACTTGTTGCTATAAATCCATGGCTGATAATAATCTTCCCAGGATGGTGCTTCACTATCCCTAGCCATAAATAAAAGATCTCAGGAAAATAAGGTGTAAATACACACCTCTAAGTGAAATGAAAGTCCTCTTTCCCGAATGCCTCCCTTGATGGTATTCATGCTATCAGGGGAAGATTAGCCTTGGGAAAAAGAGCATAGCTCTCATTTCAAAACCAATGGAATTAGGAGGGTTCTGAAGCCAGGTTAAACCAGCTCAGGAAAGCTGATTGTTAAAATTTCAGAATGATTATTTAAATCTCAGAAATAGGCAAGTGCTGGAAATCAGGGCTTGTATTACTTTTTTCTTGGTGTGTGCGTGTGTGTGTGTGTGTGTGTGTGTGTGTGTGTGTGTTTGAAAGAGCTGGATGTTAAAAAAATTTAGCATTACATGCCATGTGCAGAATATACTCTAGTAGCCTGGATTTTTCTCTCTTCTACCAACTCACTGTGGTATATGAAGTAAGACTGAGCCTTTGCTTCCCCTCTTTTAATATTGGTAGTGGATGGAATAAATTTTATAATTCCTTTTACTAAATTTTCCTTACGAGTTTTACTCTTGCTCTTTAAGCCATTATAATAATAGAATTAATTTGTAAGGTATCTTCTTAAAGCACTATATTTGGGACACTTTGATGTCATAAGGGAATTGGGATTGAATTTGTAAGGTACGCATCAAGTGACTTTTTTTGTTTGTTTTTCATAGGCACAATATCTTTAATTCTTATAATTATCAGCTGGTGCTGCCTATTAAGTTAATATAGGCCCAAATATATGATCATAAGATCTGGTTTTTATATAGCACTTATAAATCTGTTACTATATAATGTTTACTAATACATTTCACATAGTTGTATATCACTAATATCATAGCTATAATGTCTATTATCTAGCAAATTATTCTTTTTTCCTCCAAAAACAAGACTTTACTAAAATAAAATTAAAACTTCAAAACTGCAAATTATTATGCTACTGATATTAAGATAAATATCACCTGAAACAAAATGTAAAGATATACCAAAACTCAGATACATGTTGGTGCTATTCTAATTACAAAACTGTAATTCAGTTTCATTTTATATATTTTACATAGTAGATATAATCCAGAATTTTCTTACTAGCAATCTATGTAAGTCATTACACAGTTCAGCAAGTCATTTCATTCCTTTGGCCTTCACTATCCTCATCTGTAAAATAAAATGCTGGGTTAGATGGTTTCTGGATCATCTATTATTTCTATGGTCCTAAGTTTAATGTAAATCCAATGCTATTTTATCATTTTAGAGATGCTGTATATTCACTTATGATTGAATTTCATTTGGCAGATAATACTAAGGTCATCCTCTCTTTTGTCAATTTGGTAAAGTCAAAACTTTCATTGAGAATGTGTAAGTTTTATAATGCTGAATTTTTGTATGCTATCTTCTTACACTAGGTAAATACACAAAATTTATTATAATTTGGACAGTAAAAGTAATTTCAGTGTTGAGGGCAAGTAAGATAAATCAGTATATTGTTGTATTTCTTTTTCCTTTCACTTGGAATTATTGAATAATTCAAGTGTTATACAGATAAAATAAGTAATTCTTCAGTAAATGCAATGAATGAAAACAAGAAGTCTGAAGCCATCATGATAATGAATTATATGCATTCCACTCCTTACCTGCCAAGCTGAAGTTTCATTGCCTGAATTATTGGCATAACAGCTTCTGTCCTCAATTACCTTTAGTAAAGTCCTTCACTACTTCCTAAACAGCTCAATCTCCACTTCCCATCTGCAGTTCTGTTTGATTGGAACAACACAGAACAAGATTCCCCTCCCAGGATAAGGCGATCACCTGAAATCTCTTCATCATACTGTATAACTTCAGCTCTTGGAAATTATATATTCCCAATTTCCTCAGCCTCCTCTGATTGGATGGCAGGAGGAAAGAGCACTAAACTCCTCTGAAGCTTTCCTTTATACAGAGCAGCGACCTGGACTTTTCAATCACTCCACTTTCCATCTTCACCTGTGCTTGATTTGGGCTCTACCAGATACAGAAACCACGGCCCCAGACCAGTATCCTTCTCTCCACTCCTGTTATTCATCTATCTTTTGTTGTTGTCTTCTTCCATTATATTATAAACTCCTGGGAAAGGACTATCTTTCTTTTTCTTATGTGTATCTCCAGTACTCGCTTCAGTGCCTGGAACAAGGATTAACAAATGTTTATTGAATTGAACTCTGTATCTTGAAAACCTAAAACAAAAATTAAGTCTTTTTTTTGTTCTTTGACAAATTTTCTACTTCCTCCAGGTGCATCTTTTATAGGTGAGTTGGAGGAGGGCCATGTGCTGAGAATTAAGTTTGTATTTAGCACAGAGAGATTTAAAAATTTCCATAATGATTACAGTCTTACTGGTGGGAAGATGATAAAATCATTTCAGTTTCAGTAAAAGTCAAATCTTTCCTATACAGTATGTAGTAGAAAATCTCATCATGTCAGAAAGTATAAACTATCTTAGTAGCCTTTCACCCAGTTTCCCTAATTCAGTATGAATAGGGTTATTGGAAGAAAGATAAACACATTTTGTCTTCTTAATTATCTGAACTAATATGTACAAATTTATTTACCTAATCATTTTGCAAAAAAAAAATATTGTAGCAGTCATTATTGGGGAATGCATACAACTCATTATCAATCTCAACTCAAATTATCAATATCAACTCATAGCCCTACATCAAGAGAGAGAGTTTGAAGAATTATGTGAAAATGATTTCTTCCTTTCAATTCCATTCAACCCAACAAATATATATTGATGTCTATGATGAGCAGAGTATTGCACTAGAAGATGGCATAGTTTAAATCAGACATAGTCCTTGCCTTCACAGACCTTATATTCTACTACAGGCAATGCCACAAGTAGGAATTTTCTACCCAGGGCAAGTGTGAAAGATGCCTTCAACTGAGTTCAGAAATGTGTGTGTGTGTGTGTGTGTGTGTGTGTGTGTGTGTGTGTGTGTGT
>NW_020950326.1:13561237-13605632 GCF_900497805.2 Vombatus ursinus | reverse complement strand
TGTGTGTGTGTGTGTGTGTGTGTGTGTGTGTGTGTGTGTGTGTGTGTGTTGGTCTCTGCGTTCATTTGGGGGTAGATGCTGTCTTACCAGAGGACACAGAGACCTTAGACACCAAGGCAGTGCTGCTTTTCTTGAGGCTGAAATGTGGTGGGAACATAAGAGATTACTCTAAAGTGCTACACATTTTATGAGGTTCCTATGACTTTAACAACCTAGGTTAAAGTCCTAGTAACTCTGTCCCAATAAAGACTTTGAGTTGTAATCTGAACAATGGACACTCTTCATCCACTTGGTTTTTCCCATATGGATATACCAAAATTTTTTGAGTCGTTATGAATTTCATTTAGGAGGCTGTCTGACCTTCTGACATGACACAACCAGAACATTATGATCCACACAGAAGATGAATATATAGGAAGTCTCTGCTTGGTTTGGACTTTTCCCTGGATTTCCCTGATGTCAGTGATGAATTCCTTTAATATTTGTCTCCCTCTATTATATCTTGATTGATATGAACAATCAGAAATTTGTTGAACAAGTTTTTCTCTTTTATATCTTTGTTTTTAATTTTAAAAAATGAATTTTAACATTAACACTTCCACAGCTCATTTGGTCTTTTTGTTATGGAAATGTATTTACCTTGGTCAGAGTACTCTAAACATGATTATGATCAGTTTCCATACTATTTCTCATGTCTATTAATTACTTTTCTTTATCAATTACTTATTTAAAATATTCAGGATTGTTATTGTAATTGCATGACAAATGTTTTCCATTATTATTATTTCTTCTAGCCTTACCTTAATTCTGATTTTTGTTCTGATAAGTCAGCACTCTTAAGTAATCTGATTCCCACATAAATAACAAGTTCTTTTGCTGTATGTTAAATGATAATTAATTTTTTATCTTTTGCAATACTATTTGATTCTTTCTGTTCCTAGCACCTCCAACTTTCTTTTACATGAAAATGTTTATAATTTAATAATTTTATGAAAATTCTATGTCATCTCCAAGTCTTTGGTCTTTTTGTTCCTTCTTCCTGACCTATTCTTCGTGATATATTTCTTCTTATTTCATCATCTCACCATCTTCCTGCTGTACATCTACTCTGTGCACCCTACCCTCTACTGCTTTCCAACTCTTGCTCTAGGAATGCTAATAAAATCAAAATCACCTTTGCTTCTGAAAAAGACGCATATTTGAATGTCCTATGGTTCCACTCACCATCATGGTGACTTTAACCTTCCCCAATGGCCATTCTCCTCTTTGTATTGTCTATCCCTATTAAACTCCATGTATTCAAGAAATGTCACTCTTTTTTATTTGTAGCCACAATGTTTAGCAAGTTATTTTCAGATTGTAAGCACTTAATGGCTGTTTTTTAGACATCTGAAACCCGTGTCTAAAACTTAATTGATTATATTTCCCCTTAAACCCACCCCTTCCAATCTCCTCTATTTCTGTTGAAGGCACCACCATCCATCCAGTCTTCCAGTTTCATAACCTCAGCATTATCCAGAAATCCTTATCCCACATATCCAAATTATTGTAAATTGTGTTGTTTATATTTTCACAAGATCCAATCCCTTTTTTCCACTCATATGACTAATCCCTTATGACTTTAATATTACCTAGATTATTATGATTATGGATTAATCTCCCTGCCTCACATCTGTTCTCATTCTAGTCTATTCTATACCCTGCTGACAAAATTTTTTTTTTCTTTAAGCACAGATCTGACCTTGTGACTCCCCTACTCAGTAAGCTCCATATACTTCCTTTTCCCTCTGGAATAAATTATAAGCTCCTCTCTTTAGCTTTTAAAACCTGTTATAGCCTAGGACCAATCTACCTTTCCCATATCATTACATATTATTCATCTTTCCATGTTCTCTGATGCTGCCACATTGGTCTTCTCTCTTTTTTCTTCAAATATGATACTACATTTCCCATCTCTGTGCCTTTGCTCTAGACATCTCACATACTTACACACAATCACCTTACCTCTAGCCCATAAGCCCTCTCTTCAAAATAAGACTCAAATATAATCTTCTGAATGAAGTTTTTCCTGATTCCCCCAACTGCTAGCATTTTTGTACTAAACTATATTTTGACTACCTCATATATATTTGTATTTATCAACTTAATGCTTTAAAAAAAACTTATTCCATCCTCCTTTGGAATGTAACTTTATTGAAAATAATGTTTGTTTCGTTCTTCGTACTTTTATCTTTAGCACCTAGCACGGTACCAAGTACAGAGCAATTATTTAATAAATACATTTTGATCAAGCTGTCATTCATTAATTCACCATTCTTACCTATTCTTACATTTACACTGAAGTCACCAAATATTAAAATATGTGTATATTTAATATGGAATCTTCATGGAATTTCCCTACCTCATAGGAACATCTATTTAGTCATAGAAGGGATTCAGTGGTTATGCAGTCAAATACCTCTTGTTTTTGTTTTTGTTTTTGTTTTTGTTTTTGTTTTTGTTTTGGGAGGGGGTTTGGAAAAATGAGGCCAAAAGAAATTGAGTAACTTGTCCAAAGTTACAGAGATAGTAATTGTCAGAGATCATATTTGAACTCTGTTTACTGTCCTTAACTCCAGTAACAAATTTGAGGAATATACTGAATTTATTTTCATCATAATCCTTTCCTAAATATTTATCATGAATATAGCAGAATAAGATGGCCTGATATCCTATGACATAATGTTTATTGTTGCCTTTAGCTATGTAATAATACTAACTTTGCCAACTCCTTTCTTTGTTTCTCTGAGTTGTACCTATGACTCATACTTTCATTTAATTACATTATACTTTTAGCTTCATTTATAGTGAGAAACTTCTTAATATAAAATTTTTAATATGTAATTGATATGATTTATTTCTTCTAGTAACATATACATGTATTATATCATTGGGCAAGTATATCAAATTTAAAGTACTAATAGCCAATTTAAAGTTTATTCTTGTTTGCATGCTTTAATTTTTGTATGAAATTATTATAATCACTTTTTATTATCAACTACTCTATCAATTTCTCATCAGTTTCTTAATTTAATAGATAACATTGGTGTTATTTAAATTGAATGTCATTTTCTTTTATTTTTTATTCTTTCTTTAAATTTTGTATTAATTTTCATATTTGATTTACTAAGCTAGTGGTTTAGCTGTATACAGAAAGTTAATTCAGTAAGAACTTTCAAGTGGGCAGTGAAATATTTCCTATTCATTCAAATATAATCAGTCATTTTTTGGGTGGTAGTTGGTATACAACATATCCAGTGGCTTCAACCTTTAGTCCTCATTTATTCTTTATTCCTGATCCATATACAGCAACATATATTTTACTATGCTTGCCTATTTTCACTGTTGCATTGAAATCTGAGTATCACCATATGCATCGATTTTATTTGATGAGAGGGGAGGTCTTAAAAAGTTTTTTTTCTGGATTCATCATTTCTTCATCCTCTGCAATGTAAATTGGTGCATTTTCATGTCTTTTTTGTAAATATTGTATTATTTTGTAATTGTAATAATTTGTTTAATAAATAAATACAAATAATAAATTTGTATAAATAAATTGTAATAATTTATAAATATTCAACATGAACATTATCATACAATATAACCTGATGGCCAATGAAATACAGCTTCATGTTGACTTGGGCTTGTAATAAAACTAAACTTGATTATCCTGGAGAACACGTTAACCACACTTCCATTTCAACGCAACTTACTTTATTGTGTTGATTTTATCTATAGTGAGAATGTCACAATTGATAGATTTAAATTATTTAATAATGTTGGTTATTGGTTTTCCATTTATTGGTTATTAAACAACTATTTAATATTTAATATATCAGGATTTAGCATTTAGAGATAGCCTAAAACCTGTGTGATACCTAGTAAACTTTGTCCCATTTTCCAGTACTCTGCCACTGTGACTAATGAAGTAGGAGGGCCACACAAGCCTGAGAGACATTTTACATTTTTCTTTGTTTCATGGGTTGCTTTGGTCAAATAATTCATAATCACACAACCAAATTCTTTCAAAGCTGAGCTCAAAGGCTACTTCCTATATAGACTTAACTGATCCCTCCAGTTGTAAATAGTATCCCCACTCTCAGTCCCCTTTTATTCATATATAATGTACATATTATTCCATCCCTATCAAAGAAATAGTCCCTTGAGTGCAGGGACTATTTCATTTTTTTTTTTTCATATACCAGCATCTAGCATAGTATCTGAAAGTGCTCAAGAAATGCTTGGAAAATGAATGGATGGATGGAGACATGTGTGTATTCAAAATGAAACTGAAGTGGGGAAAGCAGAATCAGGTAAGAAATGTTAGCTATAGAGGTAGACCCCTAGGCAGTGATAGCCTGTATAGTGATCTTGCCTAAACTTATCTTCTTCCATCCCTTTAGATTTTATTTTTTTTTATTTTGCTTTGTTACTCTGCCTGCCATTCCATGAATTAAACTTGAACTTGGAATCTAATTCTTTCTTTACAAAATGAAAATTGAACTATGAGAATTATGAAGCCACCCATCATGATTGTGCACACCAAATTCCTTTTCTCCTAATACCTATCTGAGATATCTGCACTAAGGAATGAGGGTTTTGATTGGGAAGAATCTCTTAATTTTGAAATATGGAGCACTTTACACAAGAAAAAAGGGTGGATCTGGGTGAAATATCACAGGATATTAAGAGGGCCCTTGGTACTTGAGCATCTTTTGAAAGGGAAGGGAGACAGAACTGCTAAGTGGAAGAATACCTAAGATAAGCAAACTTTCTTTTTTAAAATTTCTTGTAGGGATAGCTCTGAATACAGGAAAAAAAAAACTAAAGAAATTTCATTCAACCTTTTCCTTTCAGCATATAATGGGTTCTTGCTTCTAAATACCAGAACTCAGGCTAGCCCTATTAATAACTGTAGTTCAACTACATTATGAGTTAAATAAACTAAATTGAGAAACTAAACACCATTTATAATGTTGCTTTTATGAGAAACATATTCTGAATTCCAAGCAACTGAAAGAAATATGGAATAGAACATAGTTATAAATTGTATATTGCCTTTATTTTTCATGTATGTGGCTTTTGGTACATCAATACTTGATTCCTCTAGGTAATTGTAAACTGATTTGTCACTAAAATGTACCTATGAACTCAATAGTTAGAAATCTAAGGAGGGTGATTCAATTAAGTTTTCCAGGGATAGTATTTTATAAATTAATATTTTATGTTACAATGGGACTCAACCGTATCTTTTGACTTTTTAAAATTAAGCAGTGACCAAGGAGGTCACAGGCAGAACTATGTGATAGGAGAGAATAAAAAAAAAGGGGGGGGGAGAGAAACATCATCATCATCATTATCATTATAAATAATAATCATAACAAAGTACACATCTGTCTATTGTCATAAGTTTAATAAAGCACTTTATGTAATTTCATTTGAATTAAAATGTGAGAACATAATTGCAACAAACGTTCAATGCAATTAAATATTTTTACTATTCAATTGTTTGGTCATGTCAGATGCTTTGTGACCTCATGGACCAGCATAACCCAGGCGCTTCTATCCTTCAATATCTCTCAAAGTGTTTCCAGGTTCATGTTCTTATTTCCTTGATACTACCTATCCATTTCATCCTCTGCTGTCCCCTTTTTCCTTTTGCCTTCAATCTTTCGATGTTTTCAATAAACATTTATTAAGTGTCTAATATGTGCAGAGGTTCCATACCTGTACAATACTTTCCCCCTCTTACTGGGAAGATAGCTTATTTTGAAAAGACTTGACTTTTGTCCTCCAGAAGTCAAGGAGAACATTAAAGGATAGGCAAAAGCAAAAGGGGAAAAAAGGACATGTTTTTGAGAATGCTCACCAATTACTATTTAAATAGTTCACTCTGATGGTCACTCAGTAAGAATGTGTGTATGTGTTTGTTTGCATCCCAATAGATTTTTGATCTGGACAAATTCTACCATATGTTTTCCAAACTCTTCATTTTAAAATAAACTGAACCCTGGAGTTGCAGAAATTTGTCTAAGCTTATAATCTATCATGGAGTAGAGTTGTGATTTGACCTCATGTCTTCTCACAGCAAATCTAGTGCTCTTTTCACTATAGATGTTTGGGTCTACAACCTACAGAAAATAACCCAGGTCTGGCCACAGAATCACAGTGTGGTAAATACTTACTGATATGCATTTAATTAAATATAAATTATTATAGATTTCTCTACTCTACATACTATGGAACCAAGGTTTAGGGTACAAAGTTCATCTTTGCCTACAGAGACAAATCAAGGTCAAACTAAATTGTATTTCATTTGTGTTCTTCCCTCTCAATGTAGTACCAGATCAAATCACTATTGAAAACTTCTTCACAGACCTAATTTTTGAGTCCAGAAAGTCATAATAATTATCCAGACATCACAGTTTAGCTCCCTATAATGCTTTTGTGAATGAAGGGCAACTGAACAGGTGCCAGGGGGAAATAAGTTTAATTTTCAAGCTGATTAACACACACACACACACACACACACACACATAAATCCTAGATACATACATCAATTTTACATTCCCCTCAATAATGACAACAACAATCTATCACTCAGGAAATGTGATTCCCTTTTATCCAACAGTCTTCAAGCTCCATGTTTCACTTTTGTTGCTCCTTTTCACAGGATCAGAGGTTTAAAGGTGCACAGGACAATGGGAGCTATCCTGACCAATCTCATTTTATAGATGAGGCACTGGTGCAGGAAGAAATTAAGTGACTTCCTCAAGATAACCCTTTTAATAAGTGATGAAAGTAAGATTAAAATAAGGTTCCCTAACTCCAAATTCAGCATGTTTTCTACTGTATGTACCATCCTCCCTCTAGATCAGTGATCCCATGATCTTCCAATGAAGTTAACCAGTAACTCATATTTGAACTTGATATCACCAGTATAATAACCTGTGTGGGGTGATGGTGTGGAAGGTCAGTAGGTCAGTCAATTAACATTTATTAAAAACCAACTATGTATAAGGCACTGTGCTAAGCACAGGGAAGTTATAGATGCAGTATAATTTCCTTGGACATGAACATACTCTGGGCTCAATACTTTTCCAGGGATGATGGCTCTGCTTATAAAATCTTATTTGTCATTTTGAGAGACTTGAAAACATAGTCCCTGGCCTAAAGAAAATATTTGACAGATCACAGCTTTAAGATGACTTAAATGGCAGTTGAAAACATCTGTAAGCTTTCTTTTAAAAAAATCATGATGATGGATGGGAAGTGGGAAGGTTTACCTTTTTGCCTACTGAATTATACCATATGTACCTTTCTATGGTATCTGTCATAGTACAGCCTTAACTTCCATAAGATTGAAGCAATTATAGACCCTGTGCATGTACCATACATATTTGCAGTTAACATTTAATATTACTGACTATAATTTGTACAATTTTTGACTGGCATAAATGTTCTTAAGCTAAAATTGACCCTGCCTGCTTAAGTTCCTGACAACCACAGCTCTGGTGTAAAGATTGCTTTCACAGGTGGCCCTGGCACCATGCCCAGTCCTTAGTCCCATCAAAAACTGCTCTTGCTTCTGCTCACAGAAGGCTTTTAGTAGCCTTGGAATCTGAGAGAAAGCTGTCAATTCACAACAATCCTATATCATGAGGCTGGGTGGCATGAGGGAGATGAAAGCTGTCCTGTGTCAAAGGTTATCTAGATGGATTTAACATCTCAGTTCCTAAACTAAATGGGTTCACTTTTTAAAAATTGTTATTGCATGGTGCTTAATTGGAATTATTTCGAGGTGCATGAGGGATTGCCATTTCTAATCAAGATACAAAGTAATTAGCAAGTAAGTATCTAGTGGAAAAAAAGTTTCAAAGAACCTCTGACAGTTTTTATCTGTGACAATTTTAATGTCTTTCAGTAGCTTCCTTGTTTAAATAGTAAGAATGAAAATATATTTGATATATAGGCTATGCAAGCACTTCAAGTTCCTGGCTTATTCTCTCTGCCTCTGTCTCTCTGTCTCTGTCTCTGTCCGTCTGTCTCTCTCATTCCCTAACATTAATAAGATAAACAAGGATATAGAATGGAGAGACTACATTCAAAGGGTAAAACTGACACCACAGTTAAACTTGTTCCATTAGCTTCCAGTCATTTTTAAACCCCAAATAGTCAAAATATCAAAATTATTTTTAGGACAACATTAATGAACAATACAGTAAGAGAAATGGGCAGAGTTATTGTTATTGTTGAGTTGTGTAGTTATGTCCAACTCTTATTGACCATGTGGACCATAATGTCCATGAGGTTTTCTTGGGAAAGATACTGGAGTGGTTTGCCATTTCTGTGTCTAGTGAATTAAGGGAAATAGGTGACTTTCCCAGGGTCACACAGCTAGTAAATATCTGAGGCTGGATTTGAACTCAGGTCTTCCTGGCTTCAAGCTCAGTGCTCTATCCACTGAACCACCTAGCTGCCTCCTGAGCAAAGTATGTGGTTCAATTTAAAATCTGAAGCTGAAATATCCAGTCAATTTAATTCTATCTACAACAGTTATGGAGTGTCCACTCTGATATATGTGTGTGTGTGTGTGTGTGTGTGTGTGTGTGTGTGTGTATGCAAGTTGCTGGCCATTAGAAACTTAAATTTAAACAAAGAAGTAGATATATTGCATATGGGAATAAAATTATGGTTTTGATTACTTCAAAATATGCTAATTGTTATTCAAGTCAATGCAGTCTTTAAACAAAAAAAGATAATTCAACTGACTCCGTAATATGATTCCATAAGCCACCCACAAAATCCAATATCTGAACCATCATAAGTCAATTGGCATATGTTGAGAGTTGCTCAAAAATGGATTTTGGGAAGAATGCATTTTTAGTGAGGTCAGGGAGGTTATACACTCCCTGGTTTCATTGGTTTGGGCAACTTCTAGTAAGGAAATTTCCTCTGCCAATTTATACTGGTGAATCATCAGTATGTTAAAGTGCTTTTCTTATAGTATTAACTGGAACATTAAAAAGTTAAAAAGTTAAGTGAATACACAGGATCATACTACCAGGATAGCTGGAATTAAATCTGGGTCTTATTGTGGGCCTCTTCTTGGAAATTCAATGTTCATTAATGAATTTTCCCTCTTTCAAAAGTTGCCTTCTTGCCCCACCCCACCCCCACTAATTCCTGCGAAGAAAGGTATAAAAATCAACAAAAAGAGTCAGAATAAAGACCTGCAACAATACTAATTGCTTGTATTGTAATCCTCTTCCTCATACTAACCATCTTTTTTCTTCTTTTTCTTTTTCTTTTTTGGTATCCATTACTTTATTCTTTAACATCCATTTTTTTAGTCAATTGGGGTTAAGTGATTTGCCCAGGGTCACACAGGTAGATATAACATCCATTTTTGACAAGATTTTGAGTTCCAAATTTTTCTCCCTCCCTTCTTCTCCTCCCTCCTCCCTAAGACAGTAAGCAAATATAGGTTATATATGTGCAATCATAAAAGCCATATTTCCATATTAGTAATGTTGTGAAGAAAAAAAACAGAACAAAAGGAAAAAAATTCTACAAAAAATTCTACAAAATAAATGAAGTGAAAATAGTAGGCTTCAATATGCATTCAGATATCATCAATTCTTTTCTCCGGATGTGGAAAGCATTTTCCATCATGAGTCTCTTGGAATTGTTTTGTATCATTGTATTGCTGAGAAAAGCTAAGTCAATCATATTTGATCATCGGACAATGTTGCTGTTACTGTGTACAATGTTTTCCTGGTTTTGCTCACTTCACTCAGCATCAGTTCATGCAAGTCTTTCCAGGACTTTCTGAAATCCACCTGCTCATTATTTCTTAAAGAACAAGAGTATCCATTACATTCATATACCACAACTTGTTCAGTCATTCCCCAATTGATTAGCAACCCCTCAATTTCAAATTCTTTGCAACCACTAGAAGAGCTGCTATAAATATTTTTGTACATGTAGGTCCTTTCCCCATTTTTGATCTCTTTGGGATATAGACCTAGTGGTATTGCTCGAACAAGGGGTATACATAGTTTGATTGTCCTTTGGTTATACTTCCAAAGTTGCTCTCCAGACTGGTTGGATCAGTTCACAATTCTACCAACAGTTCATTGGTGTTCCAATTTTCCCACACCTCCAACATTTATCATTTTCCTTTTCTGTCATATTAGCCAATGTGATTAGATGTGACATGCTATCTCAGAGCTGTTTTAATTTGAATTTATCTAATCAATAAAGACTTAGAGCATTTTTTTATATGACTATACATAGCTTTGATTTCTTCATCTGAAAACTGCCTGTGAATATCCTTTGACTATTTATCAATATAACATATTCTTACAATTTTGACTCAGTTCTTTATATATTTGAGAATGAGGCCTTTCTGAGAGACACTTGCTGTAAAAATTATTTCCCATCTTTCTGCTTTCCTGCTACTCTTCCATTGGTTTTGTTCGTGCAAAAACTATTCAAATTTAATATAAGGAATAGCAAGTTATGCATAGTCGATTTTCAATTACATGTACAATCATCTTTTTTAATTTTAGTATGTTACAGAACTGCTTGTTTCATTCTATAAGTTAAAAATAAAATTTAAAAATAAGTAAATAAACTTAATATAATAAAAATTATCCATTTTGCATCTCATAATGCTCTCTCTTATTTGGTCAAAAATTCTTCTCTTCTCCATAGATCTGATAGGTAAACTATTCCTTGCTCTCCTAATTATCTTCTTACCATCTTCTTTGATGGGATTCTGATAAAACTGTTGTAGGCATAAATTACTAACCTACTATTGTTACTTATTACTTAATGTTTAGGGACCCTTGTGCAGGTGGAGAAAATAACTGGATGTTTTGTGGTTAAATAAAATATTAGAATGTAAGTTTATTCTCTGTAGGTTCACTGAAAGCATCCTTGGAACAATTCCAGGAATAGATAGGACAATAGGGATGAAGAACAATTTATTCTGTTCCTACATGACTTTATTCATCTCTGTTAGGTCTATATATTTTGAAAGCTTTGTATGAAAGCTTTGTATGAAAGCTTTGTTTTTTATGTAGCTTGGAAATTATGGGTTTTATGAATATATTAAGTGATTTTTATTATGATTCTTTCCAAATTTGTAATGTTCCATTTTACAGTTCTTAAAGTATATCTTAAGACCAGTAATTCATCAGCATTAATTGCTTTAAATGTGTTCTTCAAGTATAGTTTTGATTTTTGGATGCCAATAAGATTAAAATGCATCCAGTTCCAGAGTCACAGCTGTCTGCCTCTGATAGATTTATTTCCTGATATATATTTCCTAGGGACATCAAGATACATGTAAGTATTGCCTTCATTTATTATTTCAATATAATCTCCAGATTCATGCTTAAAGTTTTAAGTATTTTTTTCCTTCCCAAACATTAAAAATTTTACATTTACCAAATCCAAATGATAAGTTGTTCTTGTTGAATAAAGAGTTTATAAGATGAAGGAGCTTCTTAGTGTGATTTTTGGTGGACTCAAATAGCTTGATGGTAATTCATATAAATCATATTATTAATAAGTTTTTTTAATCAAAAAAGCTTCTTTGATACAGATATTCTACTTAGTTCTACTTGGGAAAGACAGTAATGGATTTTAGGATAAACAGAACCATAATGTGCTTTAACTCTCTCTCTTAAAATCTGTCACATTTTATGTGAATTATTCTTGATATTATAGTGCTGGAAGTATGTTTTAAACAGAGAGCAGTTTTCCATGTCAACATCAAATGTTATAGTGTTCTCACTTTACCTACATCTATTTTAAGTATTTGTTGTCCATGAATAAGCAATAAGAGTAGAAATGAATCAAAGGCTTTGCATTAATGAACAAAAGCAATATAAGTTATAAAAGTAAGATGAGAACCATAAGTTTTATGGTTCTTTGGAGACAGTTTGCTCAAGTCAAGTCAACAAACTTCTTAATCACCTACTATGTAACCAATACTGTGTTAAACTCCAGAGACAAAAAAAAAAAAGGAAATACAGTCCATGTTCTCAAGAAGCTCAGAATCTAATGGCAGAGACAACATATAAATAACTATGTACAAACAAAATTTATGCTAAATAAATTAAAGATAATCTCAAACGGAAGACTGTTTAATAATCACCAAATAAATAATTTTCTCTTTCTTCTCTTAGGATATTTTGGCAGATTGTGCTTCTCAACTATTATATTATTTTATCATGTGTATATGACTTAGCTAATATTTGGTGGGATCACCAGTATTCTCATCTTTATACATAACAACCTCTGTCAAGGGTGGTCGAATTGGTATTTTCTCCGACAGGATGTTGGCAAAGTGTTATCCTAGTAATGCATGAGTAATTGTAAAGCACTTAAGGTCATAACTACGGTTCTTATATAATCTTACTGAAATCCAGGTTTTCAGGCAAGCTAGAGTTTCAATGACTTCCCTAGATATAACTCTTGTCTTATTCATTACATAAAGTTTTGGTTTCTAATTTGACCAAACTTACATTTTCTTCATGTTGGACCTACAGCCATGCAAATGATCAGAAATTTTATATATTCTTTTCTACTTATTTCTTCTGTGTTATCCTTAGTTGAATAATATAGTAACTGTGTTTTCTACTGTTTGTATCTCTAAGATATTGATGGAGTCTTCCATTATTGTCCTGCAGCTCAATAGAGCTTTTAAAACACTTGGGAGACTGTGAGGATTCAATATGTGACATCTATTCAAAACAATATTCTTTAAACTTTAAAGGATCAATATTATGCTTGGGCCTTTGTGGGCAACAGTTCTGATTGTAAAGATACTCTGGTTCCTGTACAGTTTATTCCTTAAGCTTCCAAGGATATTTAGGGGAAGGAATTATTTGTATCACAGATTTTGACATCTATAAGCTTAAAGAGTCCAGCAAACTACTGTTGTTTATTAAAAAAAAAACAAACCAGCAAATTTCTGGTTGTATGATTCTAATTTTATAGGAATCTGTTACTGATTTTTTTTAATATTAAATGATACATTGTGTATTTCCAACATGTGATTACATATTCTGCATTAATCAACAAATCCAACTTTAAACGTGAACTCTCAATAATTTCTGATGGCAATGACCTTTTCCTGAATCAAGAAGACCCTTCCATTTCTAAAACATAAAATTTCAAAAAAAATCACTTCTCAATTATATATTAGGTGCTTCTTAGCTTGCCAACTGTTAGCTGTGTTCATGTGGGTATTGCCCACAAGGAGCTTCTTGATTCACTTCTCAGATCTAAGCCATTTCATGGGACTCTATCCAGAGATAAACCACTTGTTAAATTTGAAAAAAATCCAACGACTAATATGTGGTCTACCTTTATTATTGTTTTGAGAATTTATAGCTTTTTTCCCAAGAATATTTCTCTAGATTTTAGATGTCTTCTCTGTGTCTATGTGTACTCATAATATTTAATACTTTTCTGTCCTTTTTTTAACAGCAAAAAGTTAATTTTTCTATAACTGCCTTGGAGAGGTGAGTATGTATTTCATTATTATTTTTCTATATATCTTGGACATTTTCTAGATCCATTATCCATTTTATTTTGTGAAAAAATATACCTCAAAACTTGTATTATATAGGTGTTAATTACTGTAAATGTTCTCTTCCCATTGAGCTTTGATTTCAGGATGCCAAACACTTAATGTATGTAGCCCCAACTTCCTTCTGGATGATTTTATTCTGGATGTATCTTGCCTGCTGATGGCCATGGTATTTTTTAAATATTGCTTACATCAATTGTTTCCATTTGTGGTTATTACTATTATCACTTTCTCATGCCCACCCCCCCCCATCAGTTCCTAGGATGGTCCAATCCTGTTATAATTATTTTATATTTAAGATTATTTTATATTTATATTTAAGATGCTACTTCTTTAAAGGCAAGGTGCTGTAGTGGATAGAATATTAGACTCCAATCAGAAAGATGTGCCTTAGAATCTCATTTCATTAGCTCTATGATTTTGTACAAGTGACCTAACCTCTCTGGGTATCTTTTTCCTCATCTATAAGAAGAAGGGATCTCTAAGGTCTCTTCTAGATCCAAATATGGGATCCTATGACTCCTGGTCAATATTTTTATGGATCAAAACACCATAAAACCAAGAGAAAATATTAGCAATAATAATTGTCAGTTCTTATATCATGCATTCTTATTGACAAAGTGCTTTTCTGCTGTTCAGTCATTTTCAGTCATGTCAGATTCTTAATGACCTTATTTAGGGTTTGCTTGGGAAAAAAGGAAACACTGGAGTAGTTTGCCGTTTCCTTCTTCGGTGTACTTTACAAATGAGAAAACTGAGACAGACTCAAGTGACTTGCCCAGGGTCACATAGCTAGTAAATGTCTGAGGCCAGATTTGAACTCAGAAAGACTCATCTTCCTGACTCTGAGCCTGGCACTTTATCCATTGCACCACCTAGCTTCTCTACAAAGTGTTTTAAGCCACATCAATTAGGGAACGGCTGAACAAGTTGTAAAACATGATTGTGATAGAATCCTATAATGGTCTAAGGAATGACAAGGGGAATGGTTTCAGAAATAAAAAAAAAACATAGAAAGACATAATAAACTAATGCATAGTGAAGTGAGCAGAACTAAGAGATTATTATACACAGTAACAGCAATATTGTAGTGATCAACTGTGAAAAACTTAGTTCCTCTGATCAATACAATGATCCAAGACAATCTCAAAGGACTCATGATGAAAAATGCTGTCTACCTCAAGAGAGAGAACTGATGAACTCTGAGTGCAAATTAGAGTATAGCTTTCTCACTTTATTTTTCTTGCTTTTTGTGATATGGTTAATATGGAAACATGTTTTGCATGATTTCACATGTATAACTGATATCATATTGCTTGCCTTCTCAGTAGGTAGGGGAGGAACAAAAGTAAAGAAAAGAATTTGGAATTCAAAATTTTAAAAAGTGTTAAAAATAAATAAATAATATACACATAATATATTTTAAAAATGCTTTAGATGGCTCATATCTTTTGAGTCACACACAGTAAGAAAAGCAGATATTACGAATTTCATTTTGTGTATAAAGGATCTGAAGTTTAAAAAGTGCAAGGACCTTGCCCAAAATTAAATAGATAGCCAACAGTAAAGTTGTGGATCAGGGCTAGAGCCTGCAAGTCTGCCGCTCTTTCAACTACCCAATACAGATTTCCACAGTGGTGGTTTCTGATGTAGTTGGTTAAAGCATATATTTTTATAACATATTAATATGGGATTAATTCTAGTAATAAACATGAAAAAATAATGTATTTTGGGTTGGACTCACTTAAACCTCCACTCCTGATGACTTAAAGGGATTTTATATAGATTATGTCCTTTATTCTTACAAATCCTCGGGAAGCAGGCATGCAGTTATAAAGTGTGTGTTGCTACTTTTAAAAAAGTCTGTTGGGTGGGTAATTTTCTCTCTAACTATTAATAAAAAATGACCACAGTTCATTTGAAAAGGCAATAAGCACAGCGAGGGCTACCTGCTAATTTCAGAGGCTATAAATGGAATCTATTTGGCACAGACTCACTGGTTTAAAAAGAAATAACTAAATGTGTAATGGCAGATAACGCATTTGATCTTCAAGAACTGAAAAAGGAGATCAAACACGAAATCTACAAAGTAGTGCTAAAGTAAACATAAACACAATAAACTCATGCAGAAAAGAAGATAGCTAATGAATAATTGAAGAAGGCCTCCTTGAAAACCATTGAAGTATGTTAGCCTGGGACAGTTAAAAGTACTCAGAGGAAACAGGCCAAGAGGTCAGAGGATCTAAATATGTACCCATCCTCAGAGATTAAATATCAGATTAGCCTAAAAGAGAAATGTTTCTGAAGCAGGAGATGTTGACTGAGTAAACTTTTAAAATCTACTGGTGTATGGATCATTAATGCACCAACCTCCCCAGATTAGTGACAAAGGATAAAAGATGCTATACTGATATGCCAACAATCAGAAAAATGCAGAGCCTGCAATGAGAGAAAAGAAGGCAGAAGGATATAGAGCAAAAAAAAATGGTAGTTAGAGCCAAAGTCTAACTGTTAACATCATGAACAAATCAAAGAAAACCACTTTACTTTAACAAAGGACAAATGACCCAAAGTGGAGCCAAGAGCTTGTCAATGGAGAATTTAGTTGACTTCATTAACTTGTAAATTCAAAATGAACAAAAAGATAGGAGTTAGAAAAATGTAGCCAAGCAGCCTGATTAGGAGGGATATAAAATAGATATTTCACATTTCAACAAGGTAAGGGCTTTGAAAAGTATTTTCTTTTGTTTTGTTTTGCTTTTTCTTTCCTTTCCTTAAGAAAACCAAATAGAACAACTCATTTATATGGTTCATGGAATGGAATTTTTCACCTGAGGGGCTCATCTCTTTGAAAATCAAAATTCTTTTTTCTTTACATTTTAAAACCATTTTAGTTGCCTCTCTCTCTCTCTCTCTCTCTCTCTCTCTCTCTCTCTCTCTCTCTCTCTCTCTGACTCACCTTGGGACATGACAAATGAAGAACTTCATCAAAAGGCAAGGGTGATATATGTATCATGAAGAGTTTATCATACAAAAAAATCCCTGGGTAGAGCACGTAGCAGAACATGATGTGCCACAGATGGATAGTACAGTGAACATATTGGATCCTATGGGACCACAAATGACCATTTGGGAGACTGAAACATTGTTGGCATTAATCAAAGGTCTGTATATTTAGACAAATATCGAAATTCAAACCCGAGCTTGTCAGTTCTAGTATTTAATGGCTCTGCAACCGTACTGTATAGGAGAAACTCTGGATTTGAAGAGAGAAGACATGGGTTTTAATCCTAGATCTCCAAATTAGATCTGCATAACCTTAACCTCTCTAGTTCTTAGCTTCAACAAGCATAAAAATGAAGTAGATGGAATAGATGATTTCTGAGGTCTTTTCTAACTCTATCCATCCTATGTATTTGTATAACAATGAAAGACAGCAAATTTAATTGTAATAAATGTCTTAATCTATACTTCCGTGCTCTCTGAACTATAAGATATCTATTGTAATTTCACCTTTTCCTCATGACTCAGTGTCATCATTAGAAACACCCATTCTCTTCTGTGCAAAATAAAATTTGTCTCAATGTTTATTTTTTTGTCTCCTTCAATTCCAAATTGTCTACTGTCATTTCCTTCTTCTGTTTCACATCTAACAATCAGAAACATCTATCTTTGCATTGTCTCTGAATATACCTCCTTTTTTCCTCTGAAGCTTCTACTGTCTTGATTCAGGTCCTCATTGCCTTATTCCTGTACTACAGCAGTAGTCTTCTGGTTAGCCTCACTGACTCAAGGTTGTCCCCCTTCAGTCCACTTTCCATTTAGCAATCAAAGTGATCTTTCTAAAGCTCAGTTTTGATCATATCATTTCCCTATTCAATCAACTCTAGTGGCTTCCTATTGCCTCCAGGATCAAATATAAATCTATTTGGCTTTTAAAGCTCTAGTATACCTTTCTAGACATTTTACACATTCTTTCCATCCACATTATCTATGTTCCTCTGACTCTGACCTCCTTACCTTTCCTTGCTCAGAACCTTTCTTCTGTAGACTGTGTATATTTTCACTAGCTGTCCTTCATGTCTTCAATTCTCTCCTCCCTAACTTCCTGATTTCCCCACCTTCTTTCAAGTATCTGATAAAATCTTACATTCTTTAAGAAGTCTTTGCCAGTTCTCCTTAATATTAGTGCTTTACCTCTCATTTCTAGTTTTTCAGTATTTTTATAGTCATTTTTATGTTGTCTTCCCACATTAGATTGTGAGTTTCTCAAGGGCCAGAACAGTTTCCCTTCTTTTTATTCTCAGAATTTAAGTGCCTGGTCCATCCTAGGATTGACTAAATGCTTATTGATTTGACTCTATACCCACATCCACTCTGGCACCAAACACACCAACACACCCCTATAACCACCCATCTCTACCTCTATTTTTGCGGGCTGTAAACCTGGAAACAATATTTTTTTAGAATTGAATACAAAACAATTGTATATAGACTGAACAAGAAGTGAACTATAAGTAATGTTTTAAGTCATGAACTTTGTGACATCTAATACAGTTTTGTAGGGGCCTTTTTTCTTACTCATAGATTCTCACCTTTATTCCCAACAGTTGAGCATATCTGTGTTCTAGAATGTTATAGTGAGAGGCTGTGTGATATCTGCATAAGTGAGGTGATATGTTATTTGAATAATATATTACATATAATTATTATGAACATTTTGATGCTTGCTACTTGTCACCATAAATTCAATTTATATTTTTCCTACAGTAACATAACATAGGTCTTTGGAGTTTTAAGGTGAATAGAATCGTGAATGCTTCAGTCATTAGTTCCTTATTTAAAAGAAATAAATGCTTTCCCCTTAGGAATATGGGGATAAGATAAGATTTTATGAGATCTTTATAAGATCATTACGCTAATGAAAGACTCACTCTATTGATACCTTATTTTGGTATTGAGAAGGCTACAGGAATCCTCTCTTCAGTAAAGTTTCCTATAGAAGATTAAAGGCACACCATATTTCCAAAGTACATCTTATCATTGCTTCACTCATTTATAGGATCTGCCATCCTGTTGATAATTCATAGATGGATAATATCTAGCTACAAAGTGATCAATCTATCAACTACTTAATCATCAACATATCCAAGTGATTGAAAAGCAGAAGAAATCATGGGTGTTATTTTGGTTCGGATGACACTTAAAGTGAGCAGGAAACATCAAAACCAAATCATTTCAGATTCTGATAGGGTTAAAGGTATATTGTTTCCACTGCTCATATTCCCCCCCTATCACCAATGTTCATGTGTTCTTTCAAGAAGGACCTCCTAAATAAATTTTGAAGTGATATGAACATTGTATGCAATTTTGCCAAACCAAACCTGTATTCTCTGTGTTACCTAAAACAGATATTCAGTTATTCAGGTTAGGTAATAATCAGTAGACCAGTTAGGATTATAATACAGTTATCCCTTCCACATCAACGGGGTTAGTGGCATGGTATTCCTGTGATCCAGAAAATCCTAGTAAAAATTGTTGGTCATGCCTTCATACCAGAGAAGAAGTATGAATCATTATGGTATTAAAAGACAAAACATGTTGATATTATGCAATACTACACATATATTTTATGCCTTTCTGGTTTTCCAAACTTGTTTTGTGTCATCTCCTAGCCTTCACGCATCATCTATAGATTCCACAAACCTTCCCCCAAAATTCCCATTTAATTTCCCATGCCTGCCCATGATATATCAAAACCATGATGGGGAAAGTTGTGATATGAAAGGATAACTGTATTTGTACTCAGGGGAGTGCTGGAACCAGTTCAAATCAGCTTATTAGTGATTTTAAAAAAATTTTAGTATAAACATTTACACCTGAGAAATCAACAAATTTTACAAAATCAGAACTTGACTTGCTTTGTTGATTACTCAGACTTAAGACATCTAGTTGTTAAACATTTACTAGGACATTCCTGCTTGTACTCCACACATTTGAGTTATCACAAAAAAGTGTTTTGCAGACTATGAAGTATATAAATAAAAGCTACTATTATGATTAGACACAAGTGGGGAGTTATTAAATCCGATGGAAAAGAAAGAACCACCCAATAGGGTCCCCAACTAAGATGGAAACCTAATATTTGAATACATTAGTGAAAATCAATACATAGCAATGCATTTGCTGAACGACAGAAGCAGGAATTAAATCAATTAAGAATGTTGTCTCCATGTAAATTAGAAACATCAACTAAATTGAACTGTCTAAAATGGAAGATTAAAAGAGTATTAATGAACTAAAGGAAACTCGATAAGATCTCCAAAATGTTTGTTCAATTCTAAAGTTGAAGGAATGTAGAAAACAGGCTTTTTCATATCAATTAGTGAGACAGAGAGAGAGAGAGAGAGAGAGAGAGAGAGAGAGAGACAGAGAGATCTTATCTCATTTCACAGGCGAGGAAAGGATAGCCCCAAGAGGCTAAATGGATGGCTCAAATTACACAAATGGTGGAAAAACTGAGGCTAGAAGCCAGATCCCTTTATACCCATTCTAATGCTCTTTCTACCAACACATGATGCCCTCTTAAAATACAGGTACATTTTGGTCCAAGAAACCTCATAAGATAATCTAAGAAATTAACAAAATTCCCTTTTGTCTCCCATAGAATTTTGGTGCTGACAGAAAGGATTAAAACATGTGAATTCATTCATTCATTCCTTCAGCAGATAGGCATTGGAATGTCATATGGAAAGCAGCTGTGGATTTCAAAGATAGAAATTTCTTAGAAGTCATTTAGTCAAACTTCCTACACAAAGAACAGACATATAAAGCATAGTCCCTATTCTCAAAGAGTATACAATCTAATTGAAAAGACATGCATACGTGAAACAAGAAAGTACCAAAATCAATGATGCTGGTAATAAATGATATGGGAATTTAGAGGACAAATGACCAATGTAATGTGAGTTGTAGCTGAGGAGAAAAGGTCTTGTGGGATAGTTGAAGATAATGCTGATTAAAAAAGAATGGGTAGATTTCAGGTAGGCACAAAAGAAGTCATGTCATGCCAGCTAAAGAGAGTAATGACAATAGCAATAATAATCAACATTTATATACTCATTTTTATTTATAAAGTTGATTATTCTCTCAATATTCTGAAGTTGTTCATACCAGTATTGTGTCTCTAATTTACAGATGAGGAAACTGAGTTTCATAAAAGTGAAGTGACTTCTTTAGGGTCAGACAAGAATAACACAAAGGCTCAATGGTGCTCAAAATAATATTTCCAAGGGTCAGGGAAAAAATATTTCTTGGTTGAAGAAAAAGATAAATTTGAGAGAGTAGCAGCAAATAAGGTTGAATAGTTATGTTCAGGTCAGATTTTAGATGACCTTGGCTGCTAATGTCCAGGTGAGTAGTTCAGACATTTAGCTCAAATATGATGGGAAGTCACTAATTGTTTCTGATTAGGCAAATGACCTGTGAAAGTGTAGCTAAACCCTATATAATATATATATATATATATATACACATACACACACACACATACATATATATTATATGTCTAGTGTGTGTCCTCTCCTCCCCCTTTATAAAGAAGAGGGTGGTAAGAGAGGAATGTATGATGTATTTTCTAATTCTTTGTGAAAGTTAAGGAGGAGAAGTTGGCTCTATTTCTTTCTGCCACTCCACCATTTTGGGGAGTCTTTCTACTCCTGCGATTTCATTGATAGAGGGAACTCCTAGGCAAGGAAATTTCTTTTACCAATATAAGATTTAACTAGAACACTGAAAACTTACATTGCTTAAGTGACACTGAAAGCTTAAGTCCTCTGTTGAAAGAGTGAAAGGTAGGTCACTGTCCTGTTAGGGGTAGACAGAGATCCTAGTAAAACCTCATGAGGTTTTTATTGAGGGTGGTGGTAGACAGAGGTGAGGAAATTAAAAAAAGCTTACTTTAGTCTGTCATCTTGTAGATTCCCATCTTCACTAAGTATATTAACTTGGCAGCCATGGTGCCCTAGATGCAGAACTGGCATAAGAACGAGAAAGGAATAGGCTTAACTTCTCTTCTGACACATACTGACTCTGCAACCCTGTACAGGTTGCCAGTGCCCCAGACAATTATCCAAGAGTATAATTTGCAAAGCAGGTTCTTCTTTTTATTTATATATAGTTATCTTATAAGAAGCTCCCAACACCAAGTTAAAGAACTGCAAAAATCACCATGATAGGGCAAAGCTCCAATTTCTCCTACCTATTTATCGTTCTGCTTATTATGGTTGTCTTTGTTTTGCGAGACCCCATATTTGGGGGGAAAATAAGGACATTCAAGTCTAAAAATTAGAGATGTGTTCTCCCAAGTGCATTTGTCATGTAGTGAAGTGGAAAATTATATTTTTCAAGGTAAAGCAAAATGCTTTAGAGCAGATTAATTAATAAAAATAATTACTTGAAACCTGGATCCAAGAAGGAGACTTTCTAGAGAACTTAGCGGGGTGCACAGATCCATTTTCAAGGAGAGTTGAAATATATTGATCATGTTCTAAACCTGAATCTGCTAGTCCTTTATATTACATTGCTGCTTCCAAGCAGAACATTGGAAAATATGAAGCAGAGAGTCCTGACTGTCCACTGCTATGGTTACAGACATGCTTTCATAGTTTCCTATAAGCTTTAATGCATAGCCAGATAACACTACACCTAACATCTAACAATTGTCATTTGGAGTGCTTTAAGTTTTGAGAAGAACTTTACATATATTAATATTTTGACACAGAAAGAATGCCTAAGTAGAGAAGTAGACTTAGGGATGTGTAGATGACCTTTGGGATCATCTAACACTAAGGAATCAGAGGTGCAGAGAGGAGATGTGCCTTACTCAAAATGATGCAGAATGACTTACATGACAACAGAATTACAACTTGACCTAGGTTAGAAAAAGTGAAACTCCTATCATGCTGTCCTCAGTGGCTTTACCAACACTACCTGTTTTATAGATGCCTTTATGTACACTAGATCCATTATAGAATCCATTCTTTTCTCTTTGAGACCAATCTATACACTAATGATTTTCTAAAGCCCAGGTCATGTCTCCCCTCCTCTCTGCCAGGTTCCTTGAGTTCTGCAACCCAAAGTTACCTCTTTCTCCTTTGAAATTCTTCTCCAGGTATCATGCTTAATTAAATGGAGATGGAATCACATCAGAGCCACACTCTTAAACAAGAGCCAACATTCTCTAGTCCCAGGATTTGTGTTCATCAGATGTACTTTCCATCTATATAACTTTGGGCATGTCTCTTAACCTCTGAACCCTAGTTTCTTCATTTGCAAAATGAGAGGTTTGGGATGGCTATATGGTAAGATCTCTCCTAGATCTAATCTAAGACATCCTATGATGAACTGAAATCCAATTGATTCATATCAGATCACTAGTTTGCTTCTGATGGGTCCTCTAGGAAGAGTTTCTTAGAAACTGTAGAAACATGTAAACAAAAATCTGCTCTCTAGAATCAGAACCAAATGCGAAAATTTAGAGGGAGACCCATCAACTCACAGAATTGGACAATAAAAAACAGAATTCCAGCATGGTAGGTGATCATGTCCATTGAGTTTTATAAGTCTCTATCATATGCTGGATTCATGCCTTGGAAACATTAAAAATCTCTCCATAGCTATATGCCAGGTCTCCCTCAGTTGGGAGTCATCTTCTTCCAATGACAATTTCCTCTTCCTCTATTACTTGATGGCTTATCAACTGATGGCATCTATCTATCCATATCTTTTTTCCTTGTAGTACTATAAAGTCTACTTTCCTATCATAGTATAGGTTGTCCATCTACAAGAAAAGTCACATCCTCATCACTTCCAAATCATCAGTGTTCTTCTTTCTTCTCTATGCTAATTCTTCCACCCTTCCATATTTTGGTAGAAGATGAAATTCCTAGTAGCTGCTTTTCTTTCTTTTTTTTTTGTTTTCCCCTTGAAGCTCACATTCCATTCTTTCAAAGAGTATTTCTTTCTCCTTGATTAATTCTATTCTCCTTGATAATCTGGAAAGTAGAAATTCTTTCCTCTAGCCTTCTCACATTTTTATCTCAATTAAATGCTTTTCCTGTCTTTAATCATTTAAAAATGATTTTATCTTTGGCTAGGAAAAGCAGCAAGAAAACCAAATGATCCTTTCTAAGAAGAAAATTGTAAAGCACATATAGTCAAAGAACTGACTTAAAAAAAAGACATCATTAACTTCTCCCCCTGTCCCCTTCTATAGGATAAAGTGAGGGTATTTTTCCCAGACTGTAGCTAATTGAGGCTTTAAAAAAGTTTGTTCATATAACTCTTGATTTAGCAATAGTGGTACTATCAGAATAGCTTGTTGCATGTATTTGTGTGTTTGTGTGCATGTGTGCAAATGTTTGCATGTGCAAGTGTATATATGACATGCTCTCTTTTGTTGGTTGTTACTTCTGCCTCTCCATGAAAAAAAAAAGGCTTAATTCAAGGTGGGGCCAATTATAGATTAAATACTTGAAAGGAAACACCAACTTTCCAAACATCCAGATGTTGCAAAAGTATCCAGTGACAGATACTTTCAAGGACAGAGAGACCTTTGCCTCTGGTGCCATTGTCTGCTTTCACTTTGTTTTAATGTATTTCCTTATTGTTGCTTTGAGTTCTTGGCTGCTAGCTTTCCCTACTTCAGGTAGACAGAGAAGAGACAGGGTTTGATTGAAACGGTCATTGATCCACATAAATTGTTTTTTGTTTGGAATCTCTGAGACTGCCAAGTTGCCCTGTCAGATGGAGTAGAGGAGAGGCAAGTGTCCTTTTCTTGGGGCAAGCATTGCCAAGTACCTCTGCCTCAGAGACACCATTGTTTATGGCAATGGAATAATTTTAATAATTATTTATTAATTAAATTAAAAAAAAAAAAAGATTTGACCTGCCTTCATTCTAGCCACTCTTTGCTGCAGTATTCGGGGGATTATTTAAAAAAATACATTTTTTTGAAATGTGTCTGGTCATTTTTCATTTTCACATTCTTTCCATTCACAGTGTAAATAATATGGCAGTCTGCTAAAGCATCCTGACATTATGAAATAAACATATGTGTTCCTATTCTACAATAGAGCTTTTTAAAACCAACCTTTTTTTCCACCAAGTTTTTTTTTCTTCTTCTGGGACCAGCCAATTTCAGTTTCTTTTCCGAGGATATAAAAACATAACTAGAACTTGGTTTTGACCATTACAAATCTCCATTATTCATCTGAGGGTATTTTATTTTAACACCTGCATTTTATGACTTACTGTGTTTGTCACTTCTTAAGCTTCATTGAAAAGCAAACAATAAGAAATGAGTTTCATTTAAAAAAATGAAATACGAGATTGACATTATATTGATCATCACTAATATGTTTATTAATTCCTATCATCTGAGAACAAGATTAATGGAAGCACTAGAGATGCAAATCCAAAGGCAATCACAGATGCCCTTTGCTAGTCATTAATGCCTCCTATTACTGCTCAGAATTAGAAAGGTTCAACCAAATTGCGTGTAAAATAGGCAATATTCTTGAGACATTTAAAACTGAAAAAGGCATGTGAATAAAAAGGGCTAACATCAGAATTTTCTCTCCAACATACAGATAGCTGTAAATAATTTCCTAATCAAAATGATAAAAGAAAAATGCATTTTGTAATAAAAAAAATTTGTAATATCTATTCATGAAATCTTTTGTATTTTTCAATAATGACTGAATCCTTGAGTAGAGTTCTGAAAATTAGTTTTCCTTTTTTTTCTTACTCTTATTGTGATACTGCTCTGAATTAATAGCTCATATTAGGAACATGGCTCAGGCTAGGATAGCCTCAGGGCACAAAGGAATGCCAAGGAAAAATTGACATAAAAAGGGTAGTATTTTAGGCCACTGAAACCATTTATCTGGCTTAATCATGAAGCTTTGGGACAGAATTATTTTTTCACTGAATATCTTGCTCATCTTTCAGAGTTAATACTCCCAGAAGAAGTAGGAGGATAGGGTTAGGTAGGGAAGATCTAGCTTGGGGGTTCTCAGGAAATATGCCTTTACATATAATAGCTTTATTTTCACAAAGTTACACATGCATCTAAATGGCTTGTCAGCTCTTTTCTACTTACCCACAGCTATATATAGTAAAAGACTCTTCCCTTAGAAATAATCCTGGGGATATTTTTTTTCTCCTTTAAGTCAAAAGGAATAATTTTGCCTAATTTCCTTGGTCACTCAGCCTTTCTTTTATGAGACAAAGGAGATGTCTTTTCTCGTTTCAATTTTATGGAGCTCAGTTTCCTCTAAAATGACTTGAATTCATAGATGATATCCACACCACCCAATTCAGGCATGCATTTTCAAATTGACTTGATTACTCCCAGCATCATTACAGTGAACACTAAGCTATGGGTTGATTGCCAAATGTTTGACCTGATTCAGTCCTCTTAATAACACAATTAAAAAAAATCAAATACCAGCTGATATTTGCATCATTAGTAGATAGAAATTGGAATGAACATTTATAATAAAATTAGCTGTTGGGGGATTGACCTGCAGATGGTCAATTGGTCAATTCAATTATGTAGCCAAAGTTTCCATGATCTACATTCTGGGCCATTCTCACATCCTTGTGATTTCTCTTGAGGAGACCTTGGTTGGAATTGTAATGAAGCAGAAAAATCTTTGTTTGTTTGATTATTTCATGTAGTCTCTAAAGAAAGCAAAACCTGAGTTGTCATCTAACATTGGAATGAAGGAACATTTCCCTTTCCTTGACTTCCTTTATCCTTATCATGCCCCTACACATAGAATACCCATTTGCTTATCTTTTGTTTAAACAATAGAAAGGATAACATCATTTGTTATTTTTTATTTTGTTTGGGCCAATTATATAAAAATAAACATATCATTCTAATTAATATGTTTGTGAAGGAATTGAATACAAAACGATAATATCTGAATGCAGCATATGAGTGAAGATTATAAAAAAACATGAAATGCATGAAGAAAATTAATATTGACTCATTTCACAGATTTTTGAATAATAGAACTGAGAATCCTCCCTTTAAATTAGAAAGGACAAACAAAAGGAAAAATATTTAAGCTATGGAAATTATTATTTTAGGAAGCGACATGGGTGGGAAAAAGAAGGTTGATAATAAGGGTTGGCTCAAGAAAATGAATAGGGGAAACAAGAGGAGATAAGCAGAAATACGGTACCTGAATAATATCCTTATTTTTTTTTCAGGTTGACGATAGGAAATAAAGGATAGCAGACAGATTACTCAACTAAGAGTCAGGATATTTGAGTTTGAATTAAAATTTTATCAGTACTTAGCAGTTTAAACTTTGGCAATTCAGTTAATGTCTCTGAGATTCAGTTTCCTGAATTTAGAAAAGTCACGGCCAAATCCCTGCTTGGTTTCCCTATCAGAGATAACCTATTGGATTGGATGATCATTGGGCTGAATCAGTGTGGCAGGCCTTCTTATCGTCATATTGAAAGGAAAAGACCAGTGTGATACAGTGGATAAAGAACTGGATCTGGAGACAGGAAGAACTGTGTTCAGATTTAGCCTCTGATACTTACTAGCAATATAAGCATAAACATGCCACTGGATTTCTCTCAGCCTCAGTAGTTGTGGTAATAATTTATCTCTCTCCCTCTCTCTCTCTCTCTCTCTCTCTCTCTCTCTCTCTCTGTTGCTGTCTCTCTCTGTCTCTGACTCTCCTCTATTTCTCTCTTTTTTAGTACACACACACACACACACACACACACAAGTCATATATCCATAACCTTTCTGACACCCACTTCCACTTTAGGTCTTTTTCAAAGTAAAGTGTCATATGTATTACATGTTCCTGGTACAGGAAGAGTTGATCGTCGTCCACACTCACACACTCCACCCCCCCCAACCTCAGCACCTTCCACCATGGCCAGTCCCCAGACTGTAATAAAAATAATATGATCTACTAAGCCTCTTACCCAGAGCTGTCAACTTTCCTAGCTCAGGCATCCTGAGGCCACCACAACTATTTATTATAGTATTTAAATATTTTTCAACCATACAGTATGCATAAACTGTACTAAAATTTGTATTAGGTTATGATATTTCTTTTAACATGCAGAGACAAAGTTTTTGAGTGTTATGCTCCAACTACATTTTTTTTTCCATAAGGCTGGTGTTGTTTTTATTGCCTGATTTTGCAGAGTAATGATTTTTATAAATGCATGTTACATTATAGCATAACTTATTGAATTCTCTGTCTTTTCTTCTGTCTTGGACTCATTCTCTCTCTGTACACAAATATACATACATACATACATATATATAATATATACACAAATGCATATGCATATGTATATATGTACATATCTACACAAACATATATACATAAACTTTCCAAGACTATGAGTTCTAGAGGAGGCTCTATCACAGTTCCAGTTTATACTCAGATATGTGTGTATGTATGTATACAAATATATACATATATAACTGCAAACTTTAAAGCACTGCATACCCATCACTTTCTATTTTTGAGTATATCAGGGCTTTCTTATCTATAAGCTTTCATCGCTGCATAAGGCAGTGTGAGAATTTTAAACTATACTGCTTAGCAAGAATCACACAACCTTCAGAAATGCCCAACTTATATTTCTACAGATTTAATTAACAGTGTGTTAGGAGAATGATTATGCTTTAAAACTGCCAAAATATTGAAAACTGGAAATGAGAAGATCCACAGAGGGAGAAATTAGCATTCTGTGTTCCAAATCTGGGGAAGAACTTCAAAAATTAGAGGCATATAATCCAGCTGCTCGTGGTATTACTTGTTCTCCTTAATGAATTATCAAATGTTCATTATGATAAAAATTGCCTTCAGTTTTAGTGCTTTTCTTCCAAACAGCTTTAGAGATAATGTGGACCTTGTCCTCTCTCTAGCCTCCATGGCTCTCATTTTACCCATGAGTATATCCTCATGATATTTTCATATGCATGCTATAAGTGCTCAGTAGATTATATTGATCCAATTCAATTCAATAAGCATTTACTGAGTGCCTACTGTGTGCAAGGTACTATGCTAAATGCTTATCCTCCTGCCCTCAAGGAATTAACATTGCAATGTAGGATACAACTTTTAACAGAGAAACATAGGCATAGTAATTTGAGGATGGCAGAGAGAGAGATTTGAAAATTTTGAAGGATGTTAAGGGAACGGACCTAGATAGCTATTCTCCTAAATTCCCACAACAGAGGAATCATCATGGGTAGGTAACTTTCAAAGCTAAGGCAATTTCGGTATGCCATTTGGATAAATCAGAAGTCTAGGATAAATGACCTTAGTTATGAGGGATCTCCTTGGGGGGGGGGGGGTGGAGCCAAGATGGCAGAGTAAAAGCAGTGACTTGCTTGAGATCTCCCCCAAACTCCTCCAAATACCTGTAAAAATGGCTCTACACAAATTCTAGAGCAACAGAATCCACAAAAAGACAAAGTGAAACAAGTTTCCAGCCCCAGACAATCTGGATGGTTGATGGGAAAGGTCTACTGCACCAGGCTGAGAGAGGAGCACAGTTCAGTGTGGGCAATGCAGGCAAAGACCAGGCCTCAGCAAACCTGTAGCAGGCCTCAGGGGACTGAATCATGGGCAGCTGTGGCAGTTTCCAGATTTCTCAACCCACAAATGCCAAAGATAACTTACAAGGTCAGTAAGAAAGAGATGTCAGACTTGGGTGAGAGAGGAGCACAGTCTGGCCGCAGTCCTGATGCAGCCCCAGGGCCAAGGCTGCTTCCAGAGTTTTTGGCCCGCAGACAGTGGTGGGATTGAGTGGCTGACCAGAGGGGGGATTGCAGCGATCTGTTTGCTGGTGCTGAGGCAGGAATCTCTTGCTTTGCTCTTGCTTGGATCAGAGTCACAGTTCTGGGTGCCAGTCCAGGGGCAAAGAGGAGCTTTGGTGTGGTGGAGCTTATGGCAACAGTGTCGAGGGAATCCCCCTCACAGTTCTGAGGCAGAAAAGAATGATCGGGGTCACTTGTAGACCAGAGCTCCAGGAAAGTAGTAAACACCTTGCCTTTGATCATACCACCTGGGAAGAAACTGAACATTTACAGGTCCCTAGAAGTATCTCTGGAAACAGCTGCACAAAACTCCTGAAGCTTGGGACAGTACATCCTCCACACTGGAAGTAGAGACCTACCTAACAAAGAGTTTAAAACTCAAGTAATTGGCTGGGAACATGAGCAAATGTCACAAAAAAAATACAACTAGAAGAAGACAACAAAATCAAAGCTCCTATATCCAAAGCCTCCAAGAAAAATATGAATTGGTCTCAGGCCATAGTAGAAGAGCTCAAAAAGGATTTTGAAAACAAGTAATAAAAGTAGGGGAAAAACTGGGAAGAAAAATGAGAGTGATGCAAGAAAATCATAAAAAACAAGTCAACAGCTTGCTAAAGGAGACCAAAAAAAAAAAATACTGAAGAAAATAATACCTTAAAAAATAGACTAACCCAAATGACAAAAGGGGTCCAGCCAATGAAGAGAAGAATGCCTTCAAAAGCAGAATTGGCCAAATGGAAAAGGAAGTCCAAAAGGTCACTGAAGAAAATAGTTACTTAAAAATTAGAATGGAGCAAATGGAAGCTAATGACTTTATGAGAAATCAAGAAACTATAAGACAAAACCAAAGGAATGAAAAAATATAAGACAACATGAAATATCTCATTGGAAAAACAACTGACCTGGAAAATATATCCAGGAGAGATCATTTAAAATTATGGAACTATCTAAAAGCCATGATCAAAAAAAGAGCCTAGACACCATCTTTCAAGAAATTATCAAGGAAAAATCTCTTGATATTCTATAACCAGAGGGCAAAATAGAAATTGAAAGAATCCACTGATCACCTCCTGAAAGAGATCCTCAAAGGAAAACTCCTATGAATATTATAGCCAAATTCCAGAGTTCCCAGGTCAAGGACAAAATATTGCAAGCAGCCAGAAAGAAACAATTCAAGTATTATGGAAACGCAAAAATTAGGATAACACAATATAAGGAATCAGAGGGCTTGGAATATGATATTCTGGAGGTCAAAGAAACTAGGATTAAAATCGAGAATCACCTACCCAGCAAAACTGAGTATAATCCTTCAGGGGAAAAAATGGAAATTCAGTGAAATAGAGGACTTTCAAGCATTCTTGATGAAAAGACTGGAACTGAATAGAAAATTTGACTTTCAAATAAGACTGACTCAAGAGAAGCATGAAGAGGTAAACAGGAAAGACAAATCATAATGGACTTATTAAGGTTGAACTATTTATATTCCTGCATAGAAAGATGGCATTTGTAACTCATGAGACCTTTGTCAGTATTAGGGTAGTTGGAGGGGAAAAAAAATTATATGTATGTATATAGATAGACAGACAGATAGATAGATAGATAGATAGATAGATAGATAGATAGATAGATAGATAGATAGAGGGCACAGGGTGAGTTGGAGATGAAGGGGTGATATCTAAAATTAAAGGATGAGAGAAGATTTTACTCAGAGAAGGAGAAAAGGAGAGGTAGAATGGGGTAAATTATCTCATATAAAACAGACAAAAAAAAGCTTTCACAATGGAGAGGAATTGGGGAGATGTGAGAGGGAACGAATGCATCTTACTCTCACTGGATTTGGCTTAAGTAGGGAAAAACATACACACTCAGTTGGGTATGGACATCTATCTTACACTACAGGAAAATAGGGGGGAAGGGGATAAGAAAGGGGTGGGGATGATGGAAGGGAGAGCAGATTGGGGGAGGAAGTAATCAGAAGCAAATATTTTTGAGGAGGGACAGGGTCAAAGGAGAGAATAGAATAAGTAGGGGGGCAGGTTAGGAGGAAGGGAAATAGTTTTTCACAACATGACTATTATGGAAGTGTTTTGCATGACAATACATGTATAACCTTTATCAAGTCGCCTGCCTTCTCAATGAAGGTAGGTGGGGAGGAAGGAAGACAGAGAATTTGGAACCTAAAGTTTTAAAAAATAAATGTTAAAAAATGTTTTTACATGCAACTGGGAACTAAGATATATAGGCAATGGTGTACAGAAATCTATCCTGTCCTACAGGAAAACAGAAGGGGAAGAGGATTGGGGGGAGGGGTGATAGAGGGGAGGGCAGATTGGGAGAAAGGGTATTCAGAATGCATGCTGTCTTTGGGGTGGGGAAAGGGTAGAGATGGGGAGAAAATTTTGAACTCAAAATACTGTGGAAGTGAATGTTGAAAACCAAAAATAAATTAATTAATTTTAAAAAAAGAAGAGGGATCTCCCCTCTTAGGGATGAAACATTCTAAGACTTCAGGGGAAAATGAAGTTTCTTATTTCAATTAATTTCACGAAATCATAATTTCTCTAGCAGGGTCAGGCTTTGTTATTTCTAGGGCTGGTCCTTGACAAATATGTCAAGTTAGAGAAATTTGTTTTTGGAACTTCCTGCTTCATTTCTCAGCAGCCACTCCTCACCTTCTTTAAAGCTTTTCTCTCTCATTCAGATGCGTAAATTATGACCACTTGGATGTTAGCTGGGGATGGAATATAGGCAAATATTTCTGTATAAGACTAACTCTGATATCACAGTTATTTCATTTGTGCCAACAGTGCCTGCTTTATACTAGAAGCTTGGTTTTAATGAGGATTGGGGCCCTTCCAACTCCCTTCACAGGGTGATTATGTAGCTACAAGGGAAAATTAAAGTATGTAATGGTACACTTACTAATAGGAAACAGCGTTTACCAAAAGACTCTAAAAAGGAGAAAAGAAAAAAAAACATTTATTGAGCACCTATTATATGTTGTTTACTGTGCTAAGTACTTTACAAACACCTCACTTGATATTTGTACCAACTCTAAGAGGTAGGTGCTATTCTGATTCCCATTTTACAGTTACTGAGACAGTCTGAGGTTACGTTATTTTCCCAGATCACAAAACTAGTGAGTTTCTAAAGTTAAATTTGAACTCAGGTCTTCCTGACTCCAGGCCCAATGCTCTTCTAGCTACCCCTTAACTCAGTGTAATATGCCTACAATTCATTAAAACCTTTGGATCTTTTTTTTATATAAATTCATGCCTTACCCTATCCTCTACTTGTGCAATCAATTTTCTTTGACCTAAGTACAGGACCTTATATTTAACCCTTATTGAAATTTATTTTATTTGATCCTGCCCATATTTATAATGTGTTGGGAGTGCTTGGATCCCAATCCTATCATCTAGTGTTGGCTATCCCTTCCAGCTGTGTTTCATCTATAGATCTGATAAGCATGCCATCTATGCCATTAAACCAGTCATTAGTAAACATATTGGGCAGAATGGGACCAAGTCCAGATCCCTGGAGGACTCCACTAGAGATTCACCTGCAAATGGAAACAAATAATGTAATTGTTTGTCCTAACTCATTATTGCCCAAATACCTGAATAGTGGAGGTGGTAGTGGCTGGAGGAAAGTTGGCTGGAAAAAATATCTCACGTCATGTTTTTCAGCGTTTAATAGGGTTTAGTTTGGGAAAACAGACCAATCATAGTTAATTATTTTCCACAAACACTCTACTTGCAATTTTGGTCTCTGCCAACATCTAAATGTCAGTGTCTTAGATCTCATTATGTAAAACCAATATGTAGGATTTTCCCAGACATTGATAGCTGAGTCAGCATAGATTAGCATACAGTATACTGCTTTATTTTTCTATAAAATACAGGTCATTGTTAAACCGGTAACATAAATGATTTGACAACTCACTATCATATTAGTGATATCTATATATCTATATCATATCTATATCACATTAGAAAAAGTTATAGGCAAATTAAAATAAGGTGTGAAAGAATATGAATTAGATTAGATCTTCATTTAGACACTATGATTCAAGGAAAATTTCTAACTTTTTTTTTTTTTACTATCATGCTTCAAGGATAAAATAGTTCTGGGTCCATGGCTGATTCATTGTTCCTTAAAGAGTCAGGCTTTGGGCAAAAGGATGGGGCAAGCTTTTAGATGCCAATATTAAGAATATAGTTAACTCAGAGGAATATGATGGATATCAAAGACCTAGACAGCAAAAGGTCATAACCCATATTTCTGTCAGCATAAGACTGAGAGAACAAAGGATCACAGTTAGGAGAGCAGTCAGTTGGAATAAGGATAAGTTCAGTCAATATAAGTAAAAGAATAATTCAGGATAAATGTAAGTACAGCAAGGCCAAAGTGGACAGCAACACAGTGTGATTCTGGAGCATCAGCAATGGATGGGGGAAGTAGGCAATTCCTAAGCTGCCAATTAGACAAGCTAAATCTAATGATGTGGAAGATGAACAGAGGCAGAGAGAACTGTGGAGATCCAGCAAACTGAACAAGACTAAAAGTTCAGGAAGTCAACGGAAGCAGTAATGAATAGGTAGATTATAGAGATATAAGCAAACAGAATGGGTTAGTCTAGAGTAAGTGTTCTTAAACCTTTTTAGTGTGTCATGGACCTCTTTAGCAGTCTAATGAAACCTATATGCCCCTTCTCAGAATAATCTTTTTAAATAAGAATGAAATAAAATTTTAGTTAGAGCAAGGATTCTTAACTGTGTATATGTATGTATGTGTGTATGTGTGTGTGTGTGTGTGTGTGTGTGTGTGTGATGGACACCAATGGCAGTCTGGTGGAACAAATGGACCTTTTCTCAGAATAATGTTTTTAAAATGCATAGAACACATAAGGTTGTAAAATACATCAATTTTATTGAAATAAAGACACACTTTTTTTCCAATCCAGGTACTAAGAAACTGTACACTAGAGGTCAGGAACCACGCACAAAATCTGGCAGGTCAGAAAACCAGAGGCAAAACTCACCTTGGTGATGAAGCAGCATCTTCTAATTCAAGGTGTTTTTATATGTTCCTTTTCAAGAGATGAACTACAGCCAGTATGTGGATAGTCCAGAGACCAGACGTGAACCAAGTATACACCTAACTTTATTAGCTCAGTGTGAGTGTGAGGAGTCAGATAATTCCTGATAAATATGGGATGGATTACAGCTTTTATATATTTTATAGCTTTTATTATTCATATAATTAATTAATTATTAATAATAATATAATTGTTATATTATACTTTTTTTTTTGCTGGCACTTAAACTACTGGTACAGTGTTCCCTTACTCCCCTTTCTTAATGAGTTAATGAGCTAATCCCTCTCTGGGGAGGGCAGTGGGGGGCGGTGTTGCAGATTACCATGGACTCTCAGAGAAGAGCTTTCATCACCTTTCTGTGATTTATCATTCTTTTGTTTTTCAGCTTCCAGATTACAGACAGGAAATATGAAGAAAACTAAACAGTGTTTGATCAATAGCAGACCAAACACATTAAAGCACTCTGCTTACCTGCTCAAAAAATTCAGTGTATGACACTTCCAAAAACCCTCCATAATTTGGCCTTAACTTACATCCCAAAGTGTATCTCTTAATAAACAAACATAAAACTCTGCCCCCATTAGGTTGGTGTCCATGTGGCCTTCTTTGCTGGATCTTCTGCCATGTCACATCCACTAACCCCAGGTGGTCCTCAACACTCTGTGCTGGGCTCTCTTTTCTACTCTCTTTACATACTCTCTCACTTCATAATATGATCAGCTCTCATGGTTTCAATTTAAGCAGATGATTCCCACATCTATATGCAATTCAATTCTATAAACATTTAATAAACACCTACTGTGTTCCAGGCGCTGTGTTAAGCCCTGGGATTATAAATACAGACAGTTCTTTCTGGACCATCCACATTGGATTTTCATAAAGCCGTATATGCAGCCCTGGAAGAAGTTGGCTAGCATGGAGTTCAAGACATGTCAAGGATGAGGATAGAGAAAAGAGAGCAGAAAGAAAAGCATGCAAGTGGGGCCAGTCACACGGGGGCTTGGCCAGAACCTAGACAAAGAAGGGGTGGGGAGAAGTGGGACCAGAGACTAACCGAGACAGGAGAGGATGGGCTACAGGCAGGATCCAAGGACATATACACCATATTTCCAATATTGACCTAGAGTAGACTGTGGGAAGACAGATTGGTAATACTTGTCCTCTCTTGGCCAGAGGCCTCAAGTCAAGCCCCCAATTCAGCAGTGTCTCTCTTAGTTAGCCTCCATTCTTCCGCTTTCACTTGGAGGGATTTTTTTAGTTGTTGTTTTTTTGTTTGTTTGTTTGTATCTTGGGGGGGTGGGAATTGAGGGTGGGAGGGTGCAGAGCCTGATGGGCAGTAGCCCAGAGAGAGAAAGAAAGAGACAGAGAGACAGAGTGAGACAGACAGAGACAGACAGAGACAGAGACACAGAGACAGAGACAGAGAGAGACAGAGAAGAGAGCAGCAGGCAATATACAGTAAAGTTAACATGTGTTTTTTTGTTTTGGAATGCAGATTTCTTTTAGAATTCCTTATGTAAAATCTTAATTAAGTCCAGAACTGTAGGTAAAAAAAAAAAAAAAAAAATGTAATCCCTGCCCCCAGGGAGCTTTGTAACCTAATGAAGGAAGACACCAAAGGAAGTTGAAAAGTGGGAGGAGTGGGAGGAAGACCAACCAAAAGTTACCTGGTATGGGAGCATTATGTTCCATGGAGTTCAAACCAAGCAGAGCTGCAGGTAGAAAGTGGAGGCTTAGTGGTAAAGTCCAGATTTCAGTGCAAGCCTTTTCTGAGTTGCACTCTTGAATCACCAGTTAGCTTTTAGACATCATAAACCAGATATCTTAAGGCATCTCAAATATAATATCTCTTTTTTTTTAACTCCCTAAATTTCATTTATCTCATGCAGGAACAGGACTTGGGAATGGAATGTGTTTTTTAAAAAAATGTAAGAACATCTTTTCAGACCCATTTCCTGATTAAGGCAATGCCACAAATGATGCTTTCTTAAGCCAACATCAGATGTCCTTATATTAAATTGATCAATATAGTATGCTAATAGATCTATTTCAGCCTATGTCTAATCATAGTTTTTAGCTTTCTTTCTTCCTTTCTTTCGAAGTTGGTCATGGCACAATGTTGTTGTTACTGTGTACAATGTTCTCTTGGTTCTGCTCACTTCACTCAGCATCAGTTCATGTAAGTCTTTCCAGGATTTTCTGAAATCTACCTGCTCATCATTTCTTAAAGAATAATAAGATTCCATCACGTCATATACCACAACTTATTCTGCCTTTCTCCAGTTGATAGGCATCCCCCTCAATTTCCAATTCTTTGCCACCACAAAAAGAGCTGTTATAAATACTTTTGTACATGTGGGTCCTTTTCCCATTTTTTATGATCTCTTTGGGATACAGATATAGAAGTGGTATTACTGGATCAAAGGGTATGCACAATTTTATAGCTCTTTGGGCATAGCCCCAAATCACTCTCCACAATCGTTGGATCATTTCACAACTCCACCAACAATGTATCAGTGTTCCAATTTTCCCACACCTTCTTCAATATTTATCATTTTCTTTTTTTGTCATATTAGCCAATCTGATAGGTGTGAGGTGGTAGCTATGGAAGCTAAGAGGCACAGTTAAAGGGACACAGCATTTCAAGAGTGAAATACAGTCCATGAAAAGGCATAGGGTTGAGAAATAAAGAGTCTTCTGTGAGGAACTGCTAGTAGTCCAAGAACAATTCTATTATAGAATGTTTTTGTTGAGTCATTTTTCAGTCACGTCAGACTGTTTTCGTGATCTCATGAGGGGTTTTCTTGGCAAAGATACTGGAGTGGTCAAACACAACATTTCAAAACCAGAATTCATTATCTTTTCTCCTTAACCTTCAACCTCTTACCAACTTTTTTAATATTATAGAGGGCACAACTATCTTCCTTTCATTACCAAAGTTGCCCAGGCTCACAAATCTGGTGTTGGTTTAGACTCTAATTACACACATCTCATAAATCTTCTATGTTGTCAAATATTGTCATTTCTATTGTCATAGCACGCTTACCTTCTCTCCAATCATACCACTGGCTTTCATCACCTTTTACCTGGACTATTTCAATAGTCTTGTAATTTTCCTCTCTACAATCTAATATAGTCTTTCCCTGCTTCCATCCATCATCCACTCAGTTGCCAAAGTGATTTTCCTAAAGCACAGGTCTGACCATGTTGTTCCTTATGCTCTTACCTCTACTGTTTCCCTCTTACTTCTAGGATCAAATATAAAGTTCGCTGTTTTGCATTTAAAGTCCTTCAAAACATATCTCCTGCCTAATGTTCCATTCCTCTTAGTCTTTACTCCCCTCTATGCATTCTGTGAGGCAGCCAGGTGGCGCATTGAATAGAGTGCTGGGCCTAGAGTCAGGAAGACCCATCTTCCTGGGTTCACATCTGGCCTCAGACACTTACTGGCTATGTGCACCCTGGACAAGTGACTTAACTCTGTTTGCCTCAGTTTCCTCATCTGTCAAATAAGCTGGAGAAGGAAATGACAAACCACTCCAGTATCTTTGCCAAGAAAATCACAAATGAGATCACAAAACGTCGGACATGACTGAAAAATGACTCAACAAAAACATATTCTATAGTAGAACTGTTCTTGGCCTACTAGCTGTTCCTCACATGAGACTCTTTATTTCTCAACCCTATGCCTTTTCATTGGCTGTTCTTCATTCCTGAAATGCTGTCTCCGTTTAATTTGGCCTCTTAGCTTCCTTAGCTTTCTTTGAGATTAAGTTCAAATCCAATTTTGTTCAGGAGATTATTTCTGATCCCCACTGCTATTAGTGTCTTCTCTCTGAAATTGATGTCCATTTACCATATGTGTGTATACATTTATGCACACACACATATATATATAAGTATCCATATATATGCACATATGTGTACACATACACATATGTAATGTACACATAGATAGATATAGATATCAGAATAGTGATTTTGCCTCTCATTGTGTTTGTATCAGCAGCGTTTAGCTGGCTGCCTGTCATACAGTAAGTACTGAGTGAATGATTGTTGACTGAGGAGTATTATGAGCGTGAAAACTATGTTCATGACTGCATCTGTCCCTGTGCTCATCCAGAGTCTTTTGCCCTTTAAAGATCCAATCATTTCTTCTCTGGCTATCTAACAACAAGCCATCCTTCAGTTCTCAAACCTACAATGATCTCTGTCTTAGGTGAACTTATGGCCTATTCCAGTCCATTCCAGTCATTTCAGAACTTAAAAAAAGATTCGAGTATAACAGTATAAACAATATAACAGTATAATTTAGTATAAACAATATAAAAATACATAACAGAATAGGTCTTTATCATAACCCATTTTACTCACATAAGGGAAAGATTAGGGCCTAAACTAAGATGCTTAGAGATAAGGGCAGAGAAAACAGGGACAAGGAAGTGAGGATCACAGGAAAGATACATCAGGTTTTCAATCAATAGAAGAGGAGTGATAAGAATGAGTTTCAGTCACCAGAGAGAGGCATCTTAGCCTTTGGCATCATGGTCTTCTTGCCATGGCATGAGAGGAAAAGGGGTTACTTAATTAATAACTATGTAATAAAATCCTTTGCAGCTAACACAAATAGGTTCTCAATTTGTGCAGAGCACAAATAGGTTCCCAGTTCTGGCCAGTCAGCTTGAAAACATGATCAGGAGTTATACAAGTGAAGAAATGAAAATGGATCTATACACCTGAGCCACAGCACTGTAAAAATAATACAAGGAGCTTTCTTGTCTGACAGAGAGCCATCTTTCACTGCAAAAGGTATCAGTCCTTTTGTTGATGATCTATTTTATGGATTAGCCACACCAAATGTTTAAGCCCAGGATGACTTCCCCAACAGCTGGGCTGCTTTCTTCCCATATGTTTCGTGAATGACTTTTTGGATTACCTTCATTTTATAATATTTGTAACAGTTACTCCCCTTCTCTTTGGCAGAAAATCAAGGAGAGGTTCAGGCTTTCTTTGGATGCTAGCATCAGAATAATATCTAATATTTCTATAACACCTTAAGGTTTGCAAAGCACTTTGCATATGTTATTTCATTTGATCCTCACAACAACCCTTTGAGGTAGATGCTATTATTATGCTACTTTTATATATGGAAAAATTGAACCTGAGGGAGGTTGTGACTTGCCTAAAGTCACCAAGTTAATACATATCTGAGGCAGCATTCAAACTCAAGTCTCCCTAACTCTATTCTAGCACTCAATCCAATGCCTTAGCTGATCAAGCATCAAGAGTAAGAATCTAAAATCTCAGGATAAGAGTAACCTAATCTAAGATTTATGGAAGTCCAGATATTAAACTCATGGCTTGCCAGGCAAGAGCAGTTCCAAATGATATGACTGTGAGGAGCCCTATTTTTGCACTAATTGATTGTTTAGGATATGTTTCTTAACCTGGAATCAGTTAAAACAGGTGGGTTTTATGAGTAGGACCTACACTACTTAAAAAGCAAACAAAACCATGTGCTCAATCTATATAGCATATTTTGGAAGAAAAACTTACAAATTTAATCATCCTGACTGGTGTGTTACCAGATTGACAAAGGTTACCAGATTAGTCTTCCTAAAGTAGTGTTGGTTTTAATATTCACCTTCCCCTTCTCAAAACTCTTCAATGTCTCTTCATTATCTACAGATTTAATACCAAATTCTTTATTTTGGTATTCAAGGTCAAGCCAAAACTGGCTCCAATCTACCTTATTAATTCTGTCTCCTACACAAATAAGAATCATTGACTTAGAGTTGGAAAGACATTTAGTGGCTATGTAGTCCAAGCCGTGCCTCAATAGGATACAACTGCCTCAATAAGACACAAAACAAGTAGTTATTTGTTCTTTCATTGAAAATTTCTGAGACAGTCTATATTGGATTTTGATAGCCAGAATTGTTAGGAAGGATTTCTTTATGTAGAAACTATACCTATCTCTCTTTAACTTCTGCCTATTGCTCTTAACTCTACCCTTGGGCCAATCAAAATTAAGTCCAATGTCTTGTTACAAGATAGCTTGTCAAATACTTAAAACTAGCCAACACATTCCACTTAAGGTTATACAAACTCAATGTCTTCAAGTAGTGATTATGGCATGGTCTCAAGTCCCCTCGCTATCCTATATCTATCCTCTGGACTTGCCACAGTTTGACAACATTTTCCCTCTAACATGTTTCTTATAATTGACACAACATTCTAGGTAAAGTCTAATGGGGCAGAGGACTAATTCCCCACATGTATAGGACAATCTGCCTTTTTCTATTGCACACTAAAACCACTCTTTTGGTTCCCACGTCACTTTGTGGACTAATTGAGCTGGAATTTTAATAAAATCATCAGATATTTCCTTATGAATCTCAGATTTCTTTCCATTATACCTGACTTCTGCCTATAGTAGGTGTTCAATTAATGTCTATTGGAAGGAAGGAAAAGGGAAGGAAGGAAGGAAAGAAAGAAGGAAGGAAGAAAGGAAGGAAAGAAGTGAGCAAGGAAGAAAGGAAGAAGAAAAGGAGAGAGAAAAGTATATTTCACTTGATCTGTCAGCAGTGAAAAGCATTTCACTGAAAAATACACGAAACTAGGGGTTATGCCACTCCTTTCAGCACCTAAGTCTTCATATTCATGAACAAAAATATTTCATTTTTATGTTAATTTCACAATTTTTCAAGTAAGCAGTTGCAACTTGAATAATGAAAGCTGTTGAGCATTAAGTTCCTTGTTCTAAGTTTTTGGTCTGTTCTTTATTGCTTGGTGCAGCCCAGTTACTATGAAACATTTAATCTATGACACATAATGCTGGATATCTAACTCATAAATTTGCAATCTAGCACAATCTGTTTATCGAGCTAAACAACCATTACACCTTAAAGCAAGTTTGGCAATTTACATTTGGCAGTGTATATGTGCAGTTGATAAAATGCCTTTGTGTTTCCCTTGCAGCCTCCTGGAAATCTATTAGATGCATTAAGTTACCATATTCAAATCTTGGTCTTTATGCCTTAAGTCATATTTTAATTAGTTCTCCTTTCCTTCTCATTAGCCAGCCTTGAGGTTGCTCCATCATGAGCATTTTTATGAAGCAATGTGTTAGAAATGCAGTTGTTAGGTTTTTCTGAGTGGTGGGTTAGTTGGATGATAAAATTAAAAGATAGAGGTCAAAGGAAACACCCAAGTTATCTACAATTGAACGTTGTATATTAAGGTTTTTGTAAAACTTGTTTTATTAACATAGAATGATGATAACAAAAGAATGCTCACTTCTGCCTTTCTTTCTTTTTGATGCTTTTATTCATAGGATAATAGATTTATAATAGAAAGGAATCTTAGACGCCACCTAGTTCAACCCCTTTATTTTTTTCTAATGAGAAAATTTAGCCCCAGAGAGATTAAGTAATTTGTCCAAAGTCACAGAGTATGTGACAAAACCAGGATTTGAACATGAGTTCTCTAACTCTAAATCCAATCTCTGCCTCTAAAACCATTACAGGATAATTCATTCAATAAGCATTTATTAAATACCTACCATATACAAGGCACTGTGCCAGATGCTGGGGTTACAAAGACAAACAAATTTTAAAAAAAATCTCAGCCCTTTTTTGTATCTAAATTCCAAAAGCCTAAAACAAACATATGTGATGCTACTGGAAGATCTTCTGTTAACATTTTTTTTTCTCTCTAGACACAATCAGTAACTTGGTTAACAGTAAATCCAGCCTAATTCATCGTAGGGTTTCATCTGAGCCTGAATTGTCAAAAGTATAGCTCAGCTATTGAATTAGCACCTACAGATGTAAAGATATTTTATGGGAGTTGAAATGAAGCAGTGATGTTGTCAGCATCACTGGGAGGAACGTTAGGAGGAAGCAGTGAACTCTTAGGAAATATGTCCTCTTGTGCAGCTGTGTGACATTATAAAACTTTACTGCGAGCAAAGATGGTGCCCAAGAAACCCCTTTGAGTGTGAAAAGGAGTGACTCAGAAGTCATGGTATCTAGGGTATCTAGGCTGAGAGAGTTTCTGCTTACTTGAAGGTTCTCCTAATTCCTTATGGGATATTTCCAGATTACCAGACCTCCATTAAGGTTCTGTGTAACACTGCCTGTGCACACAATATTCTAGCTAAATTTTCTAAACTTGTAGATATTCACTTGCTGAAAATAAGTTACTTAGCTTGCTGATGTGTAATTGGAAAGGGCATATGACAGTTCAAGTATAAGTAAAATTCAGAGGCAGGGAGAGAGCCTCTGCCACAAACTTTCATTTTCCTTATTCAACAGGAGCAATCTGAGCCAAAACTCCGGGGAAATTGGAGGTAATTGTTATTATTGCTTAGCGACATATATTTCTCTTTAGGTAACCAAATTTGAGTTACTTTCATTCAATCATTCAATATATTATCATTGGCTACTTTCTAGGTGTGGCACACTATATTTTGACTGAAGGACAAGACTGTCAGTATCAAAAGCAGATATTTCTTAAATTCCTACTGTACACAGAATAAACTGTGCTAATTTAGACACCAAGTTTAGATAAGATAAGGGGTTTACATTTTATTAGGGCAGGCATCTTGGCATCCTGGAGAGGTAGTAAGTCATAGAGCCAGGAGATCCGGGTTTGAATCCTATGCCTCACAAATACTAGCTGTGTGATGATAGGAAAGTCATTTAACCTCTTAGAGCATTAGTTATGTCTTTTGTAAAATGAGGATAAAAATATTTTCTCCTGCTACTTATATTTTTTTCTACTTGCCTACTGTCCACTTACTTATAAGTTACAGAGAAGATACCAACTTAAATTGGTAAGGAGAATTTCCTCACTAGAGAATTCCCTATTATCAATGAAATCACAAGATCTTTCCCTATTCCTATCCCTACCTTTGTAACAAGGTTTTTGTGATAAAATGGCTTTGAAAAACTTAAAGCATTATCTAAATAGTAGTTATCATTATAGGACTAAGGCATCAACACAGTTATAACACATAATAAATACATTGAAGAGTTACAGTAAAGTGCTCTGTGATGTTTGTGCAGAAAGGTTATTACTAATTGAGGAATTAGTAAAAAACTTTCTGGCTTTACGACAGGTGCAATAAGCAAATTTGAGAAGGAAAGTCATTCTGAGGTAGGCATAGAGGTATAAGAACATGATGTATTGAAAGAAAGTTGTAGGATACTAGACAAAACCTAGGGTGCTATGGGCTACCTTGCTTTTCACACACCACCACCCCATTCCCCACTCCATCTCCTCCACATCATACACACATATGTGTGTGTGTGTGTGTGTGTATAGATATATAGATATATATATATACATATATATATATATACACATATATACACTCATATCCAGACACTGTATCTACTAGATTGTCCCTGAGCACTTTTTTTCCATTAGAGTTTGGTGAAACTCATCATCATAACCTCTAAAACCCCAATATCAGTTCACTGGAATTATCTGAAGATCCAGGTAGAAGGTAGGGAATAGAACCCAATGCAGATTCATCCTCACAATTATTCACTTTGATCTTCTTTCCAACTTCTGGAAGCAGAATTAATTCAGTGGGTTTGCACTAGGAGGCTTTTTCGTGCTTATACCTAATCCCCAGCATTTTAAATCATCTGAACATGGAGAAGGAGAAGAAGAAGGAGGAGAAAAGAAAGAAAATAAGAAAGGAAGGAAGAAAGGAAGGAAGGAAGGAAGGAAGGAAGGAAGGAAGGAAGGAAGGAAG
>NW_020950326.1:13354906-13561227 GCF_900497805.2 Vombatus ursinus | reverse complement strand
GAAGGAAGGAAGGAAGGAAGGAAGGAAGGAAGGAAGGAAGGAAGGAAAGGATTGAAAAAAGAAAGTAGAAGAAAAAAAAAAAAGAAAGAAAAGAAAAGCTGCTTCAATCTGAAATCTGAGTCTATTAGTTCTCTTTCTGGAGGTGAATATTTTTCGTCATGAGTCCTTGGGAACTATTGTTGATCACTGTGTTGGTCAGGGTTTCTAAGGCTTTTAGAGCTGATTACATTTACAATTTTGTTGCCATTATATAAATTGTTCTAGTTCTGCTCATTTAATTTTATGTCAGTTCATGAAAATCTTCCCAGTTTTTTAAAATTCTAATTCCTTTCATCATTTCTTACATCACAATAGTATTCCATCACATTCACATCATAAGTTGTTCAGTCATTCCTTAGATGATGTGCATCCCCCCTGGTTCCAATTCTTTTCTATCACAAAAAACTGACACACACAAGCACACACACATATGTATATACATATATGTGTGTGTGTGTATACATAGACAGAGAAAAAAATCTATATACACATCTACATACACAATCTATATATACATCCTTCCTATATACACATCCTTTCCTTCTCCTCTGATCTCTTTGGGGTATGGACCCAGTAACAGTTTTGTTGGGTTAAAGGGTATGAACAGTTTAATAGTTTTTTGAGCATAGTTGCAAATTGCTTTATGGAATAGTTGGGCAAATTCACAGCTCCACTAACAGTGCATTAAAGCATCAGTTTTCCCATAGCTCCTACAGCATTTGTCATTAATATTTAGTATTTAAATGATGGCATTCTGGATTAGGAGTATGATAGGAACACTATCTTCCAGTGTTTCCTAGGAATCTTCCTTCCTCCCTCCATCAAGGATTAGTTATCCTTCAAAATTGATAAAGGAGTCCTTGCCTCCCCTGGCAGCTTTCCTGGTAGCCTCTGGCTGTATCGAAGTGACTTGCTGTTCAACAACAAGCAAAAAAAATTCCAATCAACATGGAGGTAAGCGCCCTTCAATTTGGTGTAAATCTTAGGGCCACAGGAGTCACTAGCTGTAAAGCTGAACAGACATGTTTTCACAAGGAGTTGAGGGAGCCTGTATGTATATATAAGCTAATGTTTCCTGCATATCCTTGCTATAATACGGCTAATTTAGCCTCCCTTTGTTAACTGTTCACTGTATGAGTGTCTCACTTCATCAAAACTATAATAACATAAACAAACACCAACATTACTGGTTAAAATAAAGCTGAATGTTGAATAATTGTCATGACCAACTCATGTTCCTAGAGAAGTGGTGAGGATGCAAGTCCTTTTTTTTGGAGGAAAGGATTAAATGTGCAGATTTTTGTTTATGCTGTCAGAAACGACCACTGTGTCAACTCATTTTACTTAACTGTTTTCCTTTGTTAAAAAGTAAAGCTTATTGGGTGTGTGGGTGGAACAATTTGGAAATGATTTTGATGTAAAAATAAAGGGAAATACAAAACTTTATTTTAACTATATTTAATTAGTATACTTTGTTTCATTCCCAAATTTATCCCTCCCTCTTTTCTAAAGAAAGAAATATTATGTGAAAAATATTATTAAGTCCTCTTATATGCTGCCCCTCCATCAGGGGTTCTATAATCTAGTTGAGATATACATATATATATATATATACACATATATATGTACACACACACACACACACATATATATATACACATATATATGTACACATATATATGTATATATAGGCAAATAATAATAGAATTGGCAAACTGGTAGGACCAGGACTTAGAGGATGAACTGATCACTGAAGCCTGAGGTACTGGGGAAATGTCTCTCAAAAGACTTAGGGATGGGGGCAGCTAGGTGGCTCAGTGGGTAAAACACCAGCCTTTAAGTCAGGAGTACCTGAGTTCAAATTTGACCTCAGACCAAACACTTGACACTTACTAGCTGTACGACCCTGGGCAAGTCACTTAACCCCAACTGCAAAAAAAAAAAAAAGACTTAGGGATGGCTGCAGGGGGGGGGGGGGGGACTCAGTTAAATAGAAAGGATCAAGGAAAGCATTATAGGGGGCCAACTTAATCAGGGGTAGGAATATACAAGGTATGTTCACAGGATGATGAATAAACTAGTCTTGTTGGAGTTTAGGGTTTAGATCTCATAGGTGGGAAGTAGTTCTTTCCCCTTTGCATTCTTATTTCACTATTGTCTACAAGTCCCCCTAACTGCTCCCTTCTATGATTACCTTCCACCTACTTTGTATATATTTTATACCATATTCAATCATTTGCCTGGTGTCTTCTTATTAGAATGTAAGCTCCTTGACCTCAAAATTCTTTTTGCCTTTTCCTTCCTTCCTTCCTTTTTTCTTTCTTTCTTTCTTTCTTTCTTTCTTTCTTTCTTTCTTTCTTTCTTTCTTTCTTTCTTTCTTTCTTTCTTTCTTTTTTTCTTTCTTTCTTTCTTTCTTTCTTTCATAACCCTAGTGATTAATAAAGTATTAGTCCATAGTAAGTAGTCAGTTAATGTTGGAGACAGCTAGGTAGAATACTGAATGGGCCTAGAGTCAGAAAGATTGGCATTCAAATATAGCCTTAATGGCTGTGTGACTCTGGGCTAGTTATTTAATTTCTGTCTACCTGGGTTAACCTTGTAGAGTTGTTGTGAGAATCAAATGAGAAAATATTTATGAAATGCTTAGCATAGAACTCAACTCATAGTATCAATCCATCAATTGTTATTATTGTTGTGCATCCTCCATTCTTTTTTTTTTTTTTGTCTAGGCAATGGGGTTAAGTGACTTGCCCAGGGTCATAGTAAGTGTTATGTCTGAGGGGTTGGATTTGAACGCAGGTCCTCCTGAATCCAGGGCTGGTGCTCTATCCACTGTGCCACCTAGCTGCCCCTTCATCCTTCATTCTCGAAGAGAACCAATGATGTCAGGAGGGTGATGTCTTGACTTACAAGTGAATTAGATTTAAATGAGGTAGAGCTGTGCAAAGTCATCAACTCCACTATCTCCTCCAGAGTCACTGAAGTCCAGTGGTAAGACATGGGTCAGAATGACTGACAATGGCCCAGGATGTAGTGTGAAACCTGGGCCTTTTTAAGCTAAGGTCTTTCCCAGGTCTATATGTCTGAGGCAACACTCATTTAGTAATTAAAGGCTAAGTAAGAAATGAGGTAAAAGATGGTCTACTTTGCCTTCACAAAAGAATCAAGCTGGGAGAGAAACACTCTATGTTTCTCATTAATCCATCAATTAACATTTATTAAGTGCTACTGTGGGCTAGACACTGTATTAAATGCCTGGAATGAGGTATCTGCAATCTGATGGGAGAGACAACATTCAAGCATATACAAAGCAAGCTATCTACAGGAAAAATGAGAAATAATTAACAAGGAAGGGGACAGAATTGAGTCAGGGGTTGGGAAAAATGTCCTGTAAAAGATGGATTTTAATTGAGAAATAAAAGAATCTAGGAGTGACAGTAGGTGAAATTGAGGAGGGATAGAGTTCCAGGTATGGGAGACAGCCAGAAAAAATTCCCAGAGCCAAGAGATGAAGTATCTTATTCCAGCGAATAGCCAGGATGTCAGTATCACTGAATTAAAAACTACCAATGATGAATAAGAAGACTCGAAAGGTAGGAGGGGGTTAGGTTATGAAAGCCAGAGAATTTTGTATTTGATCCTGGTGGTGATAGGTAGCCACTGTAGTTTATTCAGTGAAAGTGTAATGTGATCAGACTTCTGATTTAGGAAAATTGTTTTGGTGGCTGAATGGATGATGGGTTAAAATGGAGAGAGATTTAAGGCAAGGAGACCCACCACAAGATTATTACAGTAATTCAGGTGTATATAAGGTAATAAGGGTCTGCACTAGAGTGGTGACAATATGAGAGGACAAAAGTGGACATATTCAAGAGATTTTGGAAAGGAGCTAAAGGTGACATCTAGATTGCAAGCCTGAGACACTAGGAGGTTGGTTTTACCCTTGACTACATTAAGAAAGTTAGTAACAGGGAAGGTTTAAGGGAAAAGGTAAAGAGTTCTATTTTGTAAATGTTGAGTGTAAGGTGTATATTGAACACACAGTTCAAAAAGTATAAAAGGCATTTGGAAATTTAAGGTTGGATGTCAGTAGAAATGTTAGGGGAGGATTGGAAGATTTGAGAATCATCAGCCTAGAGAAGGTAATTGAATCTATGAAAGCTGATGAGATCACTAAGTGAATCAGTATAGAGAGAGAAGAGAAGGCCCAGGAGAGACGCCTCAAAAATATCTGCAGTTAGAGGGCATGATCTGGGTGATGATCCAGCAAAGGAGACTGAGAAGGAAAAGTTAGTTAAGTAGGAGAACTAAGAGCAAGTAGTGTCCTAAAAAACTTGAGACAATAAAGTATCAAGGAGGAGAGTGTGATCAATAGTGTGAAAGACTGCAGAGAAATCAGGGAGAATGAGGATTGAGAAAATGGCATTGGAATTAACAACTAAGTTATTATTGGTAACTTTGGAGAGAGCAGTTTCATTGGAATGATAAAGTCACAGGACAGATTGTAAAGGTTTAAGAAGAGAGTGTGAAGAGAGAAAATAGAGACAATTATTGCAGATGGCCTTTTGGAAATCAGGGAACAACTATTCTCCCAGCACTTTGATTTAAAACTGCAGAGTCATCTTTAACTCCTCTCTTTCGTTGTCATGCAATCTCTCCTATAATCCCCCTATATCTTTCATATGTTTTTACTTTCTTCACGTTGCTTCTAGTTATTCTATATTTTTTTCTTTTTTTCTTTCCATTTCACTCTTCTCACAGCCTTCAAAATAATCTTGCAAAGGCACAAGTCTGACTATGTCAATCCTGTTTTGAAAAATCCAGAAATGGTTCCCTCTTATCGTTTTAGTTTTTTTTTAATTTTTATTTATTTAATTTTTAATTTATGGGACAAAACAAGCTTTTCTGTAACACTATAATAAAAAATTATTGCCCATGAAAATTACTGCAAATCTATTATGTACAACTTGCTATTCCTTTTAAATATATAATAAAATTATAGTGTAAATTTCTTTTTTTTTCCTTTTTTTTTTCTTCCCTCACCCCCTGCCCTAGAGATGGCTACCATTAGAGGGCATGATCTGGATGATGATCCAGCAAAGAAGACTGAGAAGGAAAGGTTAGTTAAGTAGAAGAACTTAGAGCAAATAGTGTCCTAAAAAAACTTGAGACAATAAAATATCAAGGAGGAGAGTGTGATCAATAGTGTGAAAGACTGTAGAGAAATCAGGGAGAATGAGGATTGAGAAAATGTCATTGGAATTAACAAGATATCATTGGTAACTTTGGAGAGAACAATTTCATTGGAATGATGAAGTCACAGGACAGATTGCAAAGGTTTAAGAAGAGAGTGAGAAGAGAGAAAATACAGGCAATTATTGTAGATAACCTTTCAGAAAAGTTTAGCTACAAAGGAAATAAGAGATACAAATGCCTTTTGTACTTTTTGAACTGTATGTGTTCAATATACACCTTAAACTCAACATGTACAAAATAGAACTCTTTACCTTTCCTCCTAAACCCTCCCTATTACTAACTTTCTTATTATAGTCAAAAGTAAAACCAACCTCCTAGGGTCTCAGCTTGCAATCTAAATATAGATTATATACATATATATGTATATATATATGTATATATATCATATATACATATATATATATGTAAAATCATTCTATGCATACTTCTATTTATCAGTTCTTTCTCTGGATGTAGATTGCATCTTCCTTCATATGCCTTCTGTAGTTAATTTGTGAATTTATAATAATCAAAATGACTTCTTTACTTAAAGTTATTAAAACAATATTGGTGTTACTGTATACAATGTTCTCTTGGTTCTGCACATTTCACTCTTGCCTTTTAGTACAATTCAAACTCTTTTGATGAACATTTAAAGATCTCCATAAAGTAACTTTAACTTACCTTTCCAACCTTATTTCACTCTAGTACACTTTAAGCATTCTATGTTCCATCTCAACTGGACACAGGTGTTCCTTCTCTTAACTTTCTGCATTCATACAACATACCCTTTAATCCTGGAGTGCATTCTCTCCTTTCTACTTTTCAGATTGCTTAATTTTCTTTAAGTCTCCAAAACGTGTATCTCCTTCTCTCTAAAATCTTCTCTGATCCTCCCAGTTGTTCCTGCATTTACTCTCCTTAAATTTCCCTAGGGTACTTTGTCTGCCTTCTATGCCTCCTGCCATTCCTGCTTATATCTTGTATCCCTTTTGTCCCCCTAGTAGAAGGTAAGCTTCTTGGGAACAGGAATGTTTCTGTTTTTTGCCTTTGTTTCCATAGTGTCTAGATTCTATAATAATACCTTACACATAAAAGCATTTTAGAAATATTTATTTAAATGAATTAAAATGGTGGGGATTAGATGTTCCTCATATAGTTTCTTCTCATTAACAGGTGCTTTGGGAAGCAGCATAACACAATAAAGAAATCAATTCATGCTTGGAGTGAGGTGGCCTGAATTCCAATCATGGTTGTGACACTTAGTAGTCAAACTAATTATTCTGGCCCTAAATGAGCAAATTTGCTCCTGAAGTATTAGAACCTCTCATCTCCAAATAAGCCTGGATTTCAACAGCTACTCAATCTAAATAATTGGAGGAGACTGGTATTTCAATCTTATAAAAAAAACCTAAATATTATGCTTATACAGTTAGATAGAGGCTATTTTAAGAGTATGTGGTCTAATATGTGCTTTTTGACATTGCTAAATTTGTAGATTTTTTAAAAGCAGAAAATTTGAGAGATAAAACTATTATTCTTAGCATGATACAATGATTATAATAATAATAGAATAAAGTCAAGTCTTCAAGGCTTAAAGGGAAGGACAGGGAAAAGTACTCCATGAATAACTTTTCCTCCAATAAAGGTCAAAGTGATCTATTATCAGAGTGGCTCTATAGTAGGAGTTTATATTTTAAAAGCCACTAGATAATAATAACCTTTTACTCAGAGACACTGTTGTCTGAAACAAATTTTAGTCAAGCACTGCCTAAACTGATACAGCTTGACACCAATAATAAATTGCACAAATTCAGGCAACCTTCATCATTCTTATTTTGTATTAAATGTCATCTTGTTAGATGATGCATGAATGAATGGAGCAATATGATAGATAGTGTGAATTACTGTCCACTAATATAGTCAGTTAAGATGTGTCTCTAGTCTCTGGATTGGTCCTTGCAAAAGATACCCCACATTACTTCTTGCTAGAGAGAAAAAGCATCCAAGGAGGGAAATTTTGACTTCATCCACTTTCCATTTTTTCTTGTTTGAGTTCTATATATCCTAGAACCAGATTTACTTCCATTTGTTTTCTTAATTTCTCCTGTTACTCATGATTATATTTAAAATTTATGTGATTTCTTTAAACAAATACAAAATATTAGTTCTGTCAAGATTTATCACAGTGAGAAGGGAATTTCACCATCTTAACAATGGAAGTCTGGTACAGATTCAGGCTTGAAGCAGGAGGGTTTTAGAGGAGGTATGTATTCTGACACAGGGCTTTTGAAGAGTGGCACTTACAGCCTTAATTTCATAAACACATAGAAACACACACAAACACACACACACACACACACACACACACACAAACACATACACATGAAGCCCCTCTGAAAGCTTCCCAAGGTTCAAAGCGTGCTTTGGGGGTAAGCCAGAATTTTTTTTAAAGCTGCAAAAAAAAAAAACAACTACCAAATAAACAAACAAAACAAACAAACAAAACCCAGGAGCCTTCATTGATAAGTTGATTTACTGAGCTAACCAGGAAATGTTAGTTCCAATGAAAAGACAAATAGTACATTCAAATGTGACAGGAAAGATTTTTCCTGGCATACTTACAGGAGGGCATACATTCCCCAATCTTAGCATACTGCTAATGAAGGACAGGAAATACGAAGGTGGTACATGATCAGAGAATACAAATGGTGGGTGTATGGGTGGGCAGCATGTGACCAGGACATATAAGTGTCCAAGGCAATTTATCCCTCCATCATTACAGACACTAATGTCATCAGACAGTGCCATTGCAGGAACTACTTTCTCCCTTAAACTCTGGTCTTCTGCTTTTTTTCTGTTTGCCATGATGCTCTGCTGGATGTAGTAATGGCTGCTGCTGCTGCTGCTGTCTTCTAGGCTACCATTTTCTGGTGTTCAGCCATTATCTACCTTCAGGGAAGAAGTTGTTGTTTTAGAAGAGGGCCAATGACATATGGGGTCATGATTTGCCTGTAAATTGGATTTAAGTGACACAGTGGGGGGTTCAGTTCAACAGCCATGAAGGGAGGATGGATCTTATAGCTCTTCAGCTTGATAGCCCCAGGTGCCATTAAGCCTCCTGACAGCTAGCTAAAGAAACCTTTAGTTTTTTTTCTTCTTAAGTTTGCCTTTTAAACTATTTATTTATGCTTTGAATTTCCTTTATAACATATTATATGCCTAGGTTGTTATGCTGGGTTCAAATAATCCTAGAGTCTTTAGAAAAAATTTCAAAAGCACTGGCTGGAACTAAGATGCAGGAATTCCTTTCAACCCCTACAGAAGCCTAGTTGCCACACAAATCAATTTAGAGGCAAGATTGAAAAGGACTTGGTAGGGTTAGTGATTTTTGCTCTAATTGTACATTCCTGTCTTTGTTATGTATTGCTACCATTAATCAGATATCTTCTCTCTCCAAGGGATGCAGAAGTAGGAGAAGAAAGTCTGAGTCATGGCTTTTCTCATTTTACTTGAAGAATTAAGAAAGTGAGAGTATTTGACAAAAAGTATACTTTTGAGACAATTTGGTCAAATGTTAGTAGTAGAGTGCACCCCTACCTTTCCCTTATCCCCACATATTATTTTGAAAATTATTTTTTGCTTATATATGTTCCTAAACTGTCTTGGTCAATTATCCCTGAAGCCTATTAAAGTTTCACTTTAATCCAAGCCAGTACACAATTCCCAAAGACTTGCAATTTAATTACTATGGCTTTCACATTAGAATCTGAGCTCCTAGAAAGCAGGAACTATCTTTTGTCTTTCTTTGTATCTTCAGTGCTTAGCACAGTACTCGGCACACAATTGGTGTTTAATAATTGTTTACTGACTGACTGCTCCTACTAACCTGGTATGAACTGGGCAGTTACAGGCACACAAAAATAAAATTGCCTGATTTATTTATTTATTTTAGAGCACATCAAATGTGTATAGCACTTGTATACAAATTGTTTTACTTAAGCCTAAGAATAGCCTAAACAGCATTATTATTTTTCCATTTGACAGATGAGAGAAAACTGAGATTCAGAAATGTTACATGCCTTGTCTGATGAGATACAACTAATTAATGGCACATTTAGTATTCAAACGTGCTTCTTCCACTTCTCCAAGCTGCTTTCTTAAATACTTGTTAAATTGATTGAATAGGATCTTGTAATCAGAGATTTATACCCAAAAGGAATCTTAGAGGCCATCCAGTTCAACCCCCTTATTTTATGTATGAGAAAACTGGGTAACAGAGAACTTGAGTGTATTGTCCAAACAACTCGAAAGTGTCTAATGAAAGACATGAATTCAGGTCTTTCTGACTCCTAGTTCAGCACTCGGTCCTCTGTAACACTTGGTAAAATGCAAGAGTAGCAGTTTTCAAGTCAACCAGAAATATGTAATTGTAAGATAACTTTTGCATTTTAGATGAATGGCAGACCATTCAGAACTCTAGAATATTGATTTACTTGTACTTTAAAAGAGGAATAAAATGAGAAGGAATAATTAAGATCAGGTTTTCATAAAGATTACATAAAATAATAGTCCTAGACCACTGTGTAAACCATAAAGTAACATATGTAATGTACTTCAGAAAATTTTAAAGTACTATCTAAATATTGGCCATTATCATAATTATTAGTATTATTGCCAACAATTTTCATTTTTTAGTGTTATTGTTGTGATGGTGGTTGTTGATGATGGTGGTGTTGTTTTGTTGTTATCATTATTCCAGGCAGATCTAGTACTAGAATTCAGGCTTCCTGATTCACGGGATAGTCTTCCCATTATGCTAGGCAGATAATTTTCTCTACTTCTAGGTACAATTGCAACTAAAAATGGAGACAAATAGGTCTCTCCCCTGGAATCTGTGAAGGCAAGATGATCAAGATTGTTTCTGATACCTACGAAAGTCTCTTGTTCGGTGTGATTCTCAATATCTCTCCTCGTCACATCTTCCAGTCATCTTTGTCCTACTATCAGTTTCAACAGCTTAAAAAAAGACTATTCTTTGGATGTGTTACCACGGAACAGATGCAGCATGTTCTATGCAACATGTCTACTAAGAGAAGTTATTAATGTATTCATTCACAAGATGTTTATTGAGTGCCTTTTAAGGACAGAGCATCATAGTAGGTACTATGACGGTTGCAACAATATATTAAATACAGTCATTACCCTTAAGGAGCTTATGGTCTTATATGAGTTTATATCCTTATATATAGTCTAGAAGGAAGAATAAGACATCCATCAAACAAATGATAATATAGGGAAGTCATTTTGACTATTAGAAATACTCAAATTAACTTCAAAGACATATGAAGGAAGATGCCATCTGCATCCAGAGAAAGAATTGATAAATAGAAGTATGTATAGAATGACTTTGTGTGTGTGTGTGTGTGTGTGTGTGTGTGTGTCTAAGGGTAGCCATCCTAAGGCATTGAAATATGGAGGGAAGAAAAAGAAATTTACATGATAACTTTATTATGTATGTAAAAGGAATAGCAAGTTGCACATAATAGATTTGCAGTTTCATGTGCAATCATCTTTTTATTATACTATGTTATGGAAATGCTCAATTTATTGCATAAATTAAAAATAGAATATTTTTTAAAAAGAGGGGAAAAAAGAATCTGGTATGTACTATAAGAAGGGCTCAAAGAATCAGAGAGCTAGAAGAGATTTTAGAAGCCATACAATATACCCCGCAACAGTTGTACAAATGAGGAAACTGAGACCTTGAGAGAATGTTAGTTGTTCAAGGTCACACAAGTCTGAGGTTCTAGAGCCAAGATTTGAGTCTAAGTTCTCTGATTCCAAATCCACTTCTTTCTTCTGTACCACACTGCCTCCCCAAATGTTATGGGAATTCACAGAAGGAAGATATATTCAAATTCTTACTTTGCCACTTAATACTCATGTGACTATGGTCAAATTAAATAATCTCTCTGGGTCACAGCTTCCTCACCAATAAAATGAGGAGTTTGAATGATATGGTCTACATAGTCTTTCTACAAATTCTAGGTCCTATAATCTTATAAGTTTTTGTTGAGGAGGATCAAGAAAGACTTGATAAACGAAAGGCATTTGATAGAAGACTAATATTTTTAGGGAGCGGGAATTACAGACTTATGATTACATTGGCATAGGAAACACCTAGTTGTGTAATTTCCTCTACCAATACTAATCATCTGCTGGTCTGCCACATATAGCCTTAGAAGGTTGCCTGGGGGCACCAAGAAGTTAGATGACTTGTCCAAGGTCACATAGCAAAAATGTGTCAAGGTTGGGTCATAAACTAGGTCTTCTTGACTGTGAGAAACATACCCTATTCACTAAGCCATGCTGCTTCTTCAAAACTGTACTATCTCTTTGCATATTCATAGACTGATGACACAATTCAAGTTTGAGGAGTGATAGGGAAAATTTAAAGAAAACAGATCTCACAGTAGTAAGGAGGAAAACTAATTTATTTCTGGTGCAGTGCAGCCACAAAACCACCCAACCAGAAATTCAGGACAGCAAACTCTTACTGCCCCTTGCAAATGCTTATTATTTGTATTTTCTCATTTTTAGTAGAATATACAACACTGGGAGACTTTTTGCTCCCTCTAACACATTGCTCACTGAGGACTGTCATGTCAACAGCAAACCTTTCCAACACGTTGAAATTATACCCCAAGGAAATAATGGGGAAAGGCCCTTTACTGAAATGAACTCCGAGGCAGAGGCAGCCTGCCCAATGACTAGCTCAGGCCAACTTTCAAGAAAACTGTGAAGTAGGCAAAGTTTAATAATGGTTTTCTCCTTTTGCTTTCAGGTCCTCGTTGCATCCCAGATGTTCAGTGATTTTATATATTTCCCTGATATCTCAAGGCCTCACATCTAGGACTGTGCACTACAGGTAATGTCTTGTTTTCATGTGTATATTTGTCAATTCTGCTCGGTCTGATTGGACAGCACTTTGGGAGAAAAAAATATGATAAACTGCTTGCTGCATTGGAAAGAATATCAGACTTATTGTATCTTCTTTCACAACATGGCTGATACGGAAATATGTTTTATGTAATTACAGATGTACACATATATCAAATTACTTGCCATTTCAGGGAGAGGACAGAGGAGAGAGGGAGAGAATTTGGAACTCAAAATTTTGAAGAATGAATGTTGAAAATTGATTTATCATGTAATTAAAAAATTATTAAAAAAGAAAAGAATATCAGACTTAGTTTCAGAAGGTCTCAGTTGCTCTGCCAGTGCCTAGCTTTATGACCTTAGACTTCACCTAAAATGAAGCAACTAAGCAAGTGGACCTCTAAAGTGCATTCCAGTTCCAATATCCTATAGGCTAATTTAATTAAAAAGTGTTTATAACTTCTAAGAAACCAATGTGTTCACCCTTTTAGAGTCCTTTACATTATGTGAGAGGGGTAGGGGATAAATAACTTTGCCTAACCCAAAGAAATGGGTCTATAATTGTAATATTTCAGGCACCTCTGATGAGCTAGTAGGAAAAATTGTGATGTGTAGGGAGGTCACCCCCATTACTTTCAATAATTACATTTAGAAGGCTGCTTAGCATAGTTTGTAAGACCCCACTTTTGATATAGATATATCTCTGTGGTCTTTTATAGAATTTGTCTGTTTGAACTTTGTTTTTCTACGTTATTTGTGCTTTGGAAGTCTGTTCATCAGAAACCTAGGAACAGTTAGTGAGTCAATTTATTTCCCCTTATTCTCCCCCCTTGGAGAATAAACCATGTAAAACTAATTCTCTAGTCAAATAATGGTCTTGCTTTATCCTCTTAAAAAAATCTACCCTCAGTGTATTTGAAGGAAGGGAAAAGATAAGAAAGCTTGAGAAGAAATAGAACCTAACTTCATGGGGTACAGCAGAGGATGGGGTGTTCACTCATGCTTTTCTTGGGCTGGGGAATGATTTTCAACTACCCCTTCAGTGCAAATATCCAAGAAGTTATAGGGTTGCTGGTCCTGTTGATAAACAAAATTGGGTTTGTTACATTCTTACTTAAGTAGAACATAGAAGTAATTCGAGAACCATCTTCTCCAACTCTTACTTATTGAGCATCATCTATTCGGGGCAGTTTATTTACAATATCCTATTTTCTTCTGTACTATTCTGCATTGTTCTCTAATTGATTTGTACTTGTTAGTCTTGTTTATTTTAAATGTATTTCTAGATCTTGGAGGACAGAGACTGTGCCTTCTATTTCCCTTGTAGCCCCCTTTTCCTGAAACACTGGCCAAGGCACATAGCAATCTTGTAATATTATTCTCTGGAATCAAACAGAATTGAACAAATGAATATGGGAAAGAGTCAAGGAGAAGGACATGAGAGAATCAGCCAATAAACTGTCATGGATTTAATGGGCTCCTACTACATATTCAGCTCTTTGCTAAGGGAGAACAGCACAGGATGTGAAAAACTCATGGCCACCTAGAACTGCCAGGCCTGGTATTTGTAAAACGAAACAAAACAAAACAACAACAAAAACATTTCAGAGGCACAAAAAGAAGTCATGTGGCAAGTTACCTCAATTCCCAGAGAAGCATTTATTACTTCAGTTTCTGTCACATCATAATGCAATGTCATGTTTTAGTGACTTTGTCCTTATTGTGCAGATAAAAATCATGATAGGAACAAAGACAAAGCTTGAACAATCTTAAAGTTCATTTAGTTCAATATCCTCATTTTACACAGGAGGAAACTGAGATCAATTTAGTAAATTGCACAAGGATCCATTGCTAGGCACAGGTAGGACTCAGACTGATGTTCCGTGACTCCAAATGCATCATCACTTCTATCATCACTCTTCCCCCTCGTTAGCATTTCTATAAAATTTTAAATATTTCAAAGAGACAGCTTAGTTTTGTTGTTATAGTGTTGGACTTAGAGTCAGGAAGACCTGTGCTTAAAACCCAACCTCTGACACTAGCTGTGTGACTATAGGCAAGTCACTTTACCTGTCTGAGAATTAGGCAACTTTCTAAGACAAGAGGCTATAAACAAATGACATCTAATAGATAGTGCAACAGATAGATAGATAGATAGATAGATAGATAGATAGATAGATAGATAGATAGATAGACAGATAGAGCATTTATTAAGGTCTTACTAGGTACCAGGCACTCTGCTAAATAGAAGGAATCCCAGGTTGTGCTTTGTCCTTCAGTCTCGAAAAAGACCATGACATCAGAGAGATGATGACATGACTTGCAATTGACTTTGATTTGAGTGAGGGAGGTCTGTCCAAGGTCACCAGCCTCACTTTCTCCTCCAAAGCCATGTGGGTTCAGTGGCCAGATATTCATCAGGATGACTGGAAATGGCTCAGAATGCAGTGGGAGACCCTGGCCTTTTAAGCTAAGGTCATTTCAGGTGCTCACTTTGAGTGGGGCAATGCCCATTTAGTGAATAGGCCTCTTTAAGAAGTGAGTCAAGGGATGGCCCCTTTAATTGAAAAAAAAAATCAAACTGGGAGGCGAAGACCCTCAGGGTTGCTGGCCAAAGGAGAAATAGTTACTATATGTGTTCACTCACTGCCAGGAAGGCCCAAAAAAAACAGCCATCAAGTGGTCCTTGGGCAGGGACCTACTGTCCAATCAAATCCAAATACAAGCAAAAAGAATGACAAATTTGTGCCCTCAAGCAGTTTGTATTCTAATAGAGAAAGAAAATACATAAAACCTAAAAGGTACTAGGACCTGGTGCAAGGTCAACACATAGTCTGGTAAATCCTGGGCTGAAATAGATTTGGAATGAGGATAGCTAGCCTGGTTGTTGTTGTTATTGTTCAGTTATTTTTTCAGTCATGTCCAGCTCTTCATGACCTTATTTGAGGTTTTCTTGGCAAAGCCACTGGAGTGGCTTGCCATTTCTTTCTCTAGCTCATTTAACAGATGAAGAAACTGAGGCAAACAGGGCTAAGTGACTTGTCCAGAGTCACATAGCTGGTAAGTGTGTGAGGCCAGATTTGAATTTAGGAAGATGAGTCTCATTAACTCCAGGCCCAGCACTGACCTGGGTGCTTTCTCAAATGGAGGGTCCAGGATTAAATCTCCAATAAGAGGAGTCACTGGAGACATTGCCAGTGACAGATACTTTTGGGGCAGAGGTCAAAAAGTATTTTGGGCATTTGGGGCTTAACCAGATTATGGTGAGAATGGCTTGGGTAAGTGGAGAGAGTTCCCAAATCACTTAAATTGAAATAGTTCTTATACCAGGAGTTGTCACGTTGAAGATTTTCAAAGTCCTTGATATAATCATGTCTTGATGTCACCTTCTAACTGAACAACAATAGTCCCTGCATTAGGAAGATAATTTTATCTCCATTTTATTGACTGGTGAACTGAGGCTGTGGTTGGAATTTGTCTATATTCTTTTTTATAATGCTAAACAAACCTAGGAAAGGTTTAATTCCATAAAGTGACATAAGTTATTTTCCAAATAATTTAGAAAACAAATATTATTCTTCAGAAACAGAAAAAAATAGTAACAAAATGTATTGAAGTTAAGTAAAACATAGAGGTTGTTTGAGACTTCTTTGTCTCCATATTTGCCAGAAACCAAGCAATTGGACATGGCCCAAAATTAGAGTAGGGAGGATTTAGTTTGGCAAGAACATAGAAGTCACTGATAAATATTAAATTCTGCAACAGATTGCTGTGGATGAGGGTAGAATTGTTGTCTCCAAAGCTTTTTAAAGCAATGATCTGCATCAGATTTGGTCAGATATGAAAGCAGAGGGATAGTTTAAGTAACCTCTCAAGGTCCCTTCCAGTCTAATGGCCCTTTTGCCATTGCTGTTTTGCTATGAAAAGCCATCAATAAATGAAATTCAAAGTTTACAGTGCTAATACCATTAAATATGAATCACCTACTCTGTTAGCTTTGCTTTTGCTCAATTGTTTGGAATATTATTATTTAAAGTGCATTTGGAGGTATTCATTAGCAAATCTGGTGTTATGCCAGACCAGTGACTAGGGGACAACTATTGGTTACTTAACTGTTATGGGTGTTATGTAAGGAAAAAACCTGCACAGAAATAATTTAAAGAAAGTACAGTGCCAGAAGGTAGTGATGTGGGTAAGTATTGAAGTCAACTAAGGAGGGAAACACACACTTTACATTGACACTGGCATGATGAATTTCCCCAAAGATAACAACATTAAAACAGGTGAAATCGGGTGCACATGTATCATTACCATGAAAGATAGGAGGGTAATTTGATATATGCCTTTGCTTGCATCAGCATTATTCTTTATCCGTTTCTCATTTTTCTCCTCCCTATGCCATACTGTTTTAAATCACTGAAAATGATTACCTCAGACACTTCAGAAAGGGGCAGGAGACATGTTTATTTCACAATCTCATTTTTCCTTTATGCAGTCCACACCTATCCCCTTGGCTACCTTAAACCTACAGACCCTCATATCATAGAAGAAAGTGATGTTATCTCAAGGTTGATAACCTTATTGTTATTGTTATTACGAGATTATTAATAGCTGGGTTACCTTGGGCAAGTTAATTGACCTCTCTGGTACTTAGTGGCCACATGGTAAAATGTGATTGGACTAAGTTATTTGCTATTTAAAGTGCCTCCAAGCTCTCAGTCATATGATTATAAACTTGGAAAATCATACTCTGATTGTAGGAGGGGTACTACTCAGGTTCAATGTCACCTTCCAGGCTCTATAGTCAGCATTTTTGCCCATTAGAATACTGATAGGTTGGTATTTGAAAGGCTATTTCTTTATATTATATAACTCATAAAACAAAACATCTATTTTCTCCCTTTTTAAGATTAAAATATTTTCCTGACCATCCTTTAAAATAAATGAATATTAAGCTCAATAGGAATAAGAGCTTACACATCTCAAGCTACAAAAGAGAGCCATATATGAAGCAAAGAAACATTAATAATGGGATGTGGTTTGGAGGAATGGTGGTCTAGAGCAGCGGTATGAAACCCAAAAAGAAATGGGGGCCACTAATTGGTCTCTAATGATCCCTGCTGGTTACCTATTGACCTAGTTTTAAAAAGGAATATTAATTATGTTTTATTGTATTTGTATTTATTTTGTGAATTATTTTTCAATTTCATTTAAGTCTGTTTCAGGCCACACTGGGGAGTGTGGTAGGGCACTTGGGGCCAGCAGACCTTGTGTTTTATACGTTTACTTTAGAGGACATTTAGCCAAATTCAGACTTAGAAGGACCTGAATTCAAGTCCAATTTCTGGAATGTACTGACTGTGTGATGCTGAATAAGTCATTTAAATTCACTGGGCCCCAGGCAAATTCTCTAGGATTATAAGTTGCAGAGTAAGTGACCATTTGCATTGTTAGACCAAATTTTCTCACTAGGAGCTACCAGTATATAAATGAAAACCATAGGTCTAGACTGAAAAACAAACGAAATACAATAATTGGGAATGTGTGTTTCCCAAAAGTTCTGATCTAATTAGTAATTGTAGCATGAACACAACCCTTTGCTATCAGGGCTTAGGTTAGCAAAATCAACTCTCTGATAGGTTCCATTGAACTGGAAATCTTCCAATGTGTAGGTCTGGCAAACAGACTCTATCTGCTGTATGAGGACTAACCTTTAAAGATGGCCACCAACTAATGAATTTTTTTTGAGGGGGAGTCAAAGTTATTAATGGATTGGATGAACATTTTTTAAAGTCATTCTGACTTATGTGGGCCTCTATACTTCCATCGAGATAGTGGCCAAGAAGGGATGGAAAGGGTACTAAACATTACATAGTTCTTAGGCTGTCATCAAATATTAACATAACTGTTGGTTGTCTTAATACATGATCTTTGTTCAATAACCTTAATATATGATCTTAATAAAATGACCAAAGAATTGACAACACTGTTGGAGGAACTAAGCCACATTAATATTGCCATTCTTTAAAATCACACCAGAAACACAAGGAAATTGCAGCTAAATGGAAAGGTTGCTCTTGAGTTGTCCTTAGAGAAGCGAATAAAGCAGTTGGTCTTATTGGTTTCAACATGTGCCTCCCAAGCAACCGGAAACATTTTAATAGGTACTGGTCATCTAAACTTACTGTGCTCTCAGTGGATGTAGTTAAACTGACCACCATGACTGTGGTACTGCTGATATACTAACATCCTGACTGGAGGAAAAAGAAGCAGAAAAAATATCAGTGAACAATTTGAAAAAATCCTTTAAAATGAATCAAGAAGTTCCCCAGTATTCAGCCACTTCGAGATGAGTAAAGGCACAAAAAAGGAAAGTAAAACATGGAAATAAAAGCCTACATCAGAAATATATTTTAAGATAACAAAGTAAAAGTGACCAAAGTTTTCTAGATGACTCAGAAGTCTCACAGTTATACAACATGTATTTCTTCCAGGAAGAGAGTTGAAAATTGATATATATGGGGGCAGCTAGGTGGTACAGTGGATAGAGCACCGGCCCTGAAGTCAGAAGGATCTGAGTTCAAATCCGGCCTCAGACCAAACACTTGACACTTACTAGCTGTGTGACCTTGGGCAAGTCACTTAACCCCAATTGCCTAAAAAAAAAATTGATATATATGGTAAGAATGAAACATCACAAAAAATAAAACTGTTTACAACTTTACAGAAATAACTGATTTTATTTGTTGTAGTTATTTCATAGTTAGCAACTTTTATACATAATTAGAGTATATATCTAGGTAAATGTCAAATTTTTAGAAGAGGTATAAAAGAGAGAAAGATACTGAATGCAATTAAAGCAGTTCAAATACCTGAACTACTTAAACAACCTGTTAATTCTGAAAAATGAAAAATGACTTTATCACAGACAATGAAGTACAGACAATGACTTTATCACTCTTTCTTAGAAAAGTTCATCTAATGCCACATAGGCAGATAGAGATTATGTGACTTTCATAGCATCACAGAGCTAGGAAGTGTTTAAATCCACATTTGAACTCAGTTCTTCCTGATTTCAGGCTCACTGCCTTATCCACTGTGTCATGTACCTGCTTCTATAGGTGATTGTTCTCTATCTCAGGCTCCTCTGATGATATACTGATAACTCCCAGAGTCTAGCTCCTGTCCTCCTGTTTTCTGCAAGGTTTAATGGAGTTGAACTGTGATAGCATGTTTATCAGTAATACATGACTCATTTCTTGGCTATTCTTTAGATTTCTGACATCAGGCTGTGTAAAATGAATCGGTGTCTCACTTTGTCAATTCCATAAAAAAAGTTCATTTAATTGTTTCTACTTTGTCCAACTCTCCATGACTTCATTTGGGGTTTTCTTGCTAAGGATACTGGAGTGGTATGCCATTTTACAGCTCATTTTACAGATAAGGAAACTGAGGCACACAGGGTTTAAATAACTTACTCAGGATCACATGGCTACCAAGTGTTTGAGCCTGAATTTGAACTTGGGTCTTCCTGACTCCTGGCATAGTGCAATATCCATTACCACACCTAGCTGCCCTATTTGTATGTTTGCAATACCATTACTACTATAAGATTTGGAACACAGAAAAAATGTTCAATATGTTACAGAAGGTATCTTTAAAAAATGTTAGAGAGACAAGAGTTCTGAGTTCTAGTTCTCATTAAATATAGATAAATAGCTGTGTAATATTGATCAAGTCAACTAATTTCTCTGGGACTCAGTTTCCTCACATGTAAAATGATGAGAGGGGATACAATGAGGAATATGTTGATAAATATTTCACAACTGGCTGTCTAAAATATATATATGTATATATATATGTACATATATGGAAGATAAATTTTATATTTAATTTACATAATTAACATTTTCTTCATCACTTTTCATGTCTATATAATTAACAAAATAACAAATCAAAACCTGATTTGTAACATTTGCTTTTTTCTAAGATGTAAATGCTCACATTAAAAATTTAGTACCTGGTTCTCTAGGGCTGGCTCAAGTATACCCCTGGTATATTAAAAAAAAGATAATTTCTAAGGTCACTTCCTGTTCTAACATTCTAAGATAGTGTTGAAATTAGGAAACCAACTCATGAATTTTGCTGAACAAATCATTATGTTACCCACCAGACCTTGTTAATATTGGCTTGCCAACAATGAGATACCTTTCTTGAAAATATCCCAACAAGCTGTTAAGCTATCTGTATTCTGTGATTTTAATTAGAATTGAGAGGATAACACTATTTGAATGGAGAGCCCTGCTCAAATGCAGCTGATCTGAAGAGGAACTTCTTATTGAACACATTATCATTTAAATTATTTTCCACTCTTATATCAAAATCATTGAACTTTTAAAATATAAAATGTCAAAAAAATTGAGATGAGAATAGGTAAATGTGCAAGTAGTTCTTGCTATTTTCTTTAGTTTGCATATGTATTTAGCCATTGACTGAACAGTTAGTAGATTGCTTTAAAAAAAAGTTTGAACATCTCTGTAGAACAACAAAAACTATTAAGTTTTGTTTTGTGACTCCAATACCTTTTAAACCATCTTTTTATTCTCATGTTTAGGCATCTTTATTTAAATTTTTAAGTGTTGATTTCATTTATGTACATTTATTTCAGTATTGATTTTGATGGGCTGAGATATATGTAGAAAATTCAGAAAAAGTACATTCTCCCCATCCTCAACCTTCTGAATGTAACAAAGCAACAATAACAACAACAACAACAAAAATCTGAAAGCCAACACTTGGATTGGGGTTTTGTCTGAGGTCTCAGTCCAGGATTTGATAACACAAATAATAATATTATCACTTTAAAAGTCAGTAATTCCTTCTTACACTGTTGCAGAGACTAGTACCTCTTCCTTACTAAATAATTTCATGAGGATCTACTGGCAAAAAATATTATATTCTTGTGACTGGTCTGCCAATGATCTACTTTTCCATACTTAGAAAGGTACTTAGATGAATGGTATAATTCTGTCACCACTTAACACTTGTCCAACTTGGTAGGATCTATTAAAACAGATTTTTGGGTGGCATAGCCTTTCACAGCTCTGGGTCATCTCCAAGTAAGATATGATTTTAGAGGTAGACTTCAGGTTGTTGCTGCCAGTTAAATGATATAGGCCAGAATTTGTCAGGCTGGCACAAGTAAATCATACTGTGACTCATATATTCCAATAAGAACTCTTACTCAAGAATACACACACACACACACACACGTGTGTGTTTGTGTGTGTGTGTATATGAATGGAAATAAATTAACAATGGAACAATGTCAACAAAAGTGATAGTAATGTAATAGAAACCTATAAAGAGCTTTTCAGTTACAAAATAGTTTCAAGCATTAATTAATTTGTTCCTCACAGCTCTGAGAGGTAGTTAATTCATGTGTTATTATTGCCGTTTTGCAAGTGAGCAAACAGATTGAGAAGATTTAACTGAAGTCATCCAGCTAGTATTGATAACAATTACATTCAGTGAGCATGTCTATATTTCAAAGAGATACAATGACACTGGATCTGGTAGCATGGAATCTTAAAGTAGGGAATGGTTGAACTGGGGAATACTTTGTGGTTTCTGAGCCTGCACCCTGGCCACGTCCAGGAAAACAGCTCAGTGCTCAAGGAGTTGGACACTTTAGAATGATGAAGCAATCTGCTTATTGGCCACTGGGCAAGAAGAATTGCTGAACTTGGTAGACCTTTAAAAAGTAGTGAATCTCCTTTAAAATTTCTTTTTCTCTTACTGTCTTGCAGATCATGTCAGGACTATTTTCCTGTGAGAAGGGGGAGTAGGAGTGGTGGGAAGTCACCCTTCCCCTTAATCTGGCTGTATAGGGAGTATGAGCATATATCTTTTTTAGCAAAGTCTGAGATAGCCAGTAAGTCAATAAACATTAATTAAGCATGTGCCAGAAACTTTGCTAAACTCTGAGGATTCAAAGAAAGTAAAGAAAAAGAAAAAGAAAAAGAACATGGTCCTTTCCCTCAATGTTCTCGCATTCAAATGGGGGAGAAAGCTTATAAACAACTAAAAAGTACAACAAAAATGTAATGGATTCTTTTATAAAAGTTGAGGTAGCTAGGTGGTCTGATAGATTGAATGGTGAACTCAGAGACAGCAAGACTTGAATTCAATGTCTGCTTTGGCCACCAACTAGATGTGTGACTCTGGGCAAGTCTTTTAATCTTTTTTGGCCTCAGTTTCTTCTTCTGTAAAATGGAAATTATGATAGTACTTACCTAAAAGAGTTGTTATGAGGATGAAATGAGGTAACATAGGTAAAGGTTCTGCAAACCTTAACATGCTATATACATGTTGGCTATGCTACTTCTTTTTCTCCTCCTCCTGCTCCTTCCTCTCTTCCTTTTCCTCCTGGTCCACCTTTTCTTTTCCTCCTCCTTTAATTCTTCCTCCTCCTCCTCCTGTTCCTCTTTCTTTTCTTTGGATTTGGAAGAAACTAGAGTTCCAACAGACAGAGAAATGACAATTTATCCATCAGAGAGGGGATATCTGTGGATGTATATACCAAATGGTACTTTATCTGAAGTAAACAAAGGTGTTAGTAAGAACAACAAACATCATTCAGGGTGAAGCTAAGACTGTGCCAAGGGCAGATTCCTGCTGAGTATAGGTAAAGAACAGAGACCTGACAGGATAAGGCTGAGGACAGGTTAGGGATTTCCTGTAAGGGAACTAAAATCAGTGACTCAAACCAAAAAATCCAATTTATTATGACTTGTGCACTGTAAAGAACTTTTGTTTTGAAGTGAGAACTTTCTAGATGTACCATTTTCTGCTTCTGTGACTCTGAACCAGTCCCCTAATCTAAGTTTTCTCATCTGCAAATCTGCTATAATAAATAGCAATTCAATTATCTATCTACCAAGGTTGTGGAAAGGAAAGCACATTCACATTATGGATGGTAAAACATCATATTAATGTGAACTGTTATTATTTAGACATTTTGCTATTCATCTTTATTCAATGTAAACAACATGAATTAGTGCTACAATTAATTTATTTCCATTCAGATACACACACACACATGTGTATGTATATATCCTTGAGTAAGAGTTCTTATTGGAATATATAAGTCACAATATGATTTACTTGTGTCAATCTGACAAATTCTGGCCTATACCATTTACCTGGCAGCAACAACCTGAGGCACAATAAAGCCTGAAGTAGGGGAGGGTAACTTACTAGGAACTGTATATAATTTCAAACTTTTAAGATTGACTATAACCCATCAAGATTTTATTGGTGGTGATAGCAAATTGGGGTGGGGTGTTGGAGAAGGAGTTGCTTTTTCTAAGATCAGAATCACCACCATGACAATCATAATCACCAACATTAATTGTTCTTCATTCATCCATTCACAAAAGAGCTGTATAGCATTTAAATTTCACCTACTTCAAAATAGTATCAAAACTCAGTCCTATGTGCCTAGATGCATAGCTATTACCAAAGATACTGCTGCCCCTCAAGGGTTCTGGGCATACTGATCCTTTGTATTCATTGTAGAATAATTCCTGATTTGTTTTCATATAAATCAGGGGTTCTTAAGCTGCCTTTTTAATCCTTGACATTTTATATTATGCATTTAAAAACTTTATTATTAGTAGAGGGTCATAGGCTTCCAAAAAACGCCAAAGGGGTCCACGACACAAAAAGTCTAAGAATCCCTGATTTAAGTGGAAAGCAGATAGAGGATTTACAACGGAGTAGTGAAGAAATATATTCTTCCTTTGTATTTCAAGGTAATAAAATTTAATCCAATGAATATTCAGTAAGCACCAACTGTGGAGAAGAATGTCTCTTGGTATTGGGAATATACTGATTAAGTCAGTACTTAAACCTGCCCTCAATGAGCTAGTAATCTGATATAGTTTATCTGGCTTGCATAAAAATAACTGTGGTATAAAACAAAATTAAATAAAAACAAAGGGTTTTGAGCCAAGATAATGGAGAAATGGCAGGGACTCCCCTGAGATCTCCTCAATTTGTCTCCAAACAACTTTAAATAATACCTCAAAATAAATTCTGGAGTGATAAAACCCATCAAAAGAGAGGGTGAAATAATTTTCCAGCCCAAGATAACTTAGAAGGTTGGCAGGAAAAATCTGTGACACTGGGATGAGAGTGGAGTGCAGTCCAGTGCAGCGCATTCCCTAACAAGACAATGCAGGCCTTGGGAACAACTGAATCATCAGCGGTGGCTTTCAAAGTTCTCAGGCCACATACGGTAAGGGGGTTGGCCAATTTGTCAGGAGATTACAGGGGTCCCCTTGCTGGCACTAGATAAAGGACTATATGGCATAGATCTCAGTTGCAGTCCTAGGTCCCAGTTCCAGGGTGAGGAGGAACACCAGCCTGCCAGAGCTTGTGGCCTCAGGGGAGCAAGAACCCTGGTCACAGTTCTAGGGTAGAAAAGAGTGCTTGTGGTCACTCGGAGACTAGAGCACAGTCCAGAAGAGTGATAAACATACCTCTCCTTAGATCATACTACCTTGGAGTAATTAAAAACATACCAACTCCCAGAACTAGCTCTGAAAACAGATGCACAAAAAACCTAAAGCTTGGGACAGTGCCCCGTGAACCTTTAGAGAAGAGTTCAACTTTAACCTTAAGTCATTGAAACTGAAATAAAACAAATATACTTTAAAAATATATATAGAGGACCAAAAAACAAAAAAGAAAAGAAAAGAAAGAAAAAGAAAAAGGAAAAAAAATTAAAAAAAAACCTAAAAGAAAAAAATAAATAGGCTGGAAAAATGATCAAGCAACAAAAAAAGAACCTAACCATAGAACGTTGCTATGGTAACAGGAAAGATCAAAATGTAAGCCCAGAAGAAGACAACAAAGTCAAAACTGCTACATCCAAAGCCTCAAAGAGGAATATGAATTGGTCTCAAGTCCCCCAAAAAATGCTTGGAAGAGCTCAAAAAGGACTTTAAAAATCAAGTAAGAGAGATAGAAGAAAAATTTGGAAAAAGAAATGAGAGTGATGGGGCAGCTTGGTGGCGCAGTGGATAGAGCACCGGCCCAGAAATCAGGAGGACCTGAGTTCAAATCCAGCCTCAGACCAAACACTTGACACTTACTAGCTGTGTGACCCTGGGCAAATCACTTAACCCCAATTGCCTCACCAAAAAAAAAAAAAATGAGAGTAATGCAGAAAAAAAAATTATACAAAAACTAAACAACTTGGTAAACGAGGCACAAAAATATTGAAGAAAGTAAACACTTTGAAAAACAGAATAGGCTAAATAATAAAAAGAAGCACAAAAATCAACTGAAAAGAAGAACCCCTTAAAAAGCAAAATTGGTCACATGGAAAAAATGTATAAAAATTCACTGAAAAAAACTTCTTAAAAAGTAGAATTGGTCAAATGAAACAGGAAATACAAAAGTTTACTGAAGAAAATAATTCCTTAAAAATTGGAATTGGAAAAGTGGAAACTAATAACTCCATGAGATATCAAGAATCGGTAAAACAAAGTCAAAAGAATGAAAAAAAATAGAAGAAAAGTGAAATATCTCATTAAAAAAAACAACTAATCTGGAAAATAGATATAGGAGAGAAAATTTAAAAATTATTGGATTACCTGAAAGCGATGATAAAAAAAAAGCCTAAACATCATCTTTCAAGAAATTATCAAGAAAAACTATCCTGATATCCTAGAACCCTGGGGTAAAATAGAAATTGAATGACTCCACCCATCACCTCCTGAAAGAGACCTCAAAATGAAAATTTGCAGGAATATTATAGCCAAATTCCAGACCTCCCAGATCAAGAAGATGATATTGCAAGCAGCCACAAAGAAACAATTCAAATATCATGAACCCACAGTCAGGATAACCCACCATTTTTGCAGCTTCCATGTTAAAGAAGAGGAGGGATTGGGTTATGATATTCTGAAAGGCAAAGGAGCTAGGATTATGAACAAGAATGACCTACCCAGCCAAACTGAGTATAATCTTTCAGTAGAAAAAAAACCATTTAATCATTTAATGAAACTGAGGACTTTTAGGCATTTGCAGCTCTGTTTTGGTGGCAAAGAATTGGAAATAGAGGGAACATCCATCAATTGGGGAATGGCTGACCAAGTTGTGGTATAAGATTGTGATGGAATACTACTGTATTATAAGAAATGATGAGCAGGATGCTCTAAGAAAAAACCTGGAAAGACTTACATGAGCTAATATGAAGTGAGGTGAGCAGAACCAGAATAGTGCACACAGTAACAGCAACATTATGTGATGATCAGCTGTGAAGGACTTAGCTATCTTAGCAATAAAATGATCCAAGACAATTTCAAAGGATTTATAATGAAAAATGCTATAAGTTTCTAGGAGGGAAAAAAAATTGTGGGGTCTCAAGGCAGATCTAATCATACTTTTTTTACTTTATTTTTCTCTGTTTTTGAGGGGGCAGGGGGGTCTGTGTTTTCTTTCACAACATAACTAATATGGAAATATATTTTGCATGCCTACACATGTGTTACCTATATCAAATTGCTTGCCTTCTCAATGAGGGAGGGGAGGGAAAGTAATGAAGGAGGAAATTTGGAATTCAAAATTAAAAAAGAAAAACTAATAGTGAAAATGTATTTAAATGTAATCTATTAATGTGTACAGCATGCCTATAGTTGTAGTAAAATAGCCTCCAGACTATAGTCATGATCTTTAAGTCATGCTCTTTTACTTCTGGCCCCAAACTTCTTTATTCCTCTAAAAATAGGGGGAAGGATTGGGGAGTGGGGATGGGGCTGACTTTCCATGTTGGTCAAGCATCTAGAAAGCTTTCTTGAGGTCTGATTGAACTGAGTGAGCCTCTCTCTGTCTCTGTCCCTCTCTGTTTGTTTTTCTTTTACTGTGCTCCATACCTCAAGAGATTTCATGGGGGCACATAGAACCAACTTTTATTTCTTCCAGGTACTCTCTCCATTCATCAATTACTCTACTTAGATTATCAGTTATACTCACCTGGAGGCCTGTTTTCATTGCTGACACAACAGCCATGGTGTTTTATCATAGGCCTTTCTCCTGTCATTTGGGTTAACCATGTATTTTCCAGTCCCTAATTCTTTTATTATTCTTTCCTGAAGGAGTCTTTCAAAGCTTAACACAAAGTTAGAGGCTATTTACCTTTTCTGTTTCTAAGTAATTAGAAACTTCACCTAGGTGCTTCCCCCCGCCAATTTCCTTGTCACCAATCTATTAACCACAAATATTTTAATAATGTGGGCTCAGAGCACTGCATCTTTAGGATGGATATAGTATCAAAGGTAGATCCTCTTTGATTCTCTATTAATACCCTGCATTTACTTTTATCCATTCCTTGTCACTTTTTTATCACCTCTGTGTTCTGTCCTACCCATCATTCAAATTAAATTGAATTTACAAATAAATACATACATACTTACATACAAAGTAAATTAAATACAATTTACCATTCTAGGTAAATTGGCCTACCTCCTTAAAAATGGTCATAACTTTCTAGAGTAAGCTGCCTCACCCTGTGTTGATTTACTAATATACTGGAGAACAGATCTAGCTCCTGCTGGATCACAACCCACATTGAAATGGATAGCCATACCTCCTCCTTATCCACCACAAGATTTTTTTTTGTGTTATTTCCAGTGAACCATGAGAGAATTAAACTTGGTCAGAAGTTAAGAATTTTTCAACTCATTTTCATATATTTCCTCTAGCTACTCTGAGTAGCTGGGAATGTCATACAGTTTTAGTCAGAAGTATGCAGTTATTGCATCATTTTCCTTCATTTATACATTCCCTAAATGCTTATATTTTCTTAGGGAGTATGAGTACACGCCCTTCTATAAGCTTCATTCAGTGTTTTTTTTTCTTCATCAGTAAGTAGTCACCCCCAAACCAAAATTCCTTGATAAAGGTCTATTCCCATAACTGAGGTTTAGTTTTCTAATAAGTAGCTGTCATGGCTACACATCAAGATACCCAGAACTAGATACAATGGTAATAAGAATAAGGTTTGCCTAATGTGCTAGTAGATTCTGTACTGAATAGTCTTTCATCTATACTCTAAAAACAAATATTCATCCTGGAATCCAAAAAAATGTTGTCTAGACAACAATACTTCCCACCCCAAAAGTAAGTATGCTCTAAAATCTTCAGTGGTTTCTTGCAATACTAATGCAGGTTGCCTTTATCCCCTCCAAAACCAATCAACAAAAGAGAAAAAATATATAACAGAAGAAGCCCTCTGTGGAAGTGTGTCAGGAAGCATATCTTTGGACCTGCACAGACTCAAGTTGTGATTTGGGGAAATTTTCATGATAACTTATTAATTTTAGCTTAATTGTCTCTATTAAATCTAGAAACTAGGAACTTCTGCTTGTTAACTCAAGTCTAGATTTTCTGTTATTTTCTAACCAAAAAGATCCACATGAACAGCATTGAAACATTAAGTATTTCATGAGTACAGAATTGAATTTTAAAGCAGTTTTAAAAATAAAATTGAATATTAAAATATTAAATAAAAATATTAAAGTAATTTCTTGTGGCAGCTACGTAGTGCAGTAAATGAGTGTTGGACCCTGTGTCATAAAGATGTGATTTCAAATCTTGTGCCAGATAATTACTAACTGTGTGACACTATGGGAGTCATTTAACTTCTCTTAGACTCAGTTTCCTCATCTGTAAAATAGATATGATAACAATAGCACCTATTTCACAAAGTTGTTAAGGATCAATGGATACAACATGTAAAGTGTTTTGCAAACATTAAAGTAATAAATTAATAATAACTATTATTATGTCATTCACATTCTTAAATTAACATAGCATCCTTCAACTTTATTAACCTCTCCATCTTTCAGATTAACCTTTCCTCCACCTTGTCACTCAAGATCCTCCAAATTAATATCTCTATTAGTGAAGTGTAAGTTTAGTCTTCTTCTGAAGGAAGAGGGGTGTTGGGCTGGACTGATAGCTTCAAGAAAGGGCTTCCCCTACTCTTCTCTTTCTTCATGTTTGTGGTCTGCAACCTCTCTTCGTGGCTCCTAGTTATGCTGTCTCCATATAGTTCGTAGCATGGCTTGCTCTAAGTGCTATTCATCTATTGCCAGGCTGCTATCTGTCATATTCTTACCTACATGATTCACTAGGATGATAGTAATAGTGGCCATTCTTAAACTTGAGGGTGGCGGGGGAGAAAAAAAAGAGGTGAATGCTTCATACATGTAGCATGATCTTCTCTCCTCTTTGGAAGGAAATAGATAAGATCTATAAAATGGCTGGTCCTATTATCTGAAGATCCACCAGTTATACTATCATTATTGTGATCATTATTATTATTATTATTATTATTAATTCATAATGAAGAGAAGCCCTCTTTTCCTTCCACAGGGAGACAGTATGGTATAGAGGAAAGAAACATGGTTCTAAAGCTGGAAGTTCTAGGTTCATAGCCTGTCTTTGATATAGCACCCATGTGACCTCAGGCAAGTCATTTTACCTTCAGTCCCAGATTACTTAATCTATAAAAAACTGGGGATTGAATGAGATAGACTCAGGTTCCTTCCAGATCTAGATTTATATACATGTGTTGCTTACAGCCCTTTGCTATCATTTATTAGAGAATCATGTCTTTTCCAGTTACAAATGAATTGCATGCAATAAGATTCTTTTCTTTCTTTTTTTTTTTTTTAAGGCAATTGGGGTTAAGCGACTTGCCCAGGGTCACACAGCTAGTAAGTGTCAAGTGTTTGGTCTGAGGTCACATTTGAACTCAGGTCCTCCTGACTTTAGGGCCAGTGCTCTATCCACTGCACCACCTAGCTGCCCCATGCAATAAGATTCTTAAGGGAGCCTCTATGATGGAGAAGATTTAAGGTAGGGAGAAAACAAAAAGAATGAAATACCTTTGAACCTGATAAGAATGTACCCAATTCCATATACCTCAAACCATAATTGATATTTCTGCTGCCAAAATGGAATCAGGATGACAGAAAAAGGATTGATAAAATGCCCAGATTTAACCATTAACATCTACCCTCCTCTCCTCTCCCCACCAAACAAACAAAACCAAACCACAACAATAATAACAACAACAAAAACTCAGATAAATTCTGTCTGGATATTCAAACATTTCAAGTTTACCCTTCTCTAACCCTTGACAAAACCATAAAGCCCCAGGAATTAGAATTTGTTTGTAAGGAGGTTTACTTTGTCTTATGAAATGTATTACTTGTTTATAAAAGGAGATATGAGACATATATCAGTCTAAAGGAGTTCTACTCTATTAATCTGCAATGTTCTATCTATAACTGCAAATCTGAGCTCTTTAAAATAAAAAGCACACATACACACATTGACTTGGCAATAGAAAAATGAATGACAATACAGTTCTTCCCAACTTTGGCCACAAATCTTTTATGTTATTAATTGTTCATATGTTCCATTACCTTTCTCCTTACAGTGGCTTAGGTCAAAATACAGTGACTGGGAATTCTGGTTTGTCACTGGGTATCATTGTAGTTACTAACAACTGACAGTGATTGTGTATGCTGATGTCTTCCTGAGATGCTTCAGTGACTGGAGTCTCCCTAGAGGTCACTCTCAGATAAAAGACAAACCACTTTGGGCTGTATCAATCAATTATCATCAGTGATATCTTCCCTTTTAATCTGGCCCTCTAAAGACAAGTTTCTGGTTCAATTTAACAAGAAATCAATCTACAAGTGTTTATTAAGTATGTACTATGCACCAGGTATAGGTGCTAGAGATATAAATTAAAAAAAAACAGTTATAGTCCCAGTCTTAGAAGAATTTATAATTCTACTGGAGAGACAAATTGTATAGATAAAAATATGTACGAAATAAATTCAGGGAGGGTTTTAAATTGAAGCCTTGAGTTTCAAGTTTGAATAAGCTCAACTTTGAATGGAAGGATTCAAAGTGGTAAGGAAGACCTGCATTCCTTGGAATTTCATTGGAAAAAAGTCTGTGAAAATGCATGGAGAGGAAACATCAAATGTGAAGAAGGGCAAGAGAGTCATTTAGCCTGGAATGTAAAGAGCATGAAAAAGAATAATGTATAATAAGGGCAGAATGGGCTATTGGGGCAAGGTTGTGGAACATGTTACATGGAGTTTGTATTTGACCCTTGAGATAATACTGGAGTTCAATGAGTAGAGGAGAAATAAGTGCATCAGTTGCTATTGTTATGTATAAAGGCACAGAGACAATGGTTCTATTCTCCCAAGAAACATGGAAATGAGGTACTCTTCTTGGGAGTTAAAATTAAGTGGACAAGTGAACAATATTGTTGCACAATCTTGTTGCAAGAGGTTGGAAGTGGATGTTTCTTAACCCTACTGACAAGCAAGGTCCCTGGTTCGCTTGATGTTGCAAAAATTTCTCTCAGGTAGCCTAGCATGCCTCTCAACAATAATTTGTGGATCTGCCTGGAATCATTAACATTGAAACAACTCCTTATGGGCAAGCAGGTGACATATATTTTAAATACAGTAATACAGCATAGTTTAAATAATAAATGCATATGTGGATCATATTTTTTAAATTTCTGCAGCACATAATATCCAAAGTACTTTCACATACATTGTCTAATTTGTTCTTCAGCACTCCTATGAGCTGTGTAAGACAGTCATTATGATCCTCACTTCACAAAATAAGAAATGAGGCACAGAGTTTAACCTAAGACATCAAACTGTTTTTCATGATCATTATTTCCTAGACTATTCTATTTCTCTTCGTTTGGAATTAAATTTGTTTTAAATTGAAATGCTAATAATAATAATAGTTTAATTTATATAGCACTTTGTGGTTTGCAGAGTGTTTTATTATAATAACCATATGAAATGGAAAATATTTTATTATCCATCCTTTACAGATGAAGAAAGTGAGGAATGAGAGGTGACTTGTTCAAAGGTTACACAACAGGCTCATGGTGGAAGCAATATTTAAAGACACATCTTCTGCCTCTGAGTCCAGTGTTCTTTTTATTACATAGTATCACAGTAGAATCCCAGGTGCATAATTGAAAACTTTGAATAGAATTACTCTCATAAAGTCCATTTTTGCTAGTATTTAAAATGCCATACTACATAAATGATTGTAAAATCTTCATCACTTTTCTAATATTTGATGTACCTCTTCCCACTTATAACTTTTAACTCTAGAAATATGGGTTTAAAAATGTAGCAAGAGAATTGATCCCTTCTTTCCAATATTAAAACTAGTCTTTGCTTTATTTGATGAGAAAGAAAAAAATAGATTTATTTTGCTTCTAACATGTCTTGAAATATAATTTTTAAAAAACCACAAACATGAATAGGAAGTCTCATTAAATGGATGACATTAGTTCAGAACTTGAGATAATTCAGAAAAGTTAATATCAAGATTTGTTTTTGCAGATTGCATTGCAAAGAAAATATTTGGAAGAGAATAAAGTGTTTATAAGTGTTTTAGAAGTACTCATTTACACAAATGAGTATTTACCTTTCATAAATACGATAGTTGGTTAATACTTTTAAATTTGAATTATTTTTTCATTCTAGTAGGTTTCTTGAGTTAGATTGTGAGTCTTTGTATATGAAGTCAATGTTGGGATATTTTCCTTTTTTCTTTATCTTTTGAGTTTATATGGAGAATAAAACATATCTACCAGTTGAGTATTGGTAATGGGTTTGACGAGGAAAATGGTACAGACTCCAGAAGAGAGAGGGAAGAAAAAGTTTTGTTTTGTTTTGTTTTTGGGGGGGGGGCACTGGACACTGAGGAAGAGGAGAAGACTTGGCTTTGTCTTATATGGTGAGATGGTACAAACAACCTGAAGATAGAAATGAGATAAAATAATGCAGTGGAAAGAATGTGAGATTTTGAGTAATAATAAGGCTAAGTTAGAATCTTGGCATTGCCTATATAACCTCAGGCAAGTCATTTGACATCTATGGGTCTTAGTTTCCTCATCTGACCAATGATGAAACACACTATAAGCTACATTCTAGCTCTAAATTTAAGATCCTTAATCATTAAAAAATATTTTCTTGCCTTGGGGAACTAGGTGATTAATGTGACAGAGCTTGCAATGACATGTAGAACACCAGGAAGATGAAAACAAATAGAGAATGTGACCTAGCAGCAGTGGGCCAAGACAGGACTTATGGCAGAGAAGCCCTTAGGTAGAAGAATCCTTACATTCCATATATTTAGTGACTCAGGAGTCACATGTTTTTTTGAGACCAAAAGGTCATTTATTCAAGGGTCTCTGTTCTGCCTTTCACCTTTTAATAATATTTTCCTTTGTGATGTAGCATCCCTTGGGAAAGTTGCCCTGCAGTTGAAGTTGAAATTGGAAGGCTAGGGGGGAGAAAGTTGACTGGCAGAACAGCGATAAGGGCATGGAACCTTTTCTACTCTCTTTGAGGAAAAGAAATCTATTGCAGCCCCAGAAGAATAAATGCAATAGATCATTCTAATAGCTGCATTTGAACTCACACAAAGGAAAACTTGTGGCTTATGTGAGATACCCAAGGGTATCAGGAGGGGGTCATGGGAATTCAAGGCACAGGAACTTTCTGGATCACAAGCTCTGGAGAGACAAGCACACAATCAGCAATTCAGGCAATGGTAGGGAATCTAGGCCTTGGATAAAATCAGGCTATGACAGGAAGATCAACAAAGCTGTGATAATTGGTCCTCCTGAGCAGATTATATCAAGCCCTTATTATTTCCCTATCTTTAGAGATATAACATCTCAGTCATCCCATGCAGCTGCTCAGTGATGCAAGTAAATGCTAGGTGTTTTATAGAAAGGAGGAAAGTTTCTTTTGCATCTGGCTGATTGATTTCCCACCTCTGATTTCTCAGGTAGGAAGGCACTGGGGTGGGAGTAGCAATCTGGAAATTTCTACTGTGGATCATGGCAGTTTCTAGCATGGGACATTCTAAGCAGAAAATATTTTAAAATAGCGAAATGGTATAGTGAATTGGGTCCACTGCAGGAATTCACCAGTAGAATGTGAATGAGGGCTATTGGTATGAATTCTAGGAATTGTAAAATGAGCCTTGTTTAGTTTCCCCCATCCATTGTGATTGCTTCATTTGGCAGTAAACATTCCTCCAAAGTGAGAGATCAGGTGATAATCCAGATGATAATCCATAATCAGATAATCCTTTATTAAAGGACATTCTAGGTAGCAGATGTAGGACTAGAAATGATCCAGCAGTCTAATTCTGTATCCATATTAGGATGAGAGATTAGTTTCCCCTAAGTTGGCTTCTCAATTTTCCCCCTTTGTGCAGGAAAAGTCTCACCTTTGCCACAGATGCTAGAGGTGCTCCCTCCTTTTTGAAGGATTCCAGAATGGCAATTGATAGAGTATGAAAATGTCAGGTTTATCTCTGCTTCTCGATGCATGCTTTGGATGAGGGAACAAATGAGGGAGAAAGGAAAGTGGGGAGAGAGTCTAACTCATAAAATGATTGTCTTTGGAGCTAATTTCATAGATCTAGGGAAACTTTCTTCATGGTCTTGGCTGAACTTCTGAGAAACTCTGATGTACAAGTGTCTGTGAGCTCACACAATAAAACAAAGGTATCAGAGTTTGCTCATGGACTGAATTTCTCATTCAACTCAGCCATTCAGTGCTAGTCTCTAGCCTCCTACAAAACTTATAAATATAGTGAATATGTTAACATTCACCAATTCCCTTTTGTTCAGTACTTCATATATTGGGGTATCTTTCATTTATGAGAGGGGTAAGCAGACAACTGCTCAAGGCTAGAATGGACTTAATACATTTAGCTAGGGTATGTGTTTAGAGCAGAGCTAGCCTGTCTTAAGGAAGATCAGATCCAAAAAACCATAGAGAGTGAGCTATCAGTTGTAGGGTACTATTATACTGGAAATAATTCACAAACACACAAAATATTGTTGGTTTGGAGAATACCATGGAATAATAATGAAGACATGATTAAAAAGATCCTGTAGGCTTCTTTAGAATCTCTGGTCAGGTTTCAATTACTGTGCAAGATGTTCAGGCAGGAGTAGTAGATACATACTTCTCCATATGCATTTTTAGAGGTAATAGACCTTTCCAAATTTCCTAGAGACATGCTTGAATAAGAAGATATATGTAAAATAATTGAAATTCCTCATCCCTCAGATACATAGTTATTTTTAAAATATTTTTTCAAATTATAAGCATTTTTAAACATTTGCTTTCTTTTTTTTTTTTAGTTTGGAATTCAAATTCCCTCCCTCCCTGATCATCCTCCTTCATTGAGAAGGTAAGCAATTGGATAAAGGTTATACATGTTCAATGATATAAAACACATTTCCATATTAGTCATGTTGAGAAAGAAAGCCCAGACAAAAACAAACAAACAAGAAAAATGAAGTTTAAAAAAGTATGCTCTATCTGCATTCAGACTCTATCAGTTGATTTTCTGGAAGCAGATAGCATTTTTCACCACGAGTCTTTCAAAAATGTCCTATATCATTGTATTACTGATAATAGCTAAGTCGTTTACAGTTGATCATCATACAATATTGCTATTACTGTGTACAATGTTCTGGTTCTGTTCACTTCACTTTGGATCAGTTCATGTCCATCTTTCCAGGTATTTCTGAAAGCATCCTGCTCATAGTTTCTTATAGCACAATAGCAGATACTAGGTTCTTAAATAGTTTCCCTCCCAGTAAACCATGAAAGAGACAAAGAAAATATTAAAATAGGAATAATGTTATCTTCAAATATGACCTTACCAGTAAGAAAATGATCCTGGTAGCCATGGGCAGTCAACCACATTTTTCCAGATCCTTCTATATATTATCTTGAAAATTTATCATCTCAGAGATGGAAGTCTTTTAGAAGCCATTTTAAAGAACTTCTAATCACATAAAGACAAAGAATCTGATAGTTGGAAGGGACCCACACATTAAAAGGAATTGTCTCTATCATTTTTTTTAATTTGGAGTTCCAAATTGTCTCCTTCTCTCCCTGATTCTCTCCTTTCATTGAGAAGTGAGCAATTTGATCCCCTATCCACTATCTGAAGACCTCAAAAGAAGAGAAATTCACTCCCTCTCTAAGAAGCCCATTCCACTTTTGACATCCCTTATTGTTAGAAAGTTATTTCCAACATTAAGTCTAAGTTTTCGACTTTGTAACTTCCACCTATTATCCCTGGTAATTGATGGTGTTGTTATTGAGTCTCATAATCCTTACATATTACCCATAGTAGTGGTTGGTATGAAAGAAAATTGGTAAAATTAGAATGTCTGTGAACTATTAAGTCTTGAATGAAGTGACTAAGGTTAATGGAAGCAACATACTGTGTTCTCAAGATAACCTCAATTTCTTCCTGTTAAACCTTTAAATTTGGTATTATCAGATTTTCCAAGGCTGAAAAAGAGAGGCTGAAGATTTTTTTTCCCATTAGAGTTCTGCCAATCTGAGTGTAAAGCACAAGGTTTTTCCAGGACTCTAGGCACTTTTCACTGAATTGCAGAAAAAGTAATGGGCAAAATGAACTACTTATAGATGCTAATTTTCATGAATGACTTCATTTTGTTTGGGAAGACACTGAAAAAATGTGCAGAAAGACTACTGAATATATTAGGATAGATGTCTGTGGTCTAAAGCCTTCCAATAATTAGTGTCAGTTTTTGTTTTTTTTCCAGAAATTTGTTAATGTTGCAGATCATGTAATATGTCAAAAGAGAATTTATACTGACCCTAAAAAGAAAAAAAAACAATTTCTATGTGGGAATATCCAAATAACTGTTAGTCAAGTGCAGTCCCCTTCTATTAGGTCTGTAGGGTGTGTGTGTGTGTGTGTGTGTGTGTGTGTGTGTGTGAGTGTGACTGAAAGGCGGTGGGGGAGGGAGAAGCTAAAGACAAAGTATATGAGAAGAAATGATGATTCATGGAAACAGGAGAGAGGTACTAGGAGCAACATAATGGAACTTGGAAACTGAAAGGGAGGCACCAAAACTCATGACTACCAGAAATGAGAAGTAAAGAATGAGAGTCAAGGCCAAGACCAGAGGAATTCCAGGGCATTGTGGCCATGCCAGACTTCTTCTTAGGAACTGCCACTGAACATAACTCCCCCCAAGTCAACAGAAATTTAGCTATCCATTTCAAGAAGCAGTTAAAGTTTTCTGCCAGAGAGAGGACATGAAAAGAAAGTAACCAGATCCAATTCCATGGAAAGAACTAAGGTCTTTGGTTGAGAATTCTTGAGTTTTAAGTTAAAGAATGGACCTATTGAATCTGCTTTTTCCATTCCCATGAAAAACAGCCATAAGGACTAAGCAACTGAATTATACATCTTGTAGAACTCTTTGCTTTAGAGGGATCTTAATAGGAGAAAACCTTTGTAACACTAGTGACTGCTAGATGTTTTATTATGTATTGTTTATTGTTTTTATTGAACTATACAAACAGTAAAGTGATGAATATGTAAAGAAGTAGGTAAGGACTTGCCGTGGGATATGAAAGATAATTTCGCAAGTCCCTAGACAGTGATCTGGCATGTAGATTTAGAGGGAAGCAGAGAAATTATGTATGGAAGATATTCCACTCTCTAAGAACAACAAATATTTATGGGGCTTAGTGTTTGTTGAAAGGCAGTGTGTAATGGTGGATAGAGAACCTGCCTTGGAATCAGGAATATCTGAGTTGAAGTTTGATCTCTGACATATATTGGCAACTACATTTTGTAGTCGTATATATTGTTCCCTGGGCTCAGCTTACTTCACTTTGCATCTGTTCATGTAAGTCTTCTCATGCTTTTCTATATTCATTATGTGAATCATTTATTATAGCACAGTAATATTTCATTACAGCTATACATCACATTTTTAGCCATTCCCCAAATGAGCAGTATTAATATTATTTCCAATTTATTAATGTTATCATTTTAAAGCTGATTATTATTCCAGTCTATGAATATCTTATTGGAAGGAACCACAATCAGAAGGAAAGAATGAAAGTTCAAAATAGCACCCCAAAGAGAGGAAGCTGTACAGAAAAAATTCCTGAGAAATATGAATAATAAGGATAAATATGAATAATTCTTCAAAAACCTAATTAATTTTACATGTTTACTTTCTAGAAAGTTGTTGTTCAGTAGTTTTTTGGTTGTGGACAACACATCATGATCCCATTTGGGGCTTCCTCAGCAGAGTTACTGGAGGGGATTGCCATCTCCTTTTTCAGCTCATTTTACAGATGAGGAAACTGCAGCAAACAGGGTTGAGTGACTTGCCCAGGGTCTCAGAGGTAGTAAGTATCTAAGGCAAGATTTGAACTCAGGAAGATGTCTTCCTGATTCCAGGCCTGGCACTCCATGCACTGTACCACCTAGCTGCCTCATTTTTCTAGAAAGACCAGATGACAAACTGAATGTCCTTAGGGCAATAGGTTAGATAAACTTACTGTATTTGTTAGCAGATGAATCAAAAAAGGTGAGACCTGTTATTCTATTCCCTAAATTGGCTTCTTAACCCACATTTTTGAAACTATAGAGACTAGTTTCATTTATGGAAGAACAAAAATCAATAGAATTAAGTGGTAGTAACTATTTATATTTAAATAGAAATTTGTGGTAAACAAAGTGTTTCACAAAGACTCCATCATTTGATCTTCACAATAACCCTGTGAGATAGGTACTATTATTATTCTTATTTTACATGTTAGGAAACTGAGGTTCAGACAAGTTAAGTGACTTGCCAGGATTACACAGAAAGTAAGTACATGCAGCAGTATTTTAACTTAGTGGTGCAGTATAGAACATTCAATTTGGAGTCAGGAAGACCTAAGTCCAAACCTTGTCTCAGGTACTTAATATCTGTGTGACCCTGGGCAAATTAACCTCTCTTAACCTCAGTTTCCTCATTTGTAAAATGAAAAAGAATGGACTCAATGGTCTCTAATGTCCCTACTAATAATCTATGATCCAATAAACCTTGTTTTCTTTAGTATGCTAACCACTATACCATACTGCACTGTAATCATAAAAAAAACTTTGAATTGGATGCTACCAGTCAGAAGAATAGCCACCCTCTTCATCTATGACTTTAGCATATGCTACAAGTTAGAAAGAAGCAATAGACACAGATGATAGATGCCCTTTCATATAGGGTTCATGCTTCAGAGACCATAGTGATTCCTCTAAAGGGGATAAAGGCAATTGGTGACTCATGAGAGGGTTTCTAATACAGGTAAGTGAGCAAGACAGCCTGGGACTCTCCCTGGAAAGTATATCAATGAAAATACATTGCATATCCTTGAGCCAATCCTCCTCACCCAGTTGAACAAGGATGACTGGTAGAGGACTCAATAAAAGACTGTTGACATATGAGATATGCTGCTAGGCAAAAAGGATAATAATCACAAAAGAATTGGGACTGGTTCACCAGAGGCCAAACAACTGCTATGGAAGTGTCAGAAATTGGAATTTACTAATGGAGCAATAAATCAAATAGTAGGAGGCATCATCCAAGATGTATGAAGATACTTAGTGCTATCCAAAGCCCAACATTATAAAGCTATGAAAGCCCTCCAAGAGGGTTTTATATGCCTAGATTAAAAGAATATTCTAGATCTATTGAAGAGCAGATCCCAACTGACCCTGAATAGAAGCTGATACATACATACACACATACATACATACATACAATGTATGTGTATGTATGTGTATATGTGTGTGTGTGTATATATATATATATATATATAAGAAATGTGATATAAAAGCCAATTTTAGCCACTTCTCTGAAGACCACAAGCAGTAGCAAATGTTTAGAGTTGGGGTACATAGATTTCTTGTCTTTGAAGGGAGATGATTAGCATTGTAGTAGTGACTTTATGCTCAGGCCTACCTAGGTGGTTCAGGGGACAGAGTGCTGGTCCAGGAGTCAGGAGGACCTGAGTTCTGAGTTCAAATTCAGACTCAGGTACTTATTAGTTGTGTGACCTGGACAAGTCACTTAACCCTGTTTGACTCAGTTGTCCATCTATAAAATGAGCTGAAGAAGGAAATGGCAAGACATTACCTTTGCCAAGAAAACCCCAAGTGGAGTCACAGAGAGTCGGATATGACTGAAACAACTCAACAACAACAACCTCCACACATAAGCTAGAATCAGAGGGCTTTCACTGTGGCTCATATGTGGTGGGGAAATTTATTTCATTGCATGCCTACTCTGCCAGAATACACTCTTATTAGGTTCTAATTTTTCAAAGCAAGCCACTCAGATAATTACTCAGCCTGGCATCCATTTAGAAATCTAAAACCATGCCTTACTACCTTGAAGAAGATATCCAACTAGAATGTTTCAATTATCTTGTTAAATACATTGGGAATATACTGGCCAAAACAGTAGATCAATCATTTGATATTTCAGTATGAGCTTGTAGATTTTGGCAGGTTTTATTTCTAGCACCTATTTACAATATAGTTAGGGATAATGCCATAGGATTTACCTTGTTTTTGTTGATATTTGGATAAGAACCTCATTTGCTTTTTAAACTATATTTAGAGTGGAATAATAGAGGAGACCTATGGCCGGTATTTCACTTGACTGAAAAAAAAAAAGGCATTGGGAGCAGCCTAGTGCCTTGTTAACATGGAAGAATATTGAAGATAATAGCATTCTAAAACTGCATTTACTCTCAGGAATTTTAGACAGAATCCTGCTACAAAATTTAGGTGTTATCAGAAAACACAGGAAGACTAGGCAATGTAAAACTACACCATATCAGGTAATTAAGAGACTAGAAAGTCTATAAATGTATACTATAGCACCAGAAAACAGCTACAGATCTACAAAGACAATATATCACAATCACTTTATGTCAATAGGGGAACTGGTTGTATCAACAAGTGAAAAGGATTGTGAAAGTCCACAGCAGTCAAGCAATGGAGCCTAGCAAATATTCTACTCAAGGACTGCAGCTGTCTTCATAAAGAATCTAATGTTGAAGTAGCCTGAACCAGGATTCTAATGAATGTAAGAACAAATTATGCATCATCAGCATGGTGTGAAAGAGGAAAAAAAACCTTTCTGCCACATGACGCGAAGTTAATGAAAATATAGTGTAGCCTTACTAATTTGATCTAAATGGATCTGTGGGAATAGGTGTCTCCCTGTATGTAATTTCCCAGTTTTCAAAAGCGGGATCTATAAGAAAAGAAAGTAAAAAGTAAAAAATTTCCCCAAAGAATACCTTTATATTGTGAAGACTTCTGCCAGAAGGTGCTATATGGAGAAAAAAAAAAAAAAAAGGTACATATCCGGCCTTACTAGCTGTGTGACCCAGGCAGGTCACTTAACCCCAATTGCCTTAAAAATATATATTTTAAAGAAAATATTCTACATTATACTTTTTAAAAACTAATTTGTTTTGCCCACTGCCTTCCAAATTAATATGACTTTATCCTTTAACCTGGTATCCAGTTACAGTAATACAGTGCTGTCTTTCTAATCTCTATTGTGGTGATACTTTTCAATTTGCTTAAAGACCAGTGAACATTGTGCCTTTTGCATGATTATATCAGTCTACAATCTGGGTTTTCCAGGTGTCTGAATCATTTCTTGATAATTAGTTATTTTGGAACATTGATTAGTTCTATGGGCACATAGGTGGCACAGGGAAAAGAGCAATTGGCCTGGAGTCAGGCAGACTTGAGTTCAAATTGGCTTCAGAAACTTAGTAGCTGTGTGACCCTGGGCAAAGCGCTTAACTTGGTTTTCCTCAGTTTCCTCATTTGTTAAATTGAGCTTGAGAAGAAAATGGCTAATCACTTCAGTATCTTTGCAATAAAATCCCAGAAGGGTTTACAAAGAGTCTGTCACTACTGAAATGACTGAACAACAGCAAAAATTATCTCTTTGGGTTATGCCTGATAGAAGCAATCCATTTACTCTGACCTTAAACCTCAGAATCATGATCCTCATTATGACAGTTGCATTCTAAAATCCTCTTTGACTCCATAATTTCACAGATTAATTTCCTTTTAGATGAAATGGTTCCTTGGAAGCCTAAAAGAGTAAGTTGAATTAAATTAAATTTACCAAGTGTTTACTGAATGCTTCCTATGTATTCAGATCCTCTCTCAGATGCAGGAGGCTGTGTGGAAAGTCCCTGTTCTCATTGAGTTTTTAATCTACTCAGGGTGGGAGATAAATCTTAAAGGTAACTATAGTCTCCTGTGAGTTGGATTAGATGAACATTGAGGTCCCTTGTGTCTGTGAGAGTCTGTGATTTATGTAATCATATACACTTTAGGAAGCTTTCCTTAATCTTCAAAACTGCCCTTCCCCAAGAGGACCTCACAAAACCTCTTGCTTGCTTTCCTCTCCCTAACTTGGTGTGTATGTCTATGCATTATATGTCCTTGTATTTGTGTCTTAACCACTTAATAGAATGGGTTCCATAAGTTCAAGATCTTTTTTTTAATCTTTCTGTCTTTTCTCACCCTAAGGACAATAATTTGAATACAGTTGGTACTTACTTAATTCCTATTTAATGGAACTGAAGGATATGTGCTCCCTAACTTCTGATCATGACATGATTTACTTTGGACAAATGGTATTCTACTTGTTATAAAAAAACAAAATCACCTTAAAACTATGTGTTCTATAAGCTTGGCTCCATAGAAAGACCTGAGGAAAGAACTTCTTCACCCTCATTTGTAAAAGTTGGGGATCCATGTACATGGGACATTGCATATTGTCAGATTTTTTTTTTATTTTTGCCTCATTGTTGGTTATGATTTTTTTCTCTTCATTTTTAAAAAATTTTTGCTATGTGGGATATCTATCTGGAAGGGTTGAGGTGGAAGGATTCAGAGAGAAATTAAGGTAATATAAAAACAAAAAGAATGAATAAAATATTGCTTTCAAATATGAAAAAGAATTACATGTTCAGAGAAATTGAGTGAAAAGTCTTGATGGAATTTATTAGAAGTATTGGTGTCCATGTGAATGGTCATAGAAGCAATGTGGCGTAGTGTGTAGAGGGCTAGGTTGGAGGTTGGGAAGACTGGGATTCAAAGAACTGCCCTCACAAACACTGCTCATGTGACCAAAGGTGAATTGCTTAACCTTTCAGGGCTCCAGATGACTAAAACTGTAATTATAGAATAGTTGCTGAGGTACATTGGTGAAGACAATTTCTAGACAAGGAATTACCTACAGTTATAAAACTACAGATATACAAATACATTCATCATATATTTCATCATAAATTTCAGCAGCAGGAGTACCAACAGGGGCAGGAGCAGTGTAAAGACTTTGTAGTCTCTGTCTTCTCTAGAAATATTTAAGGAAAGAAAAAGTTACCTTATCTAAGATAATTCTGATTCTCATAGTTTACCAGAAAATCCAAGTCTGCAAGGGATTCTATAGAAGACATAGCTTAATTGCCTTTTGATTTTATGTAGTAAGGTTTATTCTATATTGAAGAATCAAAAAGCAAACATTTTTTCTAGGGAAGAAGGAATCCATACTTCCTTCTTAATGAATTCAGATATGTTAGAAATTATTATTCATTTTCCAATTAAACCCTTCCTGCTCTAAATCCTGATTTATTCTTATTGAGTATTCCTGCAGTAAAAATCCTTGAAAAGTCAGAATACTTTGCTCATCCTCATAGTGTTTTTTCTACTTGTATGATGGAGAACAGCTGATGGTTAAAATTCAATTCACCAATTATCTATTTTATTTATCAGTTATATATAAACAATGGGAAATAAATGAATGGAAAAGAGTGGATTAAACTCTTACTAGTGAAAAGTACTGAGCTAAGGGCTGGGGATACAATAAAACAAAAACAAAACAAAACAAATCAAGAAAAAAACAAAACATGAGAGTACCTGCTCTTAAGTAGTTTGCCTTGTCATAGGAGAGGAGATAACAGGTTTCAGCTGCAAGTCAGATGGACCATAGCAGGAAGAAATAGCAAAACACATGGTAATGATGCTTCATTAATGTAATTTAGTTTACTAAAATTAAAAAAAAAACCCTAATGATACATCATTTTAGGTTGGTGTTCAGTCATGTCCCACTCTTCATGACCCTATTTGGGTTTTTCTTGGCAAAGATACTAGAGTGGTTTGCCATTTCCTTCTCCAGCTCATTTTATAGATGAGGAACTGAAGTAAACAGGGTTAAGTAAATTGTCGAGGATCAAATAGCTAGTAAGTATCTTAAGCTGAATTTGAATTCAGGTCTTCCTGACCCAGGCTCTGCACTCTATCCACTGCACCACCTAGTTGTTCTTTGGATCATCTGATACTTATAAGGTTTTAATGGCGAGAGCTTTCTTCTCCAGGGGGGTCAGCAGTTTTGGCCACTAACTAGGGGCCATAGCACCCACCAAGACAATGGCAAGATCCCATTTCCACAAGAGTTGCTTCTATGAATAATGGCTGCAGGACTGGGCCAGAAGTGGAGCTGATCGGCAAGTCATTTGTCTTAACTAGTGGTTGACGTTGGTAATATGGATTAGGTCCTTGGGTGCTTTTGACTGAGACCAGGTTTTACAGAACAAATCCTTTTATTAAGGGAATTAGTTCTGTGAAGTTTGGATTCAGTCAAAGGGCTGCACTTGAGGACTACAGGGCCACAATCAGCCTCAAGGTCACAGGTTCCTGGCCCCTGATAGAGTATATAGAATGATCCTATACTGCCTCTTGCCCAGATAAACCTTACCTGCCTTTTGATTCTACAAAATATAATCAACTCTACAATACAGAATCAAAAAGTAGTTAAGTTAAATCTTCCAATTAACTCCTTCCTGACTTCCTGGTGAATGATGAGAATTTGATTGATTTCAAATAAGGCAACTCATTTTCTTTGCTTAAATATCTCTAGAAAAGATATAGAATACAAGAGTTTCTAAAGATTCCCTTCTTCCCCCCATACACGCTTGATGATAACTACAAAGGTTAATCTTGAAGGCAGGACCATGAATAACTCAATGTCTAAACTTGTAATTATAAAATGTTAAAAGACCTTGTAGGAAACCTTCGGTCCATTAGGTAATAATCAACTAGTTTGAGAAGTCAAGAATGCATTGAAATCTGCCCTGGAAGATGAGTATGAATGTTGATAAGATCAGATCACAGTCATGAATGTGTCGAAATATATAGGTATCAAAATGAAAGTAAAAAAACGAATGGTTCAAATAATATGTGCTATAAGGAGTCCAGAAGAAAGACAACACTGTGGACTAGGATTGCTCTGGAAGACTTCTACAGGAGATAGCATATGCCTGAAGGATAAGACTGGAAAAGGAAAGTATGGTTTGAATAATGGTATGAAATGACATAAAATGGAAAGATTTGAGAGATAATGAATAGAGTTTTGCTGGAACTGAACATTTTATTATGAATTTAACAAAAATTAATATTTTAAAATACAAAAAAAAACAACAGAAAAGGTAATTGCATATGAAACTTTGAATTTCTGTTCTGTAATTTGTTTTTTTTTAATACACCATATCCCAAAAGTCTTAGTGTAGTTTTAAGCTTTAAGAACTTCAAAAGAATAAATGATACAAACTTACAAAGAAAAATCATTTGGAAATTCAATTATTTAAATTTGTTTAACATTTAATAAATTTTGTGAATTTTGATAATAAAGTTTTCATTTTAACAAAATGAAGCGCTCTGTCATTATTCATTATAAAATAATTTGTGTGTAACACTATCTCAGTAAGGTAAATTGGGAGAGAAGTCCACTTGCTTGGGCAACTTGGTCACCTTCATTAAAATATTTTGTGGGATCACATTAAAACTGTTATGTATTCATTAAAACTTCATTCATTGACTTCAAACCAAGCCTGAAATTTACTAGCTGTGTTATCTTTGGCAAGTCACAGCCCCTATTTGCTTTCGTTTCCTCATCTGGAAAATGGGGATAATAATATCATCTATCTCCCATGGTTCTTGTAAGGATTAAATGAGATAATACTTGTAAAGTGTTTAGCCCATTACCTGGCAACCTAATAAATGCTATACAAATATTAGGTAGTAGTGATACTAGTAGTAGTAGGGGTAGCTAGGTGGTGCAGTGGATAGAGTGCCAGATCTGTAATAAGGAAGCCATTTTCCTTCAATCAAATATAGCTTCAAGTACTTACTAGCTATGTGACCCAGAGCAAGTCACTTAATCTTATTTACCTCAATTTCCTCATGTGGAAAATGGGCTGGTGAAGGAAATGGCAAACCACTTCAGTATCTTTGCCAAGAAACCCCCAAATGGGGTCACAAAGAGTCAAACACCACTCAAAGAACTGAACAACAACTAGTAGTAAAGGTGGTAGTAGTAATAAATTGCCCCTTTTCTCTGTGTCACTTTGAACTCTTTTTTTCTGTTCTTTTTCCTGTTTTATTCATTGATGATATTTCTTTGTTTTGCTTTTTAATTACTCACTAAGCACCTACTCTCTCCTCCAAAATAGAAGCCCTGCCCTGTAATTAATAAAGATAATTAAGCCAAACAAATCAACTAACTGAAACTGTTTATTCATAAAGGAAAATTGTTGGAGATTAGACTGCCTTGATAGGGTTAAGTTGTCCAGCATTTTTTTTTAAAGCAATTGGGGTTAAGTGACTTGCCCAGGATCACACAGCTAGTAAGTGTCAAGCATTTGGTCTGAGGCCAGATTTGAACTCAGGTCCTCCTGACTTCAGGGCTGGTGCTCTATCCACTGCACCACCTAGCTGCTCCATAATATAACTTTTTTTCTTGACTGAGTAAGCTAGATAGCACAGTGGATGGAGCACTAAATCTGGAGTCAGGAAGACCTGAATTCAAATCTGATTTCAGATACTTACTAGCTGGGTGACCCTAGGAAAGTCATGACCTCTGCCTCAGTTTCCTCATCTGTAAAATGGTTGTAATAATATCATCTACCTCTCAGGGTTGTTGTGAGAATCAAATGAGATGATGTTTGCTAAATGGTTAGCACGATGCCTGGAACATAGGTGTTGCTTGGTCATCTTTTTTTGTTTGTTTGTTTGTTTGTTTTGGTTTGGTTTTTTCTTTTTTTTAGTTGTGTTTGACTCTGTGACTCCATTTGGGGTTTTCTTGGCAAAGATACTGGGATAGTTTGCAATTTTCCTTTCCTACCTCATTTTACAACTGAGGAAACTGAGGACAAGTAAGTGACTTGTCCAGGGTCGCAAAGGTAGTGTTTGAGGCTAGATTTGAAGTAAGAAAGACGAGTCTTCCTGACTCCAGGGCCAGCACTCTATTCAATACTCCACCTAGTTGTTCCTTCTCTGTACACACAGTAGGCACTTATTAAATTCCTATTCTTATCTTTTGATACACTTTGCAAATATATAATGCCTTATGGTCATTCTAGCAATGTATATTTAGGTTAACTTTACATAAGAGACCCATTCCTAATTAGCTGTGATTCATAACCACAGCTTTGAAGAAAGGTATTCCTTGGATTTCACCCTCTTCTCTCCCAGCAGTCACTGATGGTTTCAGAGGACAGAACTAATGGCCCGTTAAAACTTTAAGGAAAAAACCACATTGAACTGAAGGATATAAACATTTCTATGGGTTTTTATTCCTGAAAACCATAGAAATTGCCAAGTAAATGGACCATTTCTTACAAATCTGTCTTTTATTTCAAGCACTCTGCTTGATACAAGCAGAGAAAGACCAAACTGTGTTTGAAAGCAACCCTTGGTGATTGAGTCTAGTGGAGTTTCTTTCTTTTCTCTCCCTCTAGTCCCCAGCACTCATTCACAATTTCATTTCACTTCTAAGAACCCACACACCCAGAATTGCCAATTGAATAAGGATGTTAAGTGCCCACTCTGGGCAGTTAGCATTTTTTCCTGAATAATAGTTTCATGGTTTCACTACCATGTATAACTTTTTAACGATCTTTCACATTGAAACATTTGGTTTCCTGAAGAGCTGTTGAGGGTTTTTAGTGATGTTTAATGAACATGAGCTGCACAAAAAAAACATAAATCAAGGGATGAAATGGGCCATTGATTTTGGCTCAGATGCCATTCAAAAGAACCTAGTTTTCAAGTTTAACTTGAACCCCTGGAGATTGTCTTTGTGTACATTCCAGGCCAAATGCAAACTCCAGGCTCATGGATTATAAAATCTCTGTGGGTTGTGAAGACTTCAAACCATCTCACAGAAGAGCAATTTAAGTGAATTAAGGGACTTGAATGTTGAGTTTTCCTTGGAAATTTGTTCATGTAGATGTAATTCAAGTGGTAAGGGCAATAGGCAGAATGTGTTAGAAAGCCTGGCACATTCCAGGCACATTCCAACTGAATTTCAGTTGCCTCATCTGTCAAATGAGGATAATATACCTATAATATACCTGTGGTGCTTAAGCTCCAGTGATAATTTTGAGGATCAAATAAAATTATATTTGCAGAGGAATTTTCCAAACTTAGATAAATGTGAGTTATAATTATTGTAATTATTACTGTTATTCTATCTTTAAGGGAATCCATATTGTGCTGGAACCACTCCAATAGAGTCTATTTTGGTGGGTAGGCCCCTAATTAACTAGTTTTAGAATATTATGTTGGAAAATTATGGTGAACTTGAAATTATTGAATCAATCAAGCAATAAACATTTATAAAGCACCTACTTTGTGTCAGGCATTGTATTAAGTGCTGGGAATGTGTTAAAGGAGCCCTAAGAACCTGAGATTCTTTGCCTCAATATGACAGTGTTTGACTTTTAGAATATTGTGTTGACCATTGTTTCATTTATTCAGAAAGTCTTGCTATTCAAACAAAATAGCTCCTTGTGGGCTGAGACCACATCATATGCTAATGACTGCCAAGGTCTAGCACAAGGACCCCTGGAGGACTCCATTATAATCGCAAGAGGTCTGGAATATATATATGTGTTTGTGTGTGTGTGTGTGTGTGTGTGTGTGTGTCTGCATGTATGTGTATATATATATATGTGTATATATATAATTATCACTTTTGGTATATATATATGTATGTGTATATGTATGTGTATATGTATGTGTGTGTATATATACACACACACATATATATACATATACACATATACATATACATATATACATACACACACACACACACATACACACACACACACACACACACACACACATATATATATATATATATACAAAATGATAATTTTACCCTTGTTTGGAGGAAGCAAAATCAGGTCTAACAAAATTTGACTTCATATAATGAATAAATAAGCATACTTATTGTAGATATAATGCCTCACATGTATATATGCAATACTCTTTTTCAAACAAAGGTAGATAGTATTATAATTACTAAAATAAAATAAAAATCCTTTAAAAGAAGTATTGAATTACTAATGGGTTTTAATCACCAGGTATTTTCTCAATTAATGTTCATAGTATTCAAAGGTTTAAGCAATTTTAGCTTTAAACTGAACTAAAACTCGTGGAGACCCACAATTAATGGTAAGATTATGTATAAATATAAAGCCTACACTTTGGTTTCAAAATCAACTTCACAATAAGATGAGGATAGTGTAGAGAGATAGCAGTTTGTCTGAAAAAGATCTGGGGTTCTTAAGTGGACGACAAGCTCATTAGTAGTAAACTGTATAGTCTAGCAGACAATAGCTAACATGGTTTTAGTTTGCTTGGAGAGAAAGTGGATTTAGGATAAGGAGGTGATCATACTCCTGTACATTGTCCTGATAAAGCCATATCTCAATTACTGTATTCAGTTTAGACACCTCCTTTCAGGAAGATCATTCCTATGCTGAAGAGTATTAAGACGAGGGCAATCAACATGATAAAGGGCATGGGTGACCTGGAACTAAATTAAAATGGCTCAATAGAGCCAATTGTTCAAGTTTTAGTATGGGAATCTGTACCTCAGGGAACCCTGAGGGGCTTGATTTATTTTGTTGATTGTTTGATTTTTTTTTTAAATGCAGATAATGCATACTAAACTTAAAAGTATGTTGTAAACAACCACTCTCACCCACCCCAACCAAGCCCCACCCTCAGTTTGTTGCTAAATATCTTCCAATATACCACTGATTGTTCTCTATAATAAGATGGCTTTCCCTATGAACCCTTGGTTGGTGGTAATAATTGACATTTATGTAGCACTATTAGGTTTTTTCACATTTCAGTGAAGTTTTATTATCCTATTTTATGGATGTGAAAGTAGAGGTTTTAAGTAGAAAAATGATTTACAGACTCACAGAACTGATAAAGTCTAGAGCCAGGATACACACCCAAGGCTTCAGAATCCATGTTCTAAACTTTCCATTAAGTCATGATACTTTTAACAAGAAAGAAGGTATGTTCATTTATTAAAAATATACTTGTCGAGTACATCTTCTATGCCACTGCATCAAAATAAAGCTGAATTCTTTTTAATGATCTTACTTAGAGGTCAAAGAATGGAGCTAAATTCCCTTTGAAATAATTTATATATTGTGTTTAGAGCAGCCTTGCACAACCTGTGGCCTGTGGCCCGCTTACAGACCACAAGTCACTTGTGGCATACCAAAAGATTTCCAGCAGCCTGTGAAAAACAAAGAGGAACCTCTATATTTTTTGAGGACCACCTGTAATATTTTGGCAGGCCACAGGTTGTGCAGACCTGGTTTAGAGTACTTTTTTTTTTTTCAGGTAGAAAGTAAAGCAGCTGTTTACGTTATTTTTAATCCTGTAGCAAAATATACTAGAAACCAAATCTAAATGTTTTTGCCCACTTCCTCTCTGAGGGTTTACTTCCTCTCTGGAGTAGAAAACTTCTGCCTTTCCCCTTGAAAAGAGCAAATTAACAAAGGTAAAGCTTGAAATAGACCAATCTACAACTGCCCACCATTCTGTCTAACCTTAGATAACATGAAAGAAGACAATTGAATGTAGACTATGGAAACAGAATAAATGACGGTTTTGAACAGATTTTCTTTTGAAAAATAAAATTATCTGAGATTATCTTTGCAATCAAACCCATGTGATAACTATCTGTTATTTAGTATTAGGCCTAACCTAATTCTAATCAAAACCCCCACCCCCCACCCCCCACCCCCCCCAAAAAAAGAAAGAAAAGGCTAAAAGAAAATGAGAAAAGAAAGGAAAAGAAAAACAAGAAAAAAATAGCAAGAGAAAGAAGGAAAAAGAAAAGAAAAGAAAACAATAATACTAGGAGATTTTTAAGCCTATAGTTTGATTTTTAGGGTAGTTTGAAGAAAAAAGAAAAAAAAGAGATTGCATATCAGTTTCACAGATATCTATACTCTTCAAAATTTTCTTAATGGAACTTCTCTTTGTTCAATGATTCACCCATCTTGAACTACAACTCCAAAGCCTTTACTAAATGAATATAGTCATGAAGTTGTTTTTTTTTTTAATTGCAAGAATGCAAGAGAAAATCACTTTTTTCTCTCTGTTCAATATATGAATACTAAGGGGCATGGTTAGGGAGGGTGAATGTGCAAGAGGAAAAGAGTAAAAAAAAATATGCAAAGTGAAAACAGAAGGTGTTGACAAGATCAGTTTGATTTAAAAGGAGAGAAAAAAGAATTGGTATGATTTTTCCATGGGATGAGCCCACATTCTGTCTTCATTTCATACAGAAAGACCTATCTCTCAAAATGGATATACCTTCAGATTTTAATGTCATCAGCATAAAAATCAGTAGAAGGTGTTGTTATGACCTTCCAAGAGCTTGAGGATTCCATGATATATGCCCTGTTGATGAAAATCCAGAAAACCAGAGGAGATGATAAAATATAGCTAAGTGATTCAGAAAGTAAATATTAGTTTCAGTGTCTGATTGCCTCATATTTTAAATATTTCAATGCACACTGCATGACTGGTGAGCGTAAAGTAGTCACTATTTAGCAACTTTAGCTGCAAAAACACCTTAATAGCATCACTCTGAGTGTGTACCATCCTCTTTAGAGTAATGGGCTTTTGATGATAGTAATCAAAGAATGTTGCCTTTGTAGATTGGAGTCATAGGCACTTTGAGAAATGATTATTGTTAAGGACATTTCTTTTCAGTAATTTGTGCTTTGCTTGTGCCTTTCCTCTGATTTAAGATGGGTGACAATGGGGCTGCCACAGGGGAGGCAGAGTTGTGCTTTTTTATTTTTTTTAATAATAAAGTGAGAGGGGAGGATTTCAGGAAACTTGATGTTAGTAGGAGAGAGATGCAAGCAATATGATGAGTAGAAGAAATAAGAATAGTCCTGTGAAAAAAAGTCAATGGGAATGATTAGAGTTTTACATGATGGCAGGTTGCATACTAATAAAGAAGACTATGAAATTTAGAGTAATTTAGTTTGGAAAGCAAAGCGACGAAAGGGACTGCAATTATAGCAGATGTACACTGAAATAATGGGTAGAATGGGGATAGCTAAGGTCTTCTATTCATTTTGGGTTTAATGAGAAAAGGCACTCTGGAAAAAATCTAAAGGTAAAAAAAAATTAAGCAAGTAAGAAGAATATGATCACCTGTTAGCATCATAGTCAGTATCAAGATAGCCAACATTTACTGAGTGTCTCTTAAGGTTCACAAATCACTTTAAAAACCAATAAAACTAGCAATGGTTGGGGATAGATTCCACAGCTCTTAGTATCCCTATTCTTCAGACAGGAGACTAATACCGATGATGTAACTTGTTCAGGTTCACACAGTAAGTGGCAGAGTCAGAATTAAGAACTAGATATCTCAACTCCAAGATCATTAGGTCTGCCTCTACATGACCTGACTTCATCTGATGGTCTTCATCGTTGTCAGCTAATGGTAGTTACTTACTGTGTGCTTATCTCTGTGCTTGGTATTATGGGGTGTACAAAGAAATACAAGATGAATTCCCTACTCTCAAGGAACTTATAAACTTGATAGGGAAACAGGGAAAGCAACATGTTACAGTGGAAGCAATGTGTTTTGGACGTACCTTTAGAACAAAGCAGAGTTCAAATTCTGTCTCAAACATTTATCTATGTACCAGTTGCATGACCACAGGTAACTCATCTAATTTCTCTGAGTTTTACCTTTCTCTTATGTAAAATGGGATTAATAGTACCTATAATAACTACCTCACAGGATCGCTGAGAGAATAAAACGAGCTATCAGAACCCCTGCTATCATAAAAATGATTATAAATAGTAAGAAGAAGCATATGCTTACTGACAAACCAGTGGTACATACCTTTAGTATCAAACTCAGATAGAAATGGATCACTGAGGACTGCAAATTGACTTAGGGGGAAAAATTAACATTGTCTATACTGCATTTTTATTTATTTTGTTAAACATATCCCAATTATGTTTTACTCCAGTTCTGGTCACACTAAGTATGTAACTTCGATGCCTCTGGTATAGACAATATGTGCTAGAGGTATTCAAAGGAAGAAAAGCAAGATGTACTCTTTAGGGAAATATTCATAGGGAAGAGATTTGAAGGATTTTTAACAGTAGATTACATTTATTTTACACATTTTATTTTGGCTATAAGGTGCCATGCATGCACCCTTTTATTTATTGGGCATGATAAACCTTTGGGTGGGGGTAAAGAATAGGTGTTCTCATGAACTGAAGCTCAAAAAGATGAAGTGACTCACTGAATGTAATATGGCCAATCAATGACAAGGAAGGGATTTGAATCTAAATCTCTTGGATTCTAGTTCAGTTTTATTTTTTCCCTTCCCATTTCATCATGACAATTCTTAAGGGAAAGTTTTATTGAGGAGTGACTTGAACTGAACCTTTTAAGATAGGATGTGGACAGATAAAGAGGAAAAGCTTGGAGAAGGCAGATGCTGGTGAACTCCAGAAACCAAAAGAAGATATGCCAGACATGTGCTGAATAGAGAAGCAAGGGGTGGGGAGAGCTTTATACCAAGGCAGAGAAAATGAAATGAGGAAAGAAAGGAAACTATAGGCATTGTCTTTCATGTAATAAATGCTTAGTAAATGTTTTCTTAATTGGATTCAGTTGCATTGAAAAATCAGATGCCCCAAAGTGGAATGCACTGATTCAATAAATAATAAGCTCACCATTACTAGCAGTCTTCAAGTGGACACCAGATCATTTTTCAAAGATGTTGTAGAGAAGATTCCCGTGTAAAGTACAGATTAGAATGAATGACCTCTAATGTTCCTTATAACTCAAGATATTTACATATATGCATAATTGTTCAAATGAGATAATAGTTGTAAAATACTTAGCACAGTTTCTGACACATAACGGCATTTAATAAATTCTTGCCTTGTCTATCTATCTATATACACATATACATGCGTAGATACACAAACATACACACATACACACACATATATAAAGTTTTTGAATGCTGCTATGAACTTCTGTTCCTTCATTTGTAAAATGAAAGGGTTAGATTAGAGATACCTAAGATTCCTTCTAGTTCTAAATCTGTTATCCTATGTCATTTTTGAGAGAGAGCCTAACCTCTTGGTTATCTCAACACCACTTCAGGCAGAGCCTTTAGGATTAAGATGAAGGAAGAGGAAGACAATGTGACTTTTAGCCTCATGCCACGGGGTGAACTTAATTAGGAAGTTCTGCCTGGCTGAATGATTGGCAGCAACAATGAAAGTCAGTAAGTCTCTAACACTCATGGTTATAGTAGAGAAGCAGACAGGGACATTTTGTGCCACCTTCTCCCTGAACTATTGTAACTGAGGATGAGGGAGGGCAAAAAATCAAACATTCCAGAAATGTGTTCAGAAACTTTGGCCTATGAATTCTTTTATTCTTCTGGTTCTTAGGAAGGAATCCTTTTGTTTTGCTTACAAGGAATGAGATTTACAATTAATGTCAGCTTGGACTCTGCAATTGCACCTGAATTCAATATTCTCTCTTGTCCCTTCTAAACCAATCACTTGGCAAAAAGATATATGCGGTTAGCCCTTACTTATCTTCAGAAAGTCCTTGGATTCTGAGTTGAACTACTTTGGGGTATCTTGGGGAGAGCCCAATAGTGCAAACTTATGGCTGTACTTTTATTTCTGTAATATACAGAGGATTATACCATTAAATTATTCAGCATTTGTAAATATACTGCTAATTTATAACAATATCTGACATAGCATGTATATGTCCCAAACAACTCTCAAAGATTTTAAATTTCAGAGTAGATGCTAATCTATACTGATACAGGGGGTTTCTGTATAAGGTAGAGGGAGCTTTCCTTCAGAGATGAAATCACAGGTATGGACAAAAAAAAGTTAAGACATATGAAAGGACAAAGGTAATATTGGTTTGCACCTCAATCTGACAGATAACATCTATTTACACGTGCAGATATAAGCCATTTATCCCAAACCCCTAATTTTACAATAAGAAAATGGAGACCTATAGAGATGAAGTAACTTATTCAAGATCACACATCTAGGAAGCTACAAAGCCAAGACTTTTCTGTCTCAACTCCTTATGAGGCAACTATGTGGTAGAGAAAATCTAATTTCAAATCCTGCTCTGGATATTTACTTCCTGTGTGACCCTGGGCAAACCATTTATTCTCTATGAATTTCAGTTCCCTCAACTGTAAAATGAATATAATAATAGCATCTACCTCCTAGGATTATTGTAAGGATAAAATCAGATAATACTTGGCACAAAGCAGATATTAATAAATGCTTATTTCCTTTTTTCCTTATGAGGACCCTCAATCTGAGGAGAACTATCTAGATAAATGTGTATGCAGGGAGTTCCAGAAATCTTAGTGCATTGAAACTATTGGGGTACTCTGTGTATCTAGATCTCTAGATAGATAAAAATATATAGCTATAGATAAATATACAGATAGATATCCTTATATCTTTATCTCTATCTGCATATCTCTGTGTCTATAGATAGAAATTACAGATAGAGATAAAGATACCTATCTGTATTTTTAAATATCTATAGATATATAGATTTATAGATATAGATCTAGAGAAATGGGGAAGATACAACATACTTTTTTTTTTGTAATTCTGTTTATGTATCATCTCATTTGAATGTTACAACCACCTTGTAAAGCTTTTAATATTGATATTATTATCACTCTTTTATAGATGAGAAAACTGAAAATCACGGAAATTTAATAACTCCTTCATGGTGATATAGCTAGCAAATAGAAGCAGCAAGATTTGAACTCTTATCTTTCTGATTCCAAGTCCAGCACCCTTTCCACTCTACCATGGTTCCTACACCCATTGAATAACAGAACTGGGATGAGGATGCAAGAGACTTCATGACTCAATGGAGAAAGCAATAGTGGCAAAAGGAATCAAGAGGTTTGGCTTTAAGTCTTGATTTGCTCTTTCTTAGAGGTGTGTTCTTGAAAAAGTCACTTAATCTCTTTGAGCCTCAATTTTCTTGGTGGTTAAATTGAAGGCTTGTTCTGGATGTTCTTAAACCTCTCCAGACCTCCACTTCCCACCCTGGTGCTTTGGTGATAAAATAGGTGAGACTTCACCATATTTAACAAGCCCTAGTGATTGGTGATTGGCCCTAGTTTTCCCCAAACTCTTGGGATTGTTTCAACACTACCATTGAGTCTGGGAAGAATGGAACAATTTACCTCTTCATCTCCTTTATGGTGACAGTCAGTCACAAACAAAAACAGCCCATCACTGGCAATGTGTTGGCTTTTGCTCTCACTTTTCCTTTTAGAATCCAAGGTCCTAAAGGACAATGCCTACTCTTTTTCTGTATTTGTATCCCTAGTTCTTACTACATTGCTTGACACACAGAAGGTGCTTAATAATTTTTTTAACTCATTCAAAAGACTCTCTCAGTTTCTTTGTTTCTTTTTTGCTTCTTTCTTTTTGGTGCTACATTCTGTGCCTCCTAGGTAAGACCAATTTTCACTAAATTGTACTATTTCTAAGTTAATAAAGTATACTAATGAAACATGTATTTTTTGCTTTGACATTGTTTCCTCTGTGAACTTAGGCTTTACTTGCCTTCCATAAGTTTTACCTTCTTAATCTGCAAAAGAAAAGTATTGGACTAGATGAGCTCTGTGGTTTCTACAATCTGTAGAAGTAAAAAAAAAAATATATATATGTATATATATATATACACATATACATATATATGTTTGTGATATAAATGTTGAGGAATTAGCCAATGAGAATTGCACATTTATTTCTCAAAAATATATTTCCCTACAAAATAATTGCCATGATGTAGTATGTAGTCATTGACAATGGAGATAAAGGTTGATAGAGTGACCCTAAAATTGTTATTCTGCTGCTCCCAGTATCATTATCTTGTTTCTGTCCTGCATGTAGAGACCCAGATTCTAGCACCTTTTGGTATCTAGGGAAATACCCTGCAGGCTGCATCTGAAAAGCAGGTGTTAAATCCTTCTAATTGACAATTTGCAAGGATCTGATGTCTAACTGGTGTTCCAACACTTGCCTCCCCTAGTGCTATAGGAAATGAAAAACTGGCAATTTTTTAATGAATCAAACCTGCTCCAGGTATAGATTTGCATAACTAAATTTGAAAAAGAAATCACTCAGACACAGTAAGACAAATTTTGTTATGACAAAGGATTTTCACCCTCCCAGCCCCCATAAAAGGAGAAGCAATCATTTTTTCCAGCTGACTTTGTTTTAAAAGAGTTATGTATTCTTTTAAAGAAGATGAGTATCTCCTAGTCAGTTACAGGGTAAAGAAAAGAGCTCTGGGAGCAGTGTTGGGATACCTGGTTCTGAGACGTAGTTTTAATACCTAATTAGCTGTATGACCCTGGACAAGTCACCTAATTTCTTTTGCCTTCAGTTTCCTTATCAGTAAAATGAAGGGCTTGGACTAAATGATACCTAATGTCCCTCTGTAAACTGTGACCTTGTGTGCTCAAAATGTTTTTAAAGGAGAGAAGCAGAGAAATTGGGAGCTTTTGTAATAAAAGGTAAGATCATGAAAGATTTCAGGGCATATGACCTAGTCATTGAAATATGTGTTTTGGTGATGGTAAGTCATTTTAACTAATAGACTCTCTCTATATATGTGTGTGTATGTGTGTATACATATTATCTATCTATCTATCTATCTATCTATATATATTGTGTTTATAATGTATATATACACAAATATACATACATAAGTGTGCATATATGTATGTATCCCCCAATTAAATATATTTTCTTTGAATGCATGGGCTTATCATTTTCATCTTTATATCCTCAGTGCACTGAATATCTCCTAGTATATAGTAGATATTTAATAAATTCTTGTTGCTTGACTGTATCTACTATAAACCTATATGTGTGTGTGTGTGTACAGGCCTCTCTCTCTTTCTCCCTTTCCTCCTCTTTCCCTCCTCTCCTCACATTTCTGTTATTTATGTGGGAAAATCTTGGTGTTGAAACTCTGACTGCTTTTTATTGGCAATTTGTCTGTAAAATATAAAATTGTAAAGAATTTCCTGGGTTGCTAAGATTTTAATTGACTTGTCCATGGCCACAGGTCATATAAGCAATATGAGTTAGATGCAGTGCTTGAACTTAGGTCTTTCTGACTCTAGAGCCAAACCTCTATTCTAACCATATAAACAGCCTCTTCTGTAACATGTAGCTATTGCAAAGGTAAATAAATGTGTGGACAAAGGGAAGATCAGTAGGTGTAATTTCTTTATTGAGTTTTTGGCAAGAGCTGTGATTTCATCAGCATAGCGAGATACTCTAAGGAACTTCATCTAATAATACAGATGAGTACATTCTTATCTTAGAATGTTGCCCAGAACGTGTGGACAAATTATTCAATGTCTACACAGCCTGGTAGCAGTTATCAGCTCTCTATTTATTAGGCCAGTCTGCCTCTCATTTATTTAGGTTTTCAAAAAGCTTTTGATCAGAGTCTAGGGGTGGGGAGCCTGCAGCTTTAACACCACTTGTAGCCTTCTAGGCCCTTGGGTTTGGCCTTTTGACTGAGTCCAAGTTTTACAGAACAAATCCTTTTTTAAAGGGAATTTGTTCTGTGAAGTTTGGATTCAGTCAAAGGGCTGAACTTGAGGACTTAGAGGACCGCATGTGGCCTCGAGGCCACAGGTTCCTTGCATCTGAAAGACCAAGGCTATTACCTAAATTGAGTCATCATGCGATTTAATAATGTTTCATACTCAAAGCCTTTTATACTTTTATACTTGGTTTGGACAAAAAACAGAGAGTATTGATAATAAGCACTTCTGTGAATAGAGAGGAAGCAGAGCCTTATCTGATTTTACATTTTAGAAATTATTTGGATGAATGATCGATAGCGAAATCCCAAAGTGTGTAGTTGACTCTAGGTTATTCTAAGTAGTAAAATGCTAAATGAATTAGTATAAACAGTGAAAAATACTGGTTTGTGTGAGTAAACAGAAGTGGACATGTGTAAAGTATATGATTTAGAAAAAAAATCAAAGTGTGATGTTAATCATAACCTGTCATCTTAATCTTATTTAGTATGCTTCAAGAAATGAATTTTGAGACAAACTATTCCCTTAATGATTGGCCTTAGTGAGCCTCTACAACCAAAGAAGTTGAAGACTATGACAAATATAATCTAAAAGTGATTTGGAAAACAAATAGAAAAGAAAGGAATAAAAATTTTTTTTGGTAAAACTATGAAACATTCACACATGAAACACCTAAATGGGAATAATATATAGTATGTTAGCAATTTTTTTATGGATTTCCTCCCATATCTTATTCAATTTATGCATTTCTATATATTTAAATTCTCAGTATACTTTAAAAGTACCAAGACTTCTTTTAGGTCTGAGTCATACAGCTAACTAGTCCACACTCTTCCAACTTACTGGATAATTGCTAAGTCCTTGACTTCATCTATGCTTGATCTGCATGTATATATATACACATGTATGTGTATATACATATACATATATAATAATAAATATACAATACAATACAATACAGTATAACATAACATAATGCAATACAATGTAATAATATGAGTACATATACATATAAAGATACATTTATATACATTGTTCAGTCACGTCCAACACTTTGTGACCCCATTTGGGGATTTCTTGTTAAAGATACTAGAGTAACTTGACATTTCCTTCTCTAACTCATTTGACAGATACAGAAACTGAGGAAAACAGGGTTAAGTGACTCACCCAGGGTCAAACAGCTAGAAAGTGTCTGAGGCCAGATTTGAACTCAGGAAGATGAGTCTTTCTGAGTTCAGGTCCAGCACTCCATCCACTGTGACACTTAGCTGCTACACACACACAAACACTCACACACACACACACACACACACAAACACACAAACGCACACACAGAGGAGAGAGAGAGACATACAGACAGACCAAGAATGAGAGAAATCAATTTTATATAATTTATTTCTATATCTTTATGTAATTCATTAGTAAGGTAGAATATGAACATGTGTTATTAATGCATTCTTTAGCAAATATATACAGGCAGAGAGAGAAAATAGAAAGGATATTGAACTTGGATTCAGCAGATCTCCTGGTTCAAATTTTGCTTCTGATATTTACTAGCCATGTTATGATGGACAAGTTTCTAACCTCAGTTTCCTTGTGGGTAAAAATAATTATCATAATACTTATAATATCCCTCTCAAAAAGTTTTTGTGAAGTTCATATGAATAAATGTACATAAAGCCTTTAGCAAGCACTAAATCATTATTTCAATGCTGGTTATTATTTTTCTAGTAGATACACTTCACTAAAGATTGCTAAAGATTGTGCAGATATAACTAGAGGGAGGGCTTTGTTGGAATGGCAAGAAGAATCAAAAGAGATAATGAAGAACAAAGCTGATTTCCATGGTTGTTTCTATTTGGATATGAGAGCAGAGCCTTGTTAAATTGTGCTGATAAGGGAGGATAAGTGAGATGGTCTAGGTAAATGGGAAAGCAGAATCAATCAAAGAAATATGTCACACTTTATATTTGTAATACTCCCTAAATTTCTCTGAGGAGGAAATAGGCTAATATTTGATATGGAATACAAGAATTTAGTGGAATATTTAATGGAATATTTAGGTATTTTATTGAATTCTCAATTTTAAAATACTACATATTTAGAATTAGCATATAAAACAGTATGGGAGCATGTCAGTAACTAAGATACTAAATGTTACAACAAGCTTAGGGAGAAATGGAAAATTTAACAAAATATCAGATGGAATTTTCTATATGGTGTTTTGCATCTGTAATATGTAAGTATCTGTATTTTGCCTAATTCCATTTTCAGTTTTCTTATCATTATTTGCCTACCAAGATTGCATGAAACCACAGGGAGTCAATTCTAAAGACAGATAGATAGATGGAGAGATAGATACGCATAATATATATGTATTTGTTATCACATAAAGCATAGTTACAATCTAGACTGGAAGTGTACTTTCCTTTCTTCTGCTCCCTAAAAGTGTATCTTAGAAATTTAATGTAAAATAAATACTCATAAATTTAAACATATTTTGCCAATAATATATATTATACCATCTCTGTTATATGTCCATAGTGAAAAATGGCCTCAAATATATTTAAAAAAATCATACTTATATCTTAACAGTACTTTAGGGGAGACCAACCAAGAAGGCAAGTAGGAGAAAGTGGCAAAACCCAGCTCCCAACCCTCCTTCTTGCAGTTACACCAACAAAAAGCTAAGAAGAACACCACATGGAGTAGAGATTCAAAAATCTAAGGAAAAAACACCTTTGGTTACCTTTCCAGGGCACGAACACTAATTCAAACCACAGGCAACAAACTATGGCAGTAACTACAAGGAGCCACAGTCTGGAATCACACAGGGCTGAGCAGTTACTACTATAGAGAAACTGAGAGCATAAAATAAGATATTCCAAACAGCAAAAGATATAGCCTTAATTCCAAGGGGAGGGGGAACTTACCAAGTACAAAACTGAGTACAAATTTTTAGGGGGAGAAATGGAACTTTAATGGAATAGAAAACTTCCAAGCATTACCAACAAATAGATCAAAGCTGAGGAGAATCTTTAAAATATCAACACAAAAATCATTAGTAAAATTAATACAAGTGAACAATTGGAGGGACTTTAGAAGACTGAAGTGTTTATATTTTAATGGAAGAAGATAAGATTACAAGTACCTCCTCAAAGTTCTAATGTCATAAGGATCATAGAGGGAGTCAAAAATCATTAGGAATTGTTTTGTTGTGTTTTATTATTTTTTTTTAAAGAAAGGAAGGAGTCATACATATACTAGGGAAGAAAAGAGAAGGAAGCATAGATGAATTTAGTTTCTCATGTAATCAGATGCACAAGTTAGATGTGTAAAAATGAGGCAGGTATGAAGTGAGCAGTGATCATTGAACATCCTTTTTTATCAAAACTGTTTCAAATACACTCATACACACTCATATTCAAACTTAGGAGAATGAAGTGAAGGGGTAATAAGAGAGAGTGTAAAATCAAGGCAGGGTAAGGCATAAGATATCTATATCTATATTTATATCATAAAAAGAAAGGACAGATAATAAACTATTATTTGTGTCTAAAGAAAGTGGAGATGAGCAAATGAGCAGAATCTGATTTCATCAAGCAAAGAGTAATGGTGATAAGTTCAATTATGCACTGGGACCCACTTCTTTGCAAAGTATAGAGGGCAAAGAGAGGAAAAAAAATGTGAAAATAGAAAGTAGAGAAGTAGGCAATTAACAACCCTAACCGTGAATGTGAATAGAATAAATCTGTCCATAAAATAGAAGATAGAATGGATTAGAAAGCAGAATCCAAAAGTATGTTGTTTACAAGAAATGCAATTGAAACACAAAGACACACACAAACTTGAAATTAATATTATTTATTTAAAGCAAAATATATTATACTTCAGATGAACTTTAAAGAAAGAGATGGCAGTTATGATCTCACACAAGTCATAAAGCAAAAAAGAGACACACATACACATGTACACACACACAGACACATATATGAATATCATAGCATCTGAATACTCAAAGGCAAAGCTAAATGAGTTGCAGGGGAAAAAGTAAAATTGTAATCATGGGGGACCTCAATATCTTTCTCAACTAGACAATTCTAACAAAACTATACAATAAATAAATTCAAAACCTGAATAGATAAGTGTGGTTGACTTTTGAAAATTATTGAATAGAAATAGAAAATAATATACATACTCTCAAGTATCCATTGAAAATTTACAAAATGTGGCCATTTATTAGGTAATAAAAACAAAATGAAATGCCAAAAAAGTAATATTAAACACCTCCTTTACTGTCCATAATACAATAAAAAATTACTTTCTATACAAAGTCACTAAAGAGAGGATTAAAAAGTAACTCAAAACTAAATAACTTAATCGTAAATAATTGATAGCTCAAAGAATAAATCAGTAACCAGAGGTAATTTCATCAAGAAAATGACAAGGAGACAACTACCAAAATTGTGAGATGTGGTCAACACAATCCATAGGGAATTTTTTTTTTACTCTAAACACTTTCATCCACAAAACAAATAACGTGTCAGCAAACTTGGCATAAAACTGATAAGAAAAAAACAAACAAACAAACAAAATAGTTTTAAAAAATAAATGCCAAGATAAAAATCTTTAAAAATCAAGGAAGAGAGTGATGTTTGATTTTTTAAAATGGCATACAAAACTACAAGTAGTATTTTAAAATAAAATAAAATAAAGATCAGCTTTATGATTTTTAAAAGAAAGAAGAAAATCAAATTACTCATACTAAAAATGAAAAGGAATTCACAACAAATGAAGAAATAATTTTGCCCAAATATATGTCAATACAAATCATAATTTAAGTAAAGTAGATGAATATTTACCCCCTAAAATAAAAATATCTAGATTAAGAGAATAAGTAATAGATAATTTAATAACCTATTTCAAAAAAGGAAATGGTGAAGACATAAATGAACTTCTAAATGAAGCTGCAAAATCTTCAGGACCAAATTGGTTTATTAGCAATTTCTATTAGACAGTCAAAGAAACAACCATTCCAATAATAGAAAAACTGCTTAGACTATTAAGAAATAATCCTATAAAATTCCTTCTATTATGTAAATATGATCTTGATACATAAAACATAGAAAGAAAATTGTAGACTAATATCCATGATGAACACTGGTGAAAAAAAATCAATGCAGATGAGAGATAAATATAGATAGATGACAGATAGATAGATAGATTGATTGATAGATAAATGAGGAGATAGGTAGGTAGATAGATAAAACATTTGCTAAGCTTACTATATACTAGGCAACATGGTAAGCACTGAGAATACAAAAAAAAAGCAAAAATAAGAATGCCCCTGCCCTCAAAGCTCATGTTCCAACAGGGAAAACAATATTAAAGGCAGCTAAAAAGTAAGAAAGAGGAAAAGCCAAAATAGGAATTAATTTTGCTTTACTATGCATATTTGTCAAGCTCCAAAGGGAGTTTGTGGAGTAATGGGATAACTCAGGTTTGGAGAAGGGATAACTGGTGTGGATGCTTTCTCAAATGGACATAATGGAGATACATTTATATATTCATCCATTATAGGAGACTGGAGAGATAGAGAATTTCCATTTTAAATATCACCACTGGAGCCATCTTTGAATGCCAAAGGGAGATTGGGAGTGTCACTGAGATTTGAAGATATCAGTGTAAAATATTAGCAAAGAGCCTACAGTAATACATCATAAATATTATGTATTATTATAAGGTTAGATTTAAACCGGGGATGCAGAGTTGGTATGATATTAGGAAAATTATAAACATAGATGAGAATAAATAACAAAACACTAAAACTCATATTACATCAATATACACAGAAAAGGAATTTTACAAAATATGAAACCCAACACCCCAAAATATAAGCAAAATGAAGTTCCTCAATTTTAGCCTGACAATTAACACCAAGAAAACAAAGATTCTCCACCAATCAGCTCCACACTGTTCATATCTTACAGTAAGTGGAGAAATTCTGAATGCTGTAGATCAGTTCATTTACCTTGGCAGTATACTTTCTAGGGATGTACATAAAGATGATGAAGTTGACATACTCATTGCCCTAGTTAGTTCAGTGTTTGGGATGCTATGAAGGAAAGTGTGAGAAAGAAGAGATATTAAACTGCCTACCAGACTGAAAGTCTAGAGAGCCATTGTGCTGACTTTACATCCAACAGGTATGCTGTTGTATACCTATGAAACCTGGACAGTATACCAGTGCCATGCTAGGAAACTGAATTATTTCCATTTGAATTATCTTAGGAAGATTCTCAAAATCACCTGGCAAGATAAGGCAAGACACTGAGGTCTGTTCTCAAGATGAACTGCCAGGTATTCAGACTGTACTGTAGAAAGTGCAACTCCAATACACAGGCTGCCTTGTTTAAATGCCAAATTTTTTTTGCCTAAAAGACTATTTTTTGGAGAACTTACACAAGGCTCATGCTCACAGAGTTGTCAGAATCAGTGATACAAGGACATTCTTGATTGTAAGACATGGGAGACCACCCAACATGGTACACCTGCAATCAAAGAAGGTGCTATGCTCTATGAGCAAAGCAGAATTGCAGTAGCTCAAAAGAAACATAAGGGGTGCAAATTTAGACACATCTCCACTCCAAATGTTCATATGGAGTATTTGTGCCCAACCTGTGGCAAAGCCTTCTGAGTTCAGAATTGGTCTGATCAACTAGTCAGACATACTGTACCTTGACTCTGACATAATGGTGTCATTTTCCTTCTCTTCCAATATGAAGGACACAAAAACAACCAACTAAACAGAATCTAGCTAAGAACCACAACCACCATTTTATGTAATAGAAAAAAAATTAAAGTCTTTTTTTAGTAAGAACAAGAGTAAAATAAGATTATCAATTGTCACAATTACTATTTAATATAATGCAAAAAATGCTGGCTATAACCGTAAGATAAAGAAGGAAAAAAATGATGAATTTTGAAGATAATATGATTATTTACTTGGAAAATTCTGTGGAGTTGACAAAAATTAATTGAAATAATTAACAACTAGTAAAGTTACAGGATATATAATAAACATAAATCATCATTTTTATATTGCCAGAAAGACTAGGAAGATAAATTCTACTTAAAATAGCTATGTAATATATAAAACACCTAGGAGTCTACCTACCAAGATAAACGCAGGAAATATAGGAAGTATAAAACCATATCTATATATCTATGTTTATATACACAATTGGCAAAAATATTAATTGCTTATCAGTAGGTCAAGACAATATAATTTTTAAAAACGAAAATATTGCATAAAGTCCTTTTTCATTTTATTTTACAATGTTATTGGTATAGTATAAGATTTAATTGTATAACAATATTAAAAGAAAATTCATTGATCATCCATCATTCCAGTCCATGATAAGGACCCATTGATTTTTTTAGGATTAGATTATTTAGTTGCCAATTATTTTTTAGTTTATCTTTCCATGGCCCTTTATTACACATAATTTTTATTGCATCATGACGTGAAAAGGATGCATTTAATATTTCTGCCTTTCTGCATTGGATTGTGAGGTTTTTATGCCCTAGTACATGGTCAATTTTTGTGTATGTACCATGCACTGGCGAGAAAAAATATATTCCTTTCTAGCCCCATTCAGTTTTCTCCAGAGGTCTACCATACCTAACTTTTATAATATTCTATTTACCTCCTTAACTTCTTTCTTGTTTATTTTGTGGTTAGATTTATCTAGTTCAGAGAGGGGGAGGTTGAGATACCCCACTAGTATAGTTTTGCTGTTTATTTCTTCCTATAACTCCCTGAACTTCTCTTCTAAGAATTTGAATGCTATACATTTTGGTGCATATATTTAGTAATGATATTACTTCATTGTCTATGGTGCCTTTTAGCAGGATGTAATTTCCTTCTTTATCTCTTTTGATAAGATCCATTTTTACTTTTGCTTTGTCTGAGATCAGGATTGTTACCGTTACCCCTGCTTTTTTTTTTTTACTTCAGCTGAAGCATAATATATTCTACTCCAGCCTTTTACCTTTACCCTGTATGTGTGTTACTCTGTTTCAAATGTGTTTCCTGTAAACAACATGTTGTAGGATTATGGTTATTAATCCATTCTGCTATCCGCTTCCATTTTATGGGAGAGTGCATCTCATTCACATTCACAGTTATGATTACTATATGTGTCTTTCTCTCCATCCTATTTCTTCCCTGTTTATGCTTTTTTTTTCTCCTATCTACCTTTCCCTCCTCACTAGTGTTTTGCTTTTGACCACCGCCTCCCTCAGTCCTACCTCCCTGCTATTAGCCCCCTCCCTTTTCTTCCCCTTCATCCTTACTACCTCTTCCCTTCCCACTCCCTTTTCTTTCTCCTTTTCCCTCCTACTACCTATAGGGCAAGTTAGATTTATATAACTAACTGATTATGTTATTCCCTCCTTGAGCCAAATCTGATAAAAGTAAGGTTCAAACAATGCTCATCTTCCTCCCTCTACTGTAATAGGTTTTTGTGCCTTTTCCTGTAAGGTAATTTACCCTTGCCTGCCTTTTTCTTTCCTTTTCTCTCAGCTCAATTTCTTAGATCAGATTAATCCACTTAGTTTGATCCATTTAACCCACTTGATTAGATTTTTTTATCATCATATCAAAGTTAACTTACATCCACCCCCTCTATGTATACCCCTTTAAAATGTTGTAATAACAGTACAGTTCTCAAGAGTTACAAGTGCCATCTTCCCTTGTAGAGATGTAAACAGTCATTAACAACATGTTTTTTTTGTCCCATTTACCTTTTTTATGTCTCTTTTGAGTCTTGTATTTGAAGATCAAATTTTCTGTTGAGCTCTGGACTTTTTTATCAGTAAGGTCTGGAAGTCGCCTGTTTTTTTGAATGCCCATCTCTTCCTCTGAAAGATTATCTAACTTTTGCTGCATATTTGATCCTTGGTTGAAATCCAAGCTTCTTTGCCTGACAGAATACCGTATTCCATGCCCTATGATCTTTTAATGTAGAAACTACAAGGTCCTGTGTAATACTGACTGTGGTTCCATGATATTTAAATTGTTTCTTTCTGTCTGCTTGCAGTATTTTCTCTCTAACCTGGTAATTTTGTAATTTGGCTACTATATTCCTTGATGTTTTCAATTTGGGATCTCTTTCAGGAGGTGATTGGTGGATTCTTTCTAAAGCTATTTTACCTTCTGGTTCTAGGACTTCAGGGCAGTTTTCCTTGATGATTTCCTGAAAGATGCTGTCCAGGCTCTTTTTTTTTATTGTGATTTTCAGGCAGACCAATAATTTTTAAATTGTCTTTCCTGGAACAATTTTCCAGGTTAGTTGTTTTACCAATGAGGTATTTTGCGTTTTCATGTATTTTTTCATTCTTTTGTTTCTGTTTGACTGATTCTCACTCTCTCATAGTCATTAGCTTCCATTTGCCTAATTCTAATTTTTAACAAATTGTTTTCTTCTATTAGATTTTATACCTCCTTTTTCATCTGGCCCATTTTATTTTTTAAGGAGTTCTTCTCCTCAGTGAGTTTTTGTGTCTCCTTTTCCATTTGCCCAATTCTGCTTTTTAAGGAGTTATTTTCTTCAGTGTACTTTTTTTTTTCCAGTTGGCCAATTGTATTTTTTAAGGAATTGTTTTCTACAGTTAATTTTTGTCCATTTTCCAAACTATTGACTGTCTCTTGCATACCTCTCATTTCTTTTCCCAATTTTTCTTCTACCTCTCTTATTTGACTTTTAAAATCCTTCTTGAGATCTTCCAAGAAGGCTTTTTGGGCTTCAGACCAGTTCATATTCCCTTTTTAGGTTCCAGATGTGGGTTTGTTGACAATATTGTCCTCTTCAGAATTTCTGCCTTGATCTTCACTGCCCCCATAATAAGAATCTTTGGTACCTTTCATTTTGCTCATGGTGTTTGCTTATTTCCTGGCCTTTAAAAAAATTGAGTTCTCCTGGGGAGCAAGGGGCACTGATCCAAGCATCTTGTGCTGGGAGCCTGGGGCATGGTCACTGACTTTGTGTGCTGTGGCCTCAGCTGCTGGCAGTTGGAGGCTGTAGGGTTCTGGCAGATTACCTGATGGGTTGGAATCAGCAACACTAAAACTCTAAGGGAAATATGGGGGAGTCTGGCCCCTGGAGGTTGCCTGCTTACCCAGGCCTTTCTTTTCCCTCCTTTCACTTTCTTTGGCTCCTTTCAGATGGATGTTTTGCTGTTGCAGGATGTTTCTCTGCCTGGAGCTTAACCCCTTGGAGCACTTTCCGGAGTTTTACTAAGGCACTTAGAGACTTGACTGCTGAAGAACACCAAGGCATGTGGTGATTTTTTGAGCCAGTTTCCACCAGTTCCTCCACCCTCATTAGGCACTCAGAGGTTCTAGTGTTGGTGTTTGCTTGCTCCACCACCTGGGGTTCCCTATCTTCCCCTGGTATGCTGAGGTGGGGCTTTCCACTAGCTTGCTGGAATGCCTTCTCTTCTGTACTGCTTCCCTTCCCCCAGGGCAAGAGGGCCTTTTCCCGTTAATCCCTTAAGCTACTAGGGCTACTGGTCTGCTGCACCCCATCTTTCTTCTGGTTCAACTGTTCCAGGATTTTTCCTGGGGTGATATTTTCTGGGCTTTCAGAGGTTAATAAGGGACAGTAAGAGCGACTTACTTCTTACTCTGCCATCTTGGCTCGTGGAAGCTGAACTCCATGTAACTTGTTCTAATATGTAACTTTTAAAGTTATCCCACTTGCCTATTTCCTTCTGTCGTACCTTCTGTTTTTATGTGTACATTAAAAATATTCAATGATCCTCTTCTTTGTTTTGCTGGGAGCAGCACCTCTATTATTAGCTCTCTCTATCTACTATTTACCTCCAAACTACTGGGGAAAGTTAAAAAAAAAAGAAAAACCTTGTAACAAATATACAGTCAAGGAAAACAAATTTCCATTGACTGTGTGTAAAATTGTACTACTCATTGCAAATCCTGCATCTCTCTTTCTTTGTTAAGATGTGGTTAGCATGCTTCATCATTGATCCTCTACAATCATGATTAGTCATTGAATTGAATACAATTCTTAAGGTTTTTTTTCTAGTGTTTTTATTATGGAATAAATTATTTTCTGGGTTATTATCACTTCACTAAGCATCAGTTCATTCAGTTATCAGGTTACTCTGAAACTGTTCTTTGCCTATTTTCTTCCAATATTGTTGTGTTACATTCATATACCGCAACTTGTTCAGCCATTCCTCAACTGGTAGACATCAGCTTAGTCCACTTCTTTGCTATGATAAAAGAGCTGCTATAAATATTTTTGTCCATATGGGCCCCTTTTACTATCTCTTTGATCTGGAGTAATAGGCTTAATAGTGGTTGTTGTTGTTGATTCTTTGTTTTCAAGGAGGACCAATGACATCATAGGGGATATCTTGACCTTAATGTAAATTGAATTTAAGTGAGAGAGAATGATATTAAGTTTGTTAGTCTGGGTAACTAGAAAGATAGTAGTACCCTTGATAATAATAAGAAAGTTATTGATGTTAAAATGAAAGTTAAAGATGAATGTTTGCAGGGAAAGATAATGAGTTCAGGTTTGGACATGCTGAGTTTAAGATATCTGTGGAACATAGACTTAGAGATGTGAGACTGTAGATCGGAAATGGGATTAGGGCTGACCAAGTAGATATGATAATAATCTGCAGAGAGCTGATGAGATCACCAAGTGAAATAGCATACATAGAGAAAAGAGGAGAACTTAGGAGTGAATCTTTGACAGCACCCATAGTTTGCACACATGAGCTGAAGACAGATTCAACAAAGGAAATAGGAACAATCAGAAAAGTTGGGGGGAGACAGAGACAACATTGATACAAAAGCTAAAGAAAAGAGTATCAAGAAGATGAGGATGATTAAGTGTCAAAAGGTATAGAAAGGTCAAAAAGTTTGAAAATTGAGTAAAAACCAATATTTTGGTAATTAAAAGATCATTACTAACTTTGGAGAGAGTAGTTTTGTTTGAGTGATGCAGTCAGAAGAAAGATTGCAAAGAATCAGGATAGTGAGAGGAAAGGAAGTGAAGGTACCTATAGTATATGTTTTCTGAAAGAGTTTAGCCATAAAAAGGAAAGAAGAGATTTATTATACCTAGTGAGGATGTATGGATCATATGAGGGCTTTTGTAATATGGGGAAGACAGAGAGAAATTGATGATTAGTAAGATAACAAGGATAAATTTCTTAAGAAGGTGCGATGGAATGAAAACAATTCAGTATGTAGCATTGTTTGCCTTGTCAAAAAGAATGGCCAAATCTTGCAGAAAGCATCTGAGTGATATTAGATGAGGGAGAAAGAAGAAATGAGAGCTATCTGAAAATGTCTTCATATTTTACAAAATATGAGACAACGTTCTCAGCTAACAGAGTGTAGGGGAAGGGGAACTATGATTGGTTTTCAAAGGGATGTAAAGTTTTGAAAAATGCATTGTGGTTAGTGGTATAATGAATTTATTAGGGAGGTGTAAAAGAATTATCTTGCCCTAGTGAGAGGCTGGTTGAGAGTATATATCAAATTTGTAGTGCACCAAGGTAGTATGTTTTTTTGTGTGATTTTTATCCAGTTTCTTTCAGCAACATGTGAGTATAACTGAATGAAGGGAATGTTAGGAATAGCCCATGGCTGAGCTTTGGTAGGGCAAGAACCTCAATAGGATAAAGTGGTATGAACTTGAGGGAAGAGAACATTGTAAAGAGGAATTAGTTTACTAAGTTGCTGAAATGGGGAGGAGAAAAAGGTATAGCCAGTGCAGAAGTGATGGCATGGGAAAGAATAGTGGGGTACAAGGCTTGAGGGTTGCAGTTAGGAAGAATAGGGTTTGGAATCATAAGGTAGAGGGAGAAGAAGAATGAAAAGAGTTTGTGATGAGATAAAGGAATTCCAGAGCTCATGATAGTGGATATGAATTGGTTCTGGATTATGGAAAGATCAAGAGTATGATTATCTCTATTTAAAGATAAGGTGGAATAGAAGAGTATGTCATGGAAAAAGTGAAAGTTGAAGAATTGGGAGGTTAGGGAGTTTGAGGGAATATCATTATATAGATAAAATTTCTCTAGTATGAAAGCAAGAGTTGGGGAAGAGGAAGACTAAACAAGGAACTGAACACTGAAGAAGGAAGAGGAGAACTTTGTTGGTCTGTAGATAAAAGCCATCAGAATTTTGATTGAACAATAAATATAAATTGAAGGAACCTTAAAGGAAGAAAGGTTACTAAATGATGGTAGAGAGAGTCTGGAAGTGGCAATGGGGAGCAAGGAATGTTTCAACTCTACCAAAACCAGTGGGTTTTGGGGTATGAGTGAAAGTATAATCAATGCTAGAAAACATAGCCAAGGAAGCTGAGTCATTAAGAGGGAGCCAATGAGTGCAGGAACATGAAGAGAGCAAGAAAGAACAATGTTAAAAATGAAAAGCTCTTTGTATCTAAGGAGCTGCTATTCCAGAGATCTTCATGGAAGAATTGGTAGGTGTAGAGTGAGATGTTGTCAGGGCTGGTTGAGGGAGATAGGAATAATAGAATAGTAACTGGGAATAAAAATCAAGGTTTAAACAATGGCAATTATTTTTTTTTTCTTTCAGAAATCATGGGATTGAGCGAGCATAGCAAGGTAATTGTTGAGGACTGAGTTAAGCTAGATTATAATTATTCATATGGGTTTGGTCTCAGGTGCAATTATCCCAGGGTGTTAGGTAGCTGTTAGTTGTTTTAACTTTTGGCTAAAAGAGGGGAGAAGAGAGAAGAAGTGGGAGGCAGGAGGATGAAGGATGCCTGGGCAACCACTGTGGAACTACAGATGGCCAAAGGGAGTAGTGCTTTGAGCACAGTGGAACTCATGCACAGATAAGATAGCCCTTGTGGAACTGTACGTGGCCAGAGAGGATGTCTGGAGTACAATAGCTGCTTATGAAGGTAGGTCCACTTTCAATTTTAAAAACTGTATTTTAGCTAGTTAAGATGCTAAGATACACATACACACACACACACACACACACACACACACACACACACACAAATCCAGAGACTTCTCATGCTACATTACCATCTATGATTCTATTCCACTACAGGTAGAAAGTCAATTTTCAAGTTAAATGGCTGGGCCATATGATGTATCTGTGACCTACCCACAGGGTGCATTGTAGGTTTTGGGTTGCAACAACCATAGAAGAGCACAGCCTCAAGTTTCCTCTTATCTGAACCATGAGAATTATTCTATTAGTTTGTTCTCATTCTTGTTTTTATAATCTGTAGATATGCATGGTATAACCCAGGGTTTTTATTCAAATTCATATTGTTAAATATTGAATTATCCCCAAAATACCTAAAAATATTTATTATTTTTTTACACCAAAATCCACACAGGGAAGATGAAAATACCTTTAAATTAGAAAAAAGTTTGTAAATATGTATAACTAATGCAGTTTAATGGTGTTCTGAGATACATGCAATCCAGTTATAATATGTACAGCATTTTTGAGAAGCTGTAATCTAATAAGAATAAAATTTTTCTTAATGAGGGCAATGGACACCAGCACACTGAAGAAGTACTTCATACAATGGTGTTACTTGTACTCTATAACATTCACATGGAACTATATGATAAAGTTTCATTTGCCATTCCATTCATTCTCCTCTACCTTATCTTCCTCATATTCCTCTGTCTGTATCTTTGTTGAGTGAGATTTAGCTGTGACCATTGCTGCAACAAACTTTTCTTTTGACTTACAATCTATGACAGCCCCGTCATACTTCTTCAGTTTAGCCACTTTGTTAATATAAAGTTACTTCTCATTGTCATGCAGATTGTTGAATATTTCACTTTCTCTGCCATATACTCTTTGAATATTCCAGGGTTTGTGAACCTGAACAGAACAGGAAGAAGCCAGATGGTGATTTTGTATGTGAATTGGGATTTGCTTCTTTTGCCAACTTTCACTGGTCCATAATCCTCTATTTCTCCATCACATTAATTTTTTTTGGCTTTTATCATGATATTAAATTTAGATTTATTTTTACCCAACATAGTCTTTCTAAACACTTCATTGAAAATTGTAAAGTTGACAGAAATACTTGGATTATTTGTATGCTCTTAATGGCATGTCAACACAAAGAAAGAATAAGCAACTGTCTTACCTTTAGGTGTTTTTGGATCACCTTTAGAGATGTCCACCTCTGTATTGTTTGCATGTCTGGGTAGTACAGAACATAGAACTCAGCAAAGTACTCACCAAACCTCATGTTAGTTAGCTCTGAGAACTCAATTTCTCCCCTTATTTTAAAGTAAACATTTCAGTACCCTATAGCCCCTAACAATTGTTCAGTTGTATTTATATTTCTGTATTTCTCTCTACTCTTGTGTTTGTGTTTAAGATTTCTTCTCAGCTTTTCCTTTATCAATAGCACTTGGCAGTTCTTTATTTCATTAAATATCCTTTTCCCCCATGAAAGTATATACTCAATTTTCTAGGTAAGTTAACTTTTGATTTTAAGCCTTTATATATTTGCTATCTATAATAGTATGTACCAAGCACTCCATTCTTTTTTAGTGGTTACCGTTAGGCTTTGTATTATACCTTCTGGGGCTTCTGATTGTTTGACCTCTTTCTTTAGGTATATTTGTGATATTTTTTGCTTTGTACTGGAGCTCTGGATTTTGTCCCTGATGCTTCTGGGAGTTTTTATTTGGGAGGTTTCACTATACTAGTGATCAGTGAATCTTATATTTATTTTGCTCTCTGGCTTTAATATGTCTGGTAAACATTCATTCATAGTTTCTTAAAATCATTTCTAGACATTTTTATGATTGTGTCTCTTGGTTAATCTTATGTTCCTCACATTCTTTCTTTCTGACCTATTTTCCAGGTCAGTTTTTTTAATGGGAGATACCTTGTGGGTTTTTTATTGTTAGTATTTTCTTTAATCATTTTCCTCCTTCATTTGCTTAATTAGAGCTTTTTTTTTTGCCATAGCCAGTTTCCCTGCAATTCTGGAAGAAATGGTGGAGCCTTGCATCATTCTGCCCTATGTTTTCAGGGATTATACCACTGCTTCCTCTAGGTACTGAGCTCTGTGCTTTTCATGAACTTCAGAAAAAGTTCAGACTCATTAACTGTGCTTGGTATGATCTGAGCCAGGATGTGGTTTGCTCACTGCCCATCCAGTCCAAGCCCTGCAGGCTCCTGACATTGGGTCTAGGGTTTGAGTGACATAGCTACAGAATCCAGCTCATGTTTCCATACTCCTGGATCCTACTGCACAGCTGTAGACTTCAGGCCCTAGGCTTCCTTGGCGTTCTACTAGTCCATATCCTGGAATATTTCCTTGGACTTCCCTTGCTCATCTTGAGCTAGGATTTTTTTTTACTTGATCACTCCCCTGGTGGCCTCACACTCTCTGCACCGATTTGTAGACCTGCAGACCTGGACCTATCTCTTTATGCATTCCTGGTATAACCCTGCCCCCTCCCCAGTCATAGTGTATTATCCTGGTGATAAATTGCTATAATCTCTTTTCTAATATTTTATTTAAAATTTGTACATCAACATTCATTAGGAAAATTGGTCTATAATTTTCTTTCTCTGTTTTGGCTCTTCCTTGATTAGGTTCCAGCATCATATTTGTGTCATAAAAGGAGCAAAGGTGATCCAAAGACACCTAAAGGTAAGACAGGTAGGACTCAGACTATTTTTCCAAATAGTTTATATAGTATTGGAATTAATTGTTCTTTAAATGTTTGGTAGAATTCATTTGTAAAACTGTCTGTCCCTGGAGGTTTTTTTAGGGAGTTCATTGATGGCTTGTTCAATTTGTTTTTCTAAAAAAGGGTTATTTAAATATTTTATTTCATCTTCTGTTAATCTGAGCAATTTATATTTTTGTAAGTATTCATCTTTTCACTTAGATTGTCAGATTTATTGCCATACAGTTAGTCAAAATAGCTTCTAAGCATTGCTTTAATTTCCTCTTCATTAGCGGTGAATTCACCCTTTTCATGTTTGATAACGGTAATATGTTTTTTTTAAAATCAAATTAACCATATGTTTATCTATTTATTGATTTTTTTTCATAAACCAACTCTTAGTTTTATTTATTAGTTCAATAGTTTTCTTACTTTTGATTTTATTAATCTCTCCTTTGAGTTTCAGAATTTCTAATTTTGAGGTTAATTGAATTTTTTAATTTGTTCTTTTTCTAGCTTGTTTAGTTGCATTTTCAATTCTGTGATCTCCTCTTTCTCTATTTTATTCATGTAAGCATTTATAGATATAACATTTCCCCTAAATACTGCTTTGGCTGCATCCCATAAATTTTGATATGTTGTCTCATTATTGTCATACTCTTTGATGAAATTATTGATTATTTCTATGATTGTTTAGAATTAGATTATTTATTTTCAAACTAATTTTAATCTATCTTTCCATGGCTCATTATTAAATCTCTTTTTTCTTTTGCTTTATCTGAGATCAGGATTTCTACCCCTGCTTTTTATACTTCTGTTGGAACATAATAGATTGTGCTCTGGTCTTTTACCTTTACTCTGTGTGTATCTCTCTGCTTCAATGTGTTTCTTGTAAACAACATACTGTAGGATTAAGTTTTTTTTTAATCCACTGCTATCTGCTTGCATTTTATGGGAGAGTTCATCTCATTCACATTCACAATTATGATTATTAACTGTATTTCCCTCCATCCTATTTTTCCACTCTTTAACTTTTCTCTCTCTCTCTCCTTTCACCCTGTTCCTCCTCACTGGTGTTTTCCTTTTGACCACTGCCTCCCTCAATCTGTCCTCCCTTCTATCAGTCCTACCTTTTTTTTTTCTTTTCTCCTACCTCACTTATTCCCTAGAGGGCAAGATAGATTTCTTTACCCAATTGAGTGTGCATGTTATTTCCTCTTTGAGCCAAATCAAATGAAAGCAAGGTTCACTCCATTCCTTCTTTCCCTCTACTGTAATAGGTATTTCATGTCTCTTCATGTAATACAATTTACTCCATTATGCCTCCCCCTTACCCCTTTTCCCAACACAATCTTTTTTTTATCTCTTAATTTTTTTATTATCAGATTAAAGTCAACTTATACACACACCTTCTGTCTAAGCATGTGGCTTCTAACTGCCCTAATAGAGATGCCCTAATAGTTCTTAAGAGTTAGAAGTATCATCTTTAAATGGAGGAATGTAAACATTTAAACTTTTTGAATAACACTTTTTTTTCCTTTCTTGTTCACCTTTTAATGATTCTCTTAAGTCTTGTATTTGAAGATCAAATTTTTTGTTCAGCTCTGGTGTTTTCATCAGAAAACTTTGAAAGTCCCCTATTTCATTGAATGTCCATCTTTTCTCCTGAAAAATTATGCTCAATTTTGCTGGATAGTTGATTCTTGGTTGTAATCCAAGGTCCTTTGCCTTCTGGAATATCATATTCCAAGTGCTCTAATCCTTAAATGTACAAGCTGCTAAGTCCCATGTAATCCTGACTATTGCTCCTTGATATTTAAATTATTTATTTCTGGCTGCTTGTAGTTTTTTCCCCATCACCTGATAATTCTGGAATTTGGGTACAATATTCCTTGGAGTTTTCATTTTGGGATCTTTTTCATGAGGTCATTGCCTTATTCTTTCAATGTTTCTTTTACTCTCTAATGCTAGGATATCAGGGCAGTTTCCTTGATAATTTCTTGAAAGATGCTGTTCAGGGTCTTACTTCTTAAATTATCTCCTGGATCAATTTTATAGGTTAGTTGTTTTTCCAATAAGGTATTTTACATTTTCTTCTTCTTTTTTTATTCTTTTGATTTTGTTTGACTGATTCTTAATGTCTCATAGAGTCATTAGCATCCACTCGCTGATCCTAATTTTAAAAGAATTATTTTCTTCAGTTAGCTTTTGTACCTCTGTTTCCTTTCGGACAATTCTACATTTTAAGGAGTTGTTTTCTTCAGTATTTTTTTCCATTTGGCCAATTTTTTTTTTAAGGGGGTGTTTTCTTCAGTCAGTTTTTGTCCTTCTTTTTCCAAGCTGTTGACTCTTTTTCCATAATTCTCTTGCATAACTCTCATTTCTTTTCCCAGTTTTTCTTCTGCCTCTCTTATTTGATTTTAAAAATCCTTTTTGAACTCTTCCAAGAAGACTCTTTTGGCTTGAGACCAATTCATATTCCCCTTTGAAGCTTCACATGTAGGCATTTTAACATTGTTGTCCTCTTCTGAGTTTGTGTTTTGATCTTCTCTGTCACCATAGTAGCTTTCTATGGTCAGGCCTCTTTTTTCCCCTCAATTTTTAAAGTTGAGCTCTGTTCTTGGGTACTGGGGTCACTGACCCAAGCTTCTTGAATTGGCTTTCTATGCTGGGGATTCTGGGACTGGAAGCTTGCCCACTGTGCTAGGGTGGCCTATTGTAATTGTGCCTACTTTGCTCTGGGTTTCAGGACTGGCAGTTTGCTTGCTGTGTTGCGGCTGCAGATCTCCCAAATTGTCTGCTCTGACACTGGCCTGTGCAGGGCCTTGGTTGCTGATCTGTGCTGTGACTAAAAGCCTGCTTCTGGCTTTCCTGGACACCACCTGAGATGGACAGTGCTCCCCTTCTACCCAAGTGAGACAGACCTTTCCTGACGTCCTTTTAAGTTATCTTAGGCTGGAAAATTGTTTCACTTCATCTTTTAACGGATTCTATCTCTCCAGAATTCTTTTTGAGGCTGAGGGAAACTGGGAAGATGTCAGGCAACTTCCTGGCTTTTCTCTGTTATCTTAGCTCCACCCCTGCCAAATCACTCCTAAGGATAATCTATGCCAGGGCATAGAAGAAAAACACTAGAATTAAGAGGGATAGGAAAAGGATTCTTGTATAAGGTAGGATTTTGCTTCAGATATAAAGGAAGCCAGGAGAGTCAAGAAATAGAAATGAGGAAAGAAAACATTCCAAGCATGTAGAAGAGGCAGTGAAAAGGCCCAGAAGTGTCTACTATTTGCCAGGGGCAAACCTTTGATGAAAAACACTTCATAAAAGACTCAAGAAACATTTCTAATATAGTGTCTACTCAAGTATCTCCCCTATGAACTTCAGAGGAATTTTTGAAAAAACTTAAGACATAATATTTTAAATTTAAAAACAATATAAATCAAGATAGAAATATGTAAATGCTCGATTTTATTTCTTTACAAAATAAAGCACATTTATATTGGTTTAGTTTTTGGACTCTTATGCAGTTTTTTTTTTCACTTGTAACTCTAAGCCTGTATATATAACACAATTCATAGATTTTTTTGGAAAAAAAAACTTATACAAATGGAACATAGTGGTCATTTAAATAATGGTGTTGTGCATGAAATAGGGAATGACAGAGAATAAAGGATTTCATCATTTTTTTTAAACCACCGAACTAATTTTCTTTTGCATCCGTTCCTATTTTGAAACAAACTACAAGAGCCTGGAAGATGATTTGTTATGTTTTTATGCACAAATTGAAATAATCCCCAAATTATATCACCTCTTAAGTAATTCAAAACCTAGGGACAATGAATTAAGAGTCAATTTGTTATTGGCTCCAATGATTTGCAACACACAAAATTCTCCGATTCTCCAGCTGTATTGGTTTAAGTTTGGATTTGTCACCCTCTGACATTTTTATATGTTACCAAAATGTCACTGTACTATGGCAAAAGAAGCTATTATATCAAGTGCCCTTGAAATGTCTCCAGTTCCAAATTTAACATTAGTTTTGCTTGATGTGCATTACTGTAGTATAGGGGAGCAATGTGCCTTTCATGGACATCAGAAGAAAATGTTCAGTTTGAGATTCCAGGGGTTTTGAATGAAGAAAAAGACCACTTTTTTTTAAAATTTTACATGTATTAATGTATTTTTCATCTAACATACTTGCAAACTTCTTGAACACTATACAGCAGTAATCTTGCCCTCCTTCCTCTCCCCAAAATGAAGATTTGTTTGTCAATTTTTAACAGGATGGATAGAAGAGACATTTAACTGCTAGTGAACTAAGAATATTGACCTTTATATTTCACTACAGTTTTGTTGCCTGCCTGTATTGGTTTCATTTACATTATCACAAGTATTATTGTACATGAGCTTGTCTGCAACTTCTTTATTTATTCAATAACAGTATGTGTGTCAATAATTTTTTTCATAATTCTTCATATCTTTATTACTCATTGTGTAGTAATATTACACTATTTGCTTGTGTAATATTTTGTTAAGTTGTATATAACGAAATAGAATAAAAATTTAATATGTGTTTACATTTTATAAGGCACTGGGGTAATATTGATATTTCCCAAACTTTGTGAACATATTTTATTTCCAGCTTTAAAAAAATATCCTATACTAGTACTGTGAATATTTTCAGATATATTGGTCTTGTCATTAAGGATCTTTTCAGGATAAAGTTTTTAGAGTGGAAGCTCTTGGTGAAATGGTAGGAACAATCGTGTCATATTGCTTGAATGATTCCAAATTGTTTTCCAGAGAAGGAGAACCAGTTTACAATTCTACCAGCAATGAACTGTAGAGTAATCTTCTCAAAGCCCTTCCAACCATATTTTCATGAACTTTATTTCTTTCTCTAGTGTTCTGATTTTAATAGGGACTGTTTTTAAATTTTATTTTTCTCCAAAGATTACTGAATTTGAACAATTTTCCAAGGTGTCACTCTTCAAAAGTCTCTTGGAATTTTACAAAACATTTAAAGAAGAATTATTTTCAATACTATTTAAACTATTTTGAAAAACATGAGAAGATGGAGTCATACTAATTTGCTTTTATATCACAAATATGGTGCTGTTACATAAACCACAAAGAAAAAATAACAGAGACAGGAAACTATAGACCAATTTGCCTAATGGATATTGATGCAAAAACTTAAGTAAAATACTAGCAAGAAGATTTTAGGAAAATATCACAAAGATCCTACATTATGACCAGGTGTGATTTGTAACACAAATGTAGAGTTGGTTTAATATTAACAAAACCAATATTATATGATTGACTAAAATTTATCTGTATAATTGACCATAACAATAAAAAAAACAATAACATATGATTATCTGAATTGATAGAAAAAGGTTTTGACAAAATGGAACACTCATTCCTAGAAACATCAGAAAGCATATAAATAAAGTTAGCTTTTCTCAAAATGATAAGTAGTCTTTCTCAAAAACTATCAGCAAACAATTTTGGTATTGCAGATAAGCTAGAAGCCTTCCCAGCAAAGTCTGGGGTGAAGTAAAGATGTCCAGTAATATGAATATTATTCAATAGTAGATTAGAAACTTTAACAATAGCAATAAGATGAGAAAAAGAAAGTTAAGGAATTAGAACAGGCAATGAGGAAACACAAAGTTGCAAAATATAAAATAACCTGCACAAATCATCAGCATTTTTATATATTACTAATGATGTCTAGTAGGAAGAAATATAAAGAGCAGTTCTATTTTAAATAATTTCAGACAATATAAAATCAACCTGCCAGGACTAAACTAAAACTATATGAAAGTAATTACAAAACACATTCACACAAATAAAGTCAGATCTGGTCATGGGTAGGACATGCCAATATAATAAAAATGACAATTCTAATTAAAATAACTTAGTGTCATACCAATTAAGCTACCAAAATATTTTATAGAGCTAAAAATACTAACAAAATTCATCTGGAAGAAAAAAAGGTCAAGAATATCAAAGGAATCAATGAAAAAAATATGAAAAAGATGGCCTAGCCATACCAGTTCTCAAACTGTATTACAAAGCAGTAATCATGAAAACAATCTAGTACTGGCTAAAAAGTAGAGTAGTAGAGCAATGGAATAGATTATGTTACAAAATTAAATTTTAAAGAATAGATTATGTTACAAAAGACAATAGTAAATGACCATAGTAATCTAGTGTTTGATAAATACAGAGATCTAAGTTTTTAAGACAAGAACTCAATATTTGACAAAAATTGTGGCAAAAACTGAAAAGCAGTTTTACAAAAATTAGGTATAGCCCAATATCTCACACTGTATACCAAGATAAGGTAAAAATGAGTAGAAAATTTAGACATAAAAAATGATATAGCAAATTAGGGGAGCATGGAAAATTTTGCTTGTCAGATTTATGGATAAGGAAAGAATCTATGACCATACAAGAGACAGACATAATTAAGGTGTGTAAAGTGGATAATTTTGATTACATGAAATTTAAAAAATAAAGTTTTGCACAAACAAAATCAATATAGTAAAAATTATACTAAAATAGGAAATGGAAAAAAAGAAATCACAGCAAGTTTCTTTGATAAAAGCCTCATTTCTCAAATTCATATAGAATGGAGTCAAATTATAATAATATGAGTCATTCTCCAATTGCTAAATGGTCAAAGGATATGAAGAGGCATTTTTCAGATGAAGAAATCAAAACCATCTATAGTTATATGAAAAAATATTCTAGAACATTATTGATTAAAGAAATTCAAATTAAAACAACTCTGAGGTACCAATTCACACTTACCAGATTTGCTAATATGATAGAAAATTAAAATGATAGATCTTGGAAGGGATATAGGAAAATTGGGACACTAATGCATTGTTGGTGGAGTAGTGAACTAATCCAAATATTCTAAAGAACAATTTGTAACTATGCTCAAAGCTCTATAAAACTGTGCATATTCTTTGAACCTTCAATATTACTATTAGATCAATAGCACAAAGAGAACAAAGAAAAAGAAAAAGGACTTATATGTACACAAATATTTATAGCAGCTCTTTTTGTGGGTGCAAAGACTTGGAAATTGAGGGAATGGCCATCAATTGGGGAATGTATGACAAAACTGTGCTATATGATTGTGATGGAATATTATTATTCTACATGAAATTATGAGTGGTATCATTCCAGAAAATAAAATACTGTCCCCAATTGATAAATCATCAAAGGATATGAACAGGCAGTTTTCAGATTAAAAAATTAAAGCTATCTATAGTTATATGAAAAAATGCTCTAAGGGGCAGCTAGGTAGTGCAGTGGATAAAGCACTGGCCCTGAAGTCAGGAGAACCTGAGTTAAAATCTGTCCTCAGACCAAACACTTGACACTTACTAGCTTTGTGACCCTGGGCAAGTCACTTAACCCCAATTGCCTAAAAAGAAATGCTCTAAATTACTATTGATTAGAGAAATGCAAATCAGAACAACTCTGAGATATCACATCATACTTATCAGATTGGCTAACATGACAAAACAGAAAAATGACAAATGGTGGAGAATATGTGGGAAAATTAGAACACTAATGCATTGTTGGTGGAATTGGGAACTGATGCAACCATTTTGGAGAGCAATTTGGAATTATGCCCAAAGTTTTATAAAATGTGCATACCCTTTGACCTAGCTATACCACTTCTGGGGCTGTATCCCAAAGAGATCATAAAAATAGGAAAAGGACCCATATGTACAAAAATATTTATAGCAGCTCTTTCTGTGGTGGCAAAGAATTGGAAATTGGGGGATGCACATCAATTGGGGAATGGCTGAACAAGTTGTGGTATGTGAATGCAATGGAATACTATTGTACTATAAGAAATGATGAGCAGGTAGACTTCAGAAAAACCTGGAAAGACTTGCATTGGACTGATTCTGAGTGAAGTGAGCAGAACCAGGAGAATGTTGTACACAGTAACAGCCATGTTGTGTGTGGACTAACATTGATAGACTTAGCCCTTCTCAGCAATGCAATGATCTAAGATATATCCAAAGGTCTCATGCTGGGAAATGCTATCCACATACAAAGAAAGAACTATTGAGTTTGGATGCGGATTGAAGCATACTATTTGCTATTTTTTTTCTTCTGCTTTGTTTTTTTTCCTCTTTCTGGTGGTTCCTCCTCTTGGTCCTTATTCTTCCTTACAACATCACTAATGTGAAAATATGTTTAATAGGAATCTATATGTATATCCTATATTAGATTACACTCTGTCTTGGGTAGGGATAGGGGAAAGGAAGGGGAGAAAAATTGAAAACTCAAAAGCTTATGGAAATAATTGTTGACAAATCAAAATAAATCTAAAAATTTTTTTAAAAGATAGAATTCATTTGTAAATCCATCTGGCACTGGAGATTTTTTCTCATGGAGTTCATTGATGGCTTGTTCATTTTTTTTTCTAAAATGTGGTTGTTGGGGCAGCTATGTGGTGCAGTGGATAGAGCACTGGCCCTGGAGTCAGAAGGACCTGAGTTCAAATCCAGTCTCAAGCACATAACATTTGTTAGCTGTGTGTGGGCAAGTCACTTAACCCCAACTGCCTCACAAAAAATGTGATTGTTGAAGTATTTTATTTCCTCTTCTGTTAATCTGGACAATTTATATTTTTGTAAATATTCATCCATTTCCTTAAGATTATCAAATTTATTGGCATACAGTTGGACAAAATAGCTCCTAATTATTGTTTTGATTTCCTTTTCATTGGTGTTGAATTCATTCTTTTCATTGTTGATGCTGGTAATTTGGTTTTCTTCTTTCTTTTTTTAAATCTAATTAACCAAACATCTATCTATTTTATTAGTTTTTCATAAAACCAGCTCCTAGTCTTTTTTATTAGTTCAATAGTTTTCTTAATTTCAATTTTATTAATCTCTCCTTTGGTTTTCAGAATGTCTAATTTGGTATTTAATCGGAGAATTTTAATTTGTTCTTTTTCTAGATGTTTTAGTTGCATGCCCAATTTATTGATCTCTTCTTTCTCTATTTTATTCATGTAGGCATTTAGAGATACAAAATTTCCCCTTAGGAATGCTTTTGCTGAATCCATAAGTTTTGTTATGTTATCTCATTATTGTCATTCTCTTGGATGAAGTTATTGATCATTTCTATGATTTGTTGTTTGAACCACTCATTCTTTAGGATTAGATTATTTAGTTTCCAATTAATTTTTAGTCTATCATGCCATGGCCATTGGTTACATATAATATTTATTGTATTATGATCAGAAAAGGATGCATTTAATATTTCTGCCTTTCTGCATGGGATTGTGAGGTTTTATGCCCCAGTACGTGGTCAATCTTTGTATAAGTGCCATATACCACCAAGAAAAAAAAAATACTCCTTTCTATCCCCGTTCATTTTTCTCCAGAGGTCTACCACATGTAACTTTTCTAAAATTCTATTTACTTCCTTAACTTCTTGTTTATTTTGTGGTTAGATTTATCTAGTTCAGAGATGGGGATGTTGAGATTCCCCACTAGTATAGTTTTGCTATCTATTTCTTTCTGAAACTCCCTGAACTTCTCCTCCAAGAATTTGGATGCTATATCACTTGATGTATATATGTTTAGTAATGATATTACTTCATTGTCTATTGTGCCTTTTAGCAGGATGTAGTTTCCTTCCTTATCACTTTTAGTAAGAGCTTTTTTTTTTTTTGTTTTTTGCTTTTGCTTTGTCTGAGATCAGGATTGCTATTCCTCCTTTTTTTTTTAACTTCAGCTGAAACATAATATATTCTACTCCAGCTTTTTACCTTTACTCTGTGTGTATCCCTCTGCTTCAAATGGGTTTCTTATAAACAACATATTGTAGGATTCTGGTTTTTAATCCACTTTTCTATTTGCTTCTGTTTTATGGGAGAGTTCATCCCATTCACATTCAAGTTGTGACTACTATCTGTGTCTTTCTCTCCATCTTATTCTCTACTTCCCCATTTATGCTTTTATTTCTTCTTTTTTCCCTTTCCCTCCTCACTAGAGTTTTGCTTTTTACCACCACCTCCCTCAGTCTATTTTCCCTTCTATCGGCCCCCTCTCTTTTCTTTCCCTTCTCCCTTGCTACTTCTTTTCTCTCTTCTATCCACCCTTCCCTTTTCTTTCCCTTTCCACCTCCTACTGCCTATATGGCAAGTTAAATTTCTATACCTAATTGAATATGTTATTCCCTCCTTGAGCCAAATCTGATGAGAGTAGATTTCAAACAATACTTATCTCCCTCCCTTCTTTCCCTCTATTTTAATATATCTTTGTGCCTCTTCATGTGATGTAATTTACCCTTTTCTGCTTCCTCCTTTCCTCTTCTCCCATTACAATTCCTCTTTATTAGATTTTTTATCATAACATAAAGTCAACTTAAACCCACCCCCTATGTCTATGTATATCCCCTTTAAATGTCATAATAAAGATACAGTTCTTAAAAGTTATAAGTATCACCTTCTTATGTTGGGATGTAAACAGTTTACCCTTATTGAATTATGTTTTTTCCCCCTTTTCTGTTTACCTTTTTATGCTTTTCTTGAGTCTTGTATTTGAAGATCAAATTTTCCACTGAGCTCTGGTCTTTTCATCAGGAAAATCTGAAAGTCCCCTATTTCATTGAATGTTCTCCCCCAAAAGATTATGCTCAGTTTTGCTTCATAGTTGATTCTTGGTTATAATCCAAGCTCCTTTGCCTTATGGAATATCATATTCCAAGCCCTCCAATCTTTTAATGTAGAAGCTGCATGGTCCTGCATAATATTGATTGTGGTTCCCAATATCTGAATTGTTTCTTCCTGGCTGCTTGCAGTATTTTCTCCTTGATCTGATAATTCTGGAATTTGGCTACAATATTCTTTGGCATTTTCAACTTGGGATCTCTTTCACTGGGTGATTGGTGGGTTCTTTTGATGACATTTTACCCTCTGGTTCTAGTATCTCAGGGCAGTTTTCCTTGATGATCTCCTGAAAGATGCTGTCTAGGATCTTTTTTTCATCATGGCTTTTAGGTAGACCAGTAATTCTTAAATTATCTCTCCTGGATATATTTTCCAATTCAGTTGTTTTTTTTCAATGAGATATTTTATATTTTCTTCTATTTTTTCATTCTTTTGATCTTGTTTTACTGATTCTTGATTTCTCATAGAGTCATTAGCTTCCAATTGCCCAATTCTAATTTTTAAAGAATTGTTTTCTTCAGTTAGCTTTTCTACCTCCTTTTCCATTTGGCCAATTCTACTTTTTAAGGACTTGTTTAATTTTTGTTAAATTAATTTTTGTTGATTTTGTCCTTCCTTTTCCAAGCAATTAACTCTCTCTTGCATACCTCTCATTTCTTTTCCCATTTTTTCTTCTATCTCTCTTATTGGATTTTAAAAATCCTCCTTGAGCTCTTCTAAGAAGGCTTTTTGGGCTTGAGACCAGTTCATATTCCCCTCTGAGGATTCAGATGTGGGTATATTGATAATGTTATCCTCTCCTCAATTTGTATTTTGATCTTCTCTGCCACCAAGATATTTTTCTATGGTCATTATTTTTCTATGTTGCTTCTTGCTCATGTTGTTTGACTTTTTTCTGGCTTTTAAATTTGATATCTGCTTCTGGGACACAGGGGGCACTGTCCCAGGCTTCTTGTGCTGGGAGCTAGGGGCCTGGTTACTGGTTTGCTGAGGTGGGGCTTGCCATTGGTTTGCTAGGATTCCTCCCTTCCTGTACTGGTTCCCTTCAATGACAGCAAGAGGGACCTTTACCATTAATTCCCCTAGCCTCACATGCTAAAAGACTGCTGTATCTAGTCTTTCTGCTGACTCTATACTTCAGGATTTTTCCTGGAACAATATTCTCTGGGTTTTTCAAGGCTAATAAGGGAGGGTGAGAGGGACTTACGGCTTACTCTCCCATCTTGGCTCCTGGAAATCTTAATAGGTCATTTTCAAACATTCAGTCTGTGGGCCAATAGCTCCAGAAGCAGAGCTGGGGCCTCTGCTGCTACTGCTACTGCTGCTCATTCAGTCACTATCAAGGCCTACTCCTCATTTGGTGGTGTCAGTCTATATTGGTACACTCTGCAGCCTTGCACTAGACTACACTTCTTTCTCACCCAGTTCTGACAAACCCCTCCCATTGACCTTCTGAGTTGTCTCTGATTTCTGTGGGCTGAGAAGACTGGAACCCACCAGTGATGCTGGTTATTCAGTCCCCCAAAGCCTGATCTGGCTTTCCTTAGGCTAGGTGTGGTGCTGTGCCCTATGAACTAGACGCTTCTCTCTCAGGCTGGAGCAACAGACCTTTCCTGTTCACCTTTCAGGTTGTGTTGATTTGGAAATCTGCCTCACTCTGTCTCTTTGTGCATCCTACCACTTTAGAATTTGTTCAGAGTCATTTTTTAGAGATATTTGAAGAGATTTGGGGGAGAGCTCAGGTGAGTCTCTGCTTTTACTCTGCCATCTTGGCTCTGTCTTAAATAATATAATCTTTTTTTTGGCTTTCTTTTCTTTTTTGTTTATTTTATTTTTTTACATGTGTTTTTAAAACTTTGGGTTACAAATTTTCTCCCTTCCTCCCTCCCCACCCACCCGCATTGAAAAGTCAAGCATCTTGGTACAGGTTATAGATGTGTAGTCATGCAAAACACTTCCATAGTAGTCCTGTTGTGAAAAACTAAGTATATTTCCCTTCATCCTAACCTACCCCCATTTATTCTATTCTCTCTTTTGACCCTGTCCCTCCTCAGAAGTGTTAAACAATATAATCTTAAAAGCCCTTTCCATCTCAAAAATTATTTGACCTTGCCATTTAAATGTATGAAGGCAGGAATGTACAGGAGACATTAAAGAGACTAGTCTGGTAAAGTAGACTGAAGTGGGGAATAATAAACTGACATTTATAAACTGGTTTCAGGTTTGCAAAGAATTTTATATACATTAGCTTATTTAAGTCTCATAAGAACCCTGCATGACTGACCTGGGTATTATAATCCTTATTTTACAAAGCTAAGTCTTGAAGAGGTTATCATTTGGCTATAATCATAACTGTGAAAGGTGAGATTTGAACCTGTCTTTCCTGTCTCTTAAGTTCAGGACATGTAGGCAAGGTGGAGTCATATTATAGAGTATTCTTGATGTCAGAGAAAAGATGCTGACTTTGTTATTATAAGTGATAGAAAAATATTGAGTGCTTTTGATCATGGGAATGGCATGTTAAAAACTGTGTTTTAGGAAAATTAATAGGATTGCAGTATACATCATAGATTGGAGGCAGTGGCAGGTTGGGACCCCTGGGCACCAAAATTTTGGAAGCCTTTGCCAGTAATTGTAATTTCTCATGTTTAAAAACAAATAAACAAAAACCTATTATGCCATACTGAAAAAAGTATTTTATATTTTGAAAAATATTAAGCATTTCAACATAAACAGGCTTATTTTTCTATTATTTTATTTAAGGATCTTTTTTATAATTTTAATTTACATTTTAAGATTGATACATACAAATAATCCATTCATTTTGATCTATTTTTTAGTTTTTCAACATAACAAATACCTGTAGATAGTTAAAATAAAAGTGGATTCAGAAAATACACACACATATGATATATATTGTATATATACAGACATATATACATATGTGTGTGCATATATGATTACATCTTTTCATATATATATATACATGTATATATACACACACATATATGTGGAGAGAGAGAGAGTATAGTTTTAGAGAACTGCCCAGAGTATTGATAAATTGTGACTTTCTGTCCAAGGTCACACAACTATTATGATTGAAAAGTAGAACTAGAACTTACGTAGGTCTTCCTGGTTTTGAGCCTTGTTCTTCAGCCACTACACTAAATTCCCTCTCTTGAATAGTAAATTAGATGAAATAGTATTTTAAAAAATAAATAATGATTGTTAAATGAACAAACATGAACTTGGACAGACTTTTAGAGATAGAGGAGGATAGAAGGGCCTAGTGTGCTATAGTCCATGAGATCATGAAGAATTGGACATGACTGAACGAAATATCCTGAGGTCATTCCACCAGGTCAGTTAAACAAGGCTATCACCTAGCTATGTCTCTCCCATTTTGTACTTTTGAAGTTGACTTTTTATATACAAGTATTAAACTTTAAATGGCAAAAAAATTACAAAATTTGATTTTTTTCTACTAATAACACAAATGTAGTAATTTTACATATAATTTATAACAACATGGTCCCATAGCTTAGGTAAGTGGGGCAGATAGAACTAGGAGGTCAATGTAGCAATTGATTCAAAATCCAAGCTTGGTGCCCATAAAAATAGTATTGAATTTAACCAAAGACATCATGGAGACAGCAGCCATTGTTAGCACTTACTATTTAGAGGACATCCCTTGCTCATAGTTACTACTGCAGGTCAAAATTCAGAATGTATAACTACTAAACTATATCAGAAGAGTAATGGATACAGAAAATGAGGACATAGTTATCAGGGTATGAACAAACAGTCTGATATATGTAATGTACAGCACAGCTTATATAACCAGAATCCAATTTGATTTGTACTGGTTAACTGCTTTGCTTCCATTAAATTTAATGTTCTCTAATACACTAACTTTGGGATCCCTAGGGTATGTGTACACACACACACACACACACACACACACACACACACACACATATCTGGTTGCCCATTAGAATAATCAAGTACTGGCAGCAGTGGGGAGAAAGTGGAGGTGTGGCTAACTAAATGAGGTCCGTATCTAGGGAGACTGTCAAATAAAGTTGTATGGGCACTTGTGGGGTTACTGCTAGTAAGATTTATTCTTGGGCAAGTATTAGCTAACCTCTGCTTTTTTGAGTCACCCAGACTTACTATGTAAGATGTCATCCTTGACTCCTAATCCTCTTTAACCATCATACATATTCAATCTGTTGCCCAGGCCTATATATTTTACCTCTGTTACATTTCCCTAATATACTCCCTTCATTCCCACAATACTATCACCACCCTAGTGTAGGCCCTTATCACCTCATGCAAGGATTATTACTGGTTGGTCTGCCTACTACAAATATCTCCCACACTCCAATCTAGCCTCTACTTAATTGTCAAAACTATTTTCCTAAAATGCCTGTCTGACTATCTCTCTCACCCTATCCCCATCCACCCACTGCTATCATTTTTTTAAAACCAACAAACATTTTTATTGCAAAACATTTCTACAAATATGACTCATTAAATAGTTAAAAATCCAAATTATCAGCCATTCAATCATTCCAAACTGAATCTGCTTAGAGCAAGCAATATATGTTTGAAGATAAAAGTTCCAAAGGTCCCCTCTTATCTTTTTTGCTGGAAGGTAGCTAGGCTTCTTGGATTGGAAGAGGGTTTCTTCCAGGAAGTAGTTTGAAATGAATGTAGGACATCAACCTACTATCATGGATTGTTGTAGCAGCCAAAACCTCGTGAAGTTCTTTGTTATTTTGAAGGGCTAGCTGGATATATTGAGGTGTTATCTGGACTTCTTTGTTTATCTGGGCAACTTTACTAGACAGCTCCAGTAACTCTGTGGTCAAATGTATTTTTCTTAATATTTATTTTGCTGCTGCAGACAAGTAAATTCGACTGTAATAATAATATGCTTTTACAATAAACTTGAGTGGCTTCTTATCACCTCCAGGATCAAATGCAAAATCCTGTGCTGGACATTTAAACTCATTCATAAATTTCCCCTCTCCCACTTTACCAGTCTTCTTATTATTTACCCACTCCTTCCTCAAGTATTTTTCAAATCCAATGACACTTGCCTCTTTGCTGTTCCTTGAAAAAGACACTCTATCTTCAGGTTCCATTCACCCCATGCCTAGAATGCTCCCCCTCCTCATCTTTTACTTCTGTCTTCTCTGGCTTTCTTCATGTCCCAACTAAAAACTTATCTTCTACAGGGATCCTTTCCTCATCCTTCTTCATTCTAGTGCCTTCTTTCCACTGATTGTTTATGATTTGTCATATACATATATATTCACATATGTATGTATGTGATTTGTACATAGTTATTTCATGTTATTCCCCCATTAAACTCTTTACAAACAGGGCCTACCTTTTTGCCTTTTTTAATATCCTCAGTGTTTAGCATAATTGCTGGCATATGATAAGCCTTTAATAAATGTTAATTGACTGACTATGATTTAACTTTTAACATGTATTAGAACAGGAATTATTTATAGGAATACTTTTACAGTAGCATAAAATTGGAAACAAAGTGAGAACTTATAATTTGGGAAATAGCAGATTATATTTTCTGAACAAAATGTTTCAGAAATACCAATGTGGTGACTTGATTTGTTGGAATATAATTAATTGTGAGAAGGAAAGATCCTATATGGGGTTTGGATAATCATTGGGAAGAGAAGGTGATCTAAAAAAACCAAAAAGAATAAATCAATAAGACAATAAAGCATTCAATTGTGTTTGTTGTTCAGTCATTTCAGTAGTATGACTCTTTGTGACCCCATTTGGAGTTTTCTTGGCAAAGATACTGGAGTGGTTTTCCATTTCCTTCTGCAGCTCATTTTACAGATGAGGGAACTGAGGCAAGCATGATTAAGTGACTTGCCCAAGGTTATAGAGCTAAGTAAATGTCTGAAGCTGGATTTGAACTCAGATCTTCCTGACTCCATCCTGGTGCTCTACCCACCACACCACCTAACTGCCCTAGACATTCAGTCACATTTGTAAATGGCTCTGATACCACAATGGTCAAGCCACTTAGGTATTATTCACAGAATTTGTCATTAACACAAATTTGAAGACTTTCCTTTGGGACTGGAGTCCAATACCAAGTTGATATCACCCTTCATCTTCCTGACTCCTAGAGGACAGTTTGGCTTTTGGGAAGAATTCAGATAAGGAATCTAATAAATTTAATGCAGGTGAATAATATACACGTGTCTAAGCATAAAACACTATGATGTAACTTGAACAAATTAAATTATACCCACAATTAATAAGAAATAACAAAACAAAAATTAAATATTAAACCTTTATTGTACTTTGAAATATCTGAATATTGCCAACACTAAATAGGATATTTCTGGCCTTGTTTAAAAGGTACATTTAATAATTCAGGACCAAGAAAACTCATCTTTCCACAAAGGATTTTACCAGGTAGAAACAACATGCTTAAAATGCATGTCCATAATCTGAAACTTTGAATGATTACCTTAAGATTTCAGCAGACACTAGGGCAAGACGTGCCCTGGTTCACACATTTTAACTGAACACATACTGTAATTCCTTTGCAAACAACCAATTTGCAGGTTTTTTAAAAAAATGCAGTTAGTTCCTCCTCATGTACTCAGTTCCTTTTCATGTACTCAAGATCTTTGCTACTCAGAGGGGTGTTAGTCTTGCACCTTCTTTCCCCTACAGTTACCTTTGCTGTATGACCTGGGACATGAAGGTTTAGGGGGCTGGAAATGGTGAAGAGAGGAGTATAGCAAGCAAGTACTTCCCAATATATCTGTCTTTTTCCTTTTGCTCTTTATGTCTTCTCCCTTTCTAAACCAGTGGACTCATATGGAGTTAACAAAACTAGGATCTTGTTTTGTGTCTTATACTTATCAGCTATATGACAATAGGTAAAGCATTTAACCTCTCTACCTTGGTGCAATGGAGATAATAATGCTGAAAACTGTATATTATAGCAGAAAAGGCAGTGGATTTGTAGTCAAAGGACTATGGTTGGGAAACCAGCACTACTATCTAGGGAGCAGCACTAGCTTAGAGTTTCCTGGCTACAGGGGAGCTTGAAGCCTGGTCACAATTCCAGGGCAGGAGAAGGTGCTTGTGATGGCTCATAGACTAGAGCACAGGCCAGGAGAGCAGTGACCACACTTTTTATACCACCTTGGAAAAAATGAAAATGTATAGACCCACAGAACAAGCTCTAAAAACAACAACATAAAAATAATCTGAAGATTAGGACAGTCCCCCTACACCCTGAGTGCAGAACCTAACTTTAACATCTAGTTAGAACTCAAGAAATAGGCTGGAAAATGAGCACAATAAAAAGAGAATCTGAACAGAAGAAGAAAACAAAGTAAAAACAGCTACAACCAAAGCCTCAAATAAAAATATGAGTTCATCTAGGCTGAAAAATAATTCCTGGAAGAGCTCAAAAAAGGTTTCAAAAATCAAATAAGAGATGTTGAGGAAAGATTTGGAAAATAAATTAGTGAGGCAAGAAAATCACGAAAAAAGAGAACAGTTTTGTAAAGGAGGCACAAAAATTCACTGAAAAGAACCTTTTTAAAAGCAAAATTGGCCAAATGAAAAAGGAAACAAAATGTCATTGAAGAAATTTAGTTGGAATGAGTTAGAAAATTTTAACTTAAAAGTTAGAATAGGGCAAGAGGAAGCTAATGACTTTATGAGACATCAGGAAACAATCAAACAAAACCAAAAGAATGAAAATAAATAGAAGGAAATATTAAATATCTCATTGAAAAACAAAACAAAATAACTGACCTGGAAAACAGATCCAGGAGAGATAATTTAAGAATCATTGGACTACCTCAAAGTCATGATAAAAAAGAGCCTAGACATCATCTTTCAAGAAATTATCAAGGAAAACTGCCTTGATATTCTAGAACCAGAGGATAACATAGAAATTGAAAGAATCTACTGATCAACTTCTGAAAGAGATCCCAAAATGGAAACTCCCAGAAATATTATAGACAAATTCCAGAGCTCACAGGTCAAGGAGAAAATACTGCAAGCAGTCAAAAAGAAAAAAAAAACTTTAAATATCATGGAGCCAGAGTCATGATAACACAATATTTAGCAGCTTCTACATTAAAGGATCATGGACTTGGAATATGATATTTCAGAGGGGAAAAGAGCTGGGATTACAACCCAGAATTGCCTACCCAGCAAAACTGAATATAATCCTTCAAGGGGAAAAATGGATATTCAATGAAATAAAGGACATTCAAGCATTTCTGATGAAAAGACCAGAGCTGAATAGAAAATTTGACTTTCAAATACAAGATTGAAAAGAAGCATAAAAAGGTAAACAGGAAAGAGAAAACATAAGGGATTAAATAACACAAATTGTTTGTATTCCTTCATGGGAAAATGATATTTATAACTCCTAAGAACTTTCTCATTATTAGGGCAGTTAGAAGGAATATACATAAACAGAAAACAGAGGTGTAAGTTGAATGTGATGGTAAGATTATAAAAAAAAATTAAGGGATGAGAAAGAAGAGTGCAATGGCAGAGGGGGGAAAGGGAGAGGTAGAATAGGGTAACTTATCTGACATAAAAGAGGCCTGAAAGAGATTTTACAGTGGAGAGGGAATTGGTGGAACTGGGAAAGGGAGCACATGAACCTTACCCTCATCAGAATTGGATCAAAGAGAGAATAATATACACACTCAGTTGGATGTAGAAATTTATCTTACTTTATAGGAAAGTATGAAAGGAAGGAGATAAGAGAGGGAGGGAACTTATAGAAGGGAGGACAGTTTTGGGGAGGTAAAAAGTAAGAAGCAAACACTTTTGATAATGGACAGAGTAAAAGGAGAGAGAGAGAGAGAGAGAGAGATAAATGTGGAAAATAGGATGAAGGGAAATTGCACAGTTGGTAATCATTACTGTGAAAAATAATTTTACAGTGAGTTTTTGAGAATGAACAGGGAAAAGGGAGATAGAGAATAGGATAAACAGAGGGAAAATAGGATGAAGGAAAATAGTAATCATTACTGTGAAAAAAAATTACAGTGGGCTTCTCTAATAAAGACTTCATTTCTCAAGCATAGAAGACTGAGTCAAATTTATAGCAACTGATTAATGGTAAAAGGATATGAATAGGCAGTCTTTAGACAAAGTGGTCAAAGCTATCTATAGTCATAAAAATGCTCTAAATCACTATTGATGAAAGAAATGCAAATTAAAACAACTCTGAGCTTTAGCTCATATCTGTCAGACTGGCTAATGTGACAGAAAAGGAGAATGACAAATTTTGGAGGGGATGTGGGAAAATTAAAATACTAATGTACTATTGGTGCAATTGTAAACTAATTCAACCATTCAGGAGAGCAATTTGGAACTATGCCCAAAAGACTATAAAACCATGCATACTCTTTGACCAAGCAATACCACTACTAGGTCTATATTCTAAAGAGATCTAAAAAAAAGTAAAATGACCTGTGTGTACAAAAACATTTACAACTGCTCTTTCAGTGGTGGCAAAGTATTGGAAAATGAGGGTATGTCCATCAATTAGGAAACAACTGAACAAGTTGTTGTATATGATTGTGATGGAATTCTATTGTGCTTTAAGAAATGATGAGCAGGATGCTTTCAGAAAAAGCATGAAAAAAATCACATGAACTGATGCAAAGTGAAATGAGCAGAACCAAGCAAACATCATACACAGTAATAGCAATATTGTATGATGATCTACTACCAATAACATAACTATCCTCAGCATTACAATGACCCAAGGCAATTCTGTAGGACTTATCATGAAAGGAGCTATCCGTCTCCAGAGAAAGAACTGGTTAAGCCTGAATGCAGATAAAAGATACTTTTCCTTTGCTATCTTTATTTTACTTGATTTTTTGTCTGTGTTTTCTTTCAGAGAATGAATTACATGGAAATTTGTTTTTCATGACTACACATGTACAACCTATGTCAAAATGCTTGCCTTCTCAATGAATGGGGGAGAGAAGAGAGAGAGTGTATTTGAACTCAAAATTTGAAAAAAAATGTTAAAAATGTTTTTATATGCAATTAGGAAAAATCAAATATTAAATAAGATTTTTTTAAAAAGAAGGGAGGGGCTGTAGAAGGGAGGATGAATGTAGTTAAGTCATAGATAGCAGCAAAAAACCTTTGAGGAGACACAGGGTGAAAGAAGAGAGAGAGAAGGATAAAGAGGGAAAAACAGAAAAGAAGGACATAATAATCATATCTTTAAAATAAAATTTACACTTAGTTTCTATGATAAATACCTCATTTCTCAAATACAGAGAGGACTAGATCAAAATTTTAAGAATGGAAGTCATTCCCGAATAGATAAATGATGAAAGGATATAAACAGTTTTCATATAAAGAAATCAAAGCTATATATTATCATATGAAAAAATTCTCTAAATCATTGATTAGAGAAATGCAAATTAAAACAAATCTGAGGCACCACTTCACATCTATCAGATTGACTAATGTGACAAAAAAGAAAAATGATGAATGTTGGAAAGAATGTGGGAAAATTGGAACATTAAAGCCTTGTGTTGTGAATTGATCCAACCATTCTGGAGTGCAATTTGGAACTATGCTCAAAGGGCAATCAAACTGTGCATAACTTCTAACCCAACAATACTACTGCAAGTTCTATATCCAAAAGAGAAGAAAAAGGAAAAGGGCTATATTTACCAAAATATTTATAATAGCTCTTTTTTGTGATGGTAAAGAATTGTAAATTGAAGGCATGCCTATGAATTGGGGAATGGCTGAACAGGTATGTGATTGTGAAGGAATACTATTATGCTATAAGAAATGGTAATCAGGATGATCTCTGAAAAACCTGGAAAGATTTACGTGAATTGATGCAAAATAAAGTGAGCACAACCAGGAGAACATTGTATATAGAAAGAGCAATATTATACGGTGGCGGGAATGACAGCTATTCCCATAAATACAACAATCCAAAATAATTCTGAAAGACTTATCATGAAAAATGCTATCAATTTCCAGAGAAAAAACTGAGAATCTGGATGCAGACTGAAGCCTACTTTTTAAGAATTTTCTTTCTTTTTCTTTTCCTTTTTTGTCTGCTTTTTTTTCACAACATAACTAATATGAAAATAGGTTGTACATAACTGCACATATAAAACCTATATCAAAGTGCTTACCTTCTCAATAAGAAGGAAGCAAGGAGAGGAGGGAGAAAAAGAATTTGGAATTCAAAATTTTTAAAAAAAGTTTAAAAACTTCACATGTAATTGAACAAAAATAAATATTTGGAAAATAAAATTTATATACATGTATACACACATGCATCATTGACCTGTCTGAATTATATTTAGCAATGTAGGTTAAAGAGTATGGGCTTTTGGTCACTTCCATAGCATTGCTTGCAACAATGATAGGACTAATAAACAGATTTTCCAGAAATGTGTTAATGTCCTTATCTTTCTATAACCCCTCGAGTATTGACTATCAACCATGTTCTATTTTTGCCAGTTTTCTGGCTCTGACGTAAAACATCACAGCTATTTTTATTCATATTTATCTTATTATTAGCAATCTGGAACAATATTTTATATGGCCATTAATAGTTTGTAATTCCTCTATAAAGAACAAATTTTTCATTTAATTATCCACTTATCTAGTAGGGAATGGCTTTTGCTTTTACATATTTCTGTCAGTTGCCTATGTATTTTATCAGAAATATTTGATATACAGTTCTCCTCATTACCTATTTCCCTTTTTTATCCCAGATTTATTCATTTTGATAGGCTTTTCTATTTTTTAAATAATTTTTTTATCTTCTGTCATAAAGTCTTTCTATTACTTGGTTAAAAATTATCTACCTACTCAGAGTTTCAAAATATACATGATCTGTTAATTTTCTAAGGGTACAAGCCTTAATATCATTTCACATTTATTATGGCACGTGGTGTAAGGTGTTGGTCTAAATGCAATTTGTGTCTAGTTTTCTCAACTATTCTTGCAAATGCAGAATTCAGATGATAATTTGTTATTTTTTTAACACCATGGTTTGGAACTTGTTATTTCTAATGCTTACTTATCTACCTTGTTGAACTGATATATTTTCATATTTTAACCAATTTCAAATAGTTTTATTATTTCACAATATAATTTTAAGTTTGAAATCATCCCTTCTTTCCTAGATTTTTATGGTTCCTATTGATATTTTATAGTGCTTTTATTTATGATTTTTAACTATTGTATTGCATTCTGTGAGTTTTCCCTTGGTGGTGTGATTTGTATAGCAGTAAATCTCTAAATTAATTTTTATAATATCATCATTTTACTATTTTGGCAGGACTCCAGTCATGAGCACTGAATGTCACTCCACTTGTTTATTTTCTAATTTTTTTAAGGAATTTTTTCACACTCATATATATCTTGGATATACCTTACTAGATTGGCTCTAAATATACCATACATTTTTCTATTCTTGCCCCTGTATTTTCTTACTGTTATATATATGTAAGTGTGTATTGTTATTATTTAAATGTTTATTATATGTCCTGTCATCTTACTGAAGCTATTAAATTTCTGAGTTACTTTCTTTATTCTTTCTCCAAAAAATTCTAAATAAATCATACTGTGATCAGCAGAGAGACCTAGGTTTGTTTCTTCTTTGCCTTTCTTTATGAAATTAATTTATTCTCTCAAATTATTTGGTATTTCTATAATGTCTAAAATATTTTCAGATAATGGGGAAGATATAGGAAATACTTGTTTTGCTCCCTTATATAGTAAGGAATCTTATAGTGTTTTTCACATTGTGTATAATAATGTTTTAGGTTGAAAGATTGTTATTTATTTTATATAAAAGAAATATTCTTTTATGGTTATGCTTTGTAGAATTAACATGAGTATCATTTTTAAACTAAATTTCTTCATCATTTGATGTCATCTTATGGTTTTGCATATGATTCTTTCTAATGTATTTAGCTATGTTATTTAGGAATAGCATGGCATAGGGGATAGAGATGACCTTCAAGCTAAGATTACCTGGGTTCAAATCTTGGCTTACATATACTGGCTATATAACCCTGGGAAAGTCACTTGATGTCTCAGTACTCTAAGCAACTGATATAGATGAGAAATTCCAAAGAGGAAGTGGACCTGCATTTGTAGAGGTAGTTTTTTTTTTCCACCTGGAGTTAATGTACTAGTGAAATTACACCATGTTAATTCCTTCCCAATGTTAAAGCATCCTTACATTTCTTGCGTAATTTCATTTAAAATTATACATATATATGTATGTTTATTTTTTTAGAGCACTAAAAATTTTCCCCAATAATTCTCCTTCTTCTTACCTGAGATCCATTCCATGTAAGACATATTAATTGTAAAAAGGAGGAAGAAAAGTTAAATTATAATAATACATCAAAAAGTCAGAAAATATGTTCAATATACCACATATTTTGGTACAGAGATTGTTATTCCATTTCTGCAAATGAGGGGGATATAGATGTATTCTCATATCACTTCTTGGTAGCCATGTTTATTTTTTTATAATTTCACAATAATCAATTTTGATTTTTTTTATGCAGTTGTTTTTTCCATTTATATTGTGGTAAAAATTGTATTTATTTTAACTTTCTCTTTGTTTTCTTCATCCTGCATCAGTTCATATTAATATTTCTCTCATTCCTATATTCATCATATTTGTCATTCCTTACAGCATAATATTATTCCATTATATTCATATGCCACAAATTGTTTAGCCATTCCCCCAACATTGGTCGTCTTCTTTGTCTCCAATTCTTTATCAGAAAAATGGTGCTGCTATAAATAAATGTTTTGGTTTATATTGGGACTTTTCTTCCTATCAATAACTTTCTTGTGTCATAAATCTAGTTGGGGAATTTCTGGGTTAAAGGGTATGAATATTTTCATCACTTTATTTCCGTAATTCCATATTGCATAATTCCAAATTGTTTTTCAAAATGGTCATGCTGATTCATAGCTCTGCCCACAATGCGCTAGTGTATCTATTTTCCCAAAACAGTTCCAACAACTAGAATTCCCATCTCATGTGATCTTTTGTTCAATTTGGAGGGTATAAAGTGAAACATCAGGATTGTTTTGATTTGTGTTTCTCTTATTGATAATGTTTTGGAAAGTTATTAAGCGTTTGTAATTTTTCTTTTGAACAATCTTTGTTTCTGTCCTCTGTTGACATCAATTGAGGAATGGCTTTTGGTTATACCGTTTATATATCTGGGAGACCAAACCCTTTACATAGAATTTTGACACTTTTTCTATACTTAATGAAATCTTCTTTTCTTAGGTGTATTGATTTTTTGAGTGTTTGCAGAAACTTTTCAGTTTCATGTAATCAATGTTACATCTTGTGTCTCTATCCCTGCTTGGTTAAGAATAGATAACTATGAAAGTCATATGATCTGTTTCTTCTCTTTTTTTTTTAATTGTATTAGGTCTAATATTAAGATAATAGAACCATTTCAAATGTATTCTGTAATACAGAGTAAGGTATTGGTTGAAGCCCAAATTCTACTGGACTTCCAGTTTTCCCACCCCGCCCCCCCTTTTTTTAAACATATAAGGACTTCTTTTTTAAGTAATTTATATTTTTTATTTTAGCAAATACTGGGTTGTTGAATTCCATTTTTCTGATTTCTTTTGGCTAATCTATTCTATTGATTTACCTCTTTTTTTTAAATCAATACGAGTGGATCTGATACCTGCTAATTTATAATGTATTTCATCCTTAAATCTTTTTATCTTCTTACTTGACATTCTAGATCTTCTAGTTTTGTCAATTCAATATTGCTATTATTTTGTCCAGCTCTATAAATTATTCCTTTGATGATTTAGTTCTAATAGCATGCAAATATAAATTAACTTTGGTAGTATTGTCATTTTTACAAATCAAAATGTCATTTGTCTTTGACAAAGCCTAGCCATGAGCACTAAATATTGCTCCAGCTATTTAAGTTCATTTTATTTCAAGGAGCAGTTTGTAATTTAATCTTTGTAAGTGTTTCATGGGCTTTGTTAGTTTAATCTTTAGAATCTTTAGGAATTTTATACATTTTATAGTAATTTTTATTGAAATTTTCCCTTCTATTATTGCCTCTTGCACTTTGTTATGCTACAGAAATGTTGATTTTTTTTAAGATCTATTTTGTACTTTCTGGATTTGCTGAAGCTATTGTTTCAATTAGTACCTTTACTGATTCCTTAGACTTCACATCCTATAGTAAACCATCATGTCATGAAGAAATAGGAATAGTTTTACTGACTCTTTACCTACATTTGGACTTTAGGGTTTTGTGTGTGTGTATGTGTGTGTGTTTTTAGATTTTTTTTTACTATGATTTATTATATTGATTGTTTTCCTAATGTTTTCCCATCTGGTATAAATTGGTATAAATTCTACTTGGTCATAATGAATGATATTTTAAATTAATTGCTGTCATCTATTTCACGTATTTTTTTTAATTTTAATTCATTTCAATTAATGATAGTTGTCTATTGTATACCTATGCTTAAACCAGGAGTGGTTAAGTATTAGGACTATATTCCTCTCATAAAAGGAGTTTGGCAGAGTGCTTTTTTTTCAGCTTTTGAGAAAAATTTGAGTAATATTGGTACTAATTAATCTTTAAAATTTTATCGAATCTTGTTACAAATTCATCAGGACCAAAAGATTTGTCCTGTATACTCATAGTGGCAGTGTTTTTAGTACTAGTTCCATTTCATTTTTGAGATTGTTTTTCTTTTAATCTCTATTTGATGTTTTTCTTTGGATATTTTATATTTTTAATGGTTTTCCTCTATTTTATGTGTTTTCTCAGATTTTGACAACATGCAAGTATAAATAGTGGAAATAGAATAATTTCTTACCTTGTTTACTATTTTTTTAAATTTTCTACCTTCTTTTTATTAAATTAGCTAAATGTTTTCAACTTTAATAGCTTTTTCAAAGAGTTTTTAGACATTTATTTTTCTATGAATTTTAATTCCTGTTTTATCTCTTTTTTCTAATTCTTAATATCCTCCTTTTATTGTTATGTAAGGTTTGTTTATTTTTGACTTTCTAACAAAAATGTGTTTTTAAAAAAGAATATTTAATTCATAGATCCATTTCTTTTCAAATTTGTTAATGTATGTATATGTTATATATCATGTATGTATGTATATACAACATTTTTTTTTACCCTGAGAAATACTTAACCATCACAGAAATTTTGGCATGTTCAATTATCAATTTCTTTCATGTGATTGTTAATTGCCTCTATGATTTGTTCTTTGACCTATTCATCACTTAAGATTTTATTTTTAAGTCCCCATTTGGGATGATGTCTGTCATTTATGCTCTGTGAATTGATTACCACTTTTGTGTGTGAAGACTTGTGTTTATTATTTCTGCTTTTGGAAAAAAAATCACAATTTCTTTTTGCCCTCATACATAGTCATTTTATTTTTTTAAGTTCATGTAGGGCTGAGAAATACATGTATTTTTTTCCAGTCTCATTTAGAAGATGTCATAAGTTATTTTTTAACTCTGGTTTCTTCAGAATTTTTTTCAATTATACATCATGTCTTTTGTTTATCTTTCTTTTAGAATTGTACAAAACAGACATTAAAATATGTTGCAGTGTTACTGCCTATGCTTCTTATAATTCAGTTATTTTTTTCCTTTATTACTTTATTTGATAAGAAATGTTGAAGCATATGATTTTTATATTGATCTTTTTTCATTATCGGTGGTTGTTTTCTGCATAATGAGACATTTATCAGAGACTTTTGAAATTATTTTCCCATATAAATGTTTACTTTTTAAGTTCATATATAATACTAAGATCACCTTATTTGTATGATTTAAAGGTTTTTAATAGAATTTAATGACAGATTTGTTTTAAAAAAAGGATTATCTACTGATAGTATAGAAAAGTTTTATTATTTATATTCTTAACATGGTTTATTATAATTACAGTTTTCCTTATGTTCCACACTGGTCATATTGTATTATCTTTCTAATATCTTATTTTACCTTACTAAAATTTTTTGTTAAAATTCATTAAGATTCATTGACATATTGGCATGTAATGTTCTTTATCTGCTTTGTCTCTCCTTGATTTAGTTATGAAGATCATGTCTGTATCATAGAAAGAAATTAGAACAATATCTCTTAACTTATTACTGTTAATATTTTATGCAGTATTAGGATTAATTTTTCTATGAATGTTTGATATGATTCACTTGTATATCCACCTTCTACTTAAGACTTTTTAAATTGTGAATTTATGTATGACTTGTTCAGTTTCACATATATACATATATGTACATATACATATGTGTATATATGTTAAATAATTTATTCTTTTCTTAATATTATGTTATACTTTGAAAGTATTCATCTTCTTTGTCAGTTTCACTAGCATGTAATCTGTATCCTTTATTTGCTCTTAAGTAGTTTGTGTTCCTTTTTAAATTTTGTCTAAAAATGGTGGCTTTCCTCCCTTTTACAAAGTTGATACAAATTTAATCAATTTTTCAGTTTTTTATGTCCTAGTTTTATTGATCAGTGCAAGATATTTTCCTTTTAATTTTAATAATTTATTAGTTTTCAAAATTTCTAGTTTTTCTTTAGCTGGAATTGTTTTTAAGTTTGTTGTTAAAGTTAGTATTTAATTGTATTCCTACCTCATTGATTGGTTCTTCATAGTTTTTTCCATTAAGTTTTAAGAATAACTTGTGTAATATGGCATTAATTATTCCATAAAAGTTTAGAATTTTCCTATAAATACGCTTTATCTTGTTATACCTAGTCCAATTTTCTTTCCTGAAATTTGGTTGTGTAAGAGATATATTTGATGTTATGGCTTTTTTGGATTTTTTTTAATTTGTCTAACATATCAGTGCTTAGTAAGTTTTGATAATATTAATTATCTCTTATTTGTAAATTTCCCTTTTAATTTTTTTATTAACTTGATTTTCCTTTATTTTCTTTTTAATAACTTTGGCTAAAATTTTAACAATTTTGGTACTTTTTTCAAAACAATTAGATTTGTTTAGTACTCATGTAGACTTTTCCCAGAAGTATGACTATTTTCTTCTAATTTAAGATTTCTTCCTTCCTGCTCATTTTAGTTATTTTTGTTGCAGTTATTGTTGTTGTTGTTTTTTTATTTCATATTGAGTTAATTAATTTTCTATTTCTCTCTTGGTAATATATGTTTATATATGTACACACATATTAATATTCTATATGTATATAAATACATACATATATCAATTTTTATTCACATGTATACTTTTTTTCTTTTGGGGATGGCTTTACTTACATAGAAACTTTAGCATATTGTCTCTTTATTTTCATGATAATTTATTCCCTTATTATTTATGGCATTTGTTCTTCGTCCTTCTGATGATTCAGGGTGCCAGAATTGTCTCCATTTATATCTGTATCTTTTTCTTATTATATATTATTGTGCAATTGTATCTTATTATATTTTATTGTGCAATTTCTACTCTATAATGTCTGTAAAGAATTTTACTATGTCTATTTTTAAACATTCATTTGTAACTTCATTATTCCTTAATAGTATCATGTAGCACTGAGAAAATGTATATTCTTTAATTTTTCTCCTAAAACATATCATAAATCTTTCAGTTTGAAGTCTTGCAACAGTTTATTCAATTTGATGTTTTCTATTTTTATTCTCTCTTAAATTTATCTAATTCTGAGAAAAAGACATTGAAATTCCTACTATCATTATGTTAAAGTCTGTAGGATTTTTTTTAACCCAGGAAACTTTTATTTCATTACTTTAAATGTGATTTCATTTGCTTCACATTTCTTTAATATTGCTATTAGTTTATTGTCTATGTTTCTATCAAGCAATATATAGTATCTTATTTTTAATGTATACCCACATATATATTTGTTTGGTCTAATGGCATGATTTTCTAATAGTCTAATAGCCCTTTTATATTTAACTTATGAATAGTATGTTTTGTTCTGGAGTCTCATTTTTATTCTATATTTAATTGCTTATTATGTATTTTATATATACATGATTATTGGATTTTTTAATCCATTCTACCACTTTTTTTTAATCATCCACTCTATATTTGATTTTATGGATGTTAGGCTTGTTTTAATATCATCTGTTCTTTAGTATTGATATTTAATCCCCCCTTTCTCTTTTAAATCAGCACTTTGCCCATATTATCAGGTTTATTTAAACTTTAGTAATTCAAACTACGTAGATGATCACCTATACCCAAAGAGTCTCTCCCCATTTACTACAGTCATTTATCTGTGTTTCCATTGATTTGGAGGATTTTCTCCATTTTTCTTCCTTTTATTTACTCAACTATTCTTCCCTCTTTTATCCCTCTCTTTTCCCACTTACTTAGGTAATTAAATGCTTAGTTATCAACCTCCTTTTTTCTGTTCTCAACTTCTTATATTTATTAGTTTTATTTTCTTGCACCATTTCTTTGCTTTATTTTCTTTATTATTTCTATTTTCTTCCAGTTTATTCTTCAATTTTATTTTCTCATTTATGAACTGCACCTTTATTTGTTCCTCTGCACCTCTCTATGCTCCTCATGCAGTTAATATTTATGTAATGTCAGGTTTTAGCTCCCTCTTTTACTTAATTTCTATCATTGTTTTTGTAGATATTGACCCATCATCAATTTTTTTTGTTTCTTCCCCATTCATAGAAGTATCAATTCATGAGAGATATAATTTTAGAAAAAAAATTAACACAGAAAGGTAAAAATTATCATATCCCAAATAGTAATTCCCAGTTCTACATTCTGCCCTCACCATGGTCTTTCCAAAGGTTGTTTCATTTCATCCCTACATCTATGTTCCCTTACTATTCTCAGTACCAAATGCCCTGAAGAGCTCACATATTATATTTCTCTGGATATTATGTTTCCTGTAGAGGCATAAGACTCTGTCAAAGAAGGTGGTCCCCCTTCTGATAATTAGGCTTAGATTTTCAGTGTTGGTTTTCATTTTGGATTGAAGTTCAAGCTTCTTCCTTTTGAGAGTATACTGTCCAATTCTCATCTAATATTTCATGAGGCTATGAAATAAACTTGTTATCAATTTTTTTTTCTTCTCTTCATATGCCAAGGTCTTTTTTTCCTGAATGATTAAAGAAATTTCTAGCTTGTCACTGAAATTGTTCGAAATAAGTACTTTATGTCTTGGAATTTATAGTTATTTGTTTTTCTAGAGGTGATCAAATGCCATATCTTGTCATTTCTACATTCTCACATTTTATTCCTTGTCTCTATTCATATAGTCACTACCTTAGTTTAGACACTTATCAATTCTTACCTGCACTATTACACTGTCCTAATAATTCTCCCTACCTTAATTCTCTCCTAATTTAATTCATTTCTCACAAAGCTGCAAAAGTGATTTTCCTTAAGTGCAGACCTAACCTTTTCACTCTCACCTACTCAACAAACTCTTCTGGGTCCCTATTACCTCTACAATAAAATATAAAGTTTTCCATTTGATTTTTTAAGCTCTTCACAACTTAAACCTATCCCAAGTTGTTTCAATCTTGTTATATTTCATTCCCTTTTCTGTGTACTAACAACCCACTAAAGTGAACATATCTCTGTTGCTCACACTCAGCATTCCATTTGCCATTGATGTGTCTTTATATTGGCTTACTCTCTTCTTGAAATTTACTCCCTCTTCACTTCTTCCTCATAGAATCCTTCACTTCCTCCAAAACAGAGTTCAAACCCTACCTTTACATGAAGTCTTTCCTGAGTTCCCCAAGTGCTAGAGCCCCAGTCCATCCCCAGTGATCTTTATTTAATTCATTATTTATTTTGTATTTTTCCCTGTGTATAGTATTATAAAAACCATTCCAAAAAGTGAGGGGTTCAGTCACCTTCACTATCTCCCAGTCATTGACAGGTAAGGCCATGGAAGTATCTTTTTCTACTAGGAAATATTCAAGAGTTTGGATCTCTACCAAAAGAGACAATGGCTGGATGGCTGGATTTTCTTGACAGCCTCAACTGCACTGGATTCAGTTAAAATGGTGTATTTGGATACAAAGCTTGTCCACAGTCATGACCACACCACTTAAAATGCACAGCTGAGCCAGTGAACTGTGCAAAAAGTAATAGTTACTTTAGCTAAAACCACAAATCTTTAGAGGAAGTCCTTAATTGAGTGGAATGATATATAGTTTATGACTGTATAATTTTCAGAGAATGGTTAGGCTTTTCAGGAAATGTCCTAGTATCATGGGATGATTATTTGAGAAGAAAAAAAAAATGCATCCATGTAAAGAAGAGCATTAAGAATCTTTTCCTGGAGAAATATATATACATATACATATATATGTGTATATATGTGTGTGTGTGTATATATATGTGTATGTATATTTTAAAAAAGAATGTGTACTACATATATATAATAACTAAAGCCAAATGAACAGATGAAAGAAAATAGGACCTCAGTAATGTAAAATTCTTATGAATTAGCACCAATGAGCTGTAGTACCTGTAGAATGCACAAAGCACAAAGCACCCTTTTCCCCAGCCTCAACATATTATGTCAGAAGCACCAAGCTAACTCACAAGTTTATGCAAAGGTCAATCTTCAGATCCCCTCTTGCTTCAGAAACTCTATGGCAATAGCTTCTTAATCTTTCTACACAAGAAGCAGCAGATGCTTCCTCTTCTAAGACATGGGCAGAAAGGGGATGGTACAAGCATAGTTGATTAACCCAGTCCTTAGAGATAGGGTACTTAAACCAGGAGGCCATTCACATTCCACAAGAGAGCAAGTCTGGCAAGCCTTATATCTCCCCAACCTGAAGAGATTCATGTGGCCTTGCTCCCTATACTTAAGGATATACCAGGAAGTAAAAGTAGAGGGCCAGAAAGTGATAGGAGAATAAAAAAAAACCTAAAACAACAATAATGTCAAGATAAAAACTTCAATAAAACCTCAGTAACCAAGTAGATGAATCAAGGAAGAGGATCCTGATACTAGAAAGAAAGAAGAGTAAATTCTAAGAGAATACAATGCTCTTATCAAATAGAATGCAAAGAAAAGTGAACCAATATCTGATGAAATACTGAATGCTTTAGACTGAAGATTGTATGGCATAAAAAGAAACTCCAGAATATCTTTAAAAAGAAATGGAAGTTGTAAAGAAGAAATTAGACATGACTGAAGGTCAGAATTTAAGTTCTTCATGTGATGTTTGAAAACTTAATTAGAAGATTTTTAAAGGGATTTCTGATGAAGAAGCTCTCCTATTAAATGAAAAAGAGGAGTAGATTTGTAGAACAAAACTGGGAAAGTGGAATAAAAATCAATCAAAGAGTAACAAAAAATTAACATCATTAAAAGAACACATTGATGCTGTATAAACCTTGGTGTATTTCCTGCACAGAAGATGCAGCCCGATTTTGATTTCACATTTTTAGTTATTCCTTTAGAAATACCTGAAATTTCATTTCTTCCTAATCATTAAGAAGAACATTTTTAAGTGTCAGAAATGTGTCTGAAGAAAATCACTAATAGCTTATGGGTTTGGTCTATTTTTATTACCTTCTTGTCTTTCCTAAAAAGACAGCTGGCATTGGTCTGAGGCTGGAGGTCGTGCATCCCAGTATATGTCAAACTAGCTTTCCAAATATTTGGGAAAGGAAGGATATTTTTAAATTTTCTGTGAATTTTATTTTTATTCCACTCATGTTTTTTTTTCATAAGTAATATTCATACATGTGTTATTTTCAAAATAGCGAAGATTCAAGAATGTATGATTGCACTTGGCTTTGATTTTTAAAAAATATTCTCCTTTACTATTATTCAAACTTTCCTCATTGATCTTCGGGTCATTATGTTTTTCTTCTTCAAAAATAAGTTGAAAAAACATGATGGAAGCAATTATCAAGAATAATAAATAGGACATCAATCAGTAATAAATTGCTTTTATTTCTATTTCAGATATTATTATTCATCATGACTTCATAGTAACATTGATCTTATTATAATAAATTAAGAGTTGGAAGGGTCCTTAGAATCCTTTAGATATCATATCCTTATTTTACAGAAGAGGAAGCCAAAGCACAAATAGGTAAATTTATTTGCCCAGGGTCAAAAAGTTGGTTTGGCATTTCAGGTGGTATTGGAACTTAGGTCTTCCTAACTCCAAGTGAAAAGCCCTTCCCACTGCTCCATGGAGAATGATATATAAATCATACACACACACACACACATATACACATATATGTATATATATGCACACACACATGTATGTGTGCATGTGTGTGTGTGTGTGTGTGTGTGTGTGCAAAAGCTGCTCAGGGTCTCAAGAAAGGACTTGTTAAGAAAGCAATTGATGGGACTTCTGGGAACCAAGATAGCAGAGTAAGAAGGAAATTGCTCTCACCCTCCCTTATTGACCTCTGAAAGCCCAGAAAATATCTCCCAAGGAAAAACCCTAGAATGGCTAAGCTGGCAGAAACATGGGGTGCAGCAGTCTTATAGCCCAGAAATCTTGGAGGATTAAAGGGAAAGGCCCCTCTCACTCTGGGGGAGGGGGAGCAGTACAAGATGGGAAGCAACCCAGCAAGCTACTGGCAAGCCCCACCTCAGTAAACCACAGGGAGATCCTGAGTCCCAGGGTGGTGGAGCAGGCAAGCATCAACACCAGGAACACCACCCACTCCCTGAACTTTCAAGTGCCTCCACATAGGCAGGGGAACTGGTACACACCAGCTCTGAAAATCACCATGTGTGCTGACATTCTCAAGCAACCAAATCTCCCATTGCTTCAGCACAAGTCCAGGCTGTCACACACCCTCCAGCAGCCAAACATTCAATTGCTTTAAAGAAGCCCAAGTGGGCAGGCATCCCCCAGGGGTCAGACTCCCCAACCTCACCCCAAGAGCTCCAGTGCTGCTGACCCCAACTCAGCACCAGGTAAGCTGCCAAACCCTACAATCTCCAGCTGCCAGCTCTTAAGGCCCCAGCACACAAAGTCAGTGACCAGGTCTAGGGCTCCCAGCACAAAAAAGTTGGGTCAGTGCCCCGTATGCTCCACGAGGAGAGGACAACTTTAAAAATCAGGAAATAGGCAAATACCATGAGAAGAAAGCAGAAACAGACAATGACCATAGATTCTTATTATGGGAACGGGGAAGATCAAGGCACAAATTCAGAAGAGAATATTGTTAATATACCCACACCCAAAACCACAAAGGGGAATATAAACTGGTCTCAAGCCCCAAAATTCTTCTTGGAAGAACTAAAGAAGGATTTTAAAAGTCAAATATAAAATGCAGACAAAAAAAGTGGGAAAAGTAATGAGAGGTATGCAAGAAAGAGTTAATAGATTGGAAAAGGAAGGACAAAAATTGACTGTAGAAAACAAGACCTTAAAAAATACAATTAGTGGGGGCAGCTAGGTGGCACAGTGGCTAGAGCACCAGCCCTGAAATCAGGAGGACCTGAGTTCAAATCTGGCCTCAGACCAAACACTTGATGCTTACTAGTTGTGTGACCTTGGGCAAGTCACTTAACCCCAATTGGTCTAAAAAAAAAAATTAAAAAAATATAATTGGCCAAATGGAAGAAAAATAGGTACACTGAAGAAATCAACTCCTTAAAATGTAGAATTGGCCAAATGGAAAAGGAAGCACAAAAACTTACTGAAGAGAGCTCCTTAAAAAGTAAAATGGGACAAATGGAAAAGGAGGTACAAAACTTAATAGAAGGAAGCAATTTGATAAAAATTAGAATTGGGTAAGTGGAAGCTAATGACTCTATGAGAGAGAGAGAGAGCAAGAATCAGTCAAACAGAAACAAAAGATTTAAAAAAAACATAGAAGAAAACATAAAATACCTCATTGATGAAAAAACGGACGTGGAAAATAGATCCAGGAGAGACAATTTAAAAATTATTGGTCTACCTGAAAACCAAGAGCCTGGACAGAATCTTTCAGGAAATCATCAAGGAAAACTGGCATAAGGTCCTAGAACAAGAAGGCAAAATAGTCACTGAAAGAATCCACAGATCACTTCCTGAAAGAGATTTTAAATTAAAAATGCTATGGAATATTGCAATCAAATTCCAAAATTACCAGGTCAAAAAGAAAATACTGCAAGCAGCCAGAAAGAAAAAAATTTAAATATCATGGAACCACAGTCAATATTACACAGGACCTTGCAGTTTCTACATTAAAAGATCAGAGGGCTTGGAATATAATATTACATATGACAAAGGAACTTGGATTACAACCAAGAATCAACTACCCAGCAAAATTTAGAATAATCTTTCAAGGGAGGAGATGAATATTCAATGAAATAGGGGACTTCCAACTTTCCTAATAAAAAGACCAGAGCTCAACAGAAAATTTGATCTTCAAGTACAAGACTCAAGAGAGACATAAAAACATAAATGGGACAGAAAGATAAAATATGTTGTTAATAAGGGCAAACTGTTTACATCCCTGCAAGGGAAGATGACACTTCCAACTCTTGAGAACTGTATTGTTATTATACCATGTTAAAGGAGTATACCTAAAGGGGGTAGATATAAGTTGACTTTGATGTAATGATTAAAAAAAATCTAATTAAGTGGTGAAAAGCGATTGTACTGGGAGACGAGGAAAGGACAATAGTAAATTGCATCACATGAAAAGGCACAAAAACCTATTTTAGTAGAGGGAAAGAAGGGAGGGAAATGAGCATTGTTTGAACCTTATTCTGGTCAGATTTGGCTCAAAGAGGACATAAAATAGTCAGTTAGGTATAGAAATTTAGATCACCCTATAGGAAGTAGGAGAGGAAAGGGGAAAGAAAAAAGGAGGGGGTGGCTAGAATGGAGGGAAGAAGTAGTAAGGGTAAAGGGGAAGAAAAGGGAGGTGGCTGATAGAAGGGAGGGCAGACTGAGGGAGTCTGAATGCAGATGGAAGCATACTATTTGTTCTCCTTTTGTTTTGTTGTTTTGTTTCTTCTTTCTCTTGGTTCCTCCCATTAGTTCTAATTCTTCTTTACATCATGACTTACGTGAAAATATGTTTAATATGAATGTCTAAGTAGAGCCTATACCAGATTGAACACCATCTTGGGAAGGGGGCAGGAGAGGAAAAGGGAAAAGCTTAAAAACTCAAAATCTTATGGAAGTGAATGTTGAAAACTAAAACTAAATTCATTATTTAAAAATAAAAAAGAATTGTAGTGAGCAAGCTGAGGCAACTAGATAGCTCAGTAGACAGAACACTGGGCCTGGAGTTAGGAACACCAGGCTCAAAGCTGACCTCAAATACTTGCTTCCTGTGTGATACTCAGTTTCATCAACTATAAAATGGGGATCATGGTAGCACCTACCTAGCAAGGTTTTTGTGAGCATCAAAGGACATATCTGTAAAGACCTTAGCATAGTCCCTGGCACATTAATTTGCTTAATAAATGCTTGTTCCCTCCTTGAAAAAAAGCCTTTTCTGTTACCCCCAGGTGCTAGTATATTCCTCCAAAAAAAATGAAGCTAAACAAGGAAATCCATCTCTAGGGCAGAAGGGGTCCTTCAGACCTGCCCAAGCATGATTTAGGTAATGCTACAGAGAACAGACAATAGGGCAAGAGATATCATGAGATCTTCTAGTATGAGTTGAGTATGAGAAAAGCAGGAGAGAACAATCAGACAGAAGCTCCATAAAAGAAGATAACATCTTTCAAACTGAAAGAATTCCTTGAAGCACAGCTCAAATGGCCAGGGATCTGCAATCAACTGAGGAAATTCCCAATTTTTAATGAGGAAAAAATAATTATAGGGTTAAGAAAGAGAGACATGAAGATCACACGCCAATTGTCAGGCTGCTCACAGGGATTCAGTAGATGAGGCAGTTTAAGAGAATAGAAGGAGAGTTACTATACTTGCTGTTATTAAATCATTACAAATGATTTAAATTTAAGTACCTGTTATTAAATCATTTGAAATTCACTTGTTTCAGTACTGAAACTTTTTCAGTCTTCATGAAATCTCTATAAAAATGATAGCTCTTCAAAATGCCTCCTCACACTCACTATTAGAATGAATTACCTTATACAGTTCTCTACATGGACATCTGATCTACCAAACCATTTCAGTAACATGGGATCATACCTAAATTCCCCCATTTCTCTGCAACTGTTGACACTTACATCTCTAGGAACCTTGTCTCTTTTTCCTAGTTGTTTGACTCCTTTTAACTTGAAGAACAGCCTAAAAATTGGACTCTGCCTTTGGATACTGGTTGTTATCTGAACGCTGAAGTTAGCTTGCTTTTTTTTTTAAATAGGGAATTTCTTAACAGATTTCAGTTCTTCAGTCTTCATTTATACTTCTAGGAGCTACTACAGCTATTTCTGAATTCAACTTGTAAGATTTCAAACTCACAATTCTCTGCCTCACAAGAATAGATAATACCTATGCTCAACACTCAGTTCTACAAATACAGACTGCCCACAATCATTTGTTAGCCTCATGAGTGCTGAGCTCCTTATAGAATACCATAACCAAAATTACACCTGACTTGTTTGGTAATTATGTTGAATGCAATGTTTAGTAATATTGATTTCAATGGAAATTTCATAGTTTATACTTTTCACCTTTTAAGTTAAACACAGATTTTTAAGTTCTGGAGACTGAAAACTATTGTTCTTCATTTAGGACAAACACAACAAACACTTTGCTGCTTATTTTCAGGGGTTATGTCATATTTTTTTTTCAGTTAAGCTCAATCAAGTGAGACAAATGCAATTTCCTGCCTTTCAAATGAGCTACTGCCAATTAAACTGTAGTCTCTGTTTACTTTAGGGATTGTTGTTCTACTTTGTTTTGACCTCTCTTGGAGCCATCACTGTATAAATGTCTAAGATGATCCTCTGATTAGAAAAAAACAGATATACTGCTAATTATTTTTAATCAGAAACAGATATGATGGGTGATACATGCTTGGTATTCATTGTAGTCCATACAGTACTGTCTGCTCATATTTATTTCTGTTTCTTGAGTTTAAAATTTTTCTCCCCTTTCTTCCTCACCACCCTCCCCAAGACAGCACACAATCTGACATAAGCTATACATATACATTCCTATTAAACATATTTTCACATTAGTGATGTTGTAAATAAGAATTAGAACCCATAGGAGGAATCACCATAAAGAGGAAACAAAACTGAACAGAAGAGAAAAAAATAGCAAATAGTATGCTTTGATCTGCATTCAAATTCCATAGTTCTTTCTTTGGATGTGGATAGCATTTTCCATCATGAGGCCTTTGGAGATGTCTTAGATCTTTGTATTGCTGGGAAGGGTTAAGTTTATCAATATTAGTCATCACACAACGTGGCTGTTATTGTGTACAACATTCTCCTGGTTCTGCTCATTTCACTCAGCATCAGACCATACAAGTCTTTCCAGGTTTTTCTGAAGTCAGCCTGTTCATCATTTCTTATAGCACAATAGTATTCCATTGCATTCATATACCACAACTTGCTCATCCATTCCCCTATTGATGGGCATCCTCTCAATTTCCAATTCTTTTCCACCACAAAAAGAGTTGCTATGAATATGTTTGTACATGTGGGTCCTTTTCCCATTTGTATGATCTCTTTGGGATATAGCCCTAGAAGTGCTATTGCTGGGTCAAATGTGCAGGTAAGCACATTTTTAAAGCCCTTTGGGCATAATTCCAAATTGCTCTCCAAAGTGGTTGGATCATTTCACAACTCCACCAACAATGCATTAACATTCCAATTTTCCCACAACTTCTCCAACATTTATAATTTTGTTGTTTTGTCATCTTGGCCAATCTGAGAGGTGTGGTGTGGCACCTCAGAGTTGTTTTGATTTGAATTTCTCTAATTAATAGTGATTTACAGCATTTTTTTTCATATGACTATAGATGGCTTTAATTTCTTCATCTGAGAACTGCTTGTTCATATCCTTTGACCATTTATCAATTGGGGAATGACTTGTATTCTTATAAATTTGACTTAATTCTCTATGTATTTTAGAAATGAGGTCCCTATCAGAGAAACTGGTTGTAAAAATTCTTTCCCAATTTTCTACCTTCCTTCTAATCTTAGTTGCAATTGACTTTGTTTGTACAAAAACTTTTCAATTTAATCTAATCAAAGTTATCCATTTTGCTTCTTATAATGTTCTGTATCTCCTGTTTGGTCATGAATTCTTCTGTTTTCCGTAGATCTGAGAGGTAAACTATTCCTTGCTGTACTAGTTTGCTTATAGTATCAGCCTCTATATCTAAATTATGAACCCATTTTGACTTTCTTTTGGTATATGGTGTGAAATTTTTATCAATTCCTAATTTCTGCCATACTCTTTTCCATTTTTCCCAGCAGTTTTTTTCAAAGAATGGGTTCTTATCCCAGAAGCTGGGGTCTTTGGGTTTATCAAATAATAGATTACTATAGTCATTGAGTACTGTGTCTTACATATTTAACCTATTCCACTGATCCACAACTCTATTTCTTAGCCAGTGCCAAGCAGTTTTTATGATTGCTACTGTATAATACAATTTAAGATCTTGAATGGCTAGGCCACCTTCCCCTGCATTTCTTTTCATTAGTTCCCTTGATATTCTGGACCTTTGGTTCTTCTAAATGAATCTTGTTATTGTTTTTTCTAACTCTATAAAATATTTTTTGGTAATTTGATTGGTATGGCACTGAATAAGTAAATTAGTTTAGGTAGAATTGTCATGTTTATTATATTAGTTCCCCCTACCCATGAGCAACTAATCTTTTTCCAGTTTTTTGGATCTAACTTTATTTGTGTGAAAAGTGTTTTGTAATTGTGTTTATAGAGTTCCTGGGTTTGTTTCGGGAGGTAAACTCCTAAATATTTTATAATGTCTACAGTAAGTTTAAATGGAATTTATCTTTCTATGTCTTGCTGTTGGGCTTTGTTGGTAATATATAGAAATGCCAATGATTTATGTGGGTTTATTTTATAGCCTGCAACTTTGCTAAAGTTGTTTATTATTTCAAGTAGCTTTTTACTTGATTCTCTAGGATTCTCTAAGTATATCATTATGTCATCTGCAAAGAGTAATAGCTTTGTTTCTTCTTTGTCTATTCTAATACCTTCAATTTCTTTTTCTTCTGTTATTGCTAATATTTCCAATATGATATTGAACAACAATGGTGATAATGGACATCCTTGTTTCACCCCCAATCTTATTGGAAATGCTTCTAGCTTGTCCGCATTACATATGATGCTTGCTGAAGGTTTTAGGTAGATGCTATTTATTATTTTAAGGAAGACTCCATTTATACCTATGCTCTCTAGTGTTTTTAATAGGAAGGGTGTTGTATTTTGTCAAAAGCTTTTTCTACATCTATTGAGATGATCATGAGGTTTCTGTTAGTTTTGGTGTTGATATGATCAATTATGCTGATGGTTATCCTAATATTGAACCAGCCCTGCATTCCTGGTATAAATCCTACCTGGTCATAGTGTATTATTATTGTGATAAGTTGCTGTAATCTATTTGCTAAGATTTTGTTTAAAATGTTTGCATCTATATTCATTAGAGAAATTGGTCTATAATGTTCTTTTTCTGTTTTGACTCTTCCTGGTTTAAGTATCAGCACCATATTTGTGTCATAAAAAGAATTTGGTAAGACTCCTTCTTCATCTATTTTCCCAAATAGTCTATATAGTATTGGAATTAATTGTTCTTTAAATGTTTGATAGAATTTGCACGTAAATTCATCTGGCCCTGGAGATTTTTTTCTAGGGAGTTCATCAATGGCATCATTCAATTTCTTTTTCTGAGATGGGATTATTTAAGTATTTTACTTCCTCTTCAGTTAATCTGGGCAATTTATATTTTTGTAAATATTTATCCATTTCACTAAGATTATCAAATTTGTTGGAATACAGTTGGGCAAAATAGTTCCTAATCATTGATTTAATTTCCTCTTCCTTGGTGGTAGATTCGCCTTTTTCATTCTTGGTACTAGTAATTTGGTTTTCTTCTTTTTTTAAATTAAATTAACCAAAGGTTTCTCTATTTTATTGGCTTTTTCATAAACCCAGCTCTTAGCTTTATTTATTAGTTCAATAGTTTTCTTAATTTCAATATTATTAATTTTTCCTTTGGTTTTCAATATTTCTAATTTGATGTTTGAGGATTTTTAATTTGTTATTTTGTGGTCTTTCCTTGTTCATTGACCTTTAAGGAGATTGAGCTCTCCTGTTGGGGAGTGGAAGGCACTGACCTAAGCTTCTTTTGTTGGGAGCCTAGGTCTTGGGCACTGGCTTTGTGTGCTGGGGTCTCCAATGTCGGCAATTGGAGGCTGTAGGTTTCTGGAAGCTTACCTGGTGTTGGGCTGGAATCAGCAAGGCCAGAACTCTGGGGCAGCTCTAGGTTGCCTGCTTTTCCTTTCCTTTTTTCTTTCTTCAGCTCCTTTCAGAGGGATGTTGCAGGGTGTTTATCTGCCTGGGGCCCTTTGTAGTGCTGCTTCCCTTATTGTTGCTGAGATACTGGGAGACCCATTTGCTGTAGAATGCAGAGGCACCTGGTGGTTTTCTGAGCTGGTTTCCACTGGTTCTCCTGCCCTGACTAAGTTACTGGGAGTTCTAGGTGTTGGTGTTTGCCTGCTCTACCACCTGGATTTCAGTATCTCCTCCTGGTGTGCTGAAGTGGGGCTTTTCACTAGTTTGCTGTGATGCCTGCTCTTCTGTACTGCTCCCCTTTCCCCAGGGCAAGAGAGGCCTTTCCCGTTAATCCCTCAAGCTACCTGAGCTACTGCACTGCTGCTCCCCATCTTTCTTCTGGTTCAGTTGTTCCAGGGTTTTTCATGGGGCAATATTTTCTGGGCTTTCAGAGGTTGATAGGAGAGGGTGAGAGCGACTACCTTTTTACTCCACCATCTTGGCTCCCAGAAGTGGAAGTTCTATTTCTTTTTCTTAATTTATATGACCCCATGCCAGACTGATGTACCCTGTGATTTTCTCTATACAGCACCAAAGAACATTAGACTTGGAGTCAAAGGACCTGGAATCAAATTCTAGATCTGTAGCTTACTATATGTGTGACCTGGTGAAATAAGTCCATCAGTCAACTAGCAGTTATTTAGCATCTTAGATGTGGCAGACACTTTGCTAAGCACTGAGAATAGAAAGAAAGGCAAAACCAATTCCTGTTCTCCAAGAATGCATATTCTAATGTGAGAAACAATAAGCAGACAACTGTGTACAAAGAAAATATAAACAGGATAAGTTGGAGTCTATCAATAGAAGGAAGGCACAAGTAAGTATTAAGGGGGACCAGAAAATATCTTCTTACAGAAGATGTGTCACTAGCTGAGACTCAAAGGAAGCAAGGGAAGCCAGGAGGTGGAGATGAGTAGGAAAGGAGTTCCAGATATGGGAGACAGCCAATGAAAATAGCTGGAGTTAGGAGATGGAGAGCTGTGTATGAGGAATAGCAAAGAAATTGCCTAACCTCTCTAGGCTTTAATGTCTTCATTTGAAAAATGAAAAATTTCCTAAATTGCCTAGCTCTAAATTTATGATCCTATAACACTATAAAATAAAATTGACTTTGAGTTTCTTATGTGTGTTGGAATGCCATAAAGGTATAGTCTTAGCAAGTTTATGTTGTGCTGCAGCTTGGAAAGGAAGTTAAAGTGATCCGTGGTAGTGTGGTCCTACCCATGTCTCTCTTTTTTCTTTTCTCTTCTTTTCTCTTCTTTCTCTATACTCTCTCACTTAATCACCTTCTCAATTTCCATGGCTTTAATGATCAATTTTAGCAGATGACTCCAAATCTCTAAATTTAGCCAGAGTCTCTGCTGAACTCTAGTCATCCATCATTATCTGCCTACATGATATTTCTAACTAGATGTCTCACAGACATTTCAAATGCAACATATCTGAAACAAAGCTCATTATCTTTTCTACAAAACCATCTTCATACTGAACTTCTCTATTTCAGTCGAGTGTATAACCACTCTCCAGTCTCCCAAGTTTATAACCTTGATGTTATCCTCAACTATTGACTTTCTCTTACTCTGACATATTCCACTATTTCAACCTCTACATTTCTCACATAAGTCATCTTCTCATGACTTACACAACCACCACTTTTTTTTTAGTCCTCATCACCTCTCATTTGGTCTATTACAATGTCTTCCTAATGGATTTCCCTGCTTTCATGTCTCTTCCCCTTCTAACACACCTTCCACATAGATACCAAAGGCACAGGTTTGACTATATCATTCCATTGATCAAACTCCAGTGGCTACCTATAATCTCTAAGATAAAATATAAATTTGTTTGACTTTTGCATACTCTCACAATCTGAGTTAAGATATCCTTCTATCCTCATTATATATTACTCCATTTCCTAGGCTCTATGGTTTAGCTGACCTGGCATTCTCTCTGTTGCTCTGACTCCCATATCTATACTCTTGCATTGGCTATTCTCCATGACTGGAATATATCCTCTGCTCTCTTCCACCTCAGAGAAACCTTCATTTCCTTCAATGCTCAACTTGAGCACCATCTTCTGATCCACTTCAAATGCTACTGCCCTCTGGAAAAAAATATACACAGCATATGTTCAAGTTTAATCTGAATTATTAACATTTTTTAATCTAACACTTTCTTAAGTATAGAAGATTAACAAAACAATAAACCAAATTTGTAATGTTTGCCAATTTCTGTGGTATAGTTATTTATACTAAACATTTAACAATTAGCTTTCTAAAGCCAATTTGAACTGACTCCAGGACAATCCTGCCCCCCCCACTTATCTTGTCCTTATTATGTATATGTTTATATATGTAAACATTGTCTGCCTCATAGAATATAAGCTTTTTATAAATGGACATGTTTTCATTTTTCATTTTTGCATCCCTAGTGTCTAATATAGTGCCTGAAATGTAGTGTGTACTTACAAATACTTGTTGACTACTACATTGATTGAAGGATAGATGGAAGGCTGGCAGGAATCCTGCAGGTTGGAACATTGAGGAAGAACACGGGAAAAACAAAAGATTCAAAATTCAGAAAACATCAAAGAAGCTCAGAGTCTTCAGAGAAAGGCATAATCTTATCCCAACCAATATCTCACTAAAAAATAACAACACAAATTGAGCTGAAGAGGATCATGATTTGCAGCTGCAAATATTTACAAATTGTTGGCATAAATAAAGTATTCTGGCATAGTTGCTAAATTCATAACTGAGAAAAGCAAATGTTCCAACAATTTCTCTGAAGATGCTTGGGTATATTTATGCATAGACATGGAAGGAAATAATACAGTTTTTAGTCAGTAAATAGGCATATACTAATATAAGTGTATCATATGGGTGTTCAAGGAGTATCCACACTTTCAGGGTGAGGGCTTGCTGAACCCTTTTCAGAACTGTTCATCCATCTTTTTTTTCAACGTAAATAAATATTTATTAAACACCTGATGTGTTCAGCCCTTGCTTAGGGCTTGGAAGAAAGAATTTCTTTTTTTTCCCAATTAATTAATAAATTAATTTTTCATTTTCAACATTCCTTTTTATAAGGTTTTGAATTCTAATTTTCCCTCCCTCTGCTCCCCCCCCACATATAGGCTATATATGTACAATCATATTAAACATATTTTCACATTAGTCATGCTGTAAAAGAAGAATCAGAACAAAAAGGAAAAAAAAACCACAAGAAAGAAAAGAAGAGAGAGAAAATAGTATGCTTCTATCTGAATTCAGACTCCACAGTTCTTTCTCTGGATGGGGATAGCATTTTCTATCATGAGTCTTTTAAGATTGTCTTGCATCATTGCGTTGCTGAGGAGAGTTAAGTCTCATCATACAATGTTGTTGTTAGTATGTACAATGTTCTCCTGGAAGAAAGAGCTTCTTAATCATCTAAATATAAGATGTTAGAATAAGCTGTTCGAATTATCCTTAAAAAGAGAAGAGATTATACTCTATCCCAGATGGCTTAGATATGCCTTTATTTTTTTCTCTCTATTAATTTATTTATTTTTAGTTTTCAACATTCACTTCCACAAGATTTCGAGTTTCAAATTTTCTCCCCATCCCACCCCTGCCCCTGCTGCAAGACAGCATGCATTGTGAATACTCCTTCCCCTCATCTGCCCTTCCTTTTATCCCCCCCCCACTTTTCTTATCCCCTTCCCCTTTTATTTTCCTGTAGGGCAGGATAGATTTCTATACCCCATTGCCTGTATATCTTATTTCTCAGTTGCATGAAAAAATATTTTTAACATTTATTTTTAAAATTTTGAGTTCCAAAATTTCTCCCTTGCTCCCTCCCCACCCCCCCTCATTGAGAAGGCAAGCACCTCAATACAGGTTATATATGTGTAGTCATGCAAAACACTTCCCTAGTAGTCATGTTGTGGAAAACTAACTATATTTCCCTTCATCCTATCCCACCCCCCATTTATTTTATTCTCTTTTGACCCTGTCCCTCTTCAAATGTGTTTGTTTCTGATTATCCCCTCCCCAAATCTGCCCTCCCCTCTATCATTCCCCCCACTCTTATTCCCTTCCCCCCTATTTTCCTGTAGGGTAAGATAGATTTCCACACCCAATTGAGTGTGTATGCTATTCCTTCCTTAAGCCAAATCTGATGAGAATGAGATTCACTTATTCCCTCTCACCTTCCCCCACTTCCCCTCCACTGTAAACACCTTTTCTTGTCTATTTTATATGAGATAACTTACCCAATTTTACCTCTCCATTTCTCCTTCTGAGTACAATTCTCTCTCAACCCTTAATTTTATTCTCCAGATATCACCCCTTCATCTTCAATTCACCCTGTGCCATCTATCTATCCATCTATCTATCTATCTATCTATCATCTATCTATCTATCTATCTATCTATCTATCTATCTATCTATCTATACATATAATTTTTTTCCTCCAACTACCCTAATACAAACAAAGGTCTCATGTGTTACAAATATCATCTTTCCATGTAGGAATGTAAACAGCTCAACCTTAATAAGTCACTTATGATCTCTGTTTCCTGTTTACCTCTTCATGTTTCTCTTGAGTCTTGTATTTGAAAGTCAAATTTTCTATTCGGCGCTGGTCTTTTCCTCAAGAATGCTTGAAAGTGTTCTATTTCACTGAATTTCAATTTTTTCCCCTGAAGTATTATACTCAGTTTTGCTATGTAAGTGATTCTTGGCTGTAATCCTATCTCCTTTGCCCTCCAGAATATCATATTCCAAACCCTCTAGTCCCTTAATGTAGAAGCTACTAAATCTTTTGTTATCCTGATTGTGTTTCCACAGTACTTGAATTTTTTCTTTCTGGCTACTTGCAATATTTTCTCCTTGACCTGGGAACTCTGGAATTTGGCTACAATATTCCTAGGACTTTTCCTTTGGGGATCTCTTTCAGGAGGTGGTCAGTGTATTCTTTCAATTTCTATTTTACCCTTTGGCTCTAGAATATCAGGGTAGTTTTCCTTAGTAATTTCTTGAAAGATGGTGTCTAGGCTCTTTTTTTTTTTATCATGGCTTTCAGGTAGTCCAATAATTTTTTAAATTATTTCTCCTGGATTTATTTTCCAGGTCGGTTGTTTTTCCAATGAGATATTTCACATTGTTTTCTATTTTTTCATTCTTTTGGTTTTGTTTTATGTCTTGATTTCTCATGAAGTCATTAACTTCCATTTTCTCCATTCTGATTTTTTAAGGCAGTATTTTCTTCATTGAGTTTTTGGTCTTTCTTTTCCATTTGGCCAATTCTGCTTTTGAGGGCATTCTTCTCCTCCTTGGCTTTTTAGACCTCTTTTGCCATTTGGGTTAGGCTATTTTTTAAGGTGTTATTTTCTTCAGTATTTTTTTGGGTCTCCTTTAGCAGGCTGTTGACTTGTTTTTCATGATTTTCTTATATTGCTCTCATTTCTCTTACCAGTTTTTCCTCTACTTCTCTTACTTGCTTCTCAAAATCCTTTTTGAGCTCTTCCATGGCCTGGGAATGGTTCATATTTTTCTTGGATGCTTTGGATGTAGGAGCTTTGACTTTGTTGTCTTCTTCTGGTCCTATGTTTTGATCTTCTTTGTCACCAAAGAAAGATTTTATGGTCTGACTTTTTTTTTTTGCACAGTTTGCTCATGTTTCCAACCAATTACTTCCAACCAATTACAAACTCTTTATTAAGGTAGAGATTTGATCCCAGTGTGGAGAATGCACTGTCCCAAGCTTTGGAGGTTTTGTGCAGCTGTTTTCAGAGATAATTCAAGGACCTGTAAAGTTTTTTGTTCTTCTAAGATGGTATGATCAAGGGCGAGGTGTTTACTCCTTTCTTAGTCTGTGCTCTGGTCTATGAGTGACCACAAGCACTCTTTTCTGCCTTGGAACTGTGAGGATGATTCCCTCTCCACCAACACTACAAGCTCCACCACACCAGCACTCCTTGTTGCCCCAGTATTGCTACCCAGAACTGTGACCCAGATCTAAGCATGGGCAAAGCAAGAGAATCCTGTCTCAGTGCCAGAAAAGAGATCCCTGCAATCCCCTTCTGATCAGCCACTTGATTCCCCCTCAGTCTGTGGGCCAAGTGCACTGGAAGCAGCCGCTGCACCAGGGCTGCATTGGGACTGAGGCTAGGACTAAGCTTCTCTCTCACCATGGTCACAGACTTTTCCTATTGACCTTCTAAGTTGTCTTTGGCATTTGAGCATTGAGTTGAGGGTTGAGAATTCTGAAAACCACCACAGCTGCCCATGATTTAGTCCCTTGAGGCCTGCTCCAGGTCCACTGATGCCTAGTCTTTGCCTACATGTTATGCCAAACTATGTTCCTCTCCCAGCCTAGCTCAATTGACCTTTCTAATCAACCATCCAGGTTGTCTTGGGCTCGAAATTTGTTTCACTCTGTCTTTTTGTGGGTTTGCTGCTCTAGAATTTCTTTAGAGCCATTTTTACAGGTATTTGGAGGGGTTTGGGGGAGAGCTCAATCAAGTCACTGCTTTTGCTCTGCCGTCTTGGTTCTGTCCCCCTGCTCATCCATCTTCAGTATCTTCCTGGCATTCAACTCTTAACCTGTGGCTCCAAGAAGTTGTAGCATGACCCTGGTAAACAATTCTGGCAAATGGGCTAGTTTAGCCCATTTAGGCCACAATCCCATAAGTGAGTTAAGGGGGTGTCTACTCCAAATATGCCAAGACTTTTCCCAGTGTAATTGGTAAATGAGAACAATGTGTTCCAATGGACATGCAGGCAGCTAAAGCAGGCACTGCAGAGCTTGGTCACACATCAAAGATGCCTAAGTCATCCATTGCATCCTGGGCAATATTGCCTGTCATCCTGACTTTTGTTTTGCCATTGAACTTTGATGATTTTGGAAAAGAAAGTGAAGCATCTCTGCCTCACTTAAATCCAATTAACACTTAAGTCAAGACATTACCCTGTGATGTCATTTCTCCTCAAAAATGAAGAACAAAAACATCCTGTTATATAAGACAGATCACTTGATCCTTCACATACAACACTAAGATTTCAGACAGGCCAACATAATTTCCAGTTTAAAAATGCTATTGATGTTATTATAAATATCACTATCTGACATACAAGATCCAAGAGAAATGTAAGGTAAACATCAAAGACTAATTACAAGGGACTCAATAAAGACAGACTATTTAATTTTTATATGAGGAAATGTAAACTGTATGCCTAAGATTATCATTAGTAATTGGGCAATTTGAAAGAAAGATAGACCTGAGTATGATGTGATTTTAGAAAGTAATACAGTTTAGCAAAAGATAAAAAGAGTAATTATTTTATACAGATGAGGTGCAAGAGGAATCACTGACACTAACTAGGAGGGGAGGAAAGTTGGGAGTTCTGGAACTCTACTTTCATCTGGAATGGGTTAAAGAGGGAACAATGCATGTGTTGATATAGATATAGACATCTAGAAGGGTATAAAAGTCTTCCAAATTCAGAAAGAAATAAAAGCCTAAGAGGATAAGGAGGGGGGAGGGATTTTTATAGGGAACACTAGTCACATCACATGTGGGTTAAAGAGAGAAAAACAGTCTTCTAAATTTATAAAGAAATAAGAGGGTGAGGGAATAGGATAATGGGGGTATAAAAGGGTGTCTAGATTAATGGGAAAGGAATAAAGAAGGAAAACCATACATATTTTAAAAGGTATAAAAGTCTTCTAAATACAGATAGAAACAAGAGGACAAGGGGAATGGGTCAAAGGGAAGAGAATAAGGAGAGACCCTTGGGGTAGGGTGTAGGTTAAGTAATAGGAGGGCAAGGTAAAGGGTAGAAATAAAGGAGAGGAGACAGGAGAGATGGTAAATAAGAGATACACACAAACATAAAATTAAGATCAGTAGTAGAATTTATTAGGGAAAAAAGAACAGGAGTAGTAATCATGATCTCAGACAAAGTTAAAGCTAAGATAGACTTAACCAAAAGAGAAAAATAAGGAAACTATACTATATATCAACCATATTAAACAAGATTGTTTTAGATTTTTTAAAATAACTAGACAGTATAAGGTTGGAATATTACTGTGATGTAGGAAATGATGAGTTTGTGGATTTAGAAAAAAATATGGAAAGACTTAGACTTATGAAGTAAGATGTTATCCACATTCAGAGAAACAGCACAAAAAAGTATAGTATGGTCTTACATAGATGCATATTAATATACATTTTATATATGTTTATGATTACAGATATCTATGTGTATGTATGTCTACATGCATGCATATATGTTTGAGTGTATGTGTTTGTATGTGTATATGTGGAAAGTATGTAAATATGTATGTATGTATATGTGTGCAGATGTACTTAATTGTAGCATTCTTGGTGGGGGAAGGAAAGGGAAAAAAGAGCAAAGTAAAAAGTGCACAGCGAAAGAACAAAATAAAACCTACAAGGAAGTAAAGGAAAGATGGACAGCTCTGAACACAATATGTAATATTAATCATATAGACTTTCTTGAAATGTAAATTTATTGCTTTATATTTTGAATCCTCTCATATTCTGCTGGTCACATGACAATGTGTTTTTTCTTTTCTTATTCTGTATCAGTTTAAAATAAAAAAATTACAAAAACAAACAAACAAATAAATGTTACTGTCTCCTCAATTGATAAATCACAAAAGGATAAAAACAGGCAATTTTTTTGATGAAGAAATCACAACTATGTATAGTCATATGAAAAATGCTCTGAATCAGTATTGATTAGAGAAATTCATTTTAAAAGAAATTTGAGATATCATTTTATACCTATCAGATTGACTAAAATAATATAAGGGGAAAATAACAAATGTTGGAGAGGATGTGGAAAAATTGAGACACTAACTATGTTGGAATTGTGAACTGATCCAAACATATTGGAGAATGATCTGGAATTATGCCCAAAGAGTTTTTAAACTGTTTTTAAATGTGTATTCCCTTTGACCCACCAATACCACTATAAAATCTGTTCCCCAAAGTAATTATGGAAAAAAGGAAAAGAACTCATATGTTCTAAAATATTTATAGCAGCTCTTTTTGTGATGAAAAAGAACTAGAAATTGAGAGGATGTCTTTCAAATGGAGAATGACTAAACAAGTTGTGGTATTTGGATGTGGTAGAGTACTATTGTGCTATAAGAAATCATAAAAAAAAAGGTTTCAGAAAAACCTGTGAAGACTTATGTGAACATATGCAAAGTGAAGTGATTAGAACCAAGAGAGTATTGTACCAGTGACAACATTATAAGGATGATCAACTTTGAAAGACTTAGCTACTCTAATTGAGACAAAGATCCAAGGCAATTCTAAAGGATCTATGATGAAAAATACTATCCAACTCCAGAAAAACAAAACAACAATTGATAAATAGTAGTATATATAGTACGGTTTTACATATATACATATTAGTGTCTAATGGTAACCTTCTCTAGGGCAGGGTGGAGAAGGGGTGAGAAAAAAATAAAAATTGTGTAGCAGAGAATAAAACAAAACTTAGAAGAAAGCACAAAAAAACAGGGTAGCATTGAAAACAATGTGTAGTATTTATTATATAGTTTTTTTTTCAAAAAATGTCAAGAGTGTGAAATGGAAATTCATGTTTTAGATTGAATCTTTTTATGTTGTGCTGTATACTTGGAAATCCTCTTTTGTGTCTTCTTTGTAATTAACTTCAAAATTAATAAAAATTTTTAAAATGCTAAACAAAACCCCAACACTGGCAGCTTCTAATATCCTTACCTAAACAAATCCCTTTCAGTAGACTTATTGGCCACATCTGGCAACTTATGCCTTGCTCAGTGCCTGTAGTCTACCATTTCTCTACATACATATTTAATTATCAGTCCATTGGTAACAAAATTCATTCTATTGGTCTTCTAGTCAGTGGTCCTATTTGGCCCATCAGGTTCAATTAAACAGTGTGACAGTCCACTTCTAGACTATGATATAAGGCACAATATGTCAGCCCAGCTTTAGGAAAGGGAAAGAACAAATCTGCTAGGGAAAACTGGTGTACTCTTCTATCATGAATTCCTAGAGTAGTTCCTTTTTACCAAATGTTTTCAAGGTGATGTATTTATTCTTTACAACTATGATACTGGTTCATATATGACTTTGCCAACATTGTTATTCAGACTAAATTAATAATATGAACTAGACAGTATGCAAAATTCAGTGTTTTCAGCTGCAGAAAAGAAATAAATTTTCTATATGTGGAAATTTCAAATATTCATGTCACTTTAATTTTATTTCCCTTTTTGTTTTTCCATAAACTTATGGGTTCAATATAAGAGATTTCTACTTCCTTATAAATCAGTTTTCCCTTACCCTCATTCAATCTGATGTCTATTCTAGCCATTTTACTGAAATTATTGTCCTTAAAGTCATCATTGACCTCTTAATTGTCAGATCCAGTGATCTTTCTGTCTTGCATTAGTTACATGACCTTGGACAAATCATATAAGCCCTTTGGGCCTCAGTTTCCTCATCTGTAAAAGGAAGAGATGATGGCATCTCTAAAATGTCATCTATAAAATGAATGTTGAAGTTCCTTCCTGATGTCTCATTTTATAAGAATAGGTACTTTTTAAAATTCTCATGTTCCTACTTTTTATTCACCATTGAGCACTGTCAACCACCCCTTTTTTCTTGGTATTCTCTCCTTTATTGACTCTTGTGGCATTATTTCCCAATGGTTCTACCCACAATGACTTAGCTTCCTCTCATTCATCTTCCTTCTCTCCTGCCCTAAATATAAGATGGTCCTTAGGTTCCATTCTTGACCTTTTCTCTCCCTGACAACCTCATTCACTACCATGGCTTCAGCTTATATCTCTATTATTCCCAAAATTCTATCTCCATCTTCAATCTCTCACCTAGTTTAAGAATTTGCTGGCAAATGTTTAATAACTGACTCTGGGGAAAATATGTATATATGACATAATTTTAAGTTTGATCAGCAGTAACACTTTTCCATTACTTTCTTGAGCCTAGATAATCAACTGAATAATAAATTAATCCATGATTTGAAACATTTGCCAATTTCTGAGGTTCACATTTTAAAATAACTGGCTCTCTTAAGCCAGTTGCAGCTCTCTCCAGTGCCCCAGTTTTATCTGATAAACCAAGAGCAATACATCCAAAACTAAACTCATTACAATCCCTCCAAAACTTCTTCATTTATGTTAGTAGAAACAATAATCTTCCCTGGCTTAAAATCTCTATAATTTTCCCCAGGTTCAAAACCTCAAGGCAATCTTTACTTTTACCATGTCTTGTCAATTCTACCATTAATTTATCTTTCATATCTATCTTCTCCATTTTGCTCCAACTGCCATTAACATAATGAAGCACCTACCTAATTAACTGACACATAATGGGCACCCATAAAATATTTGCTGATTTTTTTTATGTGTGTTATACATCCAAGAGGAATCATATTTATTAAGCTGGGTTTAGAGTTAGGAAGACCTGATTTTGAGTTTCATCTCTGAAATATACTAGCTATGTGACTTTTGGCAAGTCACTTAAGTTTTCAGTAACTAGTTAATCCCCTTAAGGCTCTAACTTGAAGAATATGTGTCAAGCTGTATACAAGCTGTGAAACAGTGTTTTACTTTGCTTGAGGAGTTTTCCTTATTTGGATTTTCTCATACTTAAAAAAAATCACAGGCATATCTAAGAAAGTTCAATCAGATATTGATCATTTTTGCCTCTGTGTTCAGGCATTTTGGGAATTCTCTCTTGCCTGATAACCACTAGTGAGGCCTTAGTTAATATAAATGTTACTTGAGACTATAAAACATTATTACTACCATTACTACTTAGCATTTGGAGGGTTATTTATTTTAAAGGATCTTGCCATCATTAATTGGAGTAATGTGAGATATTGAAAAAATGTTGCCCTTTGAAAAATATAACTTCCAGGAAATCAGTATTTAGAAATAGATTGACTATGATCAGTTTGGGAATTTTCTTGCTTTTTAAGCCCACTTCAAGCATATCTACTGCAAATGAAGCTTCTTTTTCTTCATTGTAGTGGCAGTGAAATGTTTCTTTCTACAAAATTATGTATAGTAGCAATGTTATGCACTGGATAATGTTGATCTTGGAGTCATGAAGAACAAGGTTCAAATCCTACTTCTAACACCCAGTAGCCATGTGACCCTAGGCACAAGGGGCGCATTTATGTCTTCAGCAATTCACTGGGATTCATTTACTGAGTCACAGATGAGTTGTGTGGAAGGAGTTGATTGACATCTTTTCTGCATCTGTTTATATTGAATTGGGGTTGTTTACTGGCACTCACGTAACAGGCAATTTCACAGAGACTTGATTTATATGGAACTACCAATGCATTTGTTGACTTGATCCAATGAATTAATGATAAAATGATTTGACATTTATTTTGTATACTCATACTCCAACCTAAAATTGTTAATTGAGTCTATAGAAATATGATATTAGAATGTCAGAGCTGACAGATGCCCTCTGAATTAGTATCATCCAACTTTCTCATTTTTACACAATATAAAACTAAGACCATAAAGGTAGAATGGCTTGTTTAATGTCCTAGTGCTCTAAATAGAGGACATAGCAAAACTAAGACTTGAACGCAAATGTTTTGCTTTCTAGTTTTATGATGTTCATTCCATGCCATCATTCTGTCTCCTATGTTGCTTTTGGACTCCACTAAGCACCAAGCTAGACTAGCACTTATGAAGGTTTTCTTTTCACAAGCTGTAAGTTATAAATATGAAATATGTTACAAGTCTCTAAAATGTAATATATAAAAGTTTAGATTAGGTCTTCATGGAAAATTAAGATTATGTAATCTTTATAGGGGTACATATAAGAAAAGATGGTATGATAATTTTTTACTTCTCCTACCCTAGGAACTCAGGGTTCTTACCTGGTAGGAAGGAAAAATGCAAAGGGAATCATATAAATCCTTTACATGAGGATGAGGGTGGTGGGCGGCACAGTGCTAGTCCCCTCTTTAATATTGTGCCTTGCTGCCTTGACTAATTGAAATTCCTGAAAAGAAAATTCAGCAGCAAGTCAATGTATTTGTTCACTTACATTTCCAATTTCACTGGGGGCTGCATGGGATGAGTGGTAGAGAGGAGGTATACATGCACAAATGGGCATCCCTGTTTGCTATCTTAAATAAACATTAAAAATTCCTAGTTGCACCATCCTCCATCAATAATAGGGTACTTAAAGGAGTGCTGCACCTCTGAATCATACAGCCCAATTTTGCTATATTATCATGGGGTATGCTGTACTAGTGATATAAAACAACACTTATTGGGTCAATGTCATGAGGGCTACACCTGGACTAAGGTGACTGAGTCTTTCTATTGCATTGAAGACAAGGTAATAAGGGAAAACTGTGGGTTTGGAGGGAGTGGTAATAGTTATTTGCATTAGGAGAGTATCCTAACCCCAAAAGTTTCCCAAAAAATACTAAGTTTGGGTATATACAAGCATTTAAGTGAAAGAGGAAAGCATACTATTTTAGGCTAGTGTCTTTAAAATATTATAAATAAAAAGAATAATAGAGTAAAAGAAAAAAAATCAAGTAAGAATTTGCAGGAAAGTGGTACTGGTCTGGGATTTCTTTCCACTATGTAAGAGTTCTTGGGATGCACTTGGTCTTCTCCCCGGCAGAAATGGAAATTGCTAGGTTATGTTTACCTTGCTTTTCTAGTGCATATAATGCTTCTGTGGTTGTCTTCAATAAACTCCATAGAGATCTGGGATCATCCACTTAGTGGGAGTTAAAAAGACATGAATATAGATGTAGGTATAGCTGTATTCAGTTATATACATATTGTATACATGTATGTGTATGTATATATACACACATACATACATATACATGTATCTATTTATCTCTACAAATCAAATAAACATTTATTAAGCACCTACGTGCCAGACACAGTGCTAAGTCCTAAGAATACAATTAATGAAAAGAAAGTGAATTTGTGCCCTGAAGGAGCTTACAATCTAAAAGAGAAGACAGCACAGAAAAGGAAGCAGGAAAGCAGGGGGAGCATGAAGCAGTACTGGACACAAGAGCATCTTTTCTTGTGGAGTAGCAGATACAAAATGCGGTAAACTGAGGGTCCTGATCCTGCCCCCTCCCCTATAAAGGAAGATATTGAGAGGAGTTTTTTTTTAACTTGGTCCTCTAGTTTTCCATTCAGAAGGGAGAGGAGGATGAAAGAGTTCGCGTCAATCAAGGCTTGAGTTAGTAGTATGATAGTAAGATTAGAAGTTATGAGCTTTTCCTGGAGGGGTATCTTGTTCGAGGAAGTTAAAACAAGGCAGTGTAGCAGATGGAAAGTAGAATATACCCACAACTATCCATAATATAAATATGTATTTACATATTATTTATAAATTTATATATTGTATTATATATTATATATGGCATCTAAATGGCATAGTAGATATAGTGCTGGGCCTGAAATCAGGAAGACTCCTCTTCATGAATTCAAATCTGGCCTCAGACATTTACAAGCTGTGTGACCCTGGGCAAATCACCTAACTCCCTTTGCCTCTGTTTCCTCATCTGTAAAATGAGCTGGAGAAGGAAATAACAAGCCACTCTAGTACCTTTTCTAAGAAAACTCCAAATGGGGTCATGAAGAGTTGGGCATAACTCAAATGACTGAACAGCAACAGCAACAACATATTATATTTAAGTCTACATACATCTGCATATCCCATTGCCTACACATCTCATTCAGCTACTCCCCAATTGATAAGCATCCACTCAATTTCCAATTTTTTTCTACTACAAAAAGTGCTGCTATAAATATATTTATACATGTGGGTCTTTCCCCTTTTTGATTATCTTTTTTTAGGATACAGACCTAGTAGTGGTATTGCTGGATCAAATGGTATGTAGAGTTTAATTGTTGGAGTGGTTGGTGATGATGGAGTATGGAGGGTGTCCCTATGTGAATAGACTATAGCAAGTGATTGTTGTATCCTTTAGAGAGAGAGGCAATATATACAGTGAAAATAGAACCAAATTTGGAGCCAGAGAATCTGGATTTTTATTAGAGCACTGTGATTTATATCATGACCCAACTTTTCACAAGTTATTTAACCTCTCTGAGCCTCAGTTTCCTCAGCTTTGAAAAGAGAGATGTTCTGTCTAGTCTAGGCCTAGCTCATGCCAATTCCCTGGTAGTTTCATGTAAATACAGAAATGGGGTGAAACACTCTTACGTCATTCAAGAGTAAACAAAAGATTAACTTACCCATGTCAGGAGAAGAATATTAGATAAATTTCTTAACTGAGGACAACTTGAGTTGATTCAGCAATGTGCAACAACTTTGGCTAAATTACTTATCATTTTCAGACAATGGCTTTATGTTTTTCTCAATTAAATGTAAAAACAATTTTAACATTCCTTTTAATATCCTTTGAGTTCCAAATCCTCACCCTTTGCTCCTTCCTAGTTACCCCGTCTTGAGAAGGCAATCAATTTGATATAGATTATACATATGCAGTCATGCAAAATATATTGCCATATTAGTTATGCTTAAAAAAAGACCAAAACAAAACAAGAAAACTGAAGAAAAATAAAGTAAACAAAAGTAGGATTTTATGCACTTGGACTCCACCAGTTCTTTCCCTGGAAGTAGATAGCATTTATTTTTATCATAAGTCCTTCTGTACTGCCTTAGAACATTGCATTGATCATAATCATAAGTCATTCACAATTGATCATCATACAATATTGTTGTTACTATGTACACTGTTCTTCTGATTTTGCTAACTTCACTTTGGATCAGTTTGTGTAAGTCTTTCCAGGTTTTCCTGAAAGCATATTGCTTATCATTTGTTATAGCACAATAGAATTCAATCACAATCATATACCACAACTTGTTCAGGCATTCCCCAATTGATGGACATCCCTTTGGTTTTCAATCCCTTGACACCACTAAAAGAACTGCTGTAAATATTCTTGTACGTATAGGTTCATTTCATTTTTTGTTTTTTATCTCTTTGAGATACAGATCTAATAGTGGTATTGCTGAGTCAAGGGAATCATGGTTTCATAGCCTTTTGAGCACAGTTCCAAATTGTTCTCCAGAATAGTTGAATCAGTTCACAACTCCACCAACAGTTTATTAGTATGTCACTATTTCAATATCCCCTCTAACATTTGTAATTTTCTTTTTCTGACATATTAGCCAAACTGATAGGTGTGGCAGTGGTTTCCTGGAGTTGGTTTAATTTGCATTTCTCTAATCAATAGCAATTTAGAACATTTTTTCATATGACTATAGTTTTGATTTCTTCATCTGAACACTGCCTATTCATATCCTTTGACCATTTAAAAATTGAGAAGGGGCTCTCACTTTTATAAATTTGACTCAGTTCTCTATATGTTTGATAAAGGAGTCCTTTATCAGAGATATTTGTTGTAATTTTTATCACAATAATGATTACTGTATATTTCCCTCCATCATATTTCTCCTCTGTTTATCCTATTCTCTCTCTCCTTTCACTCTGTCCACTTTCAAAAGTCTTTTGCTTCTGACTAACAAGTCCCCCAATCCTCTCTCCTTTCTTTTAGCTCTCCCTGCCTTTTCTTATCCTTTAACCCTCTTAATTTCTGGTGGGATAAGATAGTTTTCTATACTCAGCTTAGTTTGTATGTATTTCCTCTTTGAGCCTGTTCTAATGAGAATGAGGTTCAAGTACCCCTCACCATTATTGCCTCCAAAATAAAAGTTCCTTTGTGCCTCTTTTATATGTGATAATTTATGCCATCCTGCCTCTCCCGTTCTTCTCCCAATGCATCCCCTTTTCTTACCCACTAACTATACTTTTTTTAGATATCATCCTCTAATATTCAATTCACATCCATGCCCTGTATCTATGTATACACATTCTAAATGTTCTAATAATGATAAAGTTCTTCAGAGTTACAAGTATTATCTTCTCATGTAGGAAAATTAGCAGTTCAACCTTATTAAATCTCTTATGATTTCTCTTTCTTCATAATAGTTTGATGATTCTCTTGAGTCTCATATTTGAAAGTATTTTTTTTTAATTTAGCTCTGGTCTTTTCATTAAGAATGCTTGATTGTCCTCTATTTCACTAAATACCAATTTTTCCTCTGAAAGATTATACTTAATTTTGTTAGGTGATTTTTTTGTTTGTAATCTTAGCTCCTTTACCAATCAGAATATCATACTCTAAGCTCTCTAATCCTTTAATGTAGAAGCTTCAACTCTTGTGCTATCTTGACTATCACTCCATGACATTTCAATTATTTCTTTCTTGCTACTTGTCATATTTTTTTCTTGACTTGATAGTGCTGGAATTTCATTGTAATGTTCCTGATAGTAGTTACTTTGAGATCTCTTTCAGTAGGTGATTGGTAGATTCAATTTCTATTTTACCCTAAGGTTTTAGAATATCATGCAGTTTTCCTTAACAATTTCTTGAAAGATGATGTCTAATCTCTTTTTTTATCATGTCTTTCAAGTAGTCCAATAACTCTTAAGTTATCTCTTCCAAATCTATTTTCCAGGTCAGTCATTTTTCCAATGAGAGATTTCACGTTGTCTTACTTTTTTTCATTCTTTTGATTTTGTTTGATTATTTCTTGATGTGACATGGAGTCATCAGCTTCCACCTGACCAACTTTAATTTTTAAGGAATTATTTTCTTCAGTGAGGTTTTGTGCCTCTTTTTCCATTTGTCCAATTCTACTTTTTAAGGAGTTCTTTTCTTAGTGAATTTTTGTACTTCTTTTACCATTTAGCCTATTTTTTAAGATGCTATTTTCTTCAGTATTTTTTGTACTTCCTATATTAAACTGTTGACTCTTTCATAATTTTCTTGCATCACCCTCATTTATTTCCCCAATTTTCCTCCACCTCACTTATTTGATTTTTAAAATCCTTTTTAGGTTCTTCCAGGAATTCTTTTTGGTCCTGAGACCATTTCACATTGTTTTTCTTTGAGGCTTTGGATGTAGCCATTTTGACTTTGTTGTCTCCTTTGTTGTTGTTGTTTGTTTGTTTTGTTTTGTTTTGCTTTGTTTTTGCTAGGCAATGGGGTTAAATGACTTGCCCAGGATCACACAGCTAGTAAGTGTCAAGTATCTGAGGCCAAATTTGAATTCAGGTCCTCCTGACTCTAGGCCCAGTGCTCTATCCATTGTGCCACCTAGCTGCCCCTGTTGTCTCCTTTTGCATTTGTGTTTTGATTTTCCTTGTTAACATAGGAAATATCTATAGTATTATTCTTTTTGTTGTTGTTCTTTGCTCATTTTCCCAGCCTATTTCTTGACTTTTAACTTAATGTTAAAGTTAGGTTTTGCTCTCAGGGTAGAGGGTGTCAAAACCTTTAGGTTTTTTATTCAACTCTTTTGAGAGCTAGTTCTGGAGGTCTATAAGTTTTCACTTCTTTCAAGGTGGTATTATCTAAGGAGAGATGTGTTTACTACTCTCAGTCTACGTTCTGGCCTGTGAGTGATCAAAAGCATTATTTCTTTTTTAATTTTCCCCACTTAATAATATTTTTTCCCAAATACATGTAAAGATAGTTTTCAATATTGATTTTATAATATTTTGAGTTACAAATTTTCTCCCTCCCTTGCTTCCCTCCTCCCCTCCCAAGATAGCTAGTAATCTGATATAGGTTATATATGTACAATCATGATAAACATATTGCTACATTATTCGTGTTGTGAAAGAAAAATCAAAACAAAGGTAAAAATTATAGGAAAAAAAGCCAAAAAAATGAAAAAAGCATATTTCAATCTGCATTCAGATGCCATAGCTTTTCCTCTGGATATGGATAGAATTTTCAATGAGTCTTTTGGAATTGTCTTGGTGTATTGTTTTGCTAAGAAGAGATAAGTCTCTCATAGTTGATCACTTCATGATGTTGCTGTTACTATGTGCAATGTTCTCCCAGTTCCACTAAATTCCCCCAGCATCACTTCATGTAAGTATTTCCAGGTTTTTCTGCAATCCACCTGCTCATGATTTCTTATAGTGCAATATTATTCCATTACATTCATTTACCACATCTCATTCAGCCACTCCCCAATTGATAAGCATCTACTCAATTTCCAGTTTTTTTCTACTACAAAAAGCACTGCTATAAATATATTTATACATGTGGGTCTTAACCCTTTTTGATTATCTTTTTTTAGGATACAGACCTAGTAGTGGTATTGCTGGATCAAATGGTATGTAGAGTTTAATTGCCCTTTTGGCAATAATTCCAAATTGCTTTCCAGAATGGTTGGATCAGTTCAGAACTCCAACAAAAATGCATCAATGTCCTATTTTTTCCCCCACATCTCCCCTCACATTTATCATTTTCCTTTTCTGTCATATTGACAAGTCTCTTAGGCGTAAACTAATCTGATAGTCAATCTCAGAGTTGTTTTAATTTGCATTCCTCTGATCAATAATGATTTAGAGCATTTTTTCATAGGACAACAGATAGCTATAATTTCTTCATCTGAAAACTGCCTATTCATATCCTTTGACCATTTGTCCATTGGGGAATGATTTGTATTCTTATAAATTTGACTCAGTTCTCTATATATTTAAGAAATGAGGCATTTTTCAGAAGCAAAGACAATAAAAATTGTTTCCCAGCTTTCTGTTTATTTTTTAATCTTGGTGGCTTTGGTTTTGTTTGTTCAAAAACTTTTTTAATTTAATGTAATCAAAATTATCTATTTTACATTTTGTAACATTCTCTATCCCATTTTTAACCTTCTCTGAATACCTGACAAGTAAAATAGTCCTTGCTCTCCTAATTTGCTTATAATATCACCCTTTAGATCTAAATGATGTACTCATTTTGAACTTATCTTAGTATGCAATGTGAGATATTGTTTTATGACTAGTTTCTGCCATATTGCTTTCCAGTTTTCCCATCAGTTTTTGCCAAATAGTGAGTTTGTATCCCAGAAGTTGGAGTGTTTGGTTTATCAAACAGTAGAATACTATAGTCATTGACTTCTATGTCTGGTGTACCTATCCTATTCCACTATTCTATTTATTAGCCAGTACCAAATAGTTTTGATGATAACTGCTTTATAATATAATTTTAGGTGAGGTACAGTTAGGTCACCTCCCTTTATATTATTTTTTATTAATCCCATTGATATTTTTGACCATTTTTCCTTCCAGATGAATTGTGTTATTATTTTTTCTAGCTCTATAAAATAAGTTTTGGTAGTTTGATTGGTATGACACTGAATAAGAAAATTAATTTAGATAAAAATATCATTTTTTTGTTATATCAGTTGGCCTGCCCATAGGCAATTGGTGTTTTTCAAATTGTTTGGGTCTGGATTTATTTGTAAGAAAAATGTTTTGTAGTTGTGTTTATATAGCTCCTGAGTTTGTCTTGGCAAGTAGACTCCCAAATATTTTATATTGTCTACAGTTTTTTTAAATGAAATTTCTCTGTCTCTTGCTGCTAAGCTTTATTTTTAATATATATAGAAATGCTGATTATTTGGTTTTATTTTATATCCTGTAACTTTACTAAAGTTGTTAATTATTTCAGGAAGTTTTTTTTTTCAGTTGATTCTTTAGGACTCTCTAAGTATACCATTATATCATTTGCAAAGATTGATAATTTTGTCTCTTCATTGCCTATTTAATTCATTTTTTTCTTATTACTAAAACTAACATTTTTAGTACGTTATTTAATAATAGTGATAATGGTCATACTTGTTCCACCTCTGATCTTATTGGGAAAGGTTCTAACTTATACCCATTACATATAATGGTTGCTGCTGGTTTTAGAAAGATGCTACTTATCATTTTAAGGAAAACTCCATTATTTTTATGTCCTTTTGTGTGTTTAAAGGGAATGAGTACTGTATTTTGTCAAAAACTTTTTTTTTGCATCCATTGAGATAGTAATGTGATTTCTGTTAGGTTTTTTTTTTTTTTTGATTGATTTGTTCAGTGCTGCTGCTGACTTTCCTAATATTACCAAAGCTCTGTATTCCTGGCATAAATACCACCTGGTCACAGTGTATTATGCTGGTGATAAATTGCTGTAATCTCTTTGTTAATATTTTATTTAAAATGTTTGCATCTCTATTCATTAGGGAAACTGGTCTATAGTTTTCTTTCTCTGCTTTCACTTTTCTTGGTTTAGGTGTCAGCACCACATTTGTGTTATAAAAGTAATATGGTAGGACTCCTTCTTTGCCTATTTTTCCAAATAGTTTATATAGTATTAGAATTAGATGTTCTTCCAATGTTTGGTAGAATTCATTTGAAAATCCATCTGACCCTGGAGATTTTGTCTTAGGGAGTTCATTGATGGTTTGTTCAATTTCTTTTTTTTCTAAAATGGGGATATTTAAGTATTTTATTTCCCAGTCTGTTAATTTGGGCAATTTACCTTTTTTTGGTACTTTTTTTCACTTAGACTCTCAGATTTGTAAACATAAATTGGGCAAAATAGCTCCTAATTATTGCTTTAATTTCCTCTTCATTGGTGGTGAATTCACCTTTTTCATTTTTGATATTGTTAATTTGGTTTTCTTCTTTCTTTTTAAAAGTCAAATTAACCATAAGTTTATCTATTTTATTGTTGTCCCCTCATAAAACAGCTCTTGGTTTTATTTATTAGTTCAATAGTTTTCTTACCTTTGATTTTATTAATCTCTGATTTTCAAAATTTCTAATTTAGCATTTAATTGGGAATTTTTAAGTTGTTCTTTTTCTAGCTTTTTTAGTTGCATGTCCAATTCATTGAACTCATCTTTATCTATTTTATTCATATAAGCATTTACAGATATGAAATTTCCCCTAAGTATTACTTTGGTGGCATTCAGTAAATTTTGATATGTTGTCTCATTATTTTTGTTCTCTTTGATGAAATTATTGATTGTTTTTATGATTTGTTCTTTGATGCACTCATTATTTAGAATTAGCTTATTTACTTTCCAATTAATTTTTAATCCATCTTTTTCTGACCTTTTATCACATGTAATTTTTATTGCATCATGATCTGAGAAGGATGCATTTAATATTTCTGTCTTTCTGCATTTGATTTTGAGAATTTTATGTCCTAATGAAGGTTCAGTTTTGTGCAAGTGGCATGTACTGCTGAAAAAAGTATATTTCTTTCTCTCCCCATTCAATTTTTTTTTCCTAGAGGCCTAGTATATCTAACTTAAAACAATTCTATTCACCTCTTTAACATCTTTTGATTAATTTTGTGGTTAGATTTATCTAGTTCTGAGAGGGGGAGGTTGAGGACCCCCACTTGGATAATTTTGCTATTTCCTCCTGTAACTCCTTTAACTTTTCCTCTAAGAATTTGGATGCTATACTATTTGGTGAATATATGTTTAGTGTTGATATTACTTCATTGTTTTTGGTACATTTTAGCAGGATGTAGTTTCCTTCTTATCTCTTCAAATTAGATCTATTTTTGCTTTTGCTTTGTCTGAGATCAGGATTGCTAATCCTGATTTATTTTTTTTTAATTTCAGCTGAAGCATAATATATTCTGCTCTAACCCTTTACCTTTACCCTGTGTTTATCCTTCCGTTTCAAATGTGCTCTTGTAAACAACATAGTGTAGGATTCTGGTTTTTAATCCATTCTGCATTCTGCCTCCATTTTATGTGGGGGTTCAACACATTCACATTGGCAGTTATGATTATTAACTGTGTATTTCCCTCTATCCTATTTCCCTCCATTTATGCTTTTCTCTCCCCTTTCACCCTGTCTGTCCTCACCAGTGTTTTGCTTCTGACCATCACCTCCCCGATGAGCCCACCTCCTTCACTTTTATTTCCTCTTTCTCCTCCTACTTCCTTATTCTATAAGATGAAGTTCTATGTCAGAGTGTGTGTTATTCCCTCTTTGAACCAAATCCTATGATAGTGAGGTTCAAACAATGTTTAGCCCTTCTCTTCATTCTCTCTACTGTAATAGGTCTTTTGCGCCTCTTCACATGATAAAATTTATCATATTCTGCCTCCCCCTTTCCTCTTCTCCCAGTAAAATCTTTTTAACCCCTTAATTAAGTTTTTATATATTATCATATCAAAGTCAACTTATACCCACACCCTCTGTCTATGTGTATTCCTCCTGAATGCTTTAATATAGATAAAGTTCTAAAGAGTTACAAGTATCATCTTTCCATGTAGGGATGTAAACATTTTAACTTTATTGAATACTGTGTTGTTCTTCTTGTTGTTAATTTCCTCTTTACCTTTTTATCCTTCTCTTGAGCCTTGTATTTGAAGATCAAATTTTCTGTTCAGCTCTGGTTTTTTCATCAGGAAACTTTGAAAGTCCCCTATTTAATTGATTGTCCTCCTTTTCCCCTGAAAGATTATGTTCAATTTTGTTGGGGAGCTAATCAGATTCCAAGCCTTCTGATCCTTTAATGTAGAAGCTGTTAAATACTGTGTAATCTTAACTGTTACTCCTTGATATCTGAATTGTTTCTTTCTTGTTCTTTGCAGTATTTTCTCCTTGACTTGACAATGCTGGAATTTGGCTACAATATTCCTTGGAGTTTTCACTTTGAGATCTCTTTGAGGAGGTGATTGGTGAATTCTTTCAATGATTATTTTACCCTCTGGTTCTAGGTTATTAGGGCAATTTTCCTTGATAATTTCTTGAAAGATGCTGACTAGGCTTTTTTTTCTTTTCTTTTCTTTCTTTCTTTTTTTTTTATCATGGCTTTCAGGTAATCCAATAATTCTTAATTTATCTCTCCTACATCTATTTTCAAGGTCAGTTGTTTTTCCAATGAGGTATTTTACATTTTCTTCTATTTTTTTTTATTCTTTTGATTTTATTTGACTGATTCTTAATGTCTCACGATGTCATTAGCTTCCACTTGCCAATTCCTACTATTTAAGGAATTATTTTCCTCACTTAGCTTTTGTACCTCCTTTTTCATTTGGCTAATTCTACTTTTTAAGGAGTTGTTTTCTTCAGTGGATTTCCCCCCATTTGGCCAATTGTATTTTTTAAAGAATTGTTTTTTTTTTCAATCATTTTTGTACTTCTTTTTCCTAGTTATTGACTCTCTTGCATAACTCTCATTTCTTTTCCCAATTTTTCTTCTTTGTCTCTTGTTTGATTTTTTAATATCCTTTTTGAGCTCTACAAGAAGGTTTTTTGGGCTTGAGATCAACATATATTCCTCTTTGAGGCTTCTCATGTAGGCATTTTGACATTATTTACCTTTTCGGAGGTGTTTTCTGTTTCTGTTTTGTTTAGCTCTTTTATGTGTCTATTGTGTTTTGATCTTATCTGTCACCATCTTAGCTTTCTATGATCAGGTTTCTCTTTTTGTTTTTTTGCTCATTGTTTAGCTTATTTCGAAACTTCTAAAGTTGAGTTCTGCTTGGGAGGCACATCAGGCACTGTCCCATGCTTCTTGTGCTGGGGGCCAGGATCTTGATCATTGGCTTTCCCCTCTGGGGTCTCAAGTTCTTGCAGCTTGCCCACTGTGCTAGGATGGCTGGCCTAGTCATGCCTGTTGTCCTGGGGTACTGGGGTTGGTAGTTCACCTTCTTTGCTGGGGCTAGAGGCCTTATAGATGGCCTGCTGTACCACTGGCTTATTGAGCCAGGACTGAGCTGTGCCTAAGAGCCTCCCATTGGATTGCCAGTACATTTTCTGCTTTAAGCTGCTCTCCCCTTTACCCAAGTGAGACAGACATTTCCTTACATCTGTGTAAATTATCTTAAGCTAGAAAATTGTTTTACTCCATCTTTTTATGGGTTCTGCCACTGAAGAATCCATTGAAACGTTTCGTTTAATGTTCTTTCCAAGGGAAACTAGGGAGAGCTCAGGCACTTCCTGGCTTCTTTCTGTCATCTTGGGTCCACCCCCACCAGCACTCTTTTCTACCCTGGAGCTATGACCAAGGTCCCTGCTCCTCTATGGCCACAACCTCTGGCGTGCTAGTGCTCTTCTTATCCATTAGACTGTGATGCCCCCAGGACTATGACTCAAATCTGAGTATAGGAAATGCAACTAAATCCTGCACCCATTGCCAGCAAAGGAACTCTTTTAATCTCTTTCTGACCAATTATCCGACCCTTTATAGTGAGAGGGCTGAGAGCTCCAGATGCTGCAGGTTATTTGGCTGATTCAATTGCCCCCAAATCCTGCTCCTTGTTCTCTGGGGCATGGCCTGAGCTTGGGCAGCTGGTTTTAGGTGGCAGTCCGGTCAACCTGGGTGCAGCAGACCTTAGTTGCATGCCAACTTAGAATTGGTTTTACTATATGTCTATAGGCAACAAGAAATAGCATTTCATGGAACCTTCAGTTATGTGGTAGGGCAGTGCTCAAAATGGACATTTGGAATCAGACTACCATGAAAATAACTTCACCTCATCCAGCCACATCTATTGTGTAGGAAAAATGGGGCAGGGAAATTCTATGCAGCTCCATTCAAGATACTTTCTTTTTGTTTGATTTGAAGAGGAGGACTAGAATCATTCATCTCAATGATGACTCTGAGGGAAAAAAAAAAAACTTCATAAAGCATATGATAGAAAGTACTATTTTGGTACACGAATTTAGCCAAAGATAATGATAAAATGAACCACCACATAAATGAATAGACTGATGATAACTTACTCTCATGTATGTACCCTGAAAAAAAGCATTAGTGAGCAACACAAAGGATACTAAATAAATGTAGTCTTGAGTAGCCATCATTAATTACCTTGGAATGTGTAAGTGGGTGAAAGAAAATGTCTTAATTCCAATTAGAGGATATGCAATGTATCCAAAAGAACATGGAATAAAATAAAAAAGACCCTAAATTCTGACCCACAGCTTTGCCAATCGCTACTCTTGTGGCTCTTAGCAACTCATTTTATCCTTTAAATTTCAGTTTCCTCGGTAAAATGACAATAATATTTCTCCTATGAACTTCATGTGAGGATAAAAGCATTCTGTAAATTGTAAAGAATACTATATGTGTGGTCTATTATTATTTAGATAAGGAAGCTAAATTAGAAAACTTCAGGCATCAGAGAGGAAGAATCAGAGTGAAAACATTAAATATAGAGAGGACAAACAGATGCAGTCATCAAATCATATAATATTATAAGAAGGAATGCTGCTTGAAACATGATAGGGGGAGCTTCAAGGCATATGAAAACACTTTGAGGAAAAAATATTAGATGATGAAAAGAATGCATGCTTGAGAGTCAGGAGAGCTCAGTGATAACCCTGGCTCTCCCAACTAAATGGCTGTGTTTTCTTGGACAGTTAACTTGCCCTCTCTATGCCTTCACTATAAAATGAAAAGATTAGACTAGATGATCTGTAAGGTCACCTACAGCTCTGAGTCTATTTTTGCTACTTTAAAAATTGAGGAATAGGCTTGGGTAATTCCTTATTTCCAATGGTGGTACTGTGGGCTAAAAGGATAAATCAGTTCAGTGAATCAATAAATAGCAGCATATATATGTGTATAGATAAATATACATGCCTATATATCTATTGAAATATATACATATATAGTTATTGAAATACATATACACATACAGTTATTAAAATAGGTTAGTGACATTTGAGGGATATATTACTAATATCTTAATGTTAATTGATACAGTGGGATGAATCATAGATTGGTTGGGTCATGAATTTGAATAATGGTAATTCTTAGTCTCTAGTGTATCTCCTGAGATATTCAAAGGAAGGAAAAAAATACACACACATAAACATATATAATATACATACCTGTACACATATATAATATACATACACACATACACACACACATATATGTGTTTGTTATAGAGACTTGCAGGATAAATGAGTAGTGTAATGGAAAAATAAGAATCAGAAATAAGAAATGGATAAAGTTAAGAACAGAGAGGTTAAGCAGATCCTTGAGATTAATCACTCAGAAAGTAGTAAATCAAGGTTAAATTGGAGGATGACTGACTTTCAGTCCCTTGGAATGCATGAAATTTTTGCACTTAATTTTATTGTCTAAAGATTTTTTTTTTCCTAAAGGGGAAGTACATACATATACATATACATACATACGTACATACATACATACACACACATACACACATGTGTACATATACCTACATACCTATGTCCTGGTACAACATACTCCTGAACAAAACAACCTTTCAGCAAATTCCATTTTCTAACATTGAATTTCCCTGTGCTAACTCCAAATAAAATGTGTATTAAAAACTTAAGTATAGACATCCTACTGCTTTGGCAGTGGGTGAGGCTCTAACACTAGCTATTGTAATAGGTTCACAATGAAGGCATTTTTCGTGCTAGGGAATTGTGCCATATGCTCACGGGGTAATTTAGAACAGAAAGTAAAGGTCAGACCTTGAATGGCTCTATGAGTGACCTTTTCACTTCTAACTTTTTGTAAAAGCATCTGTATTAGCAAATTTTGATGCATCTTTGAATCACAATTCTGTTCAGGCACCATACTTATGCTTTGAAAAAACCCCTAGAGTGAATGGAAACTGCTGAACACATTTGACAGGCAAGTGAAATTCTTGTTGTGCTGCCCTAGAGAATCTCCCAGGCCACTAGAAAGCTAAGCACAGAGGGCTAAAGGCTAACACACAAAATATTAATGCTGAGAAATTAAATATTGCCTTTGATTTGAGGTACACCACCATCATTTTCCTAAATGAGTTTCTTCTGGGGGTAGTAAGAGAACTCCCCTGTGCCATTATTGAGAACTCACGATTTATTTATTTATTTATTTTAAGATTTGGTTATTGAATGGACTTTAGAGATCATTCACTCCAACCGTGCCCACAGACTTGTAGCCATTGGCTCAAGAATATGGTAAGTAGTAAACAGCAAAAGTGGGATTCATGCTTCTGACTCTATATCCAGCTTTTTTCTGATATAATGGAATATGATGTAGTTTGTGTTATTGCTTTGATCTAAAACCAGGCTGCTGTACGCTTTGCTTTCAAGTTTTATTTATTCCACAGATACATATTATTAATATAATTTGAAATTTATTAATCCTTGACTCCACTATGTTCTTCGTTCCATTTTTTCCATTCTTTCCTTTAAATGTTTTGACCAAAATCTGCTATCCCCTCAAATATTTTGATAATATTTTTCTACCTTTATAAAATAATGTCGTCTTAGGTTGCTTGAAATAGTGCTGAATCTATAAGTGACTTTAGATACTAGTACAATTGTTGAGCCCATTTTTCAAGAATAGTTAATATCTCTCCAATCATTTAGATCTTATTTTGTTTTTGTGAAATATATCTTGTAGCTCCATTTTTAAAAGTTCTATGTGTGTGTTGGTAGTTTAGATGTCAGATGGCATGCATTTTGTAATTTTTGTATTAGAGCTTTGTTTTCTATAATTTGCTCTTTTTAAAAGTAAGTTAAAGAAATATTGATGAATTGAGGGCAAATTTGAATTTGCAAAAGTTATTGTTAATCTAGACAAATATCTTTTTGGATTCCATAGGTTTTTTCCTCTTTTTTCAGAAGAAATATTTAATTTATTTTTATTTTCAGTTCTAGGTTCTCTTCCTCTCTCTATACTCTCTCGCACTTATTAAGAAACCAAGAAGTACAATACTCATAAATATGAAGTCATACAACACATATTTCTAGATTAGCCATGGTAAAAAAAAAAAGCAATGAAAATAAAGAAAAAAATATGCTTCAATCTGCATTCTTAGATCATCAGTTTTCTATCTGGAGGTGGAAGACTTTTTGCAACATTAGTCCTTTGGAGTTGTGGTCAATCATCATATTGATCAGTTACCAAGTTTTTTAACAGTTGATTATCTTCACAATATAGTTGTTCTTGTGCAGACTGTTCACCTGGTCCTGCTCACTTCACTTTCCATCAGTTCATTTAAGTTTTCTCAAGTTTTTATGAAATCATCTTATTGTTTTTTACACCACAATAGTATTCCATCACAATCACATATAACTTGTTTATCTATTCTCCATTTGATGGGCATTCAACTCTTTGCCACCACAAAAAAGAGTTGCTATAAATGTTGTTTATACATATGGGTCCTTTTTCTTTTTTTTTTTTATCATTGTGGGATACAGATCTACTAGATGTATTTCTGGATCAAAGGGTATGCATAGTTTATAGGATTGTGAGCATGGTTCCAAATTGTTCTCCAGAATACTTGGAGTAGTTCATAGTTCCACAAAAATACATTAGTGTACCTCTTCTCCCACATTCACTCCAGCATTTGTCATTTCCCTTTTCTGTCATTTTAGCCAACCTGATGGATGTAGAAGTGGTACCTCAGAAATGTCTGAGTTTCCATTTCTTTAAATTTTAATGATTTAGAGTATTTTTTCCATATGACTATTGACACTTTTGATTTCTTCCTTTGAAAACTACCTGTTCATATCCCTGGACCATTATCAGTTGGAGAATGACTCTTTTTTATATATAAATTTGGCTTAGTTCTCCACATATTTGAGAAATGAGACCTTTATAAGACAAATTTGCTTCAAAATTGTACCCAGTTTCTTTCTTTTCTTCTAATTTTGGCTACATAGGTTTGATTTGTGCAAAGACTTTTTAATTTTATATAATCAAAATTATTCATTTTGCTTCCCATGATACTCTATGTCTCTTTCTTGTTGACAAACTCTTCCATTATTCATAAATCTAATGGGGAAAACTTCCCATGCTCTCCTAATATATTTATATCACCCTTTATGTCTAAATCAGGTACCCATTTTGACCATATTTTGTTATATGATTTGAGATGTCGGTCTATGCTTAATTTCTGACAGACTACATTCTAGTTTTCCCAGTAAATTTTGTCAAACAGTGAGTTCTTGCCACAATAGTTGAGATCTTTGGGTTTATCAAACTCTAGGTTAATAACTTCTTTTGCTTCTGTGTATTGTGTACCTAATCCATTCCACTGATCAAGCACTCTATTTCTTATGCAATATTAAATTGTTTTGATGATTACTTCTTCATAATATGCTTTGAAAAGTGATATTGTTATGTTCCCTTCCTTCACGTACCTTTTTCATGATTCTCTTTATAGTCTTGGCTTTTTAAAAAAAATTTAAAAAATGTTTTTTCAACATTCACTTCCATAAGATTTTGAGTTTCAAATTTTCTCCCCATCTCTCTCCTTGCCCCAAGACAGCATGCATTCTGAATATCTTTTCCCCCAATCTGCCCTCACTTTTATCACCTCCCCCTTTTCTTATCCCTTGCCCCTTCTATTTCTCTTTAGGGCAGGATAGATTTCTATATCACATTGCCTGTATATCTTATTTCCCAGTTGCATGTAAAAACAATTGTTAATGTTTGTTTTCAAAACTTTGGGTTCCAAATTCTCTCCCTTCCTCTCTTCCTACCCACCTAATTAGGAAGGCAAGCAACATGATACGGGTTATACATGTGTAGTCACACAAAACATTTCCATAGTAGTCATGTTGTGAAAAACTAACTATATTTCCCTTCATCCTATCCCACCCCCCCATTTACTCTATTCTCTCCTTTGACTCTGTTCCTCTTCAAAAGTTTTTGCTTCTGATTGTCCCCTCCCCCAATCTGCCCTCCCTTCTATCCTCCCCCCTCTCTTATCCCTTTCCCCCCATTTTCCTGAAGGGTAAGATAGATTTCCATATCTAGTTAAGTCTGTATATTATTCCCTCCTTAAGCCAAATCCATTGAAAGTAAGATTCACTCATTCCCTCTCACCTTCCCACACTTCCTCTCCTCTGTAAAAGCTTTTTCTTGTCTGTTTCATGTGAGATAATTTACCCCATTCTACATCTCCCTCTCTCCTTCTCTCAGTGCTATCCTCTCTCATCCATTAATTTCATTTTTAGGTAGCATCCCTTCATCTTCAACTCACCCTGTGCCCTCTGTCTCTCTGTCTCTCTCTCTGTCTCTGTCTCTCTCCCTCTCTCTCTCTATATATATGTGTGTGTGTGTATGTATATATGTATATATATACAAACATATATACATGTATATGTGCAAACATGTACATACACATACATACACACGTATATATGTATGTATATTTTCCTGCCAATTACACTAATACTGAGAAAGGTCTTATGAGTTACAAATATCATCTTTCCGTGTATGAATGGAAACAGTTCAACTTTAATAAGTCCCTTATGATTTCTCTTTCCTGTTTCCCTTTTTGTGCTTCTGTTGAGTCTTGCATTTGAAAGTCAAATTTTCTATTAAGCTCTGGTGTTTTCCTCAGGAATGCTTGAAAGTCCCCTATTTCATTGAATGACCATTTTTCCTCTGAAGGATTATACTCAGTTTTGCTGGGTAGGTGATTCTTGGTTGTAATCCTATTTCCTTTGATCTCTGGAATATTATATTCCAAGCCCTCCAGTCCCTTAATGTAGAAGCTGCTAAATCTTATGTTATCCTGATTGTGTTTCCACAATACTTGAATTGTTTTTTATGGCTGCTTGCAATAGTTTCTTCTTGACCTGGGAACTCTGGAATTTGTCTATAATATTCCTAGGAGTTTTCCTTTTAGGATCTCCTTAATAAGGCGATTAGTGGATTCTATCCATTTCTATTTCACCCTCTGGTTCTAGAATATCAGGGCAATTTTCCTTGATAACTTCTTGAAAGATGATGTCTAGGCTCATTTTTTTGATCATGGCTTTCAGGTAATCCAATAATTTTTAAATTATCTCTCCTGGATCTATTTTCCAGGTCAGTTATTTTTCCAATGAGATATTTCACATTGTCTTCTATTTTTTTCATTCTTTTGGTTTTGTTTTACAATGTTTTGATTTCTCATAAAGTCATTAGCTTCCATTTGTTCCATTCTAATTTTTAAGCAAGTATTTTCTTCAGTGAGCTTTTGAACTTCATTTTCCTTTTGGACAATTCTACTTTTTAAGGTATTCTTCTCCTCATTGGCTTTTTGGACCTCTTTTGCCATTTGGGTTGGTTTATTTTTTTAAGTTGTTATTTTCTTCAGTATTTTTGGTGGTCTCCTTTAGCAAGCTGTTGACTCAATTTTCACAATTTTCTTGCAATACTCTTATTTCTCTGCCTAGTTTTTCCTCTACTTCTCTTACTTGCTTATCAAAATCCTTTTTGAGCTCTTCTGTAGCCTGGCACTGATTCATATTTTTCTTGGAGGCTTTGGATGTAGGAGCTTTGGCTTTGTTGTCTTCATCTGGTTGTATGTTTTGATCTTCTTTGTCACTAAAGTAAAATTCTATAGTCTGAGTTTTTTTTCCCCCTTCTATTGTCTTTTCATGATCCCAGGCAATTACTTGACTTTGTAACTCTTTGTTATGGTAGGGCTCTGCTTCCAGTATGGAGGGTGTACTGTCTGAAGCTTCAAGGGTTTTGTATAGCTGTTTTCGGAGATATTTCTAGGGACCTGTACATTTTCAGTTCTTCCAAGGAGGTACGATCAAAGGAGAGGTGTTTATTCCTTTCTTGGCCTGTGTTCTGGTCTAGAACTCTTTTCTGCCTTGGAACTGTGAGGAGGATTCCCTCTCCACCACCACCACAAGTTCTGCCACACCAGCACTCCTCCTTGCCCAGGACTGCCACCCAGGACTGTGACCCTGATCCAAGCATGGACATAGCAAGAAAGTCCTGCCTCAGCACCAGCAAAGATATACCTTCAATCCCCCTCTGATCAGCAGTTCCATCCCCCAATTCTTTAACTGGAGAACTCTGCAAACAACCACTTCCCTGTGGCCACCATCCTGGGGATGTGCTAGGCCAGGGCTGGATCATGCTCCTCTCTCACCCAGGTCTGGCACACCTTTCCCACTGACCTTCTAAGTTGTGTTTGGCATTTGTGGATTGAGGAGTTTGGAAACCACCACAGTTCCCTGTGATTCAGTCTCCTGAGGCCTACTCCAGGTTTGCTCTGTCCCTATCTTTGCAGGTATGGCCCACACTGAACTATGCTCCTCTCCCAGTCTGGTGCAATAGACCTTTCCCATCAACCATCCAGGTTATCTTGGGCTGGAAATTTGTTTCACTCTGTCTAGAATGTGTTTAGAGCCATTTTTTATGGGTATTTGGAAGGGTTTGGGGGAGAGCTCAAGCAAGGCGCTGCTTTTAATCTGCCATCTTGGCTCTGCCCCCTCCATAGTCTTGACCTTTTACTCTTCCAGATGAACTTTGATTTTTTTTTCCTAGCTTAATAAAGTAATTCTTTGGTAGAATTACTGGTATGACACTGAATAAATCATGGTTCAGCCTACCCATGAGCAATTAATATTTATCTAATTATTTATATCTATATTTGTGTGAGAATATTTTTAATTGTTTTTATATAATTCCTGTGTGTGTGTTGGCAAGTAAACTCCCAAGTATTTTATACTATCTGCAGGTATTTAAAATGGAATTCACTTTTCTATCTCTTTATACTGAATTTTCTTGTTAATATATAGAAATGCTGATGCTTTCTGCAAGGTTATTTTATATCATGCAACTTTGTCAAAGCAGTTAATTATTTTAACCAATTTATTTGTTATTTATTTATTAGAGGATTTTCTATAGTTCTCTATGGGCTATCATATAATCTGCAAAAAAGTGATAATTTATTATTATACTTAGCATTTCTAGCAAAAAAAATCATTTAATGATAGCAATAATAGAAACTTTGCTTCACCCCTGATGTAAAAGCTTGCAGTTTGTCTTCATTAGAGATAATACTTGTTCTTTGTTTTAAATAAATATTATCATTTTAAATTTTAAAAATACTTTATTTTTTCTAATTACATGTAAGACTAAGGTTTATCATTTGTTATTTAAAATTTTGAGTTCCAAATTATCTCCCTCCCTCTTTTCTGTTAGCTTTCATTGAAGAGGCAAGCAATTTGACATATGTTATACATGTGCAGTCATGCAAAACATATTTCCATAATTATCCATATTAGTCATTAGTTACAGAAGAAACACAAAACAAAACAAAAATCCCTTATTTTAAGAAAAGCCCTATTTTTGCCTAAGCTTTCTAGTGTTTCAAATATGATTATATATTATATCTTGTCAAATCCTTTTCTATATCTATTAAATTAATCATATGTTATTTTGTTATTGATATGGTCAATTATAGTTTTTGCTTTCTAATATTTAAAGTCATGCATTCCTGATATAATCCAGCCTCATCATAGAGTGTGATCTTTTTTATATACTACTCTAATCTTCTTGCTAGCATTTTATTTAAAATTTTTGCATTAATAATCACTAGGAAAATAGTTTATGTAGTATTTTAATTAATATTTCTTGAAATGTTTGGTAGAATTTGTATGTAAATCCATCTGTTCCTGGAGGGTTTGTTTGTTTATTTTTGGAAGTTCATTGTCTTGATCAATTTCTTTTTTTATAAGAGAGACTTATTTGAGAATTCTTTTTCCTATTCAGGTCATCTGGGCAACATAATTTTTTGTAAATATTCATCCATTTTGTTAAATTGTGCATTTTATTCATATATGTATGCACAAAAAGCTCCTAATAATTGCTTTAAATTTGTCTTTTGTGGGTGTTCATTCACCCTTTTCATTTTTGATACTGGTAATTTGGTTTTCTTCTTTTTTTTTTAAATCAAACTAACCAATGACATCTATTATTCTCTTAGCCCCTTCCCTTCCTATTTCCCTGTTGGCTGTGATGAATGTGCATATCAAACTGTGTATGTATGTATGTATGTATGTATGTATGTATCTTCATATATACATATATGTATACATGTTTGTATATATATGTATATCTATCTATTTATCTATTTGTCTCTCTATCTATCTATCCCTTTTTAACCCATTCAAATAAAAGTGAGATTCAAATGTTGTCCAGCTATCCCTACCCACATTTTTCCCCTTCATTGTAAAATTTCTTCCTAGTGTCCCTCTTTTACATGATATAATTTACCCCGCTACCTCTCCCCTCTCCCAGTGCAGCACTCTTTCTCACCCTTTAATTTTATTTTTAAAATCATCCCACCATGTTAACTAGTTCCTGTGCCCTCTGTTTATGTATCTTCCTTTTAACTGCATTAGTAATGATTAGTTGCTTAAGAATCACAAGTATCATCTTCCAATATAGGAGTATAAACAGTTTAACCTTTTTGAATCCCTTATGATTTCCTTTTTCTGCTTATCTTTTTCTGCTTCTCTTGAGTCTTATATTTCAAAATCAAATTTTCCATTTCAGCTGTGTTCCTTTCATCAGAAATGCTTACTTGACAATTCTCTATTTCATTAAATATCCATTTTTCCCCTTGAATGAGTATACTAAGTTTTACTGGATGAATAATTCTTGGTTGTAATCCTAGCTCCTTTGCTTTCCAGAATACCATATTCTAAACCCTCTATACATTTGCCATGATGGCTGTGAAATAATGTGTGATCTCACTTATGACTCCATTGCATTTGAATTATCTCTTTCTATGTTTTATCCTTGATCTGTCAACTCTGGAATTTGACTACATTTCTGGGAGTTTTCATTTGGGAATCTCTTTCAGGAGATGATTGGTCAAATCTTTCAAGTTTTATTTTGTTCTCTAGTTCTAAGATATTTAGGTGGTTTTCCTTTATAATTTCTTGAAATATGATGTCTAGGCTCTTTTTTATTATGACTTTTAGTTAGTACAATAATTCATAAATTATCTCTCATCAATCAATTTTCCAGTTCAATCAATTTTTCCATGACATATTTCATATTTTCTTGTATTTTTTCTGTCTTTTCTTTTTTTTCTTGATGTCTCATGGAGTAATCAGCTTCCACTTGGCTCATTCTAATTTTTTCAGAGGTATTTTCTTCAGTGAGATTTTGTGCCTTTTTTATCATTTAGTCAATTTTGATTTTTAAAGAGTTGTTTTCTTCAGTATTTTTGTGCCTCTTTTACCAAAATAATATTTAACTTGCTTTCATTTTTTCTCAATTTTTCTCCACTGCTCTTATTGGATTTTTGTGTATGTCATACTTTTTGCTCCTTATCTTCCTTAGCTTTTCTAGGATTCTTTTTGGGCTTGTGTCTAGTCTTCATTTTTTGAGACTGTGCTTATACATGTTTTGAAGTCATTGTCTTGTTCTGTGTTTGAGTCCCAAGCTTTCCTGTCACCATAGAAGCCTTCTATGGTCAGTTAGTTTTTGGTGTTGTTTGTTCCTTTTATCTTATCTCTTGATTTTGAACTATATAGTTCAAACTATAGTTCCAAGTAGAGTTGGAATCTTCTCACCTTGGTGATGGGAGGGATAGTTATCCTGAGTTTCTGTAGCTTTATCTGGGGATTTTTAGGTTTTGGTGCTCTCAAAGTTGCATGATCTGGGGAAATCTCTTGTCACTGTCCTCTTGGTCTATGCTCTGCTCCTTACCCAGTAGAAACTCTACTCCTTCATGACTGCAACTGCTCTTCTCCTGGATCTGTGACCTGAAATTGGGTAGTGGGTAAAGGAGCTGCCAAATGACCTCATGTTCTATCCCTACTATTAGCACACGGGTCCCTTGTAATCTCTTTCTGACCAGGTGATCATTCCCTTTACTCACTGGGTGCTGCCACCACTTCTATTGCAATTCTTCCTTTTTTCCAGTTCCAAGCCTCATATCAATGACCCTTCTGTCTGGGTGTCCTCTTTAAATGAATATTATAGGAGGAGTCTTTACCCTCTAATCAGAGGGAGAGACCCCACCGGCAAAGAGTACTGATGAATTATGAGTTCCAGGGCTAAAGTTGTCTTTCAGGAAGTAGAGGGTCCTGGGGCATGATGTAGAAGTTCAGAGGAGATTAGTTGAATAGAAAATGAAATTATAAGGAAGGCTACATTAAAAAAAAAGTGAGACTTAAGCATGACTTGAGGGAGGATAGGATTCCAAAAAGCAGAAAAAAAAGGAAAAAAAAGTGGGTATTCCAGGCAAGAGAAATAGATTGAATTAAAGTAAGGATTTGGGACAGGAAAGACATTTTTGCCATCAGTTCTTCATATAGGCTTCTTCATTTTATTGGTCCTTTGTGATCCTTTCCCCTCCTTTATTAAACCCACTGGGAAAAAAATGGAAACTATTCAATTGGCTCTCAGTTATTACATAAAATCTAGCTGAAAATATAATTTTCTTTTGGGCACATGGTAAGATCTCTGTGTTAGCTAAAGAAGTGTAATAGTCATTTGCACTATAGCAAAAGTCCATTTTATTACTCATTGATCCCTACAGATTTGGGAAATATTTTAAAAATAACAGAATCCTACTCTGGCATACTATTCCTCAAATTTTCAGGGGCAAAAACAGCTGCCAGGAGGTGGAGTTGACCTAACAGTCTGGTGAATTTGAATCCCTGATTTTTCTTTTAATAAAAAAGGTCATAATTTCCAGTTGTTGTACTTCCTTTATTCAGGAGCAAGGGCACACTACTGGATCTCCATATGTTCTATGGCTGGAAAGCTTAAAAAGTGATAAAATAGCTCATTTTTTAAGTGAACAATCAGTGACTCATTTTAAGGTCAATGTGTAATCTTTTGCTTTACCTCTTTTAAGAAGTCTGATTAGGCCTCTCACTGTTAACCTTTCCACACTAAATATGTTTGTCTTCCTGTCATTAAAATTCACTTTCTCTGTTTGTGATTCTGACAGCCTGTAGGATTAAATTTTCCATATATTGATTTGGAGGTACTTTCTTTGTTGCACTTTGATCGAAAGAAGAATCATCTTCCTTTGTAGAGATAAGGTATGGTAGATAGACTGCATAATCTTTCACAAAAGTCATTTTTCAGGAGTATCCCCTTTTCTGGACAAACCTTCTCTGCTTCTTATTTCTTGCTTCAGATAATATTCCAAAATGCTGTACACTAATATAACTGAAATGGTATTTTTTTTCCTTTGGGGGGAAAATGTTCCCTGTTTTTAAACAAAATAAATGAAATGTTAGAATCCATAGGCCTCCAAACTAAGGAAGTGTAAGATCCTTGAATAGACAATACAACTGTCATTACTGGAAAACATTGTCTTCAACTAATTGACAGTAAGCAGAAACATATTGGTAACTTTAATACTACTGAGTCCCTTTTGGGGGCAATCTGTACCTCATTTTTTAATAATATTGAGAATGGATTTGTACTAATTCACCAACACATTTTCATCCTGTTCCTGTTTTGACTAATGGCATTTGTGAGCTGTCATGAGATAAAATATCATTTATAAAGCTTACAAAAATGTGAACCTTTTCACCCATGGAGATCAAACCTATGAGTCTGGAGTTTTTAACAATAGGTTCTCCCCCTAGCCAAGGAAGAGAGTGACCAAGAATGCAACAATCATAGAATCCCAGTATCATGAATCTAGAGATGTGAGAATACTCAAAGTTCATCTAGTCTGATCTCTTATTTTCATAGATGAGGAAACTGAGGCTTAGTAAGGTGAAATTAATATTTTAGAGTCATGCAGGTAATAAGCACAATAGGTATTACTTGAATACATGTTCTGAGGCTTCCACTGTATCTAACTCTTCAGCGCTTTATACACTAAGCAAAATTCTATGCCTGGTTTTAACTCTATGGAACAAGATGCCCCTCCCAAATTTAGCTCATCACCTCTGATCTCATCATCATGCTGCTAACTCGAGCCTTGACTGACACCACCTCCCTCATTCTCCTTTCCCCTCTTATTGGAGGACTACAGGATGGAGGATTAAACTACCAATGCCTTCTTTTATAGAGGGATGAAACTGCACTTTTGGATTGACATCAATCTGCATCTGCTGCTCTGCCTGTTTTCAATTCAACAGAACAATATGTCCTTGTGCCAACTATCCCTTGATATTTTTCCCTTCCTGTCTTCTTTTGAGTGATGTCTCCCCACATTTGACTTTAAGCTTTTTGAAGGCAGAGACTGTCTTTATTAATTGTATCCCTTGTGCTTAGTACAGTGCTTAGCATTTTGTAGATAATAAATGTTTATTGGATTGGAAATGAGAAGATAGCAATCAAACACATGCATGTGTAGTTTTTTTCAGTCCTGTCAGTCCTGTCTGACTCTTTGTGATGTTATGGATAAAGGTCCATGGAGATTTTTGGCAAAGATGGTTGAGTGATTTGTCATTTCCTTTTCTAGTGGCTTGCCCAAAGGCACACAACTAGGAAGTTTCTGAGTCTGGATTTGAACTCAGATCTTCCTAACTCCAAGTCCAGGAATCTATCCACTGCATCACCTAGTTGTCCCATGCAAATGTATAAATACAGGCACGTGCATACACTATAAACATATGAGTGCTACCATTATTTAGGAGAAAGAGTGTTGGCCTTAAGGTTGTAGAACCTGATTTCAAAACCTCCCTCTGATATTTGCTTCCTGTATAACCTTGGACAAGTCACTTGACCTTTCTAGGCTTCAGTTTCATTCTACATAAATGAGGGCAGCTGGGCTACATGACTTAGGGTCTATAGCTATGATCCTAATACTGTAACTCCATAGATGATACTGTATTATAAATGTCACACCTTTATAATTCAGTTCATAATAGAGTATTTCAGTCATGGATAGCTGAGCAGAAGGTTTTTTCTATGAGTGGCTCTCTAGGAAACATCCTCTGTGAATGTGTTCAGTAATTCTCCTGAATGTTTCAGTTAAAGAAGGACATGGATCAACTGAAGAGGACCCAGAGGAAAGCAACTAGGAAGGTGAAGGGCATTGAGTCCATTTCATATGAAGATAGGCTGAAGGAGCTGCTGATGTTTGGCTTGAAGGAAAAAAAAAACTCAGTTGTCTTCACTAACTTGAAGTCTGTCAAATGGAGGATGTGTTATATTTGTTTTGTTCAACCCTAGAGTTTAGAACCAGGAGCAATGGGAAGAAGTTGCAAAGAGAATTGATGCCAGGAAAAAAACAAACAGATGAGTATTCTAACAATTAGAGATACCTCAAAAGTAGAATGATGTACCTTAGACCTTCCTCATTGGAGGGAGAACACAGCAGAAACATAGTGGACATTTGCCACATATGTTACAATGGGAATTCCTTTCAGGTAGGAGATGGACTAGATCTAAAAGTCCTTAAAAACTCTAAATTTGGGGATACATCATTGCCTCTTCCTGTGTCCTCTCCATTCTCGAAGGAAGGAATGGTCTTTCCAAACCTTGCAAAGACTTTCTTTTTACCTGTGTCCTTTATCCTCTTGCTTCTTTACTGGGAACCTGCCTTAATAATTGATCATTTTCTCACTTTTATCTCTTCTTGTCTACCGACTTATTTTGTGTTGTCTACAAATATGGGGAAATCATATAATTTTAAATAATCCTCATGATCCAGGCATTACCACAAGTTATCTTTCAGCTTCCCTTTATGATATAAAACCAAAATTCCTGGGGAAAAACGTCATCTAACACTTTTTGCCTTTATTAGGTCATCAATTCCTTGCTTCTCAACACCTTGGAATATGATCCTACCTTTCAATCTAAATTACTGTTTTCAAAATAACTAGAAGTCTTTAAACTGCTAAATAAAATGATCTTTTTTTCTATCATCTTTCTTGATCACTCAGCATGGTTTAACATTGATGACTGTCTAGTCCTCCAGGCTATTCTGTTCATCATGGCTTCTGTGACATAGCTCTCTGCTGATTCTCTTACATATCTGAATATTTCTTTTCAGGTTCCTTTGCTGGATCATCATTCATTATGCTTTTCCTGTCCTTTAAGCTTGAATGATACCCAAGGTTCCAACCTAAGTCCTCTTCTCTCTGTACATACTATCAATTGGGAATTTATTTTTTTGGAAAGTGTATTATTTAAGCATATTACTTATATAAGTGTATTATTTAAATCCTGGTAATACTACTTGTTACTTAGCTTCTCTGGGCCTTAATCCCTCATCTGGAAAAGGAAGGAATTAAATAATACCCTTTAGTTCTAAAATAGTTTTTTTTTTATCATCTCATTTACTTACACGTGTTCACTTATAATCTCTACATTAAGACTCTCAGATCTTTATATCTAGCCCTAATCTTTCCCCTGAATTTTAGGACCACAAGTATTTATTAAGTCTACATCTTTGCTTTAATAATGTATCAGTACCTAATATTCAACATATCTGACTTTTTCCAATTATCTAATATACCTAATTATCCTCTTCCTTAAATCAATATCTTTTCCAAATGTTTGTATTCTCATCCTTCTAGTTACCTAGTTCATTACTTTGAGGTTATCTTTTGACTCTTCCTTCTTTCATACCCCAACTCCTTTTCTTCTCTTACTACCCATATCAGATCACTTTCCAAGTCATTTCAAAAACAGTTTCTTCACATTTGCCATATATGTGTCCCTTTATGCACATAATCAACTATCTTATTTCAGATCTTCTTTTTGGACTATTAGAGTGACCTGGTTCTGGCACTCATTACTTCTCACATTAGCTATTGTATTTGTTTGTTTGTTTTGTACCTCAACTATGCCCCTCATTGATCCCTTGTGTCCAATTTCTCTCCATTTTTACCTATCCTCCAAAGAACTGGCAATTAATAGTCCTAAAAGAGAAGTCTGAACATAAAGCTTTCCTGTCCAAATATCTTAATTTGCTCTCTACTGCCTCAAAAATAAAATCCACACTCCTCACTCTGACATTTAAAGCCCTCCACAATATGGCTGCTATCTACTTTCACAGAATTCATTCATTTTATTCCACTTTACCCCCTCTGCATTTTATTTAAACTGAGCTGCTTGGTTTTGCCTCAAAGTAGCTTTCTTCCTTCCAATTCTGTACATTAATCTAGGATTTTCCCCATGTCTTGAATAAATTCCCTCATCACTTTCACTTCTTAGAATCCCTACATTCCTTTGAGGCTTACCTTAGATGTTACCTGATGTAAGAGTTACTATTCTCTTCTTCCTCAAATTATTTTGCATTTTTATATATCTGTGTTTGTGTGTATGTGTTGTATCCCTCTAGTAGAATATAAACTGCCAGAATCTAGGACAGTATGTGGGGCATATGGTATATTCAGGTAGAACTAGCACCTCTGGTGTGCAGGAATGCCATCTACCTTTGGTGTCCACTTGGCACCTAACTCTCCTTTGTGTCTCCAAGAAGCTGTAACTTGTGCAACAGACACACCCTTATAAAACTGTCTTGGCACATGGGCTAAATCAGATTTAGGGTAACTGACGTGTCTCAAATCCATTGGTGACTTAGAGGGATGTCTACTCAAAGCATGTAAATACTTTCCTTCAATGGAATGGGTGAATGAGAATAATTAATTTCAAAGGCCATGAAGGCAGCTGAAGCAGGTGCTGTGAAATTCTTAGTGCTGAAGATACCAAGATAACAAATCATCCACCATATCCTAGCTCATTGCCAGCCTTCTTCACTTTTGTGTTACTACTGGACTCCAATGACTACAGAGAAGAGAGTGAGGCTGATGACTTTGAGCAACTCTGACTCATTTAAATCCAATTCATGTGCAAGTCAAGATATCATCCTCATGATGTCCTTAGTCCTCTTTGAAAATGAAGGATAAACAACAAGAACAAGAACAACAATACTTAATAAATATCTGTTTAATTTAACTGGATTGTTATTGTTATTAACTACTACTACCACCACCACCACTAATACTACTACTACCACCCTACCACCACCACCACCACCACCACTACTATTACTACTACTACTACTACTACTACTACTAATATTACTACTTATGGATAATAAAATAATCTGAGATAGTTAAGTGACTTGTCCAGGGTTACACAGCTATTAAGTGCCTTCAATCCCAGGTCTATGATTCCAACTCCAACACACTACCCTCTAGACCCTAATGACCCTTTAATTTGAATTAAATTAAATTACTCATCTATTTAAAAATATCATCAGAACCCTAGCATTAATAAAATAGTAACATTTGGGAATTCATTTCTTTATATTTATTTTATATATACTTATATATGTACTTATTATTTCCCCCATTAGCATGCAAGGTCTTTTTATTTTTAGGGTTTGTATCCCCAGTGCTCATTGCAGTGCCTGACACATAGAAGGCACTTAATAAATCCCTGTTAATTGATTGACAAAGAAGTTGGTCTATGTTTGCATGATAACCTGATGATGCAATTATTGTACACAAGCATAGAATATATCACTAAATAATTTATGAGATACAAGGTACCTTAGAGATTGTCTAATGGATATGGCTTTTGTGCTGTAATACAAATAATACCATCTTGGAAATTAACGTTTCTGTGGGCTTCCCCTGCATTGACAAATGACTCACAATGCTTCCTGGATTTTGAAATGTATTATTGCTGTCTTATTCCTAGGTTTTCTGCTCTGCCTGAGCCTCTCACCAACCTGTTCAAATACCCAAAGACTTTTTTGTTTTTAGCTAATGAAAGCATAGGGCATTTTTAATGAGTTCAAGTGATGTTTCTCTTCAGTCATTACCTTGATCTTAAGCTTCATAAATGTTTCCTAGTAAAAGTCAATTGATGTGATATCTCAGTAGATGTCATCTACTAATAGTCCATGCTACCCTCACATATGTCATGATTAGCACCTAATTCTCATTTAAATTGGCCCTAGAAGAGGAAAAAAATTTAATATATGGGAAACAAAGCTAGTTGAAAAAAGCTAGTTGAAGCTGTATTTATGTTGTACACATGCTTTGAACCCCACTGCCAAATTGTCCAGATTCTGAGAATCTGAAGTATCTTCAACTTACCCAATGTCAGATTCATTTGGTACTATTTAGATTTCCCTGATCCTCTACTTACTAATTTTGTCTGCTTCTGATTATCTTTTATTTATTATCAATTCACATATTATTCCCTTTTATACCTTTTTCTTTCCATTAAAATTGTCCTTCTTCCTATACCCTAAATTCATTTACTCCCCTTATTTTTACCTTTACCTAAATTGTACCCTATGGCTGGAATGAATTCCCTCCTTACCATCAGCTCTTAGAAGTCTTGACTTAAGGCTCAATTAAGGTGCCATCTGATGACCCAATTGACCATGTTCTTGTCCTCCTCAAGTTAACTTGAATTTGCTTATCTATGCAGAAGTTATATCCCTAGTTAACGTAGGTGATAAAATTTGGGCTTGGAGTCAGAATGACCTTTGTGTTTGAATCTTGTCTTAGATATTTACTAATATGTGTCTATGGGCAAATAATCTAACCCATTTAAGCCTCAATTTCTTCATCTGTGAAATGAATGTAACAATAGACTTCATCTAAGAGTTGTTGCAAAAATCAAATAATACAGTTTTTTTTTAAATCTTGTTTCTATTGGTGAAGACCTGATTTCTTACCCACCCACCCCAAACCCACATCTATCTCCAAGTTGAGAGCACAAGAAAAACAAAACCCAATGTAGAGTTAATCAAAAAAAGTCCACATTGGCCATGTTAAAAAAAATAAGTCTCATTCTACATTTTAAGTCCTTTACCTCTGTACCAGCAAGTAGGTAATTTTCTAGAATCCTGATTGACTGTTATGCTGATAAGAGTTCACACAATAATATTCCATCATATTTACAGACTGTAACTTTTTAAGTCATTCTCAAGTTTCTGGATACTCTCTCAGAAGCCCATCCTTTGCCACCTCAAAAAAAGACATGATTTTTTTTGTTTATGCTTAGATTTTGTTTTGCCTAGGATTTATTTCCACTTTAATCCACCTTCCCTAATTTCAACCCCCTCCTTTCTCCACTTTCCCTTCTATTTTCCCCATGAACTAAAATGGATTTTTGTATTCAACTCTGTGTTTGTGTATTTTCTTCCTTTTTTTAACCAGTTCAGATGATTGAGGTTCAAGGGTCACCTTCTCCCTCCCACACCTCCGCCTTGTTTGTATAGACATTTATTTGTGTACTGTGATTATGTGAGATATTTTTCCTAATATTTCTTTCCTTTTCCCCCTAGTGTATTATCCTTCCCCTCTTTCCATTCTTTCTCAAGATATTTATGACATCACAGAATCACTCCCAGGCTTTCTCTAATTGAATTTTCTCAATTAACCCTGATGATGATAAGTTTCAAAGGTGATACATGTATCAACTTGCCATGATTGAATGTAAACAGTTTGGTTTTTATTTAGTCCTTTATCATTGTTCATTCCAGTTTACCTTTTCATACTTCTCTTTAATCCTGTGCTAGAATTTCAAAGTTCCTCATCTTTTCATCAAGAATACTTAGAAATCTTCTATTTCACTAAGGGTCCATTTTTTCTCCACTGTAGGATTATACTTAGCTTTCCTAGGAAAGTTATTATTGGCTGTAAGCTCATATGCTTTGCCTTCTGGACTCCATTGCTTTATAGCGGTGGCTGCTAGATAATGTATGGTGTGGATTGTGACTCCTTTGTACTTAAATTGTTTCTTTCCGGCTGCCTACTGTATTTTTTCTATGACCTAGAAGCTCTGGATTTTGTCTTTGATATTTCTGGGACTTTTTATTTTATTTTATTTTTCTTTCAGGAGATGGCTGTTAAGTTCTTTCTATTTTCACTTTGCCCTTTAGTGTTAGAGAGATCTGAGTAATTTTCTTTTAAGATTTCCCAAAATATGATGTCTAGGCTCTTTTATGTTTATAATGTTCATATAGTCCAATTATTCTTATTTTCCCTCTGTTTTCCAAGTCAGATGTTTCTTCTATGAGAAATACTATATTCTTCTTTGATTGTTGAACCTTTTGAATATTTCTCATTGCTTCACCAAGTCATTGGCTTCTATTTCATCTATTCTAATTTGCAAAGAATTTGTTACTGAGGCAAGGTTTTGTACCTCTTGTGCCAAGCTTTTAATTCCCTTTCCAATTTTTTCTTCCATTATTCTCATTTTGCCAATTTTTTTCTCAAACACTCTCATTCTAGTTATTAAAAGAAAATTTAAACTTGCTTCATCTCTTCCAGAAATTCTAGTTGAATTTGATCCCAAGCTGTGTTTTTCTCTGAGGCATTGCTTCTACATGTTTTAGTGTAATTTTCTTCTGTATTTGTGTCTTGAGCATTCCTGATACCATAATAGTTCATTATAATGTAATTATTGTTTATTTTTTGCTCATTCTTCTTGCTTATTTCTTGACTTTGGACTTGATGTTTGGGCTGTGCTCTCCCATCCTTCTGGAGGTAAGGTCTGGGCTGGTCCTGTTGGTGTTTTCTTGGGGGTATTTAGTGTTGTGTTATTTCTAACTTTTAGAGACAGACCGGTGATTTGCAATCCTTCAGTTCTCTCAAAGATGCCTGATCCTGGGCAAAAAATGATTATTGATCCTGGTTTCACCTCTCCAAGGTTCTGATCTGTGTTTGACTCTGCAAATATAGAGTCCTGCTAGTCTCTGCTCTTATAACCCAACTACAAATCTCTGTTGGTTCAAAATAGCAGAATTGGAGGCTCCCCATTGGTCTGAGTATTCTGCCTTTGTTATTCTCCTGCAGCCTAGGCTAGATGCTGGAAATGGGACCTTACTTTGAGCTTAGGGTCTGAACCATATGATAGCTGCTGCTGGCTTTTGAACTCCCTCATTTTCAACACACTGCCAAGAGCCTTCCTGCCTAGGAAAAGCAATACTATCCCTGTGCCTATAGTTCAGGTCCCCTTCTCAGTTTGCTCTGGATATGTGATCTGGGACTGCAAAATAGATGACAGTGCTGTCCCTGTTGAAGTACCCCAGTGTGTTCTGGGGGTACTCAAATATGGGTCTGAGACCTCCTTTTTTTTTATCTGGTATGCAGTGTCTTCCTGGGCAATGGAGTGTTCCTTGTATTGGAGAGTTCTCTACGCTTAAACTCTTATTCTAACTTTGTCCCTAGTGTCTGAAAACCTCTCTGTCCCCCTGGTCTGACCTGAGCCAGGCAAAGTAGTCATTGTGTTGTTTTATTTTTTTCTTTTCTTTTCTGAATTTCATCATCAGGATTCAGTCTGATACATTTTATAGATTTGTATGAAAGAATGATGGTTTGGAATTCAGCTGCATTGCTTCCTTCCACTCAACCATCTTAGTTCTGCCAAACTATTATTATTATTCCATACTCTCCTCAGCTTCCTTTTCTTCCACTGTTTCCCCAGAGTCTAGCACTGTGCCTTGTACATAGTAGGTACTTGATAAATACCTGCTTTATTTAATTTGAGTGTCCCAGGAAACTTTTTAAGGGAAAAAATGGAAGAGTAGGTACAGATCTTCTGTGGCAGAGTCCTTACTGAAGAGCGACCTATACCAGTAAAATCACAGGCCTGTTTTTTTTTTTTTTTTTTTTCTGGGGTGGGGCAATCACATAAAACTTTTTACTTTGTTATATATTTAAAGATACTTCCACCAATGAGAGAAATGTGTTGTCACTGAAAGAACTTGAGGAATATCAGCCAATTTGAAAGGCAACCCAGATGAGCACAAATTTCATAGTGCATTATCCTCAGCTAAACTTTTTGGAGCTGACCTAGTAGAAGCAAACAAAATATACCTATACCCAGCCTAAAAGACCTAGTTTCAAATAAACTCCTTAAGGAGAATCATTTTCTCTATCTTTGCTTCAACTCTATGCCCCCTTCCTGCTTATCCTCCAGTAAAAGGCTTAATGGGAACTGAATGCTCTACTCCACCCTTAACAACCTATCTAACTACTAAACAAAGAAGTCTTATTTAAAACTTGAATATTGCCATGTAAGAGTTCTGGTGATCATACCCAGGCAAAGAGGTAGCATAGTGGATAGACCACTGTATTTAAATTCAGTAAAACCTGAGTTCCAAAGGTAACTCAAATACTTATTATGTGACCCTGAGGAAGTCATTTAACTCAGACTCAGTTTCCTATCTGTAAAACAGAGCTAGTAAAAGAACTTACTTGGCAGAGATATTGCATGGATCAAATGGCATGATTTACCTTTATTATATGTGGCTAGTCTATGGCTATGAATCACCATATAACTTCTAGCTATTTACTAATAATAGCTAGCATTCTTACAGCACTTTACGGTTTACAAGGAGCTTTACAAATATAATCTCATTTAATCTTCACACTGACACTGAAAGATAGGAGTTATTATTATCTCCATGTCACAGAAGAGGAAGTAAAAGCAGAGAGATATTTGGATCAAACATTTAGTAAATGTCTGAGGCAGGTTTTGAACTTTGGTCTTCCTAACTCCCAAATTCAATGAGCTATCCATTTTATGACCTTACTTCCTATTATTATTGATTAGAGATTCAACACAATGCTTGTTTAAAGCTCAGTTATCAGAGCCTTGTGTACAAGTTAAGGACAAGGTCAACAAACTACAATTTTGTTTACAAACTTTACCCAAGCCCATTTAGTCCTGAGTTGTAACAGTATTAGATTTTTGTCATCGACCTGTTCCAATTTCCTATACATGGTGCTATCCCGGTAATCAGTACTATCTTAACCAAGATGGATCATTTCCTTCCTTATACTGGACTCTCTGATGTTCTGAAGTTGTTCCTGCAACTCATTTTGTGGTTTTCCTTTCTTTTCCTTCACATTACCTTTAATTGGAGCCTGTGGTTTATCCTGTATTTCTAAATTGCATTTTTCACTACCAAATAGGCAAAAACTCACTTCAACCTCAATGTATCATGCCCAAACCAATGTAATGCAGAACACAACAAATAGATTTTCAAACAATGATTCAGGAGATTCATGGAAAATGTTTATGCCATTGCCTATATTTTAAACTTGTTATATCTAAGGCGTCTCACCTGTTCCAAGCACACTTTTGAAAATTATGGTTTCCAGCCGAATGTTTCTGTAGTACTCACACATCACACTGAAATTCTTGCCACTAATGACTACTTAGGATTATTGGAGACATTCCAGTCCAATTTGTAACATATTCTAAGAACTGCCAAAGCTGAATGAAAACAATGAATCAACTAATTTGCATCCTTATAAAACCATCATAGGTAAGAGATAAAGTCTGGCTAGCTACTCAAAACATATACCTATAGAGACACAGAAAACCAGTTGACCAGGTCATGAAGTCTTTTTTTTTTTTTTTTGGTAAGGCAATTGGGGTTAAGTAATTTTCCCAGGGTCACACAGCTACTAAGTGTCAAGTCTGTGGTCTGAGACTAGATTTGAACTCAGGTCCTCCTGACTCCAGGGCCAGTGCTCTATCCACTGCCTCACCTAGCTGCCCCATGAAGTACATTCTAATCATGCAAATAGCGAGTCCTGAGGCCTAACATCTAAGATTATTTGTATTACTACATGTTCATCCTCTGCTCTCTTGGTTTGGGGGCGCATCTTAAGCCCAGCTAACATCCACCAAATTCTCACCATTCCCATTAATTGTGATCAAGCAAAAGAAATATGCATTATGAAAGATTCTGTACTCACAATGGTGATAGGTCCAAGTCTAGTACCTAGTGCATTAGAGGGGTTATGAGCCAGAGAAAAGAGTATGAAAAGTTACATATTTGGGCCTGTATTAGAACAAGTCTTTCAATAAATAAGACATCTCATCAATTCCCACAACCATGGAAACATTCCAGAAAGGGAGACGTCAGAGCCTCTGACTAGCTACATAAATGTTTTGGGATGGGTACTATGATTAGCATGCTCCTAACATAAGATAAAATTTCCTCAGGCTAAGCTTTTACATGAAACAAATGATCACTAAGCCAAAGGACCGTATATTCTTCCCTTGTTTTATTGTTGTAATCCTGTTTTTTGTGATTCGGTTTTTGATTTGCTGTTACTGAATTCAGTTAATGTCTGCCTGTTTAGTTCCTGAATCTGACAAATGTCCCTTTTATGGTTCAATGGAAGGAGTGCTAGATTTGGGGTTAGAGGAGATCAGGTCAAATTCTGACTCATGTTACTTGTATGACCAAGGACAAATGACTTAACCTCTTTGGACATCAATTCCTGAATTGTAAAAAAAAAATAAATAAATAAAGGTGTTAAACTAGATGACTCCTAAATTCCTTTCAAGTGCTAAATCTATGGTTCTACTGTCTTTGAACTATGCTAGTATTTGCTCTGTTTATTCCTAAAATTTTGCATTGTTTTTAGACCATGCCCTCTCATTATTCCAGACCTGTGACTGAGACTTATTTCTGTTAATAGTTTTTTGTTCCCTTCTTCAAACTTATCTCCTTAGCCCTCATCCAAAAGAGCCCCCAGGACACAATATCCTATTCCAAAAATATTGTTACATTCTAATTTTCTTTCTTTATTTAAAAATTTAATTTCCATGGAAAGCTATCATGCAGAGAGTACTAAAACTTTTTCTACAGAGTTACTTTGACCATCTTGATTTAAATTAGCAGGTCAGGTCAGACATGCTAGTCAATTTACTCCTGTTATTAGCTTTACAGATGTTTTATCATTGTGTGTCCAGTTCCCAAATAACATTTACAATCATCATTATCTTTATCATCTATAATGGGCTTTTAGTTTTCCTGACTGTTTTACCAATATTAACTTATCTTTACAACAATCTTGGGTATTAGGGGTTTTCATGATCTCCATTTTACAAGTAAGAAAAGTGAAGCAGATAGAAATTAAGTGACTTGCCCAGGTTCACACAAGCTTTTAAGTATGTGAAGTCAAATTTGAACTCAAGTCTTCTAGACTTCAGGTCCAGTGCTCTATATACTCTTCTACCTATCTGAAAGGAAAAATATATATATATACACATATATATATATGTATATATATATATTTTTTTTCTTAGTTGAGTCATGTGGGGTTGAAAAAAAAGGTGTAAAAGAAGATAATAAATGTGAAAAGGAACATCATAAGGGACTTAGATTCTAATCCAAGCTCCCACTCAAACTGTCAGTGTGATTTTGCGTAAGTCACTCAATCTCCCTGTGCCTCATTTTCTCGCCTAAGATATAGATGTAATACTCCTGCCCCTATACATTTTCAATTAGTGCCATGAGGAACAGGGTAGTGACAAGAGCATTGACCTTAGGACAGAAACCTTGGGTTTTAATTCTAGTTCTGCTCCTTTCTAGCTCTTTGACCTTGGGCCAGGCAGTTGCCCTCTAACAGCCTCAATTTCTTCAGTTGCAGAAATTATGGCATTTGACTAGGTGATCTTTAAGATTCTTTACAACTCTAAATCTGTGATATGTGTCATACATGAAAGTGCAGGGTAGAACGCACTTTACAAATATATTAAAAAATGAAGGTGATTATATCAAATAGAATTAGTGGCCCAATAATGTTTGAAAACACTTTATTATCCTGTAATTATCCTGGTTCTTAAATAACTCATTGTGAATCTGCTTGGATATCCACAAGATTCTAGTGGAGAGGCGTTTTTTCTAGGTCTAGACTTCTTTTAGATGAGAAACAACATGTCACATTGAGTAGGGGACTAGCCTCAAAGTCTGGAAAACCTGAGTTTAAGCTGTGTCTCTGACACATGCTGTCACTGTCAGCATGGTCACACACCTCAGAACCTCTTCAGTACCTGAGAGTCCTCTTGGGATAAAAGTTCCTGAACATATGATGATCTGCATTGGGGTGAGTTTCCTCACCAGGAATTCTTTCCACTAATGAAATCCCATGTCTGGATTTTACTCTTCGAGACCCAGGAACCATAATGCTACACAATAGTAGGTTGGTGAAGATGTCCAGTATTCCTCTCTGCAGAAGCAATTTCTGAGAAGCCTGTTAAAGGTTTATCTGAAACTTGCCCCAATTTCAACTGAATTTGTATATCCACTGCCAGACTCATTGTATCAAAATAAAGTAGCCCTTTTAAAGAAACTGAAGTGTTTCCAATTTTCAAGGAATTCTTGCATTTGTTGAGCTGTCTCCGAATGTTCATTAATTTTGGTGTGAGGTAAATGTCAGCTTGAAACTAAAGGTGACCTAAATGTCGCAACACCCTAAGTGTATTAAACTAAAGAGTGCTCCAGAATTAATGAGTATAATGGACAGTCATTCCTTATGCATAACAAAAGGTGACTTCTCTTCCCTCATCTGGTGATCTCAGGACTCTTGTACATTTCCTTAGACATTATATGGCCCCTGAGCAAGGGAAAGCCATTCCACTTGAAGTTAGAAAACGAGTTGGCATTATGATTTTAAGTGTTCATCAGTCATGTTGGAAGCAGTTGTGTCTATTCCCAAAACAATGATAATAGCTCACATTTCCATAGTACTTAAAGATTTACAAAATACTTTCCTCTCAACAACCCTGTGAGAAGGACCATATGAAAATTATTACCCCCATTTTAGAAATGTAGAAATTGAGGCTCAAAAAAGTAACTTGGCTCATGGCACACAGCTACTACAGTGGCAGAATTGGGATTCACACATAGGCCTCATGACTTAAAATTTTGCCCTCCTGCCCATGACATCATGTTCCTTCTCAGGAAGGTTGCATGCTGGTGTGGAGCCATGATACTGCTATAGAAGGAGAATTGGGTGATGTAAGGAGGCCTGGGTTTGAAACTGAGCTTGGCCTCAGTCAGCTTTATGCCCTGTGTGCAGCCTTGGCAGAGATTATTGGAAAAGCAAATTCCTACCAGCAGGTGATGGCACAATGTGCTCTGGGAGGAGGTGGTAAACAAATGGAAAGTCTGGTATTTTGTGCAGAGGTTCATGCTGAAAGTTTGAGAATAAGCCAGGGTAAAGTGACAACTGAAGCACAACAGATTCCATATCATGATGACTGATGGCATGGGCAGACAAGTGAAGTCAGCAACAAGACTTGAGAAACAGCTGTTTGGTGCATTGGTTACTTATTTTTTTTTTAAGTCCTGGGTCTGGAGTCGAGGGACTTGGGCTCAAATCCTAGCTCAGTCACTTACTACTTGAATGACTGTATGCATATTATGTCATTCTCTGGCCTTAGTTTCCTCATCTGATAAGATTAGGGAACTTGGACTAGATAATCTATGTAGATCATTTATTGTTTAAATATATGAAAGTGAAATAAAGCAGGTTGATGAAGTCGTAGGGATGAAGCTGTAAGAGACAATCTACTATAACTACATAGTTTTACAGAAGAAGAAATAAGATTCAGACAGGTGAATTGCCTGAAGTTACACAATGAAGCCATTTCAGAGATGAAATTTTAACTCAGGTTGTCCTGTTCCAAGAACAGTGAACAAGCCAAATGAGGAAAAATCTGTTCTCAAGTAAATTTGTTTAAGGTCTGCCTAGTTTATACTTGTCCTTTAACAATGGGTTTATTTCATCTCAAAGCAGCTCCTTCCAATTCTGAATCACAGGGCAGAGGCACATCTTTTGGTAAATGGGGATAAGTTCCCTATAGAATATATCTAAGGAACATTGAGTGGTCTGCCTAAAGTCCTTGGGATATTCTCCCAATATGGCTTTTTTTTTTTTAGAATTTGACACTCTACTTATAACAAGAGAGGTCAGTTCATTTCCATGAGGAGAAGGTCCAAGGGGTTTTGCTCTTAACACTAAAGCTATATGACTTCAGAGAAATTCCTCACAGGCAGCATTTCACTCTTAATAGTGTGCTGGCCTTGGAGTTAGAAAGACCCGGATTCAAATCCTGTGCCACTTGCTAAGCTTTGTTACTTGTACAAGGGACAATCTGTGCCTCAATGGCCTCATGTGTAAAGAGTGTGTTTTAGTACCTACCTCACAGAGCTGACATATTATCTAAAAATGAGATAATATGAAAACTGTAAAGTGATATATAAATGTCAGCTAGCATTGTTCATCTGTACATCTCAATACTTTTATCAGTAAAATGGAGGTGTCACATTATATAATACACAAGTTCCCTTCTAACTTTAGAATATTATTTCTATCTCTGAACTGAAACCATGTCATCATTATTATGGAAAAGAGTTTCAAAATAATTTTGGAATTATGAATCAGTTTTAAGTTATGTGTTTTTGAATACTGATCTGATAACAAGGTTCCTCAATTTTCTACTAGATGCCTGAGAATATTCTATGTACAATGTGTGACTGGGATTGGAATGTAAGTGTGGGGAAGTGGGAATATAAGTGATATATAAGAGATATTCATTTTATTCCAGTGGATTACAATCTAGGCAGAAAGTAAAGATTGCCATTCATGAAAAGATTATAGAACAATTAGGTAATAAATCACATGGCATTGATCATAGTTATATAGGAGTTCAGAAAAAAACAAAGAGAAATGTGAGATGAATTAAACAAAGAAAACATAAAAAATGAGCTTAGAATTAATTTATATGTATATATTCACATGTGTTATGTACATATATAAATATAGTTACATATGTATCTGTACAAGTATAAATTTTATCAATTGACTCATGTAAACCTATACAATGTTTATCAATACAATAACTTACATGATTTTTTGGATAGTTGGCATGCATTAATTTTATTTTCATTGCTATTATAATTAATTTTATGTAAAAGTCTTTGGTAAAACAAAGGACCCAGATTTGATCAAGTGGTGTCACATTTATTATAATAGAAATTTTCCTACAAAAATTATACTCACTGTACATCCCAGTGGTCTGGTACCAACTTGCACTTATAACTATTCACACAGGCCACAACATCTCAAGTTTTACTGAAAGAAAATCCAAGGCGTGGGCAGGTAGGTGGCACAGCAGATAGAGTGCTGGGCCCAGAGTCAGGAAAACTCATCGTCCTGAGTTCAAATTTGGCTTCAGATACTTGTTAGCTGTGTGACCCTGGGCAAGTCACTTAACCCTGTTTGCTTCAGTTTCCTTACCTGTAAAATGAGCTGGAGAAGGAAATAGCAAATCATTCCAGTATCTTTGCCAAGAAAACCCCAAATGGGGTCATGAAGGCTTGGACATGACTGAAATAATTGAACAAATACAACAACAAAGTTCAAGGTAATGAACAAGTATATATTAGTCCCATATACATCAAGATAAAGATTTTCCAGTTCAACTACAGTGCCTGCATGAGAATCTCATTGTGATGAGCTCTCCATGAGCCTTAATTCTCTAATTTTGAGACTCTTCTCTATTTGGTTTCCATTTCTGTTGTTCTTAGTATGATCCACCTCTCTGTTCTCAGGTATTCTCATTATTGAAGCTACTACTGTATGGTCTCCCCTCTTATCTGCTGTTTTCAATTGTCTTCCCTATCCCAAGGATGCTGCCGTATTCTCTTTTTCCCTCTCCCCATGTAAGGACAGAGTAGATGTGCTCTTGAATTGGAAAATAGCAGGCAGCACCCATGCCAATTACTGTATTTTGCCTGCTCAGAAGCCTTTCAGAATCCTTGAATTCTTAAGTTCTCAACAAATGAAGTCTTTTCATTCCATTGTACCTCCTCTCTTATGAATTGTGCTTTGACATGTGACATTAACTTCATCTAGTCTAGAATTTGTTACACTCTCTTGCATCATTCCTCCATATCTGTTGATCCATTTCTATTCTATGTAAGTTTTTGTGGTAGCAGCACCTATGTTCTTTTTTCCTATTGCTGCCAAAACAATAACCTTTATGATAATCCCAATCCCTTACTATTTTTGCCACAGCAGAAATTTAAAGTGGTGAAAACCAGTGTAGCAAACTTCCCCAGATCTGATCCCATCCCTGTAGTAATCACTGAGCAAAGATGATTGGAGAGGTAGGAAAAAGTTGGAAGAAATTTCAAAAAAAATCCTGTTAGCAATAATTTGAACTCTCATATAACTTTCAGTAAAACTCCCTGCATTTTTATCACCTTATATTTACATCGAATTGAAATGTTGGAAAGGTAATTTAGAGATCATAGGAACAGAGATCTTGCGTGAGAAGAGAGTTCAAAGGCTATTTAGTCTAATATCCTCATTTCACGGACAAGATGACTAAGCCCAAAGGGGACTAGGTGACTTGCCCAAGGTCACATAGGTGACAGTGAGTCATACAGTACGTGTCAAAGTTGGGATCTGAACCCACGGCCTCCGACTTCTCCAAATCCAAATCCAATGATCTTTCTACTGTATCAAGTAATTATGGTTCCCAGGCAGCATATGAATCCAATCTAAAGCATCCAAAGTATATCTGAACACTTTCTTTGACAAGGATCTCAGTACCAGAATAGATAGAGGAAGAAAGCTCACTAACTCTGACAATTTCTACCTGTTTTGATGGCTCCATTTGATAGAATATGAAATCATTAACATTTGTGTTGAATTGAAATATTCCTCCTTATTACTTATTCTCAGGGTTTTTTGAATGGTATAGACCTGAAAGAATTGCTAGAATTATCCTGGCCCAATCCCCTCTTTATTTTTTTTTCTAATCAGAATACTGAAGCCCTAAGAGATAAAATGACTTTCCAAAGATATGTTACTAGAAAATGTCATAGCTGGACCTCTCACTTGGGTCTTCTAAAAACAATACTCTTTGACTTTGTACAAAACTGCCTTCTGAATTTCCAAAGGCAGTGGATTTTCCTTGCAATCCATCAGATACTGTTCATGAGGCCTTGGATTCCTTAATTTCAAAAGTATGTGTTCTAATCCACTTTTCCTGATGTGTCCTCCACAATACACACACACACACACACACACACACACACATACACACACACACACACACGTCACTAAAATTTTTGAAGGAGGAGGTATGGAGTGTAAATGGAACTTCAAATTCATCCCATTACTGTGAAAGCAACTCAAGGTACATGTCCCTTTGATAGCATCATCTTTGTATATGAAGGATAACATGTAGGCATAATGAATGTTTGTAATATATAATTGAGAAGAGGGGGGCAGTAGACTTGTATGACTGAGACTTCATCCCATATTACTTAATTAATCTTCCCTTCATTCAGAAAATGTGAAAATGTACGATATTGTGTAATATATAACATTCATAGCACTGAATTACCTATGCTAACTAGCTCAAAAGAAACATCAATTACATTTACACTTCTTAATGCATACAATCAAACTTTATTAATCAAGCATATGCAATCATCAGTTTATGATATCTATTAGACAATACAAATATCAGTCCTAATGGGAACAAACCGACAAGCTGATATCTTACGGCTTCCCAGTGAGTATGTCTCATACTGGTACTTAATGACAAGCTTCACACTGCCCAATTGGAGGTAGTGTCTCCCTCCGAGGTAACTAGCAATTTGAACATCCATCAATCACCACTGGTTTCACTAGAATACAGTGTTGTTTGAGTCTCAGATGGGGGAGAAGGGACATAGGAGCCAGTATAGTAGTGACCCAGACAGTCTAAAGGCTGAGGCTTCAGGTGTTTTTCTTATCATTCTAGCTATGGGTATTAGCTGGTTATACCCAACTTCTGATTGGTTGCTGGTGAATTAATTTATTTACCAATTAATTTGATTCCTACCTGATCACATAACTTAATGACAACTTCCCATTTTTCCCATTGTTGGTCTGTCCTAAATGTAGGTCCCATATATTTGTCCATTATTTATGAGTACATACTTGTTGTTGACCAGAATATGCCACACCTATGTTTATCTTAATATTGAAAAATGATCTGTGAAAAATAAGTGTCAAAACACTTCACTACAAAATGGTGACCTAATGGAAAATAGAGTCATTTATGTCAAGGGAACAAGCTAATTTTCACTACACATACTAACCAATTAAGTTTTTTAAACCACTCTAATCTATTAAGAGGAAAATCACTACATAAATTATCTTGTAATATTTAGAAGATTGTCATAGTTTTTGTTGTTTGTTTGCTTGTTTGTTTTGGACGTAAGTGAATTGCCAAGGGTCACACAGCTAGTAAGTGTCTGAGTCTTTTTGAGGATTTGTATTCAGGTCTTCCTGACTCCAGGACTAGTGTTCTACTCACTGCACCACCTGACTGCCCCTAAGATTGTCATGGTTTAAAAGAAAAAAAAAACCTGCATGATTAAATCCAATGGATAAGCAAGTATTAAGTGTCAGACCCTGGAGATACAAAGATGAAAACAAAATAATCACTGCCTTCAAGAAGCTTACCTTCTGTCAAAGGAAATGGCAAATTCACATTTAAGTAAATTTAAAATATACAAAATTTGATTTCAGAGGGGAAAGGCAAAAGCAACTGAAGGGAATCAAGAAAGGCTTTGTGCAGAAGATGGCACTTGATCTGAGCTTGAAACAAACTATCGACTTGGCAAGGCAGAGGTAAAGAGGATATACCAACATACTGATTGAGCTACTACTGTGTGCAAGGTCCTGTGATGGGAAAAAAAAAAGTAGTTGGTTTCTTCCTGAAAGCACATACTATCACCCTTATCACAGTATAATTTCTATCTAAACTCAATCAACAAAAGTGAAAAGAATATAGTAACAATAATGGACAAAAACTGCTGCAAGAATTCAGAAGAAATAGAGTTCATGTCAGTCTGAGATGACTAGGCAATGTAATTGTGACTCTGATGGAGATACAATAATAATGGTGATGATGGTGATGGATGATGGTGATCATGACAATAATGATGGTGATGGTGATGAAGAAAAAAAATAATAAGAAGAAACTACTGAATCCAATTCTGGGACCTTTAATTTAAAGCTATAGAAAGTGCTCACATTATAGAATTTTGTCTCATGAAGGGTTTAAAAAAGATTCAAGAGAAAAGGCCAAAGGATATGATACTATTCATCCTGGCAAAGAGAACAATCAAGAATAATTAAATAATATCCTTAAGCACATGAATATTCATTAAGATATATATATACATATACATATATTTCTCTTTATTGAGGTTATAGTGAAGAAAAAGTAGCTGTGTTGGAAATATCTTGGGTATAGTTGAACAGAAAAGACAGTGACTTCACTATGAGAACTAACCAATTCTGGGAACAATTGGTTGAGGTAACATTGTATTGCTCTTACTTTGAAACGCTTATGTATAAAATGGCGAGCCACCAGCTTACATAGAGTCAAATTCTTTGCTCTGAAACTAATTGATGGACTGAATAACTACATCTCCCTTAATCCATAGAAACTGATTTTAGTCCCCCTTTCCATGACAAATTGTTGATCCTGCCAAGTCCACAACTCTGATATTTGGAGCTCCTTGACACTTACTAAGATGCCAGTGAACTTTAATTACAAAATTCATACTTGTCACCACCTATGTGATCAATGGGAGAATATGAACAGGACTTCTTGTTGCCTTATCTCAGTGACAGGCTATACTGCTTTCATAGTTCAGTATAAGTAAACATAGACACCATCTTGTTTTAAAAATGACAGCCAAATCTATGTAGCAGAACATTATATTCTATTTTATGTAATAATCATTTCTACTTATAACATGATTTATAAGTATAAACATTTTGCACATGTTAGCTAGTTTGATCATCACAAAAATCTTGTGAAGAAGTAACACAAGCTTCACATATATTTTACAGATTAAGGAACTAGGGCTTAACAAGGTTAAGTAATTTACCCAAAGTCACATAACTTGTTAATGGCTGGTTATTGAGAGAGCTGCCACTTGGACCCATTTTACAATCATATGATTTACAGGTAGAAATCATATTAGAGAAGTCTCCTGACTCTAATTCCAAAGGTCTTTCTGCTACCTCTTCATTACAGTGACTGTTCTTGCCCTTCATGATGAGACACATGCCCTGCCTATGATGAATTTTTTCGAACAGTTTCCTGTCTACTTTGAGGCAATTAGAACTGATCAACCTTGTTTCTAGCAACCTTGCTAGAGAGTCTACAAGGTTTTCTTCTGGCCTTGCAAAGAGTCAGTTTGGTTTGAGTATTTATTAAGGGAGTTTTCCAGTTCGAATCTGTATGCACCAGGCAGGTGATATCTTTTATTTTCTTTTAATATTGGTAGGCAACTGAAAAGCCGTCATATTTGATAAGCAGCTGGGTGACTCAGGATGGATAAGTTTGAACAATTGCTTTAAGCTTTGAACCTTCAAGATCACTTAGTTATTTTATGTGAAAATATGCATTAAAAAGGTAATTTTATACTTACCGTGCTTAATAAGCCTTGGTATTATATTATCACATGTTTCCTCACTTTCATATAAGCAAAGAAACTGTAGGGAATAGAAAGAACTCAGATTTCACATTATTATTACAATCCATCTGATTATTTCCCTTGTAAGCGAATCTAAAATTAGGCAGTGCTACCATTGTGTTATTCCTTGAGCAATAAGGGGAGTCTGAGTTTATTGAGGGGAGTACAAAATCTAGGGATTTCTTCTCTTTTTGTTTCCTGTAATAAAGCCAATTCTTTTTTTTCCATTATAAAAATTACTCTCAGGGAACATACTTTTGGTCGAAGCAAATAACCAGTGGAAGTTAAATGTTTCTCCCCCTAAATTCCAGAATTAAACACCAGCAACACAACATGCATAGACCATATTAATGTCCACATTCAAGTTCAGGTAATGCTGTTTGTCAGAAGGAATGCAAAGTGAAACTGGCATCTGATTGTCTTTGGAATGTATGGCTTTAGAAAGTCATATATAGCCATCAGAAATGTATCTGGCACAATGAAAAGTTTCAAGTGCTTGAAGACTTTCTAAAGAGATTGGCAATGTGGTATATGAATGTGAGGGAATACTGCTGTGCTTAAAGGGATGCAGAAATACATGATTTCAAAGAGATATGGACATATTTGTACAAACTGAATCAGGATGAAGTGAACAGAATCAGGTGAACAATTTCTATTGTAACATCAATATTATTAAAAAAAACTGTGAAGATTTTGTAAACTGATGAAGAATTAAATGAACAAAACTAAGAGGACATGATTACAAAAATAAGAATGTTGTAAAGACAACTTTGAAAACTATAAGAACTCTGACTAAGGCCATGACCATCCATGATTCGAGTGAACTAATAATAAAAGATGCTATCCAGCTCCTGACAGAGAGGAGGTAGAGTTAGCATGTAGAATAAGAAATTTTTTAGACACAACCAATGAGATAATTTGTTTTGCTTGACTATGCCTGTTTGTTATAAAACATTTTTCTATTTGTTTTGTTTTGTTTCTCAATTGGGGCAGGTAGTAGGAAAAAGAGAAAATAGATTTTTGTTCATTTTAAAAATGCACACTTAGGAATTATAAAATACTTTTTTTAAAAAATGTCTCTAAAATTGTAGAAATTGAAAATATCAACACATAATGCACAGTTGGATTTAAAGATGATGCACTTTTATCCTGTATCTTTTGCAATAAAATACTGGGGCTCAAGTATGTGGAAAGAACCTGATCAGTGAAGAGAATGTTGAATTTCAATACACTTTTATATCCAAAGTAATCAGTGTAGAAAGTAGAGTTAGAACCATAGAGGGTTCTAATTAGAGTATGGACTAAAGAACAGAGGATTAATCCAGCATTGAATTTTAGATGATAGTATTTAGAGCTAGGAGGCATGTCAAACATCAACCAACAAATATTTCCTGAATACCTATCATTTGAAAAGTAATAGCTAGAATTCAAAACATTTATATAGCATTTTAACATGTGTAAAATACATGTTACCGTGTTGTCACAACAACCTTGTGATGTAAGTATTATTATTAGTCTCATTTTATAGATGATGCAACTGAGGAACAAAGAGGTTAAGCTACTTTCCCAGGATCATACTGATAGAATACATCTGAAGTAAGATTTGAACTAGAGGCTTCCTGACTTAAGCCCTATGAGCCACCCACTATATCAGCTATTTAATTTGGAAATACTATGACTCACATAGTGTTTTTTTGTGATTGAAAGAGTATTTTCCTCACAACAATGTCAGGGTAGATTGTACAATTATTATCATCTCCACTTAGACATGAAGAAAATAAGTTTCTGAGAGGTAATTTAATTTTTCCACTGCCACACAGCTAATAAAAGACAAAGCCAGAACTCAAAACCAGCTCTACTTAAATGTCTGGATCTTTGGTGACTTTGGTGAAATCACTTCTATGGTTTCTTTAAAGCCCAGTTTAAGTATTTTAGTGTGATAACTTGATTCTGGGATTCCTCCAAACTAGTTAGATCCATTTTATTCTCTGCCTTCCCTCATCTTTTCATACAAAGACAAGGATATAAAGAAGAAAAAAACCCACTGGCATAAACAGATTTTTTTTTCAATTAAAATAGAGCTCAGTATGACATAATATGACATTAAAAAATGAGGATCAGAATAAAATTCTGGAAAGTAGAATTGGTAAAACAAAAAAAATGTTTCTGACAATGATTATAGAACAATTGAGTTTGAATTTAAAAGGAGTATCAAGAGATTATATTATTCAGATTCCTTCCTTGGGGCAAGCAAGTCATTATTTTTGTCCCCAAGTAATGACATTGTGGCTCATGGAAGATGATTGATTTGTCAAAGGGCAAAAAATTAGAAGTTAGCAAAGGCAGAATTGAACCTAGACTTCTTATCTCCTCCTGTATTGCTCATTTCACTATACTGGACATGGAGAAAGAAAACAAGATCTCTGACATACATTAGTCCCTAGAAACACTTTATAGGGGAAAATGTTAGTCAGCTAAAAACCTACATGAAAGAATAACAAATGGGGTCATTTATAAGTCAATTCACCCTTTAATACAACCTTTCCTAAATGGTCACTCATTATTTTTTGAAAAATAGCAAGAGCTCTTATACAATGCCCTGTCTTCCAAATGTACCAATCAATGAGACACACTCTGAAGGTAACATATCTGGGATAGGAGAGTTGTTAACCACCTCTAATGATAACTTAATTCCCTTTCTTCTATGTACCTTACTTGGAGCAATTAAATGCTGAATGACCCCTACCTGACTTCATGTAGTATTTCCTGAAGGGGAATGGGATGGCTAGAGAGGTTGGAACAAGACTAATGACCCATATGTCTATCAATGCCAACTAGCTGCAGATCACTGCTTGACAGATATGCATCCATTTATAGGATGAAAGTACTTTGTGATTTTTTTTAATTCAATGTTGGATGAGAGCCAGGGCTAAACTTAAAGTATTGGTCACCCTGTCCTTGAGAATGCCCTGGTAAGTTCTGCCCTATATATGGTGCATAACATGATATGTGAAAATGAAGCCAATTAAACCTCACTTAACATTCTTCATTAACAAAACTTGTAGGAAATTAGTTGTATGCAAGAAATTTTAAAAAAATGATAAGAAGGCATATAGTATAGCATTGTAGAGATGAGAGGAACTTTAGTAACCTTCTAGTGCAATCCCCTCATTTTATAAATGAAAACATTGAGGATCAAAAACATTATATAACTTTCCCAAGGTCACTCAGCTACTTAAAATTAGCACTAAAATCCAGCTTACCTGACTCCAGCTTGATGCTCCATTATATCACACAATAGTACTTTACCCCACAGTTGAATTCATATAAAGATTTACATTAATTTAAAGTATATTCCAATGACATAGAAAGCTCGCTATTTCACATAATCTCAGAATTGGATAGCTCCTGCAATGTCACATAGCTAAACTAGGCTATACATGAACAAGGCTCCCCTCTACATCATATATAGCCACGTGGTTCTACAGACCTCACACTAGGACACTTCTAAATATATATTAATATTACCTCTCAGTTCCTCAACTTGCTCATTTTTAACATCCTATTCCTCCACTCTACTGCAGCTATAGAGTTGGTCATATCCTCGATCTTACTATCACCCACAAATATTCTACTTTCATGATAATGAACTCTGAAATTCCTTTATCTGATGATAATCTTTTGGATCCCATCTCTCTCTCTGCTTCACAATTCCAAAACCTATTCTTTTTCCTCACCAAAACCTCCAATCCATCCATCCCTCAGGCCATCACCCCTGCATTAGTTGTACTCTTTTCCCCTCTTAACTCTGTGTTGAACCAGTTCAGTCGTACACTGTCCTCTTCTCTCAAGGCCCTTGTCCCTTTATCACATGAAAGATTTTGCCCTGACAAACCCCAACCTTAATATTATTGCTCTGGATCCAGAACTGTTGCACTTTGAGAGTCACTCCATTTTGTTCACACATATATGTCTATATTCTCCCATTAGCGATTGCAATACAAGTAACACAAAATAGGATGAGCCATGGTATCTGTTGTGCAACCTGGTCTGAGAAACAGCCTAGTCTCTCCTCCCCACCCACCTTTTATGCAAAAAACCCTAACCTGAAACTGGACATAAGGGTTATTGTCATAGATCAGCCTCAAGCCCCAAGAACAGAGACCTTGACTAATTAAGTTTTGCATCATTCCCCCTTACCCGGCTTCTCACTCCCTAAAACCCATATAAACGTTGTATACTGTTCATTTGGGGAGACAAGGAGACACTCTTTTATTGGCAAACAATAAATTGAAGCATGGCTTCATAATTCCACTTCTAACCCTTACCACCTATGAACCCTTGGGCACATCATTTGATCTCTGGGGGTCTCATCTGCCTCATTTGTAAAATGAGGGGACTGGATTCAATCCTTTTGAGATCCCTTCTAGGTATAGATCTACAATCCAATGACCATATTGAAAGAGAGGTGGAGGACTAAGGGTGTTGGATATTAGATACACAGTCACTCTATTGATTTTGTTTAAATGATTTTGTTATGGGGTGGGGGAGACTCAGAGTATTAAATTTTTTAAATGACTATGATATAAAAAAAACAAAGGATCAATAATGTTTAACTTTTCAAAAACCAGGAGACGTTTCCTACTCTTCATTATATTCTTATATTATCCAACAGCCCTGCGTTTAATTGGTATTCAACAAATATTTATCAACTGATGAAGTGATTGGAATAACTTTAATGTGACAAAAATTTTAGTCTCATTCATGAATGGTTGCACAGAGGTGAAAGACCTCTAAGTGAATATTTTGTAATAAGAGATCATAGTCCAGCCTCCCATTTGACATTCAGAAACACATTTTTTTAAACTGAATTGATCATATAATAACATGGGTGTTATTAAGGTACGTGGGAAAATAAAACCTGAGGTATAACTATGAATCATCATTTGTATGTGGCTGTATGAATGTTTTGCTTGATTGTTACATGTGTTATTATGAGGGTTTTTGTTTTTCTTTTTCAATGGTGGAGAGATATGTGAGCAAAGAAAATTTATTTTTGTTCACCAAGAACAAATATTTAAAGAGTGAACAATTATAAAATGACTATAAGAATTCAAACAGGTGCTCCAGCAAGGAAGAAACTGAGTACTAGTGAAAAAGAGAAAAAGTATGAATTCACGTGTCTTGATATATTTCAGGCAAGTTGAGGGCCTTCACTGTATCTGAAAAATGTTCAACAATGTGTCTGGCTTAGGTTACTTTATATTTTTATTTTAAAAAAATTTGCTATTTGAAAAGATCGTGTGTTTGTGTTGACAGGTGCGATTGCACTGAGGATAATGTTACAAGGCTATGTATTGAGTCTGAGTGATTCAACAATGAAATTGGAGATAGTGTCACTTTAAGGCATTCTTCAGGGAACAGTTGTAATTCTGAGGTGATTGAGAAACAAGAAAAACACAAGCACCAAAACTCATTTGGAAAGGAAATAGAAAGGCCTACCTACTTTATGTTTTAAATCACTTTACTTATTGCTCTATCTAAACTGCTTTTTAATGGGAGGAGCCTCTGTCTCAAAAGGTCACTTATTTATCATTTTCTGGCCACATTCCTGACTAAAAGAGTGATGTTTTGTCTCAGAGATCACTGGACTGTCTCCACAGCATCATTATACATCACCAAATTTTAGAGATGAAAAGAATCTTATAGGTCATGAAGCCTATTGTTTTAAAGATGAGGGAACTAAGGCCCAGAGAGAAGTAACTTGATCTAGGTCACACAGCCAGTCAGTGTGAGAGTGACCTTGTGAAGGCAAGTGGTTTTCTCCTCATTTTGCAGATAAGGAAACTGAGACTCAGTAAAGTAAATCAAGATACCCTTTGTTCATACACTGCCAATACAATGTTCTTACTCAGTGTGCCTCATTGCTTTACGTTGTTCCTTGTAACTAAGGCATTTTCAGGTTTGTTTATTTTTTTTAATAGATACATACAAAAATATATATTGTTCTAATGTGTAGAAAAACAAATTGTTTTTGTCTCACAAAACCTACATCTAGAAAAGTAAAGGAGGACAAATATAATTGTATTATAAAATGTGAAGGCAATCAGAATTGATGATTGCAAGCCAGCCTACTGCACCTCATGTGTAATAAGAATGTCATTGTGATAGGACAATTGATACTCCCCACTTCTTCCTCTGCATAGGAGGAAAAGGGTATTGTAGCTTTGCAGATTTTTCAGAGAAATAATACACGCTCTTTGCTTTTTTATGTCAGGAATCAAAGAGCCCTGAGGGAATGTAGACTCTCCAGTTGGAAAAAATGAGACCCAGAGAAGTGACACCACCAGTTCCACATACTGGTTAATAGTCAAAACTAGGAGCCATTTTTCTTGTGTTTACCATTGAACTTTCCACTCTCTGATAGCTATTCATTTAATTATTTTTTTCTTTCCTTTTATTTTGCTAGTTATCCTGTATCTTCTCTATATGTTGCACAGGTGGTTAAAAAAAAAAGAAATGAGGCAGGCAGACAAACCCTGAGCATGCCTGTCCTAGTCCCAAGAGCTTTTCAAATGTGTAATTGCATGACAAAGCTCCTGGAGAGATCTCAATACAGATGAGTTTGGGTAGTTTTCCACTAAGAGAACTGTGCTTCTGGAGAGTAGAAGAGAGTTTCAGGCATAAAGGTAAAAATGGAAGCTAGGATTAGATTAAAGACAGGTAGAAGACAGACAAGGGGAAGATAAATAGAAATTCTAAATATAGAATTTCACCACCCTGCTTACCTACCATGTATACTGATAATAGGCATTGTTCGATATTTATAATAATCACTTATATGTACACATAGTACAACCCTGCGAGATGGACCAAGCAAATATTATTTTCCATTTTGTACAGATGTAGAAATTGAGGCTGAAAGACGTAAAGCTATTTACTCAAGTATATTTTTGACCCCCAAGTTCATAGTCATTATAATACTGTCTAATTACCAGTAGCATGGAGTTAAGGAGACACAAAAGTAAAAACCCCAAATAGATTAGTTAATTAGTTAATTTTGCACATAAAAATACTCCATTCCAAGTTCATAGGCCCCATCATTTACTGCCCTTGCCCAAAGCCCCATCCACCATACAACCAACCATCTTACAAATGTGTATGCCACTGAGAACAAATTAGGACTGGGCAATAGACTGTAGATGGTTCAATACAAACCCATCAGAGGAAAAAAAAATGAAGTGTCCTATGCCATTGTTTTCTCTCTCTCTCTCTCTCTCTCTCTTTCTGTCTCTCCTAATAATCATAATAACTAGCATTTATGTAGTTCCCTTTAAGGTTACAAAGCACTGTTTTACATATTATCACATTTAATCTCTATCCATATATAACATATATGTATAATGTGTGTACGTGTAATGAAAAAGAATGAAAGAATGAGATCTCAGCCACTTCAAGGTTTCGAAGCCTGCACAGAAGAAAAGGAAAACAGTCATAGGATTGAGATGCTGAAATGCAATAATGCTACTTATTCCTGAATGAAAAACTAAAGCCCTTCTTCAGCTGCCTTAGAGACTTAGTCTTCTATTGGAGGAAAACAAAACAAAACAAAATAACTCTGCAAAGTAGGCCACATGCATTTAATGTATAAACCATTTGTTTCACATATTGCTTTTCCCTAGCTGTGATGAACCTGCAGGGTACACTCAAGTAAGCATAGATAAGAGGGAAGTCATTAGAGTTTCTGTAGCAAGACTTGGGTCTCTTATCCCCAGTGAAACCTTGTTAGAGGTGATCTAAAGGGGTGGTTACCTTTCCATTTTCTGCTTTTTAATGGTGCAGTTTGAGACTGCAAACTCTCAGATGATAATCAAAGAAGCAAAAGGTCACCCGTGAATTGTCAGCAGGTGCTAAGGGCAGCTGGAGGGAATCATCACCTGCTGCAGCCCTTGATACTAATTAGCCAGCCTTTCCTTAATTACATACAACTACCTAGAGTTCTAGGAACCATTTTGTTATGTTCTTAAATCTTCAGGGAGCGTAGTCTTAATCTAGTGCATTTTAGCTATGCTTCTATAAATTTGAAGAAAAAAAACATATTGGGTCACTAGGCCTCCACTTTTTGGCTTCTTTCATGCTAGACAAGGGAAAGGGGACTTCTCACATAGTGGCTATTTTAGTGAGAAAGTGCTAAAAAGTTCCACATCAAACTTGCAGGTAATGGAAATGATCTGTGAAAACCTGTTTCCTAGGGAATAGCAGGCAATGGTCACCAAGTTAGTAGAAGTTGGGGATTCGATAGGTGGCAGCCTTTGCTCTGTGTGATTGTCTTAAGCTTAGTACCAAGAGGTTGTAGGCATAGACTTCTTGCTGTGGGAGCTGCTGTACTCTCAAGTCCTAGCTTCCTTTCAGTAGCCATAGAGTTTGAAAGCTTATGGCAAATTCGACAAAAGTCCATATCACTGTCTGAGTCTTTCATCGTTGGGCTTTATAGAGATTGTGATAGGAGCTGAACTTGAGATATTACTGGTATAAAGAACTCCCAGATGAGGAAACTTCCTTCACCATGGAAAGTTAGCACCTTCTCTCCACGTTAGAGTTCTAGAGTTGCCTAGAACACCAAGAGAGTAGGTGATCTGTCCAGGGTCATATGGTGGATACGTCACAGAGACAATACTTAAATCCAAGTGTTCCTGACCTTGAGATTGGCATTCTATCCACTATGACAAGCTACTCTTTACTGGGCTGCATATTTTTAATAATGTTCTATGATTTTATAGTATCTTGTTTTGTTACCTCTGTGTTTCATATCTACTCAACATATGTCCTGAATTTATTATATGCATCTTCTGCTCTATCCCCCATAGCACCAAGAGCTGTGCCTTGCAAGCCATAGGTAAACAATGTGTCACAAAAAATGTGTCACTTGTTTACTCTCTAACGATGGATAAGTCACTTAACTTCTCAGACCCTCAGTTTCCTGATCTGTAAAATGGAGATAATATTTTCAGTAGCTATATTACAGAAGTATTGTGAGGCTCAATGAGATAATGTATGTAAAGAGCTTTATAAACTTTAAAGTGATGTGTATGTATATATAAATCATTAATATATATTAGTTATTTGTTGATCAATTTATTGATTGAAGAATGTGTCCATTTTCTATTTCCTCAACACCAAGGACCACAGAAATGAATACATATATAATACTCAACAAATGAGTGGAGGTGTGTAGGTCAATAGTCTTTATTTATTAAAACAACAAACATTTATACTGCATCTATAAGTTCACTATGTGCTTATGTATACACGTACACACACACACACACACACACACATACACACACACACACACACACACATTATTATGGCCATATCTACACTAATGGCCACAGAGTGAAAGAATGATTTGCAAATTTTAATACTAAGTCCTATACTCTTCTGCTGCCTGGTTGACTACTAGGTGCTGCAGTGGATAGAGTGTTGGGCCCAGACTCAGGAAAACTTGAGTTCAAATCTGACCTCAGACATATACTGGCTGTTTGACCCTGAACTAGTCACTTAGTCTATGCCTGCCTCAGTTTCCTAAATTGTAAAATGGGTATGATAATAATAGTACCTACCTCCTAGGGCTGTTGTTAGGATCAACTGAGTTAATATTTGTAAAGCACTTAGGACAGTGCCTGACATATAATAAGCACTTAATAAATGCTTTTTTCTCCTATTCCCCCTTCCCTAGAATAACCACTTGCTGGTTTGACCTAATATTTTCATTTCACTGCAACCACTGGGGCTCAAATGACTTTGGGAAAGTATTTTGACTATTATAAGTCCCCAAATTAACTACAAAGGTCATATGAAGGAAGACATTATCTGCATCTAGAGAAAGAATTGATAAATAGAAGTATCTGATTGTGTGTGTGTGTGTGTGCATGTGTATGTGTGTGTGTGTGTGTGTGTGTGTGTGTGTGTGTGTGTAGCCATATCTAGGGTGTGGAGGGACAGAAGAAAATGATAATTTTACTATATATTTAAAAAGGAATACCAAGTTGTGCATAATATATTTGCAGTTTTAGGTACAATAATCATTTTTTTAATTCTACTATGTTATGGAAATGTATGTTTTATTTCATAAATTAAAAATAAAATAAATATTTAAAAAATATTCCCTCTGATGTGACAGGTGACAACTCACCTTGGATTACCCCTCCTTTGGGACTCTTGTGCTTATCTTCTCACAAGTTAGCCACAGGGCAATTACCCAGTGAAAATATCACTGGAGCTTGTGGGCTGTCTGCTGATTACATCTTCTTGCTGTCATCTTCTTCCTTTTCAATTACTCACATCCACACATATAGATATAAATATTTAAATATAGATATATTACTTATTAGCCATTCTGCAAGAGATCCCCACTCTTACCCCCCCTCTAAGCAAATAGGGAAGCCAAAGAATGGAGGATTAGTGACAGATACATCCATTCAGACATACCTAAAAATGTAGATATGTGTGTCACTAAGCCTCCACTACTTGATCTATTAACTCTACCCCTTATGTATGTACATATATATATGCAGATTCACATATATATGTACAAATACATGCATATCTATATACTATTTTGGTTTCATCCTTTACTTGAGTACTTATTCATAGTTCCTTATTTTTTGTGTGATGGAACCTGTTCACATTCACCATGTTCCTTTCCATGCCTCCAGAAGACTACAAAATTTTAATTCTTTAGAAATTATAGCATTCTATAACTCATGGATATATAGCCCATATAGAAATGTTAATGTGTTTGAATTGCCTTGCACAATAGGCACCTTACTATAAAATGCAATGGCCTCTTACTTGACTTAAGAAATTTTCATGCTTCATTATAATTGTGCATAAAGGCTAGTGACTCAAAAATGTATACATTGTTCATCCCTGTACTGGACTTTCAACCTCAGGGTGTGTGTTTGCATGTGCCATGCTCATATTGCACTTACCTATCTCCTGTTTTCCTCAATGAGAAAGTCTTTGCAAGTTATAAGCAATCTTTTACAATAAGAAAAAGTAAAAAAAAAATATACACATTAAAGTCTGTCTCAGTCAAAAAAGTTTAATTTTCAAAAAGACTGGATGAAATGATCTCATCATGTTCCCTTAATTAGTACATACATAAAAGTTATGGCAGAGAAAGAGTTAAGTCCTCCAGGACATGATTTCTGGTTTCATGGCAAGGCTTCTAGCAAATTATGACTAGGAAGTGAACATAAATCCTCTCGGACTCACCCTTTCCTCTCTATTCTGTCTATTACTATCCTAATGCAAACTTAGGTCAGGCCTGCATCCCTACAGTCTCCTCTGTGGTCTTTCTACCTCTAGTCTATCTGTCTCCTCCAATCCATCCTAGGCACTGCCACCCAATTAAATTTCCCAAGATATTGTTTTGATCACATCAGTGCCTATAATAGCTCCCCATAACCTAATATATCAAGTCTGGGCTTCTTGGTTTGACTTTCAAGGTATCATCTGCTTATATCCTCCTTACCCAACCTTTTGACCCACTATTTTCCAAGCTGCACAATCCATTCTACTTTGGTAGGTCTGCTTGAATGCCATGTTTCAGTTCATGTTGCTTTCTCTGCCTGCAATGCCCTTTTCCTCCCCCTCTATGCATATTCATCCTTCCAGATACCACTCAATTATTACTGTTTCCATGAATTCTTCTTTAACTGATTGGGATTTCCACTACCCTTCCTGGGTTCAAAACCTGCCTTTGGAAATTATTAGCAGTGTGACCCTGGGCAAACCACATAATTGCTTTCGATGTCTCTTTCCCTATCTTCATAATGGTGATAATAATAGCATCTACTTCTAAGAATTTTTGTGAGGATAAAATGAGATAATATTTGTATAGAGTTTTGTAACCTTAAAGTGCCATATAAAATGTTATTATTGTTAATTGTTACTGTATTACTAGTAGGTACTATACAATTTAGCACAAAACTCTTCTCTAATTCATGAATATTGTTCCTCTTATTAATAGTAAGCTCCCTGTCCCTGAGAAAAGAGCCAACCATCACATATCCTCTTATATCCCCCATGGTGCCTAGCACAGGCTGAGCAAATATTAAGTACTCAATGAGGAACTGCTGATTGACTGAATCAAATAAGTAATCTAATCCAGAGAATAGCAAGGAGTACTGAGAGTTGTAAGATAGCAACTACATTTCTACACTGCATTGAAGTATGAGATAGAATTCATAAGATTTCATAAGAGATTGCAATTACTAGCATATATATTGCTTATAAGACAAGGTACAAATTAAATGCTTGAAGGGGCTGTGTAATGAAGCAATCAGTCAGAAAAGGTGTGGAAAAGATGATTGGAAATAGGCAATGGGTAACGTGTGTATCTCAAAGGATGCTGAAAGGGATGGCTATGACAGACTTGTATGGATTGACATGACATTGGCATGTATTCAAAATGATGTAAGAGAAACTTCATACATAGATTCAAAGATTTAATGAGATGAGTGATCAAGTGTCAGATTGGATGTGTCCAGAAGATGGTAATATGGCATTTGGCTGTGAGATTGTAATGAGATGCTTGGCTGGGGGTCTAATAAGATGTTTTGCTATAACTGTTTAATGAGATGTTTGACTGAGAGTATGTGATGAGGGGTGTGACTAGGAGTCTAATTAGATCAGGGAATGGGAGGGTATAATAAGATGTGTGACTGGGATGTTAAGAAATACGTGAACAGGCCAGTAATTTACATTTGCTTGTGTGAGGGGGTATAATGAAATGCTGGCATCGAGTAATGATGTATGCATTTGGAGGGAATTAAGATGCACAGAGGTGAAGGTGCATGAGATGTGTTGTTGGGATGGTATAACACTAAGCATGGCTGAATATAGAGTGAAAAGCGTAGTTGGAGGATGAAATGGAATGCCAGTCTGGAGAAGAAGACAATAGTGTATGATTGAGCATCTTATGTTAGAGGCATGGTTAGAACAAAGAGGAAATGCAAGACTGATGTTAGTCAAAATGAAATGGGCTGTTTGTATTTGGAACCCTTTTAGTTACCATAAGTCATCAAAAGGGTCTCCTCCACCCCCCAGGTGTTTATCCACATCTTAGTCTTAGCTATCACTAAATCTGGAAAGGAATCTCTACTAAGGCCATTGCTTATCTTGGCTCTAGTGGTTCATTCACTTAGGGATATCTGCATTTTAAACTTTTCAGACTGAAAAGCCTAAAAGATCCAAGGAAATCAATTGCTGATAGTAGATTTTCTGAATGGTCACAGGTCAGTGGAGGAGGTAACTTCAGTCTTGGGATGTATATAAATACTTCTCAGATCTACTTACCTACTCACCATATTATTTAGAAAACCAGCCTTGATTACATATATAATTCTTTTGTCAATGATTTCTTTTTGACATGGAGGGCCCAGTTACCCATAGCTGTTTGTGTTTTTTTGGGGTGTGGAGGTAGGGAGGTATGCTGTAGGCAGGTTTTAATTTCTCTCACTTTGACTTGTCTGCACAGACTGGGGTAAAACTTGGCCACATTGGTATGTTGCAAGATTCAAAGGATCGTGTTAAATCATTCTTCTCATTAATCTGGTTTATCTGTTCCCCACCCTGACACTACCTTAGATTACCAATTCTAATACCTACCAAAGAAGGGCCCATCAGATCTAGCAAGTAGCACAGTGCTTGGCATATAGTAAGTGCTTAATAAATGATAGCTAATTGCTTGTTAATCAATAATTATGATCGAATATATGTATATATATACACAGATATTTATAGGTATAGGTATACCCACATACATATATGTATCTATAGCTATGGTGTGTGTGTGTGTGTGTGTAGAGAGAGAGAGAGGATATATATATATATATATATATATGTGTGTGTGTATGTGTGTGTGTGTGTGTATACAGAGAGAGAAAAATGTGGGTATGGATTTATGTGTTTATATATACATATATGTATACATACATACATACATATATATATATATATATGGTGTGTTTGTGTGATGTGATGTGTTGATCATCACATCAAACTTGGGGATAGATTCTATTATTATTCCTCTTTTACAAATAAGAAGTCACAACTCAGAGAGATTAAATCAGTTACCCAGGATAACAGAACTGGTAAATGTCTGATATAGGATTCAAACTCAGATCATCCTGCTTCTAAGTCTAGCACTCCATCCACTATATAACCTAGGTGCTTAGGTGATTGAATTAAGCACCCAGACTAACCATGCATCAAACCAGGCTTCTACATATCACAGGTGTCAGATCATCACACAGACTGTTATTATCACCCTAGGGCCTAGGGGATGGGAAACCTGCCCTTTTAGTTAGTCCTTTTTTATTAAGAGGATTTGTTCTGTGAAGTTTGGATTCAGGCAAAGGGCCACACTTGAGGACTCTAGAGGATCACAGGTTCCGCACCCCTGCCCTAGGTGAACACCACACCCTTTCCCAGGAGGGGAAAAAGTCAAGAAAGGAAGTAGGTGACCATGGCCAACAAAAGAAATAATCTTACATAGGGTCCCACAGTGAAGAAAGGGGTAACAGTCATCTACTATCCATACCCCATGCCACTGGTTCAAAGAAAGCAAGTGATGCAAACCAAGAGATAGAGACAGATGATCTTCCTTCTTATCATTGAGTCAGAGATGACCAGAATTGTTCAGGCACATTAACTTGGTGTCCCATATTGTTTTCTTGTTTTTTTTTCTCACGAAAAATGTAAAAGTATTTGTTGTTATTGCTTATTCATATGTTTCATTTTTTCATTTATTACATGTGATCCGGTTTCTTAATCTCCTTGAAGTAATTTTAGAGGTAGCTGGGTTTTTCTAGCTTTCAGCCAGATTTACTAGAAGTTCAATTATTGTAGATGTATTTCCCTAACTATAAAGTATGTTATAATGTCCTATTGAAGTAAGTTACTAACTCATGTATAGGCAATGAATTTCCAGAAAGACAGAATTTAGACAGACCATTTGTGCATTCCAGGCAAGGTTTGAAAACTGTCTCTTGTGTATTCCTGTCCACCAGAGGCTTTGAGCTTTCACTGTAACATATTCAGTTTGAGGTCTAAAAAAAAAATAAATACCTATGTGCAGAGTGGGAAGAATTTTCTACCATTAAAAATAAATTCATTGGCAGGTAGGTGATGTAAAAAAAAAAAAAAGCAGTAAATTTTAAGCACATTTATAAAAAAGCAGTATTGGTATACCTCACTGACACCTTCTGGGCATTGTGCTCTAGGTTAGTGCCAACCTTTTCTGTGCCTAGTCATGACCGTGGGCTAAAGCTTTTGGCTTAATTGCCAATAGAAGGTCTCCAGAAAAGCCAAACAAACAAACAAACAAAAAGAAATGGTGTGCATTAGTTAGAAAAAAAAAACAATAACCAGATTTTCCAGTTGAGTTCTAGTCTTTGGAACAGACCACATAGTTGGAATATGTGTTCTCTATTCTTGAGTATTTGTAATACTCCAATTTTATTAAATAAAATGTCTCCTCAGAATTATTATAACATTTTAAAAAATAAAGCAAAACAAAGTCCACGAGAAGATTGTTATCTTAATGAATGAAAATACTATGACATCGAGTCTCAATTATTTCATGATTTGTTCTGATCTTCGTTATGAAAATTTCATTTCATTAGCCAAGTCTAAGCTAAAAGAACTGTAAACCCTTTGTAATGGGGGCCAACAATCCCAAGGTGTATATTACACCCCTGGCATTCCCCAAATGATCACACAGCCAAAGTTATGTGCTACAAGGTTTAATGCATCAAAAAATATGAATCTTTCATAAAAAGTGAGAAGTCTTTGGCCTCAACATGCATTCTAATGGGAAGTAGTAGGTCTATATCATGAAATACACGCAACATAGATACAAGATAACTTTAAAGAGGACAGAGCTAGTGTTTTGGGATTGAGGAGACCCCCCCACCCCGAGGAAGATAGTGGTTGAGCTAAATTTTGGAGGAAGTAAGGGATTCTAAGAGTTAGAGGTAAGGAGAGAAAATATTCAAGGCATGGAGGTTAGCCAACATAAAGAAAGAGAAATGAGAAATGAAGAATCATGTACGATAAACAACACGTAAACTAGTATAGCTAGACTATAGAATGCATTGAGGGGATTAAGAAGATTGGAAAGAATGGCCAGCTGGTGAAACATTTTAAATTCTAGAGAAATTTTATTTGAACCTAGAGGCAATAGGGAGCAACCAGAGTTTACTGAGTGACATCATATGACCTGTGCTTTTGGGAAGTCATTTTGGCAGTTATTTGGAGGCTGGATTGGGGAAGGAAGAGTTTAGAGTCCAAAAGAAAATCAAGAGTCTATTACAATAATCCTAGCTAGTGAAGGTGAACTGAGTCAGTAATTGTGTAAGTGGAGACAAAGAAATGTATAGTAGAGATAGGGAGACAGGAACTAGGTCCTGTCATCTCCATTCTTTCTACCCCATGAGTATATGCTGAAGCAATTCCTCCCTTCTCAATCTTGCCATTTTAGTAAACCAGTTCACATGTTTATTCATCTCTACTTTCAAGTCCCATTTCATTCATGTGTGTTGCTCATACTCTATCAAACCCCAGCCATGGATTTCTCCTACCATCTGCCTTCTTCATTCCTCCTATTTATGGGCCTCTGAACAGGTCTGAAAAAAATCTTAAATCCCTGATGAGTAGATTCACCAGAAATTATTGTTATCTAATCACAATTAGGCATTCATTGCAATAAGGTAATCCTTGTACTTTATCATAATATATTCTCTATCTCACTGCAACAGATTTTGCAAATTTTCTCTTCTTATACTACCCCTACCCTCATCCTCTCAGCAAAATTATTCTAATTATTAATAGAAAAAAGAGGTGATTCCTGACAAACTCTCTTTTCCCCTTGACCTCATTTCATATTGAGCTTATATCATGCTTTACTACCTCTTTGGCCTCTAACGAAATGACTTTTTACCAAGGCTAATACTTCCACATGGATCCTGGATCCCAACCTCATATATTCTCCAACAGATTGCTCCACAGTGATTCCTTCTATCTGTCTCTAGTCACAAATACCCTCTTATTTACTGATTACTTCCCTATTTCCTTAAAATATGTCCAAGTGTTTCTACTCCTTGAAAGAAACATTTATTAGAATTTACCATCTTCATTAGTTATTGTCTTATCTCTCCTCTACTTCTCAGTCAAATTCTTAGAAATAGCCATTTGTGGGGGCAGAGCCAAGATGGCAGAGGAAAAGCAGTGACTTGGTTGAGTGCTCCCCAAACCCCACTAAATACCTGTAAAAATTGTCTCTAAACAAATTCTAGAGCAGCAGAACCCACAAGAAGACAGAGTGAAACAAATTCCCAGCCCAAGACAACCTGGAAAGATCTGTTGCACCAGACTGGGAGAGGAGCACAGCTCAGTGTGGGCCACACCTGCAAAGACAGGGCCAGAGCAAACCTGGAGTAGGCCTCAGGAGACTGAATCACAGGAAGCTGTGGTCATTTCCAGATTTCTCAACCCACAAATGCCAAAAACAACTTAGAAGGTCAGTTGGAAAAGTCTGTCAGACCTGGGTGAGAGAGGAGCGTGGTCCAGTCCAAACCTAACCCCTGAGTAGTAGCTACGGGTAGTGATTGCTTCCAGAGCTCTCAGCCCACAGACACTGTGTTTGGGGGGGGGGGGGGATCAAGCTGCTGATCAGAGTGGGATTGCAGGGATCTCTTTGCTGGTGCTGAGGCAGGATTTTCTCGCTTTGCCAGTGCTTGGATCAGGGTCACAGTCCTAGGTGGCACTACTGGGGCAAGGAGGAGTGCTGGTGTGGCAGAACTTGTGGTGGTGGTGGAGGAGTGGGAATCCTCCTCACAATTCCAAGGCAAAAAAAGAGTGTTTGTGGTCACTCATAGACCAGAGCCCAGTCCAGGCAAGGAATAAACACCTCTCCTTTGATCATACCTCCTTGGAAGAACTGAAAATTTACAGGTCTCTAGAAGTATCTTTAAAAACAACTACACAAAACCCCTTAAACTTCAGACAGTACACCCTCCACGCTGGAAGCAGAGCCCTACCATAACAGCTTATGCACAAGTTTTTAGGTCTTCGGTCATCAAAACAGATTTTCTTCAATCAAATAACTATTTTCATTGGGAATTGAGTGTTCTCAACTTGTAATATTAAATGAAACAGACAGAGAGAGACAGAGTGCAACAAAGACAGAGACATACAGAGGGAGTCAGAGAAGACACAACTTCTCCCTGTCTATTGGTTCCTTCCTTATTGCCTACATGCAAGCCTAAGTATCCCAATCCTTAAGGAAAAAAAAATACAAAAAACTTCCTTAGAACTTATCATCCCTTCAAGTAACCATCCCTTACTTTCGTTCCAATTATCAACCAAACACCTTAAATGAATCTTTACATAATCACTTCCTCCACTTCTTCTCCTCTTATTACCAAATCTTTGGGATATGACTGGTCTAGGAGATTAAGGCTTATAATATTACTGTGGCTTCCTGGACATCTGGCATATAAAAGCCCAACCCATGAGGAATCAGGATTCTGTAGGTTGGTAGAATCCTCACTACTACATGCATTGACATCCCTCTCTGGGTAATACCACTGTGACAAATGTGGAGACAGAGGGAGCCCCATCTAGTGAATCAATGTCATATTCTTATTGATTCTTTGATGTTTAAATAAATATTTTGTTACATATTTTGTGACACATAAATAACTCATTTGCTAGAATCATTCATGAATAAGGTCTTGCTCAGAACTTCTGTTTAATGTTACCATTAACATGCAAAAATAAAATATAAAATACAACTCATATATTTTCCCATAGGCCATATTGAAGGATATATAACAACTACCTAGATCTCAAATAGATAACATGGGCAGAAATGGGAAAGCTGCACCAATCCCCTTGTATGAGGGAAGGATACACTCATTTAGGTCTGCAGATTTTCTTCTCCTCCACCATCAGCTATAAGCATGCTAAAATAAGTGTCAGATTCCATATTAGCACCACAGGACAAGACTTCAAAAATAATGTAGTTTTAGGCTACTCTTCAGAGGGGGGGAAAAACCTTGCTTTTGACACAGCTTAATAATATTTCTCATTGTGTCTTTTGCCTTAAAGATGTAGTTGTACTGTGGTGTGGGGGTGGGGCAGAGATAAGCTGGTAGAGAGAAGCCAGGTAGAGAGAGTAGCCTGAGCTCTCCCCAGTTTCCCTTGAAAACAAGGTTAAATCAAGTCTCTAAAAGAATTTTGGAGTGACAGAATCCACAAAAAGAAAGAAGGAAACAATTTTCCAGCTCAAGATGTTTCACTTGAGTAAAAGGTGAACACAGTCCAGAGTAGGCGGCATCTAGGCAAACCAGCAGGAAGCTCTTAGACACAGCACAGAACAGCAACCAAGGACCCAGTAGTGCAGGCTCAGCAGGCAAATGTCACAATAGGCCAGCTGTGAGGACTCTAGCCACAGAGCAGCAGGCAAACTGCCAATCCTAGAACTTAGGGCACAACAGGAGCAACTAGGGTGGGCCACTCTAGCACAGTGGGTAAGCTGCCAGCCCCAGAGGCCCCAATGCGGAAAGTCAGTGAACAGACCCCTGGCCCACAGTGCAAGAAGTTTGGTAGAGTGCTCCCTATACCCCAGGAGGAGAGCTCAAATTTAAAAAAAAATTAACAAAAAATTTGAAAAAAGTACCTTGACTATAGAAAGCTGCTATAGTGACAGGGAAGATCAAAACAAAAACTCAGAAGAACACAACAATGCCCACATGTGAAGCCTCAAAGGAAAATATGAATTGTTCTCAAGCCCAAAAAGTCATCTTGGGAGAACTTTAAAAAGATTTTAAAAATCAAGTAAGAGAAGTAGAAGAAAAATTTGGAAAAGAAATGAGAGTTATGCAAGAGAATTATATAAAAAAAAGTCAACAACTTGGAAAATGAAGGACAAAAATTGACTGATGGAAGGGAATATACAGTTAGTAATCATAACTGTGAATGTGAAAGGGATGAACTCTCCCATAAAAGAGAAGTGGATAATAGATTGGATTAAAAAACAGAATCTTACAATATAATTTTTTACAAGAAACACATTTGAAGCAGAGAGACACACACAGAGTAAAAGTAAAAGGCTGGAGCAAAATCTACTATATTTCAGATGAAGCAAAAGAGCAGGGGAGTACTCCCAATCTCATACAAAGAAAAAGCAAAAATAGTACTAATGAAAAGAGACAAGGAAGGAAACTACATCTTGCTAAAAGGTTCCAGAGCCAATGAAATAATATCAATTATAAACATATATTCACCAAGTGGTATCCAAATTCTTAGAGGAGAACTTAAGTGAGTTTTAGGAAGAAATAGCAAAACTATATTAGTGGGGGACCTCAACCTCTCCCTTTCAGAACAAGATAAATCTAACCACAAAATAAACAAGAAAGAGGTTAAAAAGGTGAATAGAATTTTATAAAAGTTAGATATATTTAGACCTCTGGAAAAAATTGAAAGGGGATAGAAAGGAAAACACGCGCGCTCACCCCCCCATGTATATCTATCTATCTATCTATCTATCTATCTATCTATCTATCTATCTATCTATCTATATAGATAGATAGATAGATAGATAGATAGAGATATAGATATATAGATATATATCCCAGCTTAACAGAAGAGGAAATAAAATATTTAACCCCATTTTAGAAAAAAAGAAATTGAATGAGCCGTAAATGAAAATGAATTCCCTAAAAAGAAATCCCCAGGGCCAGGTGGATTTACAAGTGAATCATACCAAACATATAAAGAACAATTAATTCCAGTACTATATAAACTATTTGGGAAAGTAAGCAAAGAAGGAGTCCTACCATATTCCTTTTATAACCCAAATATGGTGCTGGTACCTAAACCAGGATGAGCCAAAACTGAGAAAGAAAAATATAGACCAATTGCCCTAATGAATATTGTTGCCAAAATTTAAAATAAAATATTAACAAAGAGATTTCAGCAATTCATCACCAAGTAAAAGTCATTGCAAACTGTGGATACCCTTTGATTCAGCAATACATCTACTAGGTCTATACCCAAAGATATCATTAAAAAGGGAAAAGGATCTACATTTACAAAAATATTTATAGCAGCTCTTTTTGTGGTGGCAAAGTTAAAAATTGAGGGGATGCCCATCACTTGGGGAATGACTGAACAAGCTATGGTATGTGAATGTAACAGAATACTATCATGCTATAAGAAATGATGAACAGATGGATTTCAGAAAAACCTGGAAAGGTTTATAAGAATTGATTCTGAGCGAAGTGAGCAGAACCAGGAGAACATTGTACATAGTAACAATAACACTATGCAGTGATCAGCTATGATTGACTTAGCAATCTTCTCAGCAACACAATGATCCCAGACAATTCCAAAAGACTCATGATGGAAAATGCTACTCACATCCAGAGAAAGAACCATGGAGTCTGAATGCAGATAGAAGCATACTGTTCTCGCTTTTTTTTTGTTGTTGTTCTGTTTCTTCTTTTACTGCATGACTAATGTGGAAATATGTTACCATGATTGCACATATATAACCTATATCAGATTGTTTGTCTTCTTGGGGAGTGGGGAGGGAAGGGAAGAATGGAGAAAAATTTAGAGCTCAGAATCTTATAAAAATGAATGTAAAACTATCTTTACAAGTAGTTAGAAAAAATAAAACACTATATATCAAAAAACAACAAAAGATGTAATTGTACTAATTGGTCTGAATATACTCAACTGAATTCATGAATATTCTTTTCTGGACTCTCATAGTTATCTATTCAACCAACTCAGCTTGTGCATGTGTTCCAGATATTCATGGTTTTCAGATGCAGGTGACTATTTTATGGAGAAGAAATAGCAGACAATTAGGTTGGCATATGGTTAGCGACCTTGACAAGGTCGCTTATCACAATGTGGGTGAACTGCTCAATTCAGATACTAATAATTTCCTGAGATTACCTTAGAAAGAAGCTACTGCATCATGGGAAATGCATACCAAACCCAATTAATTTCAAAAAAACTTTGAATTTTTAATATGCAAATTATAAGATGTAGCTATGCTTCAGAGAAAACTGTTAAGTAAACATGCAAGTAAAAGCCAATACAATATAGCAATCACTCTAACATAATTATTTCTTCTGTTTAATAATAATAGCTAGCACTCATATAACACTTTCAGATTTCCAAAGTGATTTGCCAGTATTATTTAATTTTGTCCTTACAATAACCTTGAAAAGTAAGTAGTATTATTATCCTTATTTTAGAGATAAAGAAATTGAGACAGGCAGGGGTTGAGTGTCCTGCCCAGGGTTACGCAGCTTGCAAGTATCTAAGACTGGATTTGAATTTGGGTTTTCCTGATTCCAGATTCAAGGCTCTCTCCACTGGGGAATGGGGATTGCATTTTCCATTTAAATAAATAATAAGAAACAAATACAAGGACTCAGACCATCACTTATAAATATGGCATATGAATATAATAATAAATTATAACTCAGTAAAATATGGATGTGAATAATTCAGAGAAATTTGGAGAACTGATGCAGAATAATAACTGGAAATGAATAGACAATAATTAAAATAATAATGATGATTAAAAGGAAGCCAAATTTTCAATATGTGGACAAGCCAGTGGTGATCCTCTTCCTCCTCATGGCAAAGACACGAAAATCAACTCAGGTAAAAGTTTTCGTTCATTGTCATATATAGTCATTTTTGGGGTGTTTTGTTTGTTTTTCTTGGTTATCAGAGAGGTAACTCAAAATTGGCATGAGGAGAGATATTTTCATTCAGAAATGACTATGATGGAAAGACCATGAGTATCAATAAAATCTATTTTTTTTTATAGTAAAGGTCATAGTCACTTATAACTCCAGATGCCCCAAGGCACTCATACTTTCCCTCTCTTCCCCATTGTTTTAAGTTTAGGAAGGAAATCTTTTCCATTCATGGTAGCATCCAATGGAAAGGAATCTTCATTTGTGACTAGATGGTACAACAAATTTATTTTTTTGTTGTTGACTTAAATGACTATAAAAGCATACACCTCATTTGGTGTCATTTGCCCATTATTTCTGCATTTCCTTGATGTTTCTGAAGACTGAATGTGACCAGTGTGATAGCCAAAAGAAAGCTCTGTGGCTGACTTTTTGGACAGGTTTTGGACAGGTTTTTTTTTTAACCTATCTGAGCTTCAATTTCTTTGTTCACCTAAACATGGAGCATCCTGATGTAGTGGGAAAAGCTGTGGACTTGGAGTCAAAAGATGTGAGACTCAAGTCCTACTTCTGCTATTTGCTGCCTGTATGACCTTACACAAGCAATTTTCTTCTCTGCATATCCTCAACTCTTAAAGGCATGGACCAGATGCTATTCAAGGTCCTTTAAGACCTTAGGTCCATTCAAACTCTAGTTTGATTATTCTATGATCTACATTTACCCATATAATTTAACATCATTAGTGAGAGCCTACTATGTGTCTGTCTATCTCAAGGACTTTGTTGTTCTTGTTCAGTTGTTTCAGCTGTGTCTGACTCTCCATGACCCCATTTGTGGTTTTCTTGCCAAAGATACTGAAACAGTTTGCCATTTCCTTCTCCAGCTTATTTTACAGATGAGGAATTGAGGGATAAGGTACAGGGATAAGTGACTTGCCTAGGGTCACACAACTAGTAAGTGTCTAAGACTGAATTTTGAACTCATGAAGATGGGTTTTCCTGACTCCAGGCCCAGCACTGTGCACTGCACCACCTAGCTGCCCCCATCTCAAGAACTACTGAGGATACAAAAGAAGGACCTAACCCTCAAGCAACTTAATCGATAGGTAAGTGAGAGATAACTAATAAAATTGACACCATCAGAAACAATTAAGCACTAAAAATTCAGAGGAAGTATCCTGTCTCTGAAATACTCTACATAGGATCTAAGCTTCTTAATCTGTAAAATGAAGATTTATTTTATTCTAAGATTCTTTCTAGTTCTATATTCTGTGATTCATAGGGACAAATTGCACCTCCTGCTTTGGGCTTCTTTACTATATTCTTTTGTGCTTTCTCCCCAAATTATTAGTTGGCATGTGGATAACCTACCGTAGAGGAAAAGAAATGCCTTAATGTCTAACTTTTGATGTCATTGGTCTGTTTTTAAATAGGCTATGTCCAAAAAATGATAGCTTTCCAAAACAAAGACATTGAGAAAAGAAAAAAATAGAAGAAAAGTATAAACTCCATAAAGAAAGAAAACCAACTTGAACCTGTAGGTTGGCCACGTAAACATGAATAATCAGTTTTTATTTTAGTTATTATTTTGCTAAGTTCCCTCAAATCCAGAGTAGAAAGAGTCACCAGAAGGATTATTTGGTGAAATGGAAAACAGTGGATTGAGAAGAATGTTTGATTTCAACGTATATCTTTTGCTCTCAGAGAAGCCCTCTCTTTTTAGTATTCAAGCCATGTCTTACAAGCAGTTGGTATGAAGCAAAGGTCGGCAGCAGGGGAGTACAAACAAGACAATTACTGAAATTCAGAAAAGCAAAAGGGCTTTCCCTACACAAAGGAGTGAATATCAAAAAGCAGCAAAGGGGTTTTATGTTGCACTTGAAATGAAATGTGTCTGTCTGTTTTACCAAAGTATATGGCTAAACAGGGGGAATGCAGTTGGATGGCTATTGTCAAAGACATCAAAGCAAGTATTTTTTGGTTATTATTTAAGAGGAAAGTTTTGTCATGGAGGGAGGAGGAGAGTTTGGTTGCTGATTTAGGGGTCTTAAATCATTCTATCCCCAGAACTTAGCACAATGCCTGGCACATAGTAGGCACTTAATGTTTAACTGAATGATTGACAAAAATCCATCAATCTTGCAATACACATTTGTTAAGCACCACCTATATACCAGGTGGCAGGCTAGGCATCCCTAGGCAGGCTAGTGATACAACTACAAAAATGAAATGTGGTCACTTCTCTCCCTATCCATGTCAAGGTCACCTCCATCTTTCTAGTTACCCATGTTCAAAACCTCTGAATCTTTCTCAGCTCCTCACTCTTCCTTGCCTCCAGGGGTGTTTTGAATCTCAAATGAGAGATAAAAAAAGGTCCAGCATTAAAATATCATACAAAAGTCAGTTATTATAGTTAGTGGTGATGATGGTGGTAATGGTGGTGGTATTACTATTAGTTGATAGTCACCAGTCTTCTAGTTTGCCAATGACTTTGTTACGTGAGCCTTCTCCTGTACTTTTGTTGAACTCAAGTCATGTTTATAGATCAATACAGGGGTGTGCTGGTAAATCTTTAACATTTGGGCTCTCCAGGGGGAAAAAAGTATGTGTATACATTTTTTATATTTACTCTATATTATTAGCATTTTCATAAGTCTAGACAATCAATTAGACAATAAATTAGGCTCTGACATGTAACTGGTTTCTGAGGTATAAATGTTCATACTGAAAATTTAACATTGGCTTAGACAAACCTGATATGAGTTTGTTCTAATTCTGAATTCCTAGCTAAAGTGCTCTGAATTTATCCTGAAGACCAGTAGTCTCCAAACTTTTTTGAGCATGTACTCCCATATATGATTGTTTAATTATTCATTTGCTTATTTATGAATTAGATATTTGTACACTGTACAAATTGTGCACATTATAATATGTACATAATATTATAATTAAAAGAATGGCATAAGATGAAGTAAAATTTAATTACCTGTATTAAATTTTTGATGCTTCAAAAACTTACTAGCTCTCAATCAATCGAAAATTTTATCAAGTGCATACAATGTTTCAGATGCTGTATTACGTTATGAATACATAAGAAAAGTGAAAATAGTCTTAACTGTTGAGGAGCTTGTATTCTAAGGAAGGAGACAAAAAGTCCATAAATAAATACTAACAAGATACTGGCAAGATACAAGCATGGAAAGTAGCCTTAAAGTAGAAGACATTAAACTTGTTATTAATTAATATGTGTAAGTGAAAGTAATGTGATTGAATATACTTCATTATTTTTGAAATTCTTAAATATTCTGTGATACACTGATCTAAATGTTTCACTCTAAATTTACTTAATTTATATATTTGATATTAATGCATGTCATAGCTACAACAGCTTCACACTGATAATAAGGGATTTATATGGGAAAAGTCCATCAATGGCTTCACTTCATAAATCTTGATATTTCTTTTTTTATAATTACTTTTATTTCATTGGATATTTCCCAATTATGTATAAAATTTTAATAGACTTTAAAAAAAATTGAGCTCCAAATTATCTCTTTACCTCCTGGGTTTCCCCTGCTCCTTGAGAAGTCAAGCAATTCAATTTCAATTATATGGGTGAGATCATGCAAAACATATTTCCACATGAGCCATATTGTGAAAGAAAACACAAACAAAATAACACAAAATAAAGTAGAAAAAATATGGTTCAATATGTATTCAGAGTTCATCAGTTTTTTTCTTTAGAGCGGGATAACATTTTTCATCAGATCTTCTGGGATTGTTTTGGATCTTTGTCTTGATCAGAGTAGCTAAACTTTTCACAGTTGATCATCCTTAAAATATCACTGTTACTGTGTACATTGTTTTGCTGGTTCTGCTCACTTCACTTTTTATAAGTTCACATAAGTCTCCCCAATTTTTTTCTGAAACATTCTTGCTTGTCATTTCTTAGAGTACAATAGGATTCCATCACAATCATATACCACAACTTGTTTAGCCATTCCCCTATCAATGGACATCCCCTTGATATCAATTCTTTGTCAACACAAAAAGAGATGCTATAAATATGTTTGTACATATAGGTCCTTTACCCTTCATGATATTATTTTTCAATCATATACACCAATTATGCAAACTTTTTGTTGATTAACTGGCTAGTAAATTTCCATCTTCCTCAATGACAATTTTTTTTTGCAAAGTAGTTATAAGATATTAAATCTTCATATTTGTAACAGATTAAAAACTCACTGGTTTACTTTGGAAGATTTCTAAACAGGTTAGAAAATTATATAATCTAACTTTTCATAAGTGTGTAGATGTAAAAGTTTTTATAGCAGATAAATCTTTTTTCACCAACACAATGTCTTTCTTATCATAGTGGCTTTGTCTTATCATTAGCCAATAACTCAAAGCACAATATATACTAAGGGTGGAAGTCATAATGAATGATAGTAGACACAAATTCATATTTGAAATAATCTTTTATATATTTTTGGTGGAGTTTTTGTTAGATTTGATAAAATTATCATTTATTTTGCTTCATAATGTGGCTGACCAACAGCTCATACCAGGAGTAAAAGAAGGAGCAGCTTTGCCATTTTTTTTCTTATTCACTTGTGTATCATTATTAGTAACATTTGTAAGAAACTTTTTATACAACTTGTCCATATGCTTATGGGTAGTTGAGTTAAAACTAGATAATATAATCTGAGTTAGGGTGGGGGTAATTGGACTTTTAACTAATTGTTTTCTGCCCCCTTAGCTCTGTCCTCTGCTATCTCCTTTTGTCACTTCCATGTCCTCCACAGCACTCACTCCTTATCAGTGTATGGCTAAAGCACAGGTTAGAACATACCAAATGGTTGCTAAGACTTGAATTTGGAAACCAGTCATGTTCCCGCTCCTGCTATTTGACAACCAGAGTAAAAATTAGTAATTCTCAAGACTCTGTGTGATTTGGGGGACATTTATAGCACCCACCCCTTCCTGCATGAATAAGGAGGACTACCCTGAAGTATTATTTCCAAATTCTCTCATTAAAATTATAAGTTTTTGTTTTTGGAATTAATTAATGGTAAATAATTCAAAATTATGAAGAATAAAACCAGAGGGACTTTTCCAATGAAAGAACCAGTGAGAGGAAAAGTAAAGACAGTAGCATTGTTTCACAAAAGAAAAAAAAAATCACTATTTAATAACTACTGAATATGTAAGTACTTAAGAAATACCTGTGGTATACTTGCACAGGTACTAACTTTAGAGAAGAAAGACCAGGGTTTGGATCTTGAC